>NC_140499.1:57486617-58219117 GCF_964271855.1 Acomys minous | reverse complement strand
TTCGCACTCCTGCTTGGCTGGTTGAGCCTTTTGACTCCATCTTTCTTAAAATGTATCTTCATCTCTGCATTACATTGTAAGGATTCTAGATTGGGTCTCTGTTGTCGCTGCCTCTGCCACTATACTTAACGGTTCGTCATTCACGCCCCACTCTCTTTTTAAATAGCCAGAGTGTTATTTTTCTTAGTGTTCAATGTAATCTGAACACATTGGGGTTTTGTTGTTGTTGTTGTTGTTTTTGTTTTTGTTTTTTTTTTAAAAAAGTATCCCAGTTCTTGTACTATCGGTTACCCACAAGTCAGCCCTTCTCTAGAGTCCACCTCACTGTTCAGAAAGCCCTACCAATTTTGGGAACAGTGTACTCTGGATGATTAAAGAATGACATCATAAGGCAGATAGCTACAAGACAGTCTGTAATACTTTAGTGATACCGGGCACTTTGAAGGGTAGAGAGTTAAAGATAAGTGATGGGTTTTGATTAGTCTTTGCCCATTTTGTTCCTTATTGTGACAAAGTCATAGCTGAGGAAACCGTCTAGCCTTTCCGTGGGGCCCAGAAGAAGGATGCTCCATTCCACTCTACTGCCTGATATGTTTCAGCCTCTGGAATTGACTTTGCCTTCCTGAAGTACATCACTGTCCCTCTCCTCCCGCTGTGGGATGCAAGCATCTTTCTGCTTAGTGGATGCTCTTCTTTCAGGAGCCTGCTAAACACCACCGCCTCATCGCTCAGGTTCCAAACTAAATTCCCCATCACCCCGGACGGCCATCTCAGATCCCGTTGACTTCCTTCACATTTGGGTGAACCATTTTTTTTTTCCGGACATGCTGCCAGGACCCCATTCTTTCCATGTCCTAGGACTTGTTAGACTTTGCTTTAATTGCCTAGTAGTCTCTTTTAGACTTGGTGCCGGGTCTTATTTATTTCTGTGTTTCTGTCACCCAGTACAGATGCTCAATAGTTATCGATTGTATGAAAGAGCCAGTGAGTATTTAAATGAACCAAACAATGACTTCCACTTACGTATGCTTTCATCTTGCTAAAGTGCCTAGCAGGTGACGTGTCGGGCTAGGATTAGGTTCACCTGTAGGTAACCGTCAGAATCAATAACCAAATAAATTAGAGGACTATTTTTCTTTGAAGTAAAATAAGAATGGAGCCAGTCTCTGCTTGGAGTAGAGCACGTCTTTGTCAGGCTCCGCTGCCCCTAGTCCTCTGCTCTGCTGTGCTGGGATGTGATTCTTGTCCTTATACCGGATTCTGGACACGAATGGCAGAACCCTGGCTGACTGTAGCCTCTCCTTCTGGTAAAGAAGAGAAAGACCAAACACCAGCACTTGCCAGCCTCTGTCTCTATCTGTCCCCACCCCCTCTTAGGAGCTTTCCTAAAAGGTCTTTGAGGAGAGCTGCACTTTTATTTACCCATCAGGCCTGTCGTGGCTTCACTGCTAGCTGCCAGAGGAACTAGGAGGTTGGGATTTTTTGCCTGTTTGTTGTTGGAGTTGAGTTAATGGTTGGGCAGGATAGACGGTAACCGCTGTCCCTGTTGCATAGGGTAATGTGACTTCCCCTTAGTGATCATAGGCAGCTTGCGTTTACAGAGCTAACCTCCTCCTTCCCCCCTCCCCCTCCTACTTACTCCCCCTTCCCTTCACTTCCTCTTTCCTCAGGTCTACCCACTTTCCCTCTCCAGTCCTTTCCTTTCTTTTGCAACACAGGGGTTTGAACTAGGTAAGCATTCGCTCACAGAGCCACGCCCCTTTCCTCTTTCAATGCCTGCGCACTATGTGTAATGATCAGATTTGGTAGCTAGTATATCTATCATCTTAGACATTTGTTATGGCCGATTCTTGGCTGTCAACTTGACTACATCTAGGATTAACAAGAACCCAAGCAGCTCAGCACATTAGTGAGGGACTTTTTTTTCCTTCTTCTTCATTAAATCACTTGAAGTGGGAAGACCCACTTTTAATCTGGATCTTTTAGGGTGAAGATCTGTCTTTAGCCGGGGCCACACCTTTGGCTGGCAGCCTCTATGAAGACATGGAAGAAGGAAGCTTTCCCTCTTTCCCTGTTTGCTCTCACCTCACTGGCAAGTCCGTCCCTCCACTGGCATTAGAGCCTACTACGTCTTTCAGGACTCCTCTGTCATATTCTGAAGACGAGTGAGACATCCAGCCTTGTGAACTGAATGACTACTGGATTCTTTTTTTTTTTTTTTTTTTTTTTTTTTTTGACTACTGGATTCTTGAAGCTTCCTTTGGTGACAGCCATTGTTGGACTAGCTGGACCACATCATGTAAGCCATTTTAACACGCCCTGCCTCTATTCCTTCTGTAAGTTCTGTTCCTATAGAGAACTCTGACTAATACACAAAAGACTGCAAAGAATTATCATAGCCCTAAGCTGAAAAGAAAATCTGAAATCCTAAAAGCAGTTCATCCTTTGTGGTGCAGAGTGATTTTTTTTTGTATTATGTTTTATGAATTCTGTACTTTTTCTGCTGTGGCTATTGTTAAATTGTTTTAAGATTCATTCAATTAAAATAGAGAATGCTTATTATTTTAGTGAGCAGCTGTTGCTTTGCAT
The DNA here is from genome assembly GCF_964271855.1 of Acomys minous. Lineage (NCBI taxonomy): Eukaryota > Metazoa > Chordata > Mammalia > Rodentia > Muridae > Acomys > Acomys minous. The sequence continues at coordinate 58,216,528 of NC_140499.1, read as the reverse complement.
TTTTATGTGAAAGTTTTTGTTTGTACTTGAGACAAAGTCATCTTCTGCGGTTCAGGCTAGTGAAGAGCCCCTTAACTAGCTCAGGTTGCAGTGCTCATCTTACCTCAGCCTCCCTAGTACGTGGGATGGCAGGTAGGAGCTCTTAGCTGTGCGCTCACGTCTTTAACCCCAACAGTTGGGAGGCAGAGGCAAGTGGATTGGTGTAAGTTTGAGACCTGGCCGGTGTACATGGAGAGATATAAGGCTAGCCAGAAATATCTCTATTTCTATCTCTATAGATCTATCTCTATCTCTATCTATCTGTATCTATATCTTTATCTATCTATCTATCTATCTATCTATCTATATCTTTATATCTCTATGTCTCTATCTATCTATATAATACATACCTGCATGCACAGAATGTAGTTCTTCTTGTGTTGTGCAGTCTTGCCTTGAACTTTGGGTCTCAAGTATTTGTGTCTTTTTGCTTCATCCTCCTGAGTAGCTGGGATTATAGATAATGAGCCTTTGTATCTAACAAAATTGAAATTTTGATGTTGATATTTTATCAGAGAGTACATGTGTAGAAGTAAAAGTCTGTGTCTTGTGACTTACATATTAGACATTTGCCCTGCATTTATTAAGAGACTCTTTTCTCCTACCAATTTAGTTGTCACCTTTTGAAACCCAGTAACTTGAAATTTTAAGAATTGTCTGCGACCCTTTTTACTTTGTTGTTGAGGTCTCTCATGAAGCTATTGGACATAACTATGAAGTTTAAAATTTCACATTCAGTAGTGGTGTTTTATGTACCCTTTACCAGGCTTACCATGTCACAATTTCCAGGGTAATCCTATTAATATATGAATATGTAATTGTCTTAGAGGCAAAGCTGATGGTGTGAGTTGCATGTGAGACTGTAAAAGCAGATATGCTGTTCCAGTGACCTACTTCATACAGTCTGTTGCCAGGAATAGCTACATTTTAGAGATGTAATACAGAATGTGAGATAAGGAAAGAGAGCATGAAACATTCTAAATATAACCCCAAATACTGTCGTTAGTAAAAAAACCAACACTCCACACCAACAAAATTTATGTGGCAATTTGGAGAACTAGGAATAAGAATGCAAGGTTTGGGGCATAGCCAGGGGGAAAAGGAGGGTTTGTGTGAACCTTTTAGAGACCTTCCCCACAGGCTGTTTGGAAAGGATACTATTATATTGAATTATTGCCCAGAGGCCAGCCACCTACTTAGTTTCCTTCCTTCCTTCCTTCCTTCCTTCCTTCCTTCCTTCCTTCCTTCTTCACATTTTGGGTTTTTTGTTGTTGTTGTTTTGTTTTGTTTTGTTTTTTTTTTTTTTGAGACAAGGTTTCTCTATGTAGCTTTGGCTGTCCTGGACTAGCTTTGTAGACCAGGCTGGCCTCTAACTCAGAAATCTGGCTGCTTCTGCCTCCCGAGTGCTGGGATTATAGGCCTGCACCACCCCACCTGGCTCCTATTTAGGTTTCAATGATGTAGCAACTGAGAAGAATAAAGCATGGAAGTTGTATACTGCAGACACTGACATATTTCCTCTCTGTCTCTTTATGGAGAAAGTCTGTTAACCCCTTCTAAAGCAGGGGATTTGGCAATGTGTTCAGACGTCTTTTGCTGTCATAATGTGCATTTGTGTTTGTGTGTGCTAGTGAAAGAGGCTATTGTACAATGAACAAAATGACCCCCACACACAGGGAAGAATTATTTGTTCTAAAATGTTGAGAGAGGCTCTCCTTGACTGAACTCTGTGCTCCCCTGAGCCCTTTCCTTGACTTGCCTTAGTGGCTAATCTCTCTCATCTCGGCTTTAGCCCAGCCAAGTTCTAGCAAGAATCCTGCTGAATCAGTTTAGTGAAACTCCTTCTCCCCTTTGGTGTTCGATCAAATTTCTCATTTTTGCCCTTGATATCTGATCACTCTGGCCTATTTTCAATCAGAGTCCTGTTAGGTCTTTTCGTCAAGAATCTTTACCCTCAACGTCTTCTCTGTCATTTTCCATCTACCCCTTTATTCTCTCTCTCCGCCTTTCCCCATCCCGCTCTCCTCCCCTCTTTTTTCCCTCCCTCTACTTCTCCACTTTCCTGCAATAAATAATCTTGAGACCTATTTTGCTTGTTCCAAGAAAATCTTTTTCCTTACCATTTAAGAATAATTTTTCTTGCTGGCCACGGTGATGCATGTTGTACTTCCAGCATTCGGAGATGGAGACAGGATATTTATGAGTTCAAGGTCAGCCTAGGCTATGTTGTGAGTTCCTGGCCAACCTAGTAGACACAGATCCCTTTATTTCAAAAATCTAAAAAAAAAAAAAAAAAGAATACAAAAGTTTTTCTCTTCTCAGTGTCAATAGTTCAGAGGCTTAAAAACCTTGGGCTAAAATAATGTTTGGGGGCTGGAGAAATGGCTCAGCAGTTAAGAGGGCCTGGGTCCAGTTTCCATCACTCACATGGTGACTCACATCTGTCTGGACTCCAAGTCCTGGGGATCCACACCCTCCTCTGGCTTCTGTGGACACTGCACACATGTGGTGCATATATGTACATGCAGGCAAAACACTCATACAGATAAAACTAACTAAATGTTTAAAAGACAAATAATAATGTTCTGTTGACATGATACATTTGTCCAGCAGCCTTCTTCCCTTTGGGAGCCACATTGTTCAGTGGGGTAGGGGTGTGGGCTGCACAAACATGTTGTACTTGGAAGAGTCCATTTGCAAAGACATTCTACTCAGAGCTTGAGGGTAGCTCAGTGACCAGCGTGCAGCATACACAGGACAGGAACTCAATCTCCAGCACCTGGCCCGGGGGAAGGCATTTCCTTCTGAGAGGGCCAGGGTAGGACAGTCCAGACAGGACGAGTGTGGTGTGTTTGGCCCTGGCCCTACTCCCTGATATTCTTAAAAGTAAAATAATGTGGACCGTCTCAGGCTTTCATTATCAGCTTTCTCTCATCTCCAACATTTTCCTCCTGCTGGTGATTTCTTTACAAGATGGGCTCCTGTGATCTCTAATTCAAAATAAAGAGCTAAAAGGTAAAAATATGAAGTCTTTTGGATGGGTTTAGTTATTAAGCAATAAATAGGAGAGAGGATGGTAACACATCTGCTGCTCGCTTGGTGTGGCTGAGGGAACAGGAGTGACCATGGAGCCTAAGCACATGCATTTTGGGATGGAAGTTAAGGCGAGGCAGTGTACACCTGTGATCTCAGCACGCTCAGGCAAGAGAATTCCAAATTTGAGGAGAAGGCGTCTGAACACAAAACAAATAAAAGAGGTCTTCATTGGTAAAGGAGAGGCAAGAGGAAGCAAAAGACAAGGTGGGCACTTTCAGAGTCTCCGTCCATCACCCCGGGCCTGCACTTCCTCTGCCTTCTTCCCTCCTGAGACCAACGGCCCTGGCAGGTCTTCCGTCAGTGTAGGTTCTGAGCGGCACTTCCTTCTCTGCACAGAGCTCCATCCTGTGGCTTGCCTAAGTGACCTCACTTCTCTTCCAGACCACGTGCGCTCAGTACAAGCCTGGCCCTTGGACCACCACAGCGGCTGGCTCTGCATCTGTGCTTTCCTTTACTGTCCTTCATAAAGTAAGAAGAATTACTGATGGCCAGTGTCCTGTGCATGTTACATAGAAAGTGACTCCGCCTTCGCTTCCATTTTTTCCCAGACTTCCATTTTCTTCATTTTGATTGATTGGAACTCATTAGAGCAGCTCCTGCTTCTGTTTATAGACTTTGTGCTATTTCAGGTGGCAGAAGGGACATTATGGTCACTATGAGGCCATTATGAGAGGCAGTTTTAATGACTTGTATTTGCCAGGGTAGAAAATGGCCAGAGGACATGGAGAAATTTAAAAATTTATACAGAGAAGGGAAAGGACCACATAGAACATTTTAATTAGTAACAACGGGAACCTGGTGGCCAGTTTTTACTTTTTCTAGGCCTCCAGAAGACCATTTTTGATTTGACAGCGACTAAATAAAACAACTGCTGAGTAATTGGGTAGAGCCTGCTAATTTATATTTGTTATTAAGTTGCTAGACATAGAAAAATATGTGTCCCCACCTCTTGAATTGGACTGAAGTCATTTATTTCACTCAAGTAAAAATCTTCCACCTTAAACAAAAATTAAAGTATTTAAGTGTCATATACAATGCTGCAAAATCAAGGCTCACTTGGGAGATGGTCTGCTTGGGTTAAATCCTCGTTCCTTCTTTTGTCAGTTGGAGTAAGTTATTTACCCTCTGTGTGTCAGTTTCCTCAACTATAAACTGGGAAATAATGGTATATTCTCTCATAGGGCATGTGCTTGTGAGCGAGGAGTAGCTAGTTTACATGTAGAGTATGTAAGCTGTTGTAACTACGACTGGAGCCTTATCTGTTATTACTTATTTTATTGTTTATTGTGGCCTTGGAGTTAAGGACTTAATCTTGCTTATGGTATTATCAAGGCATTCAAGGCAGTATATTCAGACATTTCCAAATCTAAGCCTATTTCTATGATGTATTGTTAGTCATAAGATGACTAAAATCACAGGAGACATTGCATATTTTTCAGTAGATTGTCCATCATGGATACAGCTTATATTTAAGGGCTTTTGTAGCTGGCAGATTGCCGTGGCACTGGGAAGCAACGTCGTCTTAGCCCTCAGGATCTCAGTGATATGGGCGGAAATGACAGCAAGTTGGAGTCAGGTTTTCACTATGCAAATATGGATTTGTAACTATGAAGAGCATAGAAGTGAAGGTCCCTGTGGGCCTTAGATTTGGTGTGGGAAGCAAAGTACATAGGATTTAAACCTCAGTGACAGAAGCAATTTAAACATCCAAATTCATGCCCTGTCACGGGGGCGGGGCTTTCCCTCCTTTGGGCCGTAAACATGAATATCGAGGCTTTAACACTTGTAAGAAGTCTGTCTTTGCTATTTTGGTATAAAGAACATTTCCAAATGAAGTGGCTTTGCCTAAGACACCAAAGGCAGTTACTAAAGCTTTGCATTCTAAGTGTCCTGTATATTTTGTGTGTGTTTTATAGCCAAGTGTACCTGTGTTACTATGCACTTGCATACATGTAAAATAATATAATTATGCTGAAAACATATTGTGGGTTTATTTGTGTTTTTTTTCTTAAGATTTCTTTTTTAAATTTTATTTTATGTGTATGGATGTTCCTGCATGTATGTCTGTGCAGCACATACATGCCTGGTACCCGCAGAGGCCAGATGAGGATATCAGATCTCTTGGAGCTGGAGTTACATATGGTTATGACTAGCCATGTAGGTTCTGGGGACAGGTTTTCATCCTCTGAGCCATTTTTCCAGGCCTGAATTTATTTTTTAATACTTTTTATGTTTTTACATATACATTTATATTATTACACATAAATAAAATAAACGACACACAGCAAGAAGAACCATGAAACAATCAGAGATTATATTAATGTTATTTTCATAGTGTTTTGGCTATTTGTATTTGGCAACCTTGAAGAAAACATCTTTCCTATCTTGGTGAGTCTAAAATTCTGAATGTAAATCAATATCTATCATATCTCATCTCTGTCAACTTAAAACATCTATCTAGACCTAAAAACATCTTAACCCCTAAACAACTAGGCTTAATTGTAAGACTAAGCTACCTGGTCTTCAATCCCATCAGAGATTTGAGAAGGAATAAAATTAATTACCTGAGTAAACAGGAAGTGTAGGTTGATAGCTTCCAAAGTGAAAAAAATGACAGAGTTCGCTGCCTGAACACCCAAAACTCTCTATAAAGTTGGAGCATCATCTTCAGCCTTCAGGCCCCGTGTATCTGACAGATATATTTGTGAGGCAGGAACTATTGAGGACTTGCTCACCCTGTCTTGGCAGAGTTTGGCCATTGACTCTGCCTGCAAATAAATGAAGCTCCTTTCTTTGAAAGTTGTTTTTAAGCACCCACAAAAACTGTGAACAGCGCTGTCAGTTAATGTTCTGTTCTGTTTTGTGTATTTTGGTGCTGGCAGTCAGACCTCTGGCCTCACACTTGCTGAGCAAGTGCTCTAGGCTTACACCTCCAGCCCTTACTAGTCAATTTTCCTGAAGGGAGAAACAAATACTCCATTGATCTTTGATGCAGCCCTTTTTGTTTAGCTGGTTTTCTACACCAGCAGAAGGAATTTGATTAATTGCTGTGAATTTTGACAAAGCCCACAGGTAATGAAATTTTTTGGTCTATCTATTTTTTTCCTCCTTTATTCAAGCAAATTGATGGAACAGTCTGTCAGAACACTGTAGCAAATAAATATATGCTCTGCAAAAGTACAGGACCACAGTGCTGCCCAGTGCTCACTTGGGATGTAGAGAAGCAGTGTCCTGCCATTGCTGGCACGGCCTGCATCCTGAAAGCCGCTCTCCTGGGACCTTCTGTTATTGAGCTACTTTACTGAGGTGTTTGCTTAGGCTTAGACCTGCAGTCTGTCATCATTAACACCAAGGAGGATGTGAACCCAACCCAAGATTAAACCTTTTACTTAGATTTCAGTAACTCTCAGCTTTCTAGTTACCCAGGACATCGGTATTAAATTACTGCTTCTTAAACGGAGACAGCGAAAGAATTTGATGTGCAAATAGCGTGTTTTTTTCCTCACGTGATTTAATGCTATCTGGGCAGACAATCGTCGTCAGTTATAAAGCTAAATAACTGGGCAGTGCTATTAAATAGTACATGATGACATAACAGGACCCCAGCTCCGTCCCTTCCAAGCCCTAATAAATGTATTCTTTCTTTTATTTTTGGGGGAGTAGCGGGTTGAGACAAGGTTTTTCTGTGATGTCTGGCTGTCCTGGAGCACACTCCATAGAGCAGGCTGGCCTCGAACTCAGAGATTTGCTTTATGCTGCCTCCATAGTCTGCACTTGGGGAGGAGTAAAGGTGTGTACCGCCATGCCTGGCTTCCAGATAAATTTCTTATCCCTTTAGACCACATCCATCTTTTTTTTCTTTCTGTCTGTCTTCCTTCCTTCCTTCTTTCCTTCTTTCTTTCAAGCCTAAGCAGGGCTCACAACTTGGGGTAACAGCACCCTCTTGCCTTAGACTTCCAAGTAGCTTGTGCCTTTACAGATCCACATGTTTTTGTCCACACTGTTGGATTCTGTTTACTAGTATTTTCTTGAGGATTTTTTTCTATTTTTGTTTGTAAAAAAGATACTTGTACGTAGTTTTCTGTCTTTGTTTGGTAATGCTGACCTCATAGAAGATTAGAAGCATTCTCTCTGCTGTCTTCTGGGAGAGATTACAGAGAATTGGCGTGACTTCTTCCTCCAGTGTCTGTAGACTTTACCAGTGAACCTGCCTATAATTGCTCCTTGCTGATATGCAAGGTTGCTGGACATTGCGTTTCTTTACTTGGATCATCTTTTTTTCCTTATGTGAGTTTTTGTAGAATTTGTTACAAGGGCTGTGTTCATTTCACTCAGGCTATTAAGTCTACAGATATAAAATTGATAATAACATTCCTTGATTATTTTCTCAGGGTTTGAGGGATCAGAAGTGATGGCCCAACCTTCATTTCTGTTATTGATAATTTGTGTTCTTTATCTCTTTGTCTTAGTTAATGTGGCTGAACTAAGAATTATCAATTTTATTGATTATGCCAAAAGGCAGCAGCTGGCTTAGTTGACGTTCTCTATTGTTTTCTGATTTTCAGTTTCATGAATTTCTGTTGAGGTTTTTAAAAAAATTATTTCCCCCCTTCTGCTTATGTTATCATCAGTTTTAGGTTATCTCCTTCCTATTCAATGCTGTAATTTTATCCAAAGCACTACTCCTGTACCTTGTAGGTTTTTTTTGTTTTGTTTTTTTTTTTAGTTCAGAATCTTTAAATTTTTCTTTTGAGGTTTCTTCTTTGACCTATGTGGTTTTGGAACTGTGTTGTTTAACCTTATCATATGCTTTTGGTGCATTAACACGCTCATGCATTTTCCCAGAGTGCAATTAGAGAACTGTTTCTACTCATAAAAAATTGTGGACATTGGGCCTTTAAGGGAGAGGAAGGCTGCAAAGTAAAAAAGGAAGAAAAAGTTACTTAGTCTTTTTTTTTTTTTTTTCTGGTCTCAACTGTGCTTGTTTATATGTTGGACTTAGGCCAACAGTAAAACACCCATTTAAATGAACCACTATTAAAATGATAGAATTCTGTCGTAAAAGGAGAGAATAATTACATCAGAGGTTAGCTCTGACAAGCAGTGTTAGCTCCCGTGGTTTCAGAGAGACAGGTGAGTTGGCTCAGTGGTTAGAAACACTTTGTTCTTGCAGAGAGCCCAGCTTTGATTCCCAGCACAACATGGCAGCTTACAACCATCTGTCACCCTAGTCCCAGGGGATCCAATGCTTTTATTTGACCTCTGTGGGCAGCAAGCATGCATGTGGTACATAAGCATACATGCAGGCAAGACACATACATATATAGAGTAATAAAATCTTAAACAATTAAATAAAAATAGATGCCAAAAAAAAAAAAAGAGAGAAAGATATAGACAGGAGATAGTTTCAGATTAAGGTTTTGATAAGCACTGTAATCATTGAAGGAAATTTGATGCAGCATTTTATAAGGAAACTTACAGAATTTATTCGAAAGATCGTTACCTCGATGGCAGGGCATCCTTAGCATTGCACAGAGGGCTACTGCTGTTAAACCTGCAAAGAGGTCTTTCTCTCTCAGTTCAGATCTGTAACATGACAATCATTTTTATTTCCTCATCATTTCTATTTCACCTTGTACCTGTTTCCTTGAGAAGATGCTGTGATAGGGTCAGTCGGTTTCCTGTACCTGGATGTGCTGTGGACATAAACTTGTATGTCAGCATCCATGATGCAGAAACTGGAGCTGCACATGGCTCTGAGAGCCAGGATCCTGGGGGGCCCGAGCCCCACTAAACCGGAGGCACCTGACAAGCCTCGGCGCCCAGCATCGAAGCTTTCCTCCAGTCGGCTGCAGCTGCCCAAATTAGTGTGCTGATTCTTTGTGTTTCCTCTTTTCTTCTCAGTTCAAATACAGGAGAAGAAAGGCAGCACCCTGACTCCACTCTTTTCTAACTCAGGCCATCTGCGGCACAGTTGGCTGGGTGTCCCGTGTGCGTTTTCCCAGAAAGGTCAGCTGCTCAGCTCTTGAAGGTGACAGGTCCAAGGCCTTGATGCTTAATCTAGAGGTTGGAGCAAAGTGAGCGAGCAGAACAGCTTCCAAGGAAACCTGTGACGTGACCGTTTACATGCCGCGCAGAGCCTTTCGCATAGTAGTCATCAAGGAAGCCTTTTAGGAGTTGAGGCCTGGGAGAAGTTCATGCCTGTGATTGTCTGGCAGCGGGGATCAGAGTGATGCTCCAGTCGCTGCAAGAAGCTACCGTTAATGTCCCCAAGTCCAAGCCAAGGACAGGGAGAGTGAACTTTAGGAGAAGTGAACCTACCTGAACGTGTGGCACTGAGGGTATCTGAAGCTCTGGCGTTTAGGGCTCATTTAGAGATATAGCTTCAGTGACATCAATGCTCTTCCTTATAGCCACAGGTAGGCACTCACATGGTATACAGTTAGCTACTTCAAATGGCAAACGCAGTGGCATTGAATGGGCAACCACTGCCTTTCTAACTTCAGACTTCCTATTAACCCCTCAAGAACCTTCTGTATGCATTGAATGGCTATTCTCCTTTCAGTCTTCCCCCAGTCTGCTCTCCCTGTGATTATAATGGTCTGTTTTGGATGTTTCCTATAAAATACTCAATAAATGACCATGTGTGTGCTTCTTTTAGTCATCATCATGTTTTGAAGCTTATTTAGAAGTTCACTCATTATTTTATTCTTGTTTATGGTTGAATAATATTTTACTGTATACACATATCACAATCTGTTTATCTGTTGATGAAATAACTTTGGGATATTTCTGCCTTTTGGTTACCATGAGTTGTGATTCTGTGAGCGTTCATGTTTGGATAACTGTGTATAGCTGGGATTACTTATTTATTTGTAACTAGAGAACATGGCAATTTCATTAGCTTGTTAAGAAACCACCAAACTCTTCACGGTAGCTATACCATGATATATTTCTACTAATCATATATGATGGCTTCATTTTTCTGTATCCTTACCAACAGTCGTTACAGGCTTACATTTTAAATTGTTGTTCTTTTATGATAGTCTTTCTGTTAGTGTGGAATGGTTTCTCATTGTGTTTTCCATTTGTGTTGTGGTGTTAATCAATCATGTAGATTACATATATTCATTGGTTATTTGACTGTCTACTTTAAAGAAAATTCTATTGAGTTCTTTGCTCATTTTTGAATTGGATAATTTTGTTTTTTGAGACAGGGTTTCTTTGTGTATCCTTGGTTGTCCTGGACTTGCTTTACTAGGCTGGCCTTGAACTCAGGGACATCTGCCTGCCTCTGACTCCTTGAGTGCTGGGATTACAGTTGTGTGCCATCTTGCCTGGCTGAATTGGATCAATTTTGTTGTTGTTGAATTTTAAGAACTCTTTATTTATTTTGGATACTAAGATAGCTCTCAAGAAAAAAATGCACATAAAGAAATAGTGCATTATGATCCATTCATAGAAACAGAGGAAAGTTGGAATTCATAATAGTTAAAAACTTAGTGTATCAGAGATAGTGAGGGAGGAGAAATCATGATTAGAATATATTATATGAAAGCAAAAAATATATTTTCAATACAACAAATCAAGTTAGGGGAAAAAAAGAAGAGTGAAGAGGTGTTGGAACCTGTTGAGTTGGAATTACATAGTCTTGTGAGCTGCCATGTGGGTGTTAACAATTGGACCCTGGGTCCTCTGGGAGAGTAGCCAGTGCTGCTAACTGCTGAGTCATCTTTGCAGCCCCATAGCCAGCTGTCTTGACCACTGACCCACCCTCCGGCCCCTCCATAAAATCTTTTAAATGACCACTGTATAAGCAACTATTAATTTTAAATGATTTTAGTATTTTTAGCACTCAGTACATCTGTGACTAAAAATGTGAAGATCTGTATATGTCTGGAATTTTTTTCTAGGAGAGCAGGCACTTTTGAGGTAGAGTTCATGAAACCCAGGCTGGTCTCAAACTCCTACGTAATTGAGGGTGACTTTGGGCTTACAGTTCTCATATTTCCATCTTCCAGATTCTGGGATGATAGGCATGCACCACAATGCCCAGTTTACAAAGTGCTGCCAGTGGAATTTACAGCTTTTTGTCCATTAGGCAAGCACTCTGAATTGAGTTACACCTCTAGCCTGTATGTCTGACAGCATGGAAAAGTATGTAGAGATGAGGGCATATAAGTGTACTATAAAAAAGTAACCAATGAGTGTGTTTTGTGTACAATGTACATTGTATCTAGATTTTTTAACATGGAGAGACAAAATTGGGCAATAATTTTTTTTTTATATTTCTAAACAAAACAAAACCTTTAGTGTGTATGTCTTAGTCAGTGTTCTATTGCTAAAGAGACACCATGTCCATGACCACTCTTATAAAAGAAAGCATTAAATTGGGGGCATTCTTACACTCAGAGGTTTAGTCCACTAGTCCTAGTGACACATTTCCTCCAACAAGGCCACACCTCCTAATAGTGCCACTCTCTGGTGACCAAGCATTCAAATATATGAGCCAATGAGGGCTGTTCTTAGTCAATCCACCACAGTGCATCAAGAGATATCAAAGTGAGAAGACAACCAATCAAATGGGGGTGGGCATTTACAAATCATATATTTGCTAACATAGACATTTCCGTACATGCCTTTCCTGTCTGGGCTGATAATACAACCCTCAGGAACCATAGACTATGTAACAAAAATCCCAATTCCAGGCATGAGAAGCTCCCTTGTGCATTATTGGTCAGGGGAGTCCCAGATATTATAGGCTATTGCTGCTGCTGCCCTTGGTTGCCTCGCAGAGGTCGAAGAAAAGTCTGTATCACTGACGACACCATGAGCCTCAGACCCAGGACCTAGAGGACCTGAACTCGGTTTGACCTGAAAGCCTCCTCCATGATAACTAGCTTTCATGGTACTAGAAGGTGCCATGCAAGCTTCCAGGGGGATCCACCAACAGCCCTACCTGGCTATCATGCTTATGAACTGAAAACAACAACCAGCATGGCAAGCTAATGCTGAGGTTGTGATAGCCATATGCATGTCTCAGCAGTAACCAACCAATGCTGTCTACTCAGACTTAAGGCCCATTCAACAAGAGAGAAATCACTCCTGGTACTAGAAAGCTAGCCAACTACCTGGGGCCATGGATCCAAGAGGACAGTCTACCTTCACCACTTTATTCAGTAAGAATAATTCCTGACTCTATTCTAAATATTTATCACCATACTTACAGATAAGCATAGCTCTCATGTCTTATCAAAAATGAATCTGTTTGCAAGAGATGGCGAGCGTTATAGAAAAGCATAACTGATCACACTACAGTGAGCAAGTCATCATGTGTTCAGCCTCAGCTGGGGCACCTATAACAACCCTAGTACTGAAGGCTCAGGGAAATCATGGTAGAGGGGCTGGACAAATGTGAAGAGCCAGAGGAACAGGAAGTCAGCTGTGAGACTGTGTCTCCTAGACATGCCATGAAGTGTCAATGACATGACAGCCTAACATGATCTGATCAATGACTATATAGCAATAGACATATTAATATCCATGCGGGAGATCATCTCCAGGACCAATCCTAGAGAAAACAACAGGCAACTAAGAAATGACTGGTAGTGGGAGAAATAGTCTTTCTCAGGGAAGAACCCCCAATATAAAATGGTCAGTCATACACAATGAAGACTGAACGGACATTTATATATTTAGGAATAGATGTACACACACACACACACACACACACACACACACACACACACACTTAAAGAAAAAGAGGCCATGAATTTGAGATAAAGTGAGGGGAGGTGCACAGAAGGAGTTGGAGGGAGGAAAGGAAAGGCTGCAATAATATAATTGTGTTTTAATTAAAAAACTAATAGAAATGGAAAATTTTCATTTGCTTACTGAGAATTTCACGTATGGTTACTAATTTGCATCATTTCTCCCTCTCTCTCCAACTCCTGCGTCCCCTGCCTCCTTCTCAAATCCATGGCCTTTGATTGCTACACGCATGCACACTCATATGAGTCTATAAACACAGCCTTGCTGAGTTTACTTTGTGTTGCTCATGTGTATATTTGTTTAAGACTGGCCACTTGAGATCAGGATCACTCCTCAGGGGTTCATCCCTGGAGAAGACTGCTCCCTCCTCACCCATCAATCATCCATTGCCATAGCACTTAGTCAGGGTGGGGCCTTGCGGGTTTTCCCTATGTTGATGTGTCGGTTGGTGTTACCATGTTACATACAGATATTGTTTAGGCATCTGTATTGTAGTTTCACAGATACTGCTTCCCTGTCATATATAGGAGACACTATCCTTGCGGCAGATGCCGTGGTCCTCTGGCTCTTAAAATATTCCCACAGCCCTTTCCCACAATGTCCCTTGAATCTTAGGTCTAGGGGTTGTATGTCGATGAACTAATGGGTGTGCGGCAAAGCTGTGGTCAGTTGTTCTCTGCCTTTTGTCCAATGTGTCTTTCTGTAATGACCTCCACCTGCTGCTATAAAAACAGCCTCTTTGATGAGGAATGAGAACTACATTTACCCAACAGAGGCAGCATGGGAACTCAAATAACTGAGTTTCACAATCAATGCAGCTCTGTTTTCTCAAGAACGTTGCCCACAGCGTGCTGGGATGTCAACCACCTGCCTGAAGAAGTGGACCTTTCCAGAGCTTCTCTAGTTGGGCCTAATACTCATAGCAGTGAGCTTTGTGTGTATCTGTGCAAAAATTACTTAATAATAGTATAAGTTAACAGTTTGGCTAAGTGTATATAAACCAATTGAATAGGAGAGCAAAAAGAAGTTAGTCAGATCTCTATGAGTTCAAGGCCAGCCTAGTCTGCAAAGCAAATCCAGGACAGCTAAGGCTATTACACAGAGAAACCCTGCCTTGAAAAACCAAACCAAATCAAAACAAAACAAAAAGAAGTTTCTCGGCAAGCAAAGTTTAATCCTTTAGAAAAACTTCCTGAAGACGTGCTAACAAAAATTGCTTTTTAATTGTTTGTGGATGATCTAGCCATAAGCCGCTCTGAAACCTGTAGGAACTTTACAAAGATTCTGCACTCATGTTGTGCTAAAGGCTTTGTAATCTACATTAAAGTTACCAGTCTGTTAAAAGACACGAAACTGTAAGCTATGAAATGTATATTTTATGTCAGAAAGATGATATCAATACCGATAGCCAGGGTCTCAGGCACAAAACAACTCCCTATGTTGAAATGAATGTAACTTTTACAGATTTTTTACAGCACCGTTGAGGAATCGGCTCTTTAATCCCATGATGAACCATCCACTGTGGCCAATTCTGGGCATAGATTTTTGCCACATCTGCCATCACAAAATCCGAGCACTCCATCCCCAACTCATTAACTTAAAGGACACTGTGTCTCGCAACAGGAACGTCTATGCTAGATTTTAGGACTGCCTGGCTCCACTGTCATAAGGAAGCATCTTCTCCTTCCTCCTGGCTTCCACACGGTTCTCTTAGGCTGGTCCCTGGCTGAACTGCAAAGTGGCTGCTGTATGTTCAGGAGTAGAACCAGGTCTATCCATTCTTTGGAACTTAAAAGCTTTCCCCAGAAACCCCCTCTGCAGATGCCACGTTTTATTGTCACTCTTAACCTGTCCCAACAAGGGCCCATTGGCCTTTAATCCTGAGAGTAGAGTCAGACTTGAGTCATTTGAGGCAGGATGAGTTCCTTGATAAAGCCTGTCCTGGTTAGGGTTTTTTTCTGTTGTTGTTGTTGTTTTGTTTTTTGTTTTTTGTTTGTTATCTTGTCACAGACGGATTCACATGGGAAGAGGGGACCTCAACTGAAAAAATGCCTTCATCAGATTGGTCTGTAGGCAAAGCTGTGAGATTATTTTCTTAATGAATGCTTGATGTGGGAGAGTTCAGGCACCTGCCACCACTGAACGGCTGGTCCTGGTGGCTACGAGAAAGGTAGCTGAACATGAGTCTGGAGAGCCAGCCAGTAAGCAGCGGTCCTCCATGGCCTCTGCTTTACTTCTTGCCTTCAGATGCCTTTCCTGCTTGAGTTCCTGCCTCGGCTTTCCTCAGCGATGGACTGGGGTCAGGATATAGACACTTTTTACCCCCCACCCCATGTTGCTTTCAGCCTTGTTTTTATCATGGTAACAGTAAGAAAGCTAGGACAAAACCAAAGCTTGTTAACAGGAAGCCAAGGACAAGCTTGGCGGTAGAATGGCAGCCATTTTTACAGTGATGGATCTTTCATGCAGTGCACTTTCCTTTAAGCTTTTGATAAGAGCTGAGCAGTAGCGAAACTAAGGATATGTTTGTGAGCATCCACAGTGCGTCCATATGGTACTGTTGTTCAGGAATGTATTCATTTACTTCACAATGGGCACTCACTGCGAGGGGCAGGTTGCCTTGCCCTTCTGAAAAATTGTATAAAGTCTAGCAGTCACACCTGAATAGATGGCCTTGCCACCTCGGCGTGGAAAGGTCGGTGGCAATCTCGAGTTGCGGATGATTGTGGCGGTTCGGAGAGTTTCGCTCTCATTGTCACTTAGTCCCCTTTTCGCTGGGGGCTTCTTTCCCATTTCACATGGCTTTGGAGGAGAAAATAATTGTGCTCATCTATAACCTATTTCTTTCCTCTTATTCTTAGCCATGAGAATAGCATGTGATTTAAGCCCCGCTAGTCAGGGGCTCTATTTTCCAGGCTGCAGCCATGTCTTCAGGGAAGGTGTGGTAGAGTTATGAGAGCCATTCTTGGGAATTTTTTTTTTAATGAGATAGTGCTTGAAATGCTTATGGTCTTCGGATGGAAATGAAGGCCAAACGATCACTTATTTCTGAGGTCACCGAGGGGAAGGCTTCCTATGGTGTGGGAGGAAAAAAAAAAAGCACCTGTAGGCAAAAAAGCCATGATAAGTAGAGGGTATGTTGCAGATGTGTAAGAGCAAATGAATTCGGGGCATCACAATCCCAAGACCAGTTATCTTCGTGCGGTGAGCCACCTCGCTGTCCTTCTGTCTAGATGAACTGAAGTTCTTCCTGCTTTGTTTATGTGACTGTGAGTTGGGGTCCTGTCACCTGTAGCTTCTAACACCCTGATTAATTAGAGGACGTATCTGAGAGGATATGTGAGGGCAGTGCTGTGATATTCCTTAGAAGGTTCACTTTAATACTTAGTATGCTTAATGAACCCCTGTGGTCCATGCCGAAGAGCCCACTTATGTTCAATTTAACTCATGGCCATAGGAAAAATAACCTCAACCTGGAAATGGCCAGTGATCAGTTTAAATACTGAAGTTTGTTTCCAATAAATGCTTCTGGGTAAGTGAGTGGAGAGATTATCTTTTTCAGAGAGATGCATACTTGATATATGTTGTAAAAATATCTGAGGATGCTTACTAGATTGAGTGGAATCGTTTTTAAATAGTTGGACTTGGAGGTTGGTGAGGCTCACTTGATATCACTAGTTACCTGTCTGGGATACTCATGGTTGATGAAATATAACCCTAAAAAAGCTGGGCAAGCCTAGCATAGCAAGGGATCAGAACAGATGCTGAGACTCACGGCCAATGGGGGAAGTTAGGGTGTCTTGTGAAACAGTTGGGGGAAGGATAGAAGGGCCTGGAGGGAACAGGAGCCCCACAAGAAGACCAGCAGAGCCAACTAACCAGGGCCCGGATGGGCACATGGAGACTAAAGCACCAACCAGAGACCATGCGTGGACTAGACCTAGGCCCCCTACACGGATGTACACGACGGGCAGCTCAGCCTTCATGGGGATCCCCTAGGAAGGGGAGCAGGAGCTGTCTCTGGCAAGGACTCTGTTGTATGCTTTTCGGTCACTTTCTCTTGGCAAGGCTGTGTGGCCAGGCCACTGAGGAAGCCGATGCGCTCAGCCTGTGTGACTTGATGTGCTGGGGTGGGTTGCGGGGGGGGGGGGGGCTGCTCTTTTCTGAGGGAAGGAGGGGGAAGAGGGAAGGAGGAACAAAAAAGGGAGGAGGGAGGGGACTATGAGTGGGATGTAAAGTGAATAACCTAATTAATTTTAAAAAGACAAAGAAGCTAGATGAAGATTACTGTGAACCTTTAAAAAAACAAAAACAAAAAGAAAAGGCTGGGCAATGGTGATGTATGCCTTTAATTCCTGTACTCAAGAGGCAGAGTCAGACAGATCTCTGAGTTTGAGGCCAGCCCGATCTGCAGAGCCAAGTCCCAGGATAGCCAGGGCTACACAGAGAGACACTGTCTCAAAAACAAAACAAAGCCAAAACCAAAATCAAGAAAGAAAAAATAAAAGGAAAGGAAAGGAAAGAAAAGAAAAAGAAAAAGAAAAAAAGAGCATAGTACACAGTTACTTTTATGTCCTTTAAATCTGAGATTCACACACTCAGGAGACCTTCCTGTTTTACACTGAAAGCAAATCTGAGTAGAATTTTAATTTATAAATATGGAGGCCAAGAGCAGAATTGATTTGGGATCTGAGAACGTAGGTGTCTGAGCCCAGAGGCCCCCTGTGTCTAGCATCACCACAGTAAAAGTAGTTAGAACTGGGGACCAGGGACACTCGCGGGGAAGCACTCTGCTAAATGGAAGCTGGGTTGGATAAGTGTGTCAGAAGAACTCAGCCTTTTTCCCATTGTCTAAGATTTTAGTAAAGTTACAACTTTCACTTGTTTCTTCAAAGACAAATAAGGGGCAAGTGCAGAGTGACAGAACAGGCCTGGTCCAATTTTAGGACGAAAATGTGAAGTTAATGTAGTAAAACAAATGTTTCAGTGTAGCAGCCCTTTAAATTCTTTAACTGTATTGAAAAACGTGGGGCCGACACCAACCGTGTAATGACTGTATTAAGACAGGGAAATGACCCTGCTCCAGCACGGCCTGGTGTGCACCCAATGGGGTGTGTTAGTTGTCCCAGCGTGCTGTGGACCGACAACAAAATTGTATGTTGTTCAAGGGCATTGATAATAAACTGAGTGGCCACAAATAAAACTGTCCTTTCGTACTCTGTGACTAGCACTGAATAATTTGGGGTTTCTAAAAACGGGAAGCCATTTGATAATCTTCCGAGCTCTGGGCCATCTGCAAGCCAATTTCCCTGGCTTAGAGTCCGATATGGAAAGAACCAAGAGTCAGGCCTGAAAAGACTCTTCTGACAAAGTGGGACAGATGACGCTACACCCAAGAGAATGACCGTCTGCCAAGACTTGGCCAACGGCTTTTCTTTAAGGATGTTTTGCCATATGGTCTCCTCCAAAAGCTAAAGATCAGGTTTCAAAGTCTACACATTCACATTAATAAATCATGTTCTTGAACTAAGGGCAGGCACTACCTGCGTCTGGGAGGTAGAATTCAAATGGGGCTGTGGAAAGCGGAGGAAGGGATTGCCCTGGGCTTTGAGTAGATGGGGGAGGGTGGTGTGTTTTAGGAAGGATGTCTAATACAATATTTACCAGGACCACAAGGCTCTAGTGAGTTTTCCATGACCTCTGTCAGGGAAGTGTTTTCACCAACTAACAAAAGACACCCCTCTAAGAGTGCTGAATTTCAGAGGTAGAAACAGTGAAACCAGTTGGGAAAACGTTTGAAACAATCATTTTTAAAACTTATTTACAAGCCAACTTTGCTTCTTAGGACAGAAGGCACATCTTCCCATCTTTCCAAAGGAGAAATCTGTTGTGACATTTTATTAGCATTTAAGGCAGGACTGAGACTTCTACAGCATCGTGTGAGAGCCGGATGATTCTAGCTGAGGTCTCCCACCCAGGGCAGCTTTCAGTGCCCACAGCTCTTCTTCATGCTGGGACAGCTACATGTGCCCTGTCAAGGGAAGGTTTGCTGTGAGAAAGAGACCAGCTATTATAGAAGAGAACTTTAAGCAGTTAGAACACCACATTTAATATTTTAAACTCTGGTTATCTGTTTATTACCTTCTTCCATACAATATGTATTTATTAAAACTTGATGATGATTAGGCTGGCCGTAGATCCTGAATCCAGGCAGCCTTTCAAGTGTCTGAGACTACAAGCGCGTGGCACGGTTTCCAGCTTTTCAATAAGCCCATGGTATTGATAAACAAAAGGGCACCTATGACTATTGATTAACCAGTTGATTTTGGGGGCTAAAAGAGAAACCAAGGACTTTGTGCACTCTAGGCAGATGTGCTACCAGCCCTCATATTTATTGATTCTGAAGGCTCCAATGGCTCATAGGCAAGCTCTACTGCTCCTCTCTCGGGAGTCTGAGAGCACTGAGAACTAGTCTTGCCTCTGAGAGCCAGAGGCCTTCACGGAGCTAGAGGGCGTCTGGAACTGAAAAGCAAGGTACAGGCTCGTAGTCATCAGAGAGGCCATAATATATTATTTAAGCAGAAGATAGCTCTTGCAGATCTTGGACACGGAGTAGTATTGAACTCAGAGTTTTTTCTTTCTTTCTTTTTTTTTTTTTCTCCCTGAGGTATTTTGAGTCTGAAAGAGTCAAAGGAAGACAGAATCTAGAAATAAAACCTGAAGGAACTGTTTTGAGACGAAGCCTGGAGGAGGCGGTATAGGAGGGCCAAGTGGAAAGAGGAGGTAGAGGCTGTGTAACAAACAGCATTTCCTGGTTTTTCATGGCTCTGTGCTTCTGATAACTCAGTTTAAACTTACTATTGGAATAACTCAGAGATACAGCATTTACAAAGGAAAAACAACCTCTCAGAAACTTAATATGTGGGGAAGACAAAGCCGGGGGCTGTGACCCTGGGGCCTGCTTTCACGCACAGTCTACTGCTATTAAGTGTACTGAGGTCTGGCCTTTGCCCAGCCTTGTGCCTCCTTTGGAGGCCTTAGCCTTCTGCCAGGATCTGGCAATCTAGGTTCCTCATCAGAGCACGGGGACTGAAAGCGGGTTGCTGTTGCCCTGGCCCCAGGCTGGAGCTTGGGTGGGAAAGGACGTGCTGCCTTGTAGGCTATCTCTAGGTGATCTGCAGCACGCCGTTGATTTAGAGCCTTTGGCTGAAGCAGAAACTCAACAGTGAACTGGTTTTTTTTGTTTTTGTTTTTGTTTTTGTTTTTTGTTTTGTTCTGTTTTTGTTACTATAACAAAGTAAGAGCTGACTCTATGGGTTGGCCTGGGAAATTCAAAGGATGGAAAAGTCTGTTTTTCCACCAGTCTGCTCTTATAGACCTGCTTGTAGACCTCTATATGCCCTCCCCATGGGCCCTCTCTAGACATTATTCATGACTTTGGAGGACCAGTCCTTTTGATATATCTGCTCCCAGCGTCAGGCAAATGCAGGCCATGCTTACAACATTTTCTGCTCTGGAGTTCTAGGGAAGTCTTCTCTTAGGGCGGTACACGTATTTAGCATTATTTGGGAAGAATGTAGGCATCATTAGCATAGGCCCAACCTTGTACAGATGAATGCTTAATAAACATTACCTGAGGAAAGCAGATGAGCTGAGAAGAAAGCTGACTCTAGCTGTTGCTGTCACTGGGAGCATTTATTAAACTCTTTACCTTCATGGGGCACTGAGCCAGGCATGGTACAAAATACATTAGCAGATGTGGCTTGTGCCCTTGGAGACCCAGGGCAGCATTTGCAAGCTCATTCTGGTGTGAAGTGTGAAATTTACCTCTGTTGTCGTTCTCAGCTGACAAACTCGTAAATAGCGGTTGGGGCAAGAGTAATGGTGGCCAACGGAAGGCTGGTACGCAGGTAGACTGCACCCAGGGCACTCCGTTATTACTCCATGCCCCTGGAAGCACTTCCCAACGCTGTGTGGTGGTATACTGTACCGCTAGGTATCGTAGCATGTTGTATTGTACACTTAGGCTTACTCCTAACGTTTTTGTGTTTGGAGGTATAAATGCATTTTTTAAAAAGATTTATTTTTGGTATGTTGTTTGTCTCTGCCAGGAATATTAAGGTCTGGATTGGCCAGAGAATGATTTACCTTTCTTTGCAGGTCAGGGGTTTTTGGGGAGGCCCAAGAATTTCCTTACAGTGGGAAGCATTGTAAAGCTTGACTGATCCCTGACGAGGTTGGGAACTGGAAGCTGAGGTTTGTTCTTTCTCCTCAGGCCTCTGCTGTTCCATGTTTCTAAATACAGTTGGCTTCTATAGTTTTCTCTTTTCACATGTGGCCCCGGCTCCTGCCTTTGTCAGCGATAGAAACATTCCCTTATTTTGAGGTGATTCTAGGTCTGTAGTAGATCTGCTAAAATCATGTGGAGAATTCTCATACACACTCTAAGCAGCTCCCGTTGATGCTGGCCTCCTCTGTTCTAGGGGCCTTGCTGCTCACAGGATGATGGGTGCACGACCTTCCTCTCATTTCCAAGGGCCCTCCGACTGGGTAGTGGATTTTAGTTTTCAGGATTTAATGTTTTAGCTTTTCATGAGACATTTGATACCTTAAAATGTTCTAGTTATAACAGTAGGGAACTCTAAGGTGGTGGGTGTTCATGGCTGCATTTCAGCTATGGTAGCATTGAGTGAAAGGAGAATTTTGACTTGAGAGTCCTTGCTGGGGGTCTTGAAGTACTGTTTATTGATCCTTCTGTTTACTTAACAGTTAGTGACTACCCCATAAGTGCCAAATAGCATGCTAACCTCGTGAGACGCCAAGTTGAATTTCAAGTTGGATGGTTTTGGTCAACAGTGTACAGATGCTGCGGTGCAGGTGCACCCAGTGTGCTGTGGAGAGCACAGTGCCCCTCCCTGATGCTGCAGCCTTCACTTGGCAGCAACAGCTGGAAGGAACGCTCACAGCAGATGGAAATGACCTTTTCTGTTTAGTCCACACTTAGACTTACTGTGGCTTAGGTAGCTTCAGGGAGCTGGCAGTGCTTTGTCATCTTACCAGTAGGTGAATACAGTGTTCCTCCTGAGGAGAGATAAAACAGTCATTAAATGTGGTGAAAGGCTGATTGGATTTATCTTCCCAGTGCTACCCGCTGTTCTCCTTTACCAGACACATCACAGTTTATAACCATTATTTATTCAATTACTCTTCAGTCACAATAAGGCAATGGCATAGCGATTTAACAGTTGTCTTTTGCTTCTTTATATAAAAATTAGAGCAGATACTCATACTTTCTAGAAAATGATTACATATAGATAGACCCTTTTAAAATGCATCCCACTAGATTGTTTAAGTGACATTACTCGGGGAAAATGTACCTTTGGACTTGTTCATTACAGGTGCCAATCTACAGCTCTGCTTGGTGTAAAGCATGGGGTTTTGTCATTGGTATTTGTGTTTCTGCATTCGTACACCCTTAGTGCACATGGACACTACTTTGTTCCTTAGTGTCCCATTGGCTCATCAGTTAGCCCTTTTTGGAGGCTTAACAGTAGATGATGTGGCTGTGCCTTTCTCTGTGGACTTTGTGGAAGATGTTCTGGAAATGGGGGAATATCGTCACAACAGACTGGAAACTCCAAGTCCATACCAACAGTTTCAGTGGAGACTTTGCTTGTAATTAGGGCTTTCTGCTGTGCTTGCATCTGTTAAGAAACACAGACAATGTTTAACTTCCCTCTATAAACTCAGATGTATATCTCTCCATGTTAAGTATTAGTTGATTGAGAGTGAGTTCCCATGAGCACAACTCAAAATAGAGCAATAGAAACAATCGAAATGGCAGGTGGACAGGTTTGAAAACTGTGAGGGCTCTGTGCCTTTGTAACCAGCAGTAGGCAACCTGATGCCATACACCGTGGTCCTCAGCACACACTGCGTTGAGATCAGAATCTTGCTTCCAGGTAGAGATTCAAGACAAGAGGCATAGAAAGTGATCGGTAGACGTAGTGATGGGCCAGATACAAATCTATGATCTATCTAAACACTCATGACATCCTAAATTATCCAACAGTCTAACACCACACCAGCAGCGGGCTTGGCTGTTAAGATGCCATATGGTTATCAATGTGGAGAATTTCCTCCTGATGAGTCAAAAGCTTTGATTGATTCCTCTTCAGTGAAATGGAATCTACTTTTTATTTCAGTTCTGTGGTGGCCGACCCTCCTTCTGCAGCTCCCACTGCATGTTCAGTTTGCTGAGACCTGTTGTGAGCGTTTCGGACAGTGACATCACCAAACCAGTGGTGAAACAGGTAAGAACCCAGATCTCACTCTTCCCCATCCATTCCTCTGTTGTTGGGCATCTGTGTTGGTTCCATGACATACTGTGAAGAGTGCTGACAATATGACAAAACAAAACAAAACAAAACAAAACAAAACAAAATGCTGTGCAAGAATCTCTACTGTAGGTTGACTCTGAGTCCTTGGGCAAATTCCTAGGGGTGATGTAGCTGGATCAACTGGTAGATCTAAGGTTAGTTTTTCTGAGAAACCTCCACACTGATTTCCATAGTGGATGAACGTGTGGACCATCTCATCAGCAGTGTATCAAAGTTCTTTGCAGTTGGCACTCTTGCTAGCATTTGCCATTCTGACTGGCGTGAGAGGGAATCTCAGTGCAGTTTTATTTTCCAATTTCCGCTGCCAGTTAGTGAGGGCGAACGATTTTTCATGTTCGTTGCCCATTTATATTTCATCTTTTGAGAACTGTCTGTCGCTCCTTTAGTGACTATTATGCTATTTGACTTCATGTTTAGTTTTTGTCTTGTTTTTCGCTCTTCATTCTGAAACTGAATCTTCTGCCAGCTGTCAAAGCTTTTCCTCCTGTTCTGTAAGCTGTCCCTTCACCTGATTAGCTGTTTCCATCAGTGCCAGAGTGTTTTAATTTCAGGAGAGGCCATCTAGTTATTGCTGGCCTTATTTCCTAAGCAGTAGGAACCCCCACCCACCACAGCCACCTGTGTTTTGAAGCTCTTGACTCCAGTCTGGAACTTGCTTCTTCATTTTTCTTTTTCTTTTTCTTTTCCCTGAAGATTTATTTATTTATTTAGTATAGTGTTCTGCCTGCACATACTCCTGCAGGCCAGAAGAGGGCACCAGATCTCATTATAGATAGTTGTGAACTACCATGTGGTTGCTGGGAATTGAACTCAGGACCTCTGAAAGAGCCGACAGTGCTCTTAACCTCTGAACCATCTCTCCAGTCCTACTTCTTCATTTTTCTTAAGTCCATCTTCAGTGAACATTTCCATGTTGGTGTCGTACTTGCTAGTCATCGTCTAGCTCTGTAAACTGCCCAAGAAGCCTTTTTTTTGCCCATATCATCATTTTTCCTTTGTTTTCCACCAACGAAGGAAGTAAACCTTTGTAGTTTAATCCCTTATATTCTCACTTGTATTACCTGTCGAGTTAGTTTTTGTGAATGGGGTGGTAGTGGTCAAGGTTCATGTTTCTAGTTATTCCGTCAACATTTATTGAATTTGTTCTTCTTTACGTGTTGTATTATGCTAATGACTTTGTGACAGTCATGAGTTTGTATGAGGAGGTCTGTTTTGGGGACACTATTCTTTTCCATAGTAGTTCTTTGATGGTCTTGTACCATTTAGAAAAAAATATTGTTGTGTGCATGTTTGTGTGTATAACGCACACGTGTGAGTGTGTGTGGAGGTCGGAGTACAACTTCTGGGAGTTGGTTCTCTCTTTCCACTGTTGTACCCACTGATCCATCTTTTTTGACTTGTACCATTTTTAATAGTTTTTATCATCCAGGTGGCTGTTCCATAAGTCACATGGAATAACAAATTTGAAGCTTTATATTTTTTGCTGTGAAAAGTAATAGTGTGCCTGTCCAGCTATTGATATTTGAAAAGAAGTAACATATACACAAAATCCAAGGCAAATATTTGTAAGTACAGTGCTACTATTTAGCTTTATGTAATGCAGTCTAATTTTTATTTCTTCAGCAAATGAGAGAGCACCTGCTCTCATATTTACAAGAAAGTAGAAGGAATGCTGTGATCAGTGCCCATGACGCTCTTGCCATCTGGGAGAGGGCAGTTTATTTTGCTTCTGGCTAGTCAGCTTTCTGTCTCTGTGATGAAATAAATGATAAATGTAACTTATGCAGAGAAAAACATTTATCAAAGGTTTGTTTTGATTTCTGGTTCAAGAGATTCAAGGCCAAGGTTCAGTGGATCCATTGCTTCAGGCATCTGGTTTCTACTGGATGCTGGGTGGGCAAAAGTGGGGGCTATCAGTGATGACTGGTGCTGATGGCTTGCATCTGGAGGCAGGAATCCAAGCTGGAGGTGGAGAGCTCCCTGTCTCCCCTGAAGGGCATGCTCCCAATGACCTATGGCTTTTTGTAAGACCCTACCTCTTAAAGGTTTTACTGCCTATCCTGGGGACCAAGCCTTTAATATATTGGCCTTTAGGGACACCTTTTAAAGCCATAGAAGCTTTTATATATCATTTTTATATTCTTTCTTTTATACACCAACCAAAGTTGTTAGAGAATTATAAAAAACAAAATCTTCAATGGAGGACTTTCCTAAAACTTACTATTCTCCATGGGTCTCATGATAATATATATATGCATGCCAGCTGACTGATAATAAGAGGTGAGTTTTTGCCCAGTTGTCTAAAGGCATTCACTCAATTATAGAAACAGAACAATGGCCATAACTCACGCTGTGTGTGCTGTCAGATGTGAAAGGTATCTGTCTTAAGCTTTTTTATATGCTAATCAGAAAGCCATTTAGTTGTGTAAATGATCCCTGAGGTACATGCTCTTATTTTATGTGGGTATATACATAAAATTATAGCGCTATGTGAAGTGTTTGTAAATGTTTAGCAGTTTTATGTGATCATTTATTCACTTAGAGGAGCCATTTGCTGTGGAAAGGCCACACTAGATCTCATTTTAAGTATTGTGTTGCTTTTCTTGGGGTAGATGGGTTTTAAGGGAGAAGCTGTTATTTTTGGCAAATGCTTAATATTTTTAAATGTCTTTTTCTGTATTAACAGTAAAATAATTGTATATCATGAAATTTTAATATGATTTCTTATGTTTACTGTAACAAAATTAATATCTGTGATAGACTACTGGTCTGGAAACTACAGATTTTATAAATTATTTAGTCATCTCTACAGTATAATCAAAGCCTGATAGTTCCAACTTGTGCTAATCTACATATTGGCACACGGGATGCAGAGGGCAGAACACAGGAAGCTGTGTAAGAATAGCTTTTGTAGACCTTACATATGCCTTTTAATTTGTCAGTGACTTAGAGACTTTCTTTGTCGGCCATGTCAGTTATTGTAACCAAGTAAAAATTCTTTTTTTTTAAAAAAACTTTATTTGACCTAGTGTAAATAGATGAGAATTGTTTGGAGAACCACTCTCTTTTATTCTTTTTTTTTTTTTTTCCTACTGGGTGGCATGAAAACAAAAACAAAAACAAAACAGAAAAAAAAAAAACCAACAACAACCCTATAACACAGATGGAAAAGCTTTCATTCTGGCCCCAGTGCTGGCTCCATCTTTCAATGCTGACAGTTTCTGGGTCCCTGTAGGTACCAGGCACGAGGACCTACTCTAAGATGAACCCAACTCAGACTAATTCATGAGGTACTTTAAGATAGAACTGGTAGGTTTTGTTGCATTGGCCTTAACATTCTGAGCTATGTTCCACTGTGACTGGACACTCTGGACTTAGCCTAATCTCTTTCTGGTTCTGATGATAGAAACATTTTTTTTTCCTTCTATCAAGGCAGTGGCAGGAACCATTCTGAGGTTCTCTTGAGAAATCTCTCAGTGGAAGTCAGTGGAGATGTGACTAAGTTGAAAGGAGAATAGTCAAAGCTGGCTGCTGGTCACCGTGTATTCCCTCAGTCACTGAGTCTCCTTTTTTCCTAATGGGAAATAACCCAGAAAATAAGCCAGAACCAGACCCCAAACCAAGGTAGAGAAGATTAACTTAAAATGAATTTCATCCTCTGGCTTTCCGTGTCATAGTATCATCCTATTTTCAGTAACTTTTGATAAAGGTGTATGAACAGTTAATGTGTTTTTCCCTCCCGAGTGCCTGTATCCCTCCCTCCCTCCTTAAATAAGAATTGGGAGCTCACAAGCTCATGTAATTGTAAACCAGAAGCTTAAAACTAAGAGTTTCTCCTCCATCCCTTCACACTGTGCTCTGTAACGTGACCCTCAAGGAGGGTGTGTTCGTTTTGTGATCAATTTTCTGTATGGTGCTTGAGAGTTTGGTCAGGCCTGACTCTGCTGCTAGTGAACACGTTCATTGAATACTGTGCCACTGTAGTATAGGCATATTAAATAACTGACTGGGCTGTGTCAGGTAGAGAGCGGCAACTGCACTCCTTTCGTTGCTATGGTGATGCATTTGGTTAAGGGGCCTGTCCATCATTTGTACCACATGGATGTGACACATGATGTAATTGTGGTTGGTGTGGTGAGAGGAGAGCATCAGCGTAGGAAGAGGTGGCATTTGAAGCAAATGAAGATGCTTGGACAAACTTGTGGGATGGCTTACATTGTCCCATTAAAAGCTTTATCCCAGGTAATGCGTCAGTGTGGAGAGCGGGGGAAGTGACAGGCTTGTTTGCTTGTGATCGTGGTAGCATTTGATCACTTACTGTTTACACTCTTCCGTCTGTCATCTTAGGAGGGCTTCCAGTAAGTGGAATTGATGCTGTCTTTAGCAGAGATTCTGAGGGGAAGGATATTTCTTTTATCCTTTGTTAAAAGCAAAATCTCCAAGCTGTTAGAGGAAGCCATTTTGTCTATGTACTGTCCCAGCAAATAGTCACTGAGCACTCAGCAGGGGTCCTGGAAGGCTGGGGGTCAAGGGCACAAAGCGGATACAGTCCTGCCCATACTGGTTAGTCTCTAGTTGTCAGGGTCTGTTGACCTTTACCTCTTCCCTTTTAGTGCTATCCCCTGACATGAATAGGACTTTCTTACTGTGTGCATGTGCATGTGCGTGTGTGTGTGTGTACACATGCATGTTTATATAGGTGCATGGAGAGGCCCATGGACAACCTTGGATACTGTTCATCAGATGCTGTCTATACATCTTTTTTTTTTTTGATGAGACAGTGTCTTTTGACCAAGTAGGCTAGACTGGCCAGCCAGTGAGCCCTGAGGATTCGCCTGCTTTCCACATGCATAGGGCTGGGACTACAAGTGTAGCATGGCACTCCACTCAGATTTTCAATGTGGGTCATGGGGGTGGAATTCAGGCTTCAGCATACTACAGCTGAGTGATCACCTTCGCCTCCAGTAGTTATAACAAGCAGCATGCAAACGTCGCTGACACAAGTGGCACTTTTGATCTGCACCTTTCCTGTCACGGAGCCAGCTAAGTCCAGAGCAATCTCTTTTGGGTATTTTACTCAACTAGATTCCAATACAGTTTTTCTGATTATGTTTTTTCCTCCTTAAATGCTATTAATTAATCTTATGTGTGTTTTTATTATTCATGGTAGAAGTGTTGGGGAGGGAAAAAAAAGTTGAAACTTAGTAGAGAGGCCCTAGTATCTCTCTCTCTTTTTTTTTAATGTTCTCATTCACAAAATCTGTCTTCTTTGCTCTTGAAGGAACCAGCCATTCCTCCTTAAGGACCCCCATTAAGGCCAAAGTCTGGGAAAAGTCGGCCTACGCAGTCCTCCCCCTTAAGGACTCCCATTAAGGGCCAAAGCATGTAAATTTCTGGAGGGTCCAGCTTGACTCAAGGATAGCCAGCTTGTGTAGGGTCCAGTTTGAACCAAGGACAGACAGCGATTTCAGATCACTGTTTGTGTGTGGCAGGGACAAGAGAAACCTTGAAGAGTCCAGCTTGACTCAAGGACAGCCAGTTTGTGTTACAGCTTGTATTTAAAAATTTCCCCTACCCCAAAATTGTACTTACCCCTCCCCAAGAAAGTCCCAATGCTGTTCTATTAACGAATCAAGTTTCTCTGCTAAGTTCTGCTTCTGTAAAGGGTATAAAAAGCCCATGCTTCTACTCCTCGGAGTCTCTAGCTCGAAAGAGCTTGGCAGACCCCATTGTGTCGTCTCAATAAATTCCTATGCATTTGCATTGACAATGGATTCTGTCTCTGATTGGGGACTCCAGGTGTAAACTAGAGATCTCTCCGGAGATCTGAGTCTTGCAGGTCTCCTTGGGCCATTTCTGAAAGGAGGCACCAGCAAGTGCCATCCTGTCATCTTGGAGTGTAAATTCATGTGATACTGGACAGTAAACAAGAGTACAGGCACCAGTCTGACTGTGAGTTTAGGCATATGGGGCTATGGCAGTGCCTGGGTAATACACGGCTAATGTACGTAGCGCTTACTGGGAGTTTTGTTGTGATACAACAGAAAGTCGAGAACCACTATGGGATTCCGAGAAGCTTAACATGAACAGCTTGCCCTTGAGTTTGGGGACAAGGAGGTCAGCTAGAAGTGCCCTTGGAAGTGTTAAGTATCTGGCATGTAGAAACTCAAGGCCATTTGGTTTTTGATCTGAGAAACTATAATAAATAGCTGACAGAAATAGGAATAGTTTCAAATGGCAGGCCGGCTTCATCCCTTTTGATCCAAGGAGGCTTCTGGCTGGCTCTGAGCTTCGACGGTTATCTTACATTTATATTCTGAAGGGTCACTCAGTACTGCAGAACCTCTGCATTCAGTAGAAAGAGAAATACACGGGAAGGACTCTGGAATTCAGGCCCAGCTAGAGCCCTGCAGGAACAGCCGTGGCAGCTCCCTGGCTTGGAGGCCACATTGCTAAACCGACCTTCGCTAAGCAAGGAGAGAAGCATGGGTGGCATTTTCTGATCTGATTTAAATGTCTGGGTGAGGAGTTTGACTGGACCAGCTTCCCTGCCGTCCAGTCAGCAAGGGTGAGCGGCAGGCAGGCTCATGGGATGCCTCGGTGGGCAGCCATTAGGCTCCATCTCCGGATGGAGGCACTGTTGGGCAGAGAAGGTAACCTAGACAGATGCTCCTAACAAATCAACACTTCCCACTTAGGGTTGCACAGACTCCGCAAGGAGCACTTGCCACTGGTTGAAATGGATTTTTGAAATCTCCTTGTGGCACAAGGAATTAATTGTATTCTGTCTGTCTTATTAGCTATGTCAGAGACAAGCAATTCAAATACACAACTGTCTGTTGAAAGCCGGGGTTTTCTATCCACCTCGGTGCTCTTGGAAAATGAGCAGCTGCTGTGATTGTTGCATTTCTTCCTGCAGCACAAGTGTCGTGAGATGGGAAAAAAAAAAATCTCCAATGCCCAAACAATTAGAATGTAGGTTCTTATGTAACAGGAAATTTTTGCTCATCATAAACCATATTTCTTTTTATTAAGCTTGTACCGTTCACACTATGAAGTTTGGAAGCAACCTTGAGATGTTGAGATGCAGAAGGATTGCTAGCTTTAAAAACTAGGATTCTGTTTGTCGGCTGGAAAAACAAGAACAGAAAAAGGCTCTCCTTTGAAGCCTGCTGTGATTTACTGCTTACCACCTTGAGCTCTTGCCACTCGGTGCCAGGAAGGCATTGAATCTTAGCCGGAAAATAGAGTAAACACTGAAGCTGCAAACAGCGGGCAGGAGCGCTGTTCCGCCAGGTGTTTCTCATAGCATGTTGAGCAGCAGGCCCAGGCCAGTGGCTTTGGGCGTGAACTTTTCTGCCCAGCCCAAGGCCATTGAGAGGCAAATACCTCGTTCATATACAGCAGCTGCTTTTGAACCTGGTCCTTTTGGGGACTGCAGGAAAAGCTAATGTGAACAACTGACCTCGGGCCTGGCTGAGTAGTGGTCCTGACAAAAAGTAAATGGAGATAAATTATGCTTCGGCCTGCTAGAGCACCCCTGTCTCAGTCTCCAGGCTTGATTTATGCAGGCATGCTTACTGCTGCCTTTGAACATACAGCAGACAAACTTTCTCTGTTATATGCAGATTTGAGGAAGGCACTGAAGCAAGGTGCTATTGTGTGCGCATCCAGGGTGCTTGGAGAAACCCACCATCCATTCTGCGGCAATAAGGAACTCACATATTTAAACCAGAAAGCATGAAATGGGACAAACTGGACTATAAGCCAGGCAATACGGTAACTGCTAAGTGGGAAGGGACCTCAAAGTGCTCTAGGAGAACTGGTGTGGTACTAGAGATGGGACCAGGAGGTGGGCACTGTGACCCATGGCAGGACTGGGGAGCGTGCCATTTTGACTGTCATTTAAAAAAATTATTTGTGTGGAGATTGTGGGAAGTGTTGCTTTTAAGTTTGGGTGTTGTTCGGGGAGTTGTTTCAAGGATGTCTGGCAGTGTTTATTTTTTCACTCCTTAATCAAAATTTATCGTAAAGATAAGACCAGCAAAATATGGTTTTGTTTCTATCTCAGGAATTACTCCTGTATGTTATGGAATTTCTTCTTCTTCTTCTTCTTCTTCTTCTTCTTCTTCTTCTTCTTCTTCTTCTTCTTCTTCTTCTTCTTCTTATTATTATTATTATTATTATTATTATTATTATTATTATTATTATTATTATTATTACCACCTTTTGGACATAGTCCCATTTAGTTCAGTCTGGCCTTGAACTCACTGTGTTGCTGAGGAAGACCTTGAACTTGAGATCCTCCTCCCTCCACTTCCTAAGTGGTGAGATTATAGGCTTATGGCACCACCTACTCTATGTGGTGCTTTGCCTACTGGGCAAGCGCTCTACCTACCAAGGCACATCTTCAGCCCTTCATGGAACTTCCTAAAGATGTCATTCACTCATAAGGGATGGTTTGCGCCCCTCTCCGCCACACAGATCAGATGGTTCTTATGACAGACTGTCTGTGGGAGGCATCTTTAGCCTTTTTCAATGGAAGGAATCAGCCCTCTCTGCCCAGCCCATTCAGTGAGGTTTAACAAAGAATGCTAGTGAATGCGTCCCTGCCCCCTTGTGGCCTGTTTCCCAGGTGGGCGTAGGCTTCCCACGCACCTTGCCTCTGGTCACAGAGAACAGAGAGAGCATTCTGTGACCCAGATAGTAGGCAGCTCATTGTAAGATCCTAGGCAAAGGCAGCAGCAGGCTTCAGGAAAGGCAAGGGCTGAGGGGAACTGGACACCCAGCGGCTGGAATCAAAGGCTGTTGGATCCCTGCAAGTTTACCAGACACAGCTGCCACTCCTCGCTGAACCCAGTTCCTTTCCAAGCTGCCATTCTGTCTCAGGCTTATGAGCTTCATTACCTGCTACTAGGGCTCTTCACCACTTAGCTTTGAACTAGGCGTGTCAATGGCGAAGCTAACGGCTCATCATCTGATAGTCAAGCATATCGCAGATTGGTGACCAATTTAGAGTTGCGTCGGATCAGGTTCCCATGCTGGTTTTCCCTGGCAGGCAGGTTGATGGTGTTGTTTGGTGTTGGTGTGTGTGTGTGTGTGTGTGTGTGTGTGTGAGAGAGAGAGAGAGAGAGAGAGAGAGAGAGAGAGAGAGAGAGAGAGAGAGAGAGAGAGAATATGCACTGCTTTAGTGCAGAAAAGCATTGTTTAAGGCTGACCCCAAGCAGTGGCTAGGCATATTACTAGTGCCTCTCAGAAGGGGCCACAGCAGGACATTACACGGCCTCATGAAGCCCAGACTGTCATGCCCACCAGGTTGTTATCTCCATTGTGAAACTGCAGTTATTGGGGCCACAGAAGATTAAGTGCGTTGCCTGAAGCTACAGACTTAGTAGGGCGCAGAGCTGGAATTTAAGGCCAGATTTATTTGACTTCACTAGATTATAATGTGTTTTTTAGACACTGGCAGAGCAGGGCTGGGTGGAAGCATCATTTTAACACTGGATCTTTCTGCTCCTGGAGGGCCGGGCGCTACTACCGTCGCGGAGCCCTTGTCTGTGGCTGACTACTGAGGTGGTGTTTCGTTTCCTCATCTCTCGGAAAAGCCCTTCTCAGGAAGATTTCACATTTCCTGTTGTTGAAAAGAAATGGTTACTACTGAGGGCTTTTGAAGTGGCTGTGCTCTCACTCTGTCACAGCTGGATTAGGGTCAGAGGGGGAGCTCTCCATCTGGAAAGTCTCAGTCTATAGGCAGGTGTTCTGGTGACCCCAGTCCTCTGTCACAGGCTCTCTTTCTCACTTAGGGTGCTTTCCAGCACACCAGGCACCTGGCGGCCAGGGCAGCACTTTGGGCTGTGACACAGAGCAGGCATGCGGTACATGTTTGAATAACTAGGTAGAAGTGTGCACCCTGTGGTTCCCCCACGAGCAGCTTTGGTGAATCACCATCTCCTCAGGCCTCAGTCTTGCTTGCTGTCCATTGTTCAGGTGCCACAGCCCTGAGTGAGAGAGTCCTTTTTATCCGATGCCTGTTTACCTGTCTCTCATGGGTCAGCATTCATCTTGCGTGGTCTCTGCCTTTAATTTTTCACATTATGCTCTGGGAAGGTGCGCAGTGGACAGCCCGTCCTCCCTTTCGCCCCTGCTCTCTTTTAAAGAAAGCTCTTTGGTGGTACTGTACTGAATAGGGGTGTAGGTTCTGGAGCCAGATGGACCTGGGCAGTCCTCTGCCCTGTGGAGTTTGAGCTGGGGAACCTATGTAAGTTACTGCCCCAGAGCGTGAAGTGATGTAAAGAGGCACTTAGTGCAGTGTGTGACTCAAGAAAGCTCTGTCACCAATATCACTGCAATAATCTCACTGCTCTTCTCTCCCTGGGCTGTGGTCGCTCCCTACTCCCAAAGGGGGAGCTCTTAGCTTTGGTCCGCAGTGATATAGTGCTGGGCTGCAGCCTTAATTCACGGACTTTTTGTTTATATTCTGTTGTCACCCTAGGATTTGAAGCACTTCAAGTGTTATAAAGCAAATTTTGTATGAAGATAATTATCATGTCTCTAATGTGGAGGGGAGCTGAGGTGCTTTAATTAATGATGTGCCAGGCACCCTTTCAAATAGGGTGAAGTATAATTTTAAGGCCTTCATCTACTTGGCCATAATTAGGGACATTTGGAATGCTCCAGCATAATGTCTGCTGATTTGCACACTTTCATTAAGCAATCAGGATTGAGTGACCCAGTGGCCAGACTTGGATGGGATCAGGTTCCAGCTTTTAAGGTGGAAAAGCCTGCTATGCTTTTTCTTCTCCCAGGCCTGCTTGGTGGTAACCGTTACCCATGTTCCTTGTCCGTCTGAAATAATGCTGTACACTTTTTTCCCCTTTTGGCGCCCTGGTTTTGTTTTTTTTTTTATAGACTCTCACCATTGTGTCTTCCTGTCTATATTCTGATCCAGTTTGGCTCTATCCAGCTGAGTGTGTACTGCATGCCTGGGCTCCTTGCTCTAGAGATTGGATTAGGAGAATTGTGAGTTCGATGTCAGCCTGGGCTATACACTGAGACCCTGCCTTCAAAAAATAAAGTATTAAACTTTTTATATGATACGTAAATGTGATACACACACACACACATAGTTTTCTTTATTGTCACAAAAATAATTTAAGGGAGGGAGACCTTGAGGGCCCCAGGCTGTTGTTGTGGGTAAGACAGTCTCAGGAAGCAGCAGCAGCAGCAGCAGAGGGGGGGGGGCTGGGGGGGGGGGAGATGTTGGCGCTCAGCTCACTTCCTCCTTTTTTTAAATCTGGTCTAAAAACTCAGTCCATGGCTGGTGCTGTTCGCATTTGGAGTGGAAACTCCCTCCTCAGTCACACACACACACACACACACACACACACACACACACACACACACACACACACTCAGGGGTGGTGTGTCCGTGGTGACTTCACTAAGGTAACAATGAGGAGTAGCCATCACGTATGGCGGTGCTTATTTTGAGGGGATTAGAGGTAATTAGTAACGGAAATCAGAAACGTGAAGCCACAGCCATAAAAATGAGAAGAAAAGGAATAAAAAGGAAGAGTGAGTTAAAACTTGGGAATTAGAATGGACCATTGATACCATATCTAACCTTTCATTTTAAACCGAGCCCAATAAGAACAGGAGCAACCTGTGGCCTTTTCAGTACCATATTCCTTGTGCCTTTTCAGTACCGTATTCCTTGTACCTATTACCGCACCTAAGCTGATGAGCAATTGGCACACTGATCCCTGTGTAAGGGATGGAACCTGGATTCCTACGGCCTGGAAAGAGATGTATTAGGAAGGAAGGAAGATAAAGAAAGTATGAATTAGGAATAAAGTTCAGCATAAGGATACTTAAGGAATGTTGCGAATTAGAAAGTGTGAACTTCGCTCCATATGGAAGAAACAAAGTGTGCAGACACACGTGGCATCACAGAAAGCAGTGTCATGTGACTGCTTTAGAAAAGAGGCCTCTCAGGTCTGAGAGGGCTCCCTGAGTACGGTGCGCTGCAAAGCCTGATGACCGGAGTTCTGTCCCTGGGACGCACACAGAGGCGGAAGGAGCCTGGCGCCGCAGAGCTGTCCTCTGATCAGCACACGTGGACCGTGGCGTGCTTATGCCCCACCCCAATAAAAATATACCAAAGATTTTTAAAATAGCCACTTTACAGTTTTCTCCTGTTGGATCTCTGTTTTTTTTGGGGGGGGTGGTTGTTGTTGTTGTTGTTGTTGTTTTTGGTTTTGTCGTTTTATTGCTTAAACTGGGGTGGCTTCTCAAGCTCAGAATCTTCATTAATTTTCTCCTTTTTCTCCCTCCGGTTTATAATTCCTGTCCTGAGTTCCATTAATTTTTTTCCCTTGCTGTTAGTTTAGATTGTGCAATTTTAAATTCATTTCCATTCATCAAACCCTTTCTGTCATGTGAACTTAAAGGCGTGTCTTAGGTATCTTCTGTTCATCAGCTTTGATCGCTTTCCACTCTGCCACCTCCCATAGGCCAGGTGGGCAAGTTCTCTCTAACAGGGATAGCGGGGTGCCCTCACCCACAGCAGTGGGGAGAATGAGCAAACCACTTGCTAAAGTGCTGGACCATTCAGGCTGGACTGTTTTATATGAACGAGTCAGCGTCAAGTCTCTTTAAGGGGGCTATGGGATGCACTTCCTTTAGTTCCCTGGAACACATACCAGGACTTCCAATTACGTGGGCATCTAAAAAAATTAGTTTTGAAAACCTTTGAAGTACGCCTGCAGATATATTTACCAATCTACCGTAATTATTTATTGATCACATGCCATGTGACCGGGCCTGACCAGCCCCTGCTCAGATAGAATAGTAAAATTTGGCCTAGGGTTTTCTGCCTGTCATTCCGTTTGTGATTTAGGTTATTAGAGAAATCCCATTTCTGCTGAAATCAAGACGGATCGCCGATGGGGTTCTGAGTGGAAATTCATCTGTTTTCGCTGTCACTTTAGAGGCCGTGCTGCACTTGTACCTTCTGCGGCGGATTATGCACAATCAACAGTGATGAACATATGAGGGCTTTTAATTAGTCTTCATGCCCTCTGTCTAATGCAATCAGAACCCCTGAACTGGAGCGGGGATTTACAATCAGTCGTTCATCATCTTCCGAGGTGGAGAGAAACCCGCTTGCTCTTAGCCTGCAACTTAAAACACCTGCCTTATGTAACCAGGCAGACATCTACAAACCGAGTATATTTTTGAGCATGTAGACTTAAGTCTCAGAGTGCAGATTGCTTTGATTAAGTGTAATTGAGAGAATTAAGGTGTCTCTGGCTCCCAGTCATCATGTGGAAAGCTCTCAACTGACAGCGCGGCATCAGAGAAAGAGCCTGAGGCCACCATGAAGGCTCTCTGGGTTCTAGGCCCAGCTCCGCAAAACTTATTTTCCTTATTCTGGAAGTGAGAAGAATATGGCAACAGTTGCTGCAGACATCATCATCATCCTATGCTGAAGGTTTGCTGGGTATTATGGATGTATTATAGGTGCACTAATGGTGAACCAGGCCTCACAGTGGCACAAAACCCGCACTGTCCCATTTGTGCCCACGTTCCCATATGAGGTGGCTACTGCTAAAAGGCATGTCTGTCCTTATACAGTTCTTGCTGGGGAGGCTGGCTGAGACAATATTGGAGACATGAATCCACAAATATTTTCAAAATAAACATCGCTGAATTGAGTAAAAATTCTTACAGAGGTGATGGGAAAACACATATCTGAGGAGATCTGGCTGAATTCTGCTATTTAAATAAAATTGAAAATTTTAAAAAATGTAATTGAAAAAAATGTACATTTTGATCTGCCGTTAGAAACAATTTCCCCCTCAACAGTGGACTTCTAGAAAATGCAAGAGCACGTTAATCCCCTGTCAATTCGTAGCATGAGTAGGCACTGCTGGAATGCATCATATTCTGCTGGGGTATTGGTGCAGCTGTTGGGTGCCCAGAAGCCTTACATGTGTGTGCCTTCTGGTACAAAATTTGTACTTCTGGGATTTTTTTTTCTTTTAAACTGAAAGACAAAATCATGACTATGCTTAGATATCTACTTAGAAGAATATTCTTTGCATTCTGAACTTTGACACAGAAAACCAGGAAGCAAACTGTATGTCCAACCATTATCAGATTAGTTGACTGACTATATTTAATGTTATTATAGTTGTGCCATTAGGGTAGAATGTATTAATAAGGAGGAAAGTGCTTCATATTGACCTGCCTTTTTCTTCTCCACTGATTAAAAACATGCAGTACCAATGACACTTATAGAAGTGACGCACAGATAAACTAATACAGTTATGTAAAATGCACATATAATCTCACTTCCCAGAAGTAACCACTATTTATATTTTGGGTTATATCTTACAGAATTTTAGATTATCTGCACTGTGCATATGTGTATGTTTTTGTGTATATCCACATCTGTGTGTATGCATATGTAAGTGTATTTGTAATTAGACATAGAGAGATATAAATGTTGGCTTATTTGCACCTAGTTGGCCAGACTGAACATTCTAATGCAAACAGAGACCTAGCTTTATTTGGCATGTTAAAGATCTTAGGGCAAAGCCAGGCAGGGAGACTAACACCTTTAATCCCAGGTCTTGGGAAGCAGAAGCAGGCAGAGTTCTCCGAATTTGAGGCCAGTCTGGTTTATGTAGTAAGTTCCAGGACAACCAAGTCTCTACATAGTGAGACCTTGTGTGTTGTTGTTGTTTATTTAAATAAAATAAAATAAAATCCTAGTGTAGAACAGTGCTGACACACAGTAGGAACTGAATAACTATTAGTGAGACAGCTGAGTGTATCTGGGCCATCACTTCAGGTCAACTGTTACTTCCTTGGTTATCTTGATGTCTGGCTAGTACCTGGCACCATGAACAGGCCTCATCTTTTTTTTTTTTTCCTTTTCTGCATTTGTAATGACCACTGCTAAAATAAATGCTCTTGTCACCAAATGCTTGACACATGATAGATTATTAATTAAAATTTCTAGATACAATTAATTATTTTTTAGGATTCAAAGAAGCACTCTTGGCAAAGGTTATGCATACTTTTCCACTTTTGATAGCATTGCCTAAATGCCACTGGTAAGGGCACCCTACATCCCAGTGAAAAGCATGCGGGATCTGGTATTGCCTAATACACTTGAGAGCATGACCTCTGTTGGGGTTTTTATTGAGGCAGTTATAGGTCCACATGTAAGGACCAATACCAAGAGATCCCTAATACTCTTTATTCAGTTTTCTCCAACTAGCATGATGTGTTTTGAGAAATCTTTAGGTCATTGTTGGCATGCTCTTAAAGAGGATATTGGGCCCTCTTTCCAGGCTCCCCACTTTGTCTGCTTCCTGGCTGCCAAGAGGTGAATGGTGGCATCTCTCCATCGTGTGTTTCCAGGTGTGCTGTACCGCCTCGCCTCGGCATAGGCGGAAACCTCTGCAGCTGTGCAGCAGGATAAACCTTTGCTGCTTGTGAGCTGCTTGTCTCTGGTGTGTTGTCACAGTGACAGAAAGCTGACCCATACGTCAGGATTTTTTTTCTTACTCCATGCTTTGTCTTTTTAAATTTTAAATCACATTTGCCCTTTCCTCTTCCCCATCTCCATCTCTCCTTTCTCCTCCTCCCTCTCTTCCTTCCTTTCTTTTTGAGGCAGGTCCTGCTATGCAGTGCAGGCTGATCCTGATTTTGCCATGCAGCCTATGATGGCCATAAACTTGTCTTACTCCTTCCTTAGCCTTCCAAGTTCTGGGATTTTAGTTATGTGCCACCATACCTGGCTGGCTTTTAGAAATATTCCTCATATAGACTTTTACAGAGCAAAAAAAAAATTAATTCTGGTAAGGTTCGGCTTATCAGCTTTCCGTCTGGTGGGTCATGCTTTTGCTGTCATGTCCGAGGACCTTGCCTGGCTGGCGTGGGCTTTTGA
Source organism: Acomys minous (assembly GCF_964271855.1). Lineage (NCBI taxonomy): Eukaryota > Metazoa > Chordata > Mammalia > Rodentia > Muridae > Acomys > Acomys minous. The sequence continues at coordinate 58,177,261 of NC_140499.1, read as the reverse complement.
CTTCTTAGGAGACTCTCTCATTTTGATCCCAATTTTGTAATGTTAGATAGGAAATGGGGTTGGAATATCCTTAGTTTAATGAAGACTTGTTATCTTTTCCATTCTCCTATCTTGAGTTGGGATAGAAAGGAACGATTTTATTTCATGCTGTCAGAGTTTTTATGTTTATATGTTTATAAAATGTCCACTCTCGCTTCCGAGTGGGGCTGTGAGTCTAGACATTCACCCTTGTTCTTTCTTGGTTTCTCTACTTGTGAAGTGTACGTTCCATCCTTACCACGAAGGTGGTGATGAATGTGACGGTGGAAATACTCCAGTAAAGGGCTTTACCTCGAGTTTGTGTTTAACAGGCTCCCAGAGGCTTCTATAGTATAGAACACAGGAGCATGGCTGACTGTGAACTACTCATGGAGAGGGCCTGGCTTTTCATCCTGGCTCCTCCCCTTCCTAGCTTTATAGGCACAGTCGCTTTTCTTAACCCTTCCCTTCAATTGCTTCATTTGCACAGTGGGAAAAATGTTAGTTCCTACCTTGTAGGATTGTTCCAAGGGTTAAGTCACTGTGTGAAAAGTACTTGAAGGAGGGCCTGATGGCCTATCACCTTGAGTACTGTGGAACACAGATTCCTGGGTCTCCAGTCTCACACTTACAGACTCAGAAGCTGAAGGGATTGGCTCCCAAGGATATGTGTCTCAGCAAGATTACCCATCTTGTTTTTATGAATGCAATTAAATGATTGTGCATGCCTGTGGTGTGGTGTGGTGTGATGTGTGTGTGTGTGTGTGTGTGTGTGTGTGTGTGTGTGTGTGTAGAGGGCCACAAGATGCACGTGCGTGCATGTGGAGATCAGAAGGTAACTTTGTAGAGTTGGTTTGTTTTCCTTCCACCTTTATATGGGTTCTGGGGCTCAAGCTCAGCTTGTGAGACTTGTGCAGCAAGCTCCTTTGCCAGCTGAGCCGCCTCAGTGGCCCTAAAGATTTTTAGTAGCTACTTTTGGTACTTCTAAGTCATAGCTGTTTCTCCATGGAAGGTGAACTTCAGCATTTCGATAGCGATGATGTAGATGTTTCTGTTAACGTGAATATGCCTAGTGTTGCAAAGTTATATAGTTTCTATACAAAATGAAGCTATACTGCTACTGTGTATGCAGCCAGGTCAGTGGCATGGCCCTTGGGTCCGGGGATCACAGGGATGGTGGGGGTCAGTAACAAACAGGTCATAGTTACTGTTCCCAAAGCTCACTAAATACAAATGAAAGTAAAACAAAGTATACCCATTGGCTGTATCCAGTATTCTGTCTGCCTGTTTGTAGCATCTTTAAGAATGCTCAGAACAGACTCAAGAGGAAGGCTGCATTTGCAAGTCTCTCTGTGGCAATATTCTTGTAAGCAGGCTGTTCTATCCTGTAATTTTTCTGCCAGCCTGTCTATTAGGGATTGTCCCCCAGTGTAACTGCCATGAGTTAAACTCTCAGGATGATCTCAAGGTCTGTGGCAAGCAGTACATTCTTCCCTTCCCGGAAAGAACTCCGTGACACTTCCCCCCTGAGCAGTGTGGCAGAAAGGGCCAAAGTTCCTTTCCTCAAGGGCTCAACTCACATTTCCTCTGAAGGAAAACCATAACCATCTTCTCTGTATAATATAATGGATGTTTTCTCAGTCCACTGGGGCAGTAACCAAATGTCAGTGCTTTCCACTCCCACTGGAGACACCTCAACTTAAGGAGGCACACTCGCTGCAGAATGACCTGTCTGGATGGCTGTTTGTCACGAACTCTCAAAGCTGCAATTCCTTCTCTTGCTGATCTGTGTGCAGTGTTGCAGTGATCACATGATTTCACTCAATAACTCACAAACGGATTCAATGTGTGTGTGTGTGTGTGTGTGTGTGTGTGTGTGTAAAGGGAGTTACTTGCGTGAAGTTGCTCTCTGGAAAGAACAGAGGCAAGTGGCTACATGACATTGCAGCTGTCATATTGGATATAGAAGAGACAACTGTAAGTGGTTGAGAAAGATGCTTAAAGTATGGAAAGGAGGTTCAGTGGTAGTGTGCAAGGCTTTGGCGTCAGTTTCCAGCACCACAATAATAAGCAAGTGAACAAAGCAGAAAGGTTTTATACCAAGATTGATTCTCACTGAGTCTTCCCAGCCTCAGGCAGCCCAAGTAGGGCATCATTGATTACACCTCTTATGAGTATAGTTTATGAACGAAAGACAAATGTCAATCAATAGACCTGTGGTTGAGGAAGCATCATTGGTGTTTGATATAGCATTGAAAATATCTTTGCTTTTTTAATTTTTCATGATAAAACACTTAAGCTATATATACGTGGGGTTTTTTTATGATTTTGTGTCTTAAGTGATAGTTTATTAACCTACTGACCACCATCTTTTTGTAGTAGGATTTCTGTAAAGGTTCTGCCCTTTACAGAGTTTTATGCTAAAAAGATTGAACAGTTAACCAGCAGCAGAGTTTATAAATATGTTAAGGACATGCTCACTGAAATTTTGTTTGACTCTTTCATTTTATACCATAGTTACATCTATAGTATAAGATGAATAGTTTTAATATTTTAAATACTTAAATACAAGTAATTATGCATTTAGTAAAATGGAAAATTTATCTCATTTTGTATTGTATTACTTTTATAGTGTAAAATGAATAGTTACTGTTTTATGTACTTAAACACAAGTAATTATACATTTAGTAAAATGGAAAGTTTCACTTTTTCTATCCCCATGAAAAATTTCTCCTATAAATGATGCCTCCTCTTTGAAATTGGGTCGTATAGAAGGACTCATGTTTCAAGTTTAGGGGTTTTTAAAATACTCAAGAGTCATAAAATTGAGACAACAAACTATTATTACTCAGACATGAGCTGATAGTTTTACAAAGTGTCTTGGTGAGAACAGAGCTTTACTAAGTGAATGACAGTCCTGGTGCACTGGCATCTCTGCTCTACACTGCCGTACGCTTTGCCTGTGTTTTTACTCTCACACTAGAGACAGAGGCCTGGCTGCCCCCACCCTCACCCTGGCCTTGCCTCAATCCAGGGCTGTGTGAGCAGGGCTCCCTGGGTCTCTCTGGCCCAGCTTCCCTCCAGGTAGTGATGTTGCAATCAAAGCAGGCAAGACAATTTGGATAAACAATCATTTATAAGATTTTCTTCATACCATATTGTCTTTGGCCTGAATGCATGAAAGACACGCAGATGAATAACATCCTCCCTGAAAGAGAATACCTGCTTCTGGGTAGCTAGTCACCCCTAAAGGTACCCAGTGGGTGGGCTACCTACCCTTTGTGCTCAGCGGGCTGTTAGATGGAGCTTTATGTCACTTTTTCCCCATTAAGGCTCTCGCCGTACAAACTGGTTTTAAGACTCTCTTGCACCACCAACAAAAGACTAGATACTCCTTTATTACCTGTGAATAGTAAATGCCCAGGAATATTTGTTGACTGAACGAAGCACTTTGCCTGTCTCCACAGACCTGTATTTGCTAATAACGCTGACTGAAGAGAGGCACCGTCAGGTCTGTTAATAAAGCAAGAGGTGCAGAGTGGGGATGCTAGTGCTGGCATAATGTAGTGAAATCGCCAGCCCGAGCTGGTAATTGGGCGTTAGCCACTGCACATACATTTTTACAGCCCTTTACGTTTGCTCCTTTCCACCACGAGAGCGCATTCTTTTGAGACTCGTGTCTGTGTCATCGCCATCCAGTAATATTCATTAAGTTCCTCCATGCTGCGGACTGTCGGGTTTCATCCTTTTAATGAGTGTGGATGTCGAAGCCAAGGGATAGGCTTTTATGTACCTTCACTTTGTCCTGGAAGGAGTCATCTTGGAGTGCCCATGATTTGGGCCCACTGTTTTCCTCAGTTCAGAGCACTAATTAAATCAATCACATATTTTTTGTTGGCAAGCTAAGGCTGCTGCTTTGAAACAAGAGGCAAGTCAGCTGGTCTGGGTGCTGGGAAATGGTAAAAGGCAGGCTCTTCGTCACTGCTAGGCACTAGGCAGTTTTTATTCCCCACTTTGTAAACAGCTCCTTTTCACACAGTGGATGTCTCTGCGTCTCCATCTGCTCTGCTCTTTGGTCGCTTGCTGAGGTCCACTTGAGCACACACTGGGCTTTACTTGAATGGAACGTTGGCTTGGATGGTGCTTTGTTTTGATTTACTGTTAGGCCTAAGTGAAGTATTTTCAAGTTAAGCAATGGCATAAAACATTGGACAAAATGGGTAGGAATCAAAATGGAAGGGCACTTAGCCCTCGGTGGATTGTGAGATGAGACTGCCCTCCCCTCCTTTCCCTCCCAGCCTTAGGTGTTTGTAACTTCTCTTAGTTTCCCCCTTCAAAACTTGTTGGTTTGTTTGTTTGTTTTCCTCATCCCACAGTGACATTTCTCTGTCTGGATTCCTAATGCAGAATAAGTTAGTACTTGCTAAAGACCAGCCTGTATTTTACAAAGTGACTTGATTATCATTACTGCATGTTATTGTTGAGAATTTGGAATATGGAAACACCAAAGAAGAAAATAAATACTTTTAGAGATAACTGCTACTCACAGTTTACCTGTTCCTTAAGTCTCATTTATAATACATATGCACAATGCATAGTTATGGGCACTCATGTATTTTATTTTTCACTTGCCTAAAAGTGTGAGAGTTTTTCTTTATCATTTAACAGCATTCTAAATTATAACTTAATGTGAACAGTTTAACTGCTTAATTTATATAAAAAAATATTGCTTATTTCCAATTCTGCAATGACTGCAAATATTTTTGTAGTGAAATACTTGCAAGGTTCTAATTGTTAAAAGACTTCTTATAGGCATGTAAAATTACCTTTCAAATAGTTCAATCAGTTTATCCCTGTCTCTGAAGTAGGGAGACTCTAGAGTAGTTGTCAGCTTTTGTTGACTGCTACCTTTTTAATTTTTACAAGTCTTTTCTAATGGTAGGCATGGGCCACAGTTTGAATTGCAATGAGCCAGAGGTACCATGAGTGATAACATACGGTACTCTTTGAGTGTGGCGTGCTCGATTGTTAGTAGGAATGTGATAGGCCTTATGAAACAGAGCTTTTGTGTAATGCTTTATCCATGAGCCTATTGGGGGTAGAAAGCAGAATGTGTTGGTTTGAATGAAAAACGTCCTCCACGGGTCAGGTGTTTGAACACTTGGTTTCTAGCTGGAGGCGCTCTCAGGGGAGGCTATGAAGCCTGTCTGGAGGAAGTGTATCCCCGAAGATGTGCTTTGAGAGATTGTGGTCTTACCCCACTTCTAGTTCATTCTCTCTGCTTCATGGCTGTGGTGGAAGATAAGATCTTTTATCATCCTACTTTGGCCTCCTGCTGCTATGCCTCCCCCACCATTAGAGATACTTCCTCTGGAACAATTAGTCAAACAAGATCTTTCTTCTGTAAGTTGCTTTTGGTCATGGTGTTTTATCACAGTAACAGAAAAGGAGCTAGTACAGAAACCAAGGTAGGCAGAAATTGGTACCAGGGTGTTACTGCAAGGAACCCAACTGTATTGGCTTTTGAAGGCAGGAGCTATATATACTTTTATTTTTATTTGGCAGAACCAGGCATGGGTTCTGAGACTTCCCACATTTTAGGTAAGCACTCTGTCCTTGAGTTTTACCCCAGCCCCTAGCCCTGCATTTTGAAGGCAAAAAAGACACAGAGAGCTTTAGTGACTTAGGAACAACGTGACAGTAAAAACCCAGTGACTGAAAACCAAATCTTTGTTCTACCCCTAGGTCTTCTAGGTTACTAAAGTTTTTTTTTTTTTTTTACCATGTCACATTTCTTATTTACTTTAATACAGTCACATAACTGGCTGGCTTCACTTACGTGAAACATGGCTAGCCAAACTTGGAGGTTCAGCTTATAACCATAGAATGAAATAGCCAAAGCTTTCTTTGACCTCCTCAGGACTAAAGTAAAGGGATTCACAGTATATTAATCTGGTAATCCAACTTTGTCACAGTTTAAATCCTTTTTTCCCTGTATAGGGCTCCCTACATAGAGTGTCGATTTTTAACAGATCACAGGGCAGGAGTGTGGAACCTGAAATGCCACTGCCCCTCAGACAGAGGCATGGGCACCCCTTAGAGTATTCACTGCTTCTCTTTATACGTTTCTTTGTGGCATGGAGGCAAACATTGGAGATGGACTCAGCTTGATTCTTCCCTGCCTTGGAAAAGTTCTCTGAGCCATCCCTGCTTTGTAGACTCAGAAGGGTGGGGAGAGTGCTTCCCTGGGAAGGTCTACACAGCATGGACTGATATTTATGTATTACTAACATAGATGAAAAGCTAATGCAATGACTCAGATGTCCACTATTTCCATGGTATTGTGACAACCATAAGCCATTATAAGGATAGCCATTTCAATGCTGAAAACACGTTAAATTTATATTTCACCTTTATTACCAATCAAAGTGACTGAGAATGTAGAGGCAAAATATTGCCTTGCTCTTTTCAGTCTCTGATTAGAGTGGATTATTTCTATTCAGGAGCCAGGAGAGTGGGACGTTGGACGTGCCTTCATAAATGGGGCATTGATTAGCTCTGTTTTGTCTTCTGAAGAGTGGTCATCAAGAACAGTAGGGCTTTGGCTGCGTTCTGTACAAGAGGCGGGATAGCCGCAGGTACAGCTCTTCTCTAATATTTAGCTCTGCTGGCTTAGTTTGTTACTCTTTGTTCTTGATGCTGCTGCTATTCACACATTTATGAATTAGCCAAACTAATTTTTTAGCCTAGCATGAAGGATGAATGCCTTCCAAATGGAAATATAAATATGCAGGGCTTTAGGTGACACAAAACTTGTGTTACTTCCTGAGGTAGTTTGGTAGTCAACGGGAACTCTAAAAGGGCCCAGTGTTGGAAAACATCAGTTGAGCATATTGAAGCCTGCTTCAGTTGTATTTGCCAGTTTTCTTAGCAGAGGTGGAGATGGCTCCATGTTTGAAGGCTTGTATCATTTCAAATAATGTTTAAAACCTTTCCCTTCCTATCTTTAGAAACCTCAGACGTATTGTTTCTTAGATGATTGATGTAGACTCTGAGGTGGGTTTTTGTAGTTAGGATCTGTGCTCTGAATCTATCCCTGGCCTGAGCAGAAGGCATTTATTACCAGCCACAAAGTCTTGAGACCTGGGATGGCCCTTCAGAATGCTGGGATGGTGGTGGTCTCTCAGAGATGCTCTGAGTAGGGATTATCATGCATTCTCAACCATGGGTATGGGCTGCCCTCGCGTATTCAATAGAGAGAAGCTCCTGGAAGAGGGCTGACAGCAGCAGTGCTCCTCCCAACTGAGAGGAGAAATCCTTCAGTCCCAAGGAGACAGGGCCAGCTGCTCACACATCCACAGCAAAGCTATTGACTCTGGATTTTCAGTAAAAGGGGAAAGGAGGAGAATCCCCCGTGTGTACACCAACACATTTCTCCCAACTATATATTAACACACATAGTAAGTGTTAGGACTAACCAAGGAGCTGCTTTTGGTGAAGCCATTCGAAGCTCTTTCTCTCAATTACAGCTGCAGACTGATTCTTGATTTCTCTTTTGCCTTCTTCCCAACTGACTGTATTGTGCCAGCAGTGTGACTTCCTTAAACGTTGGGAAAGGCAGCCCCCATCTCACTGGGTGGCTGTAAAGATGAACCGACAGTGCCCGGTGGTGTCTGGCAGGGAGCAAGTGCCCAGTGAATGGCAGCCTTTCTCCATTGCTACCATATGCTGGAGCGAACACTTCCCCGACGTTTCAGTTACTGTCAGTTACTGCTCTATTGCTGTGAAGAGGCACTGTGACCAGGGCGTGGAATCAACTCAGGAGCAATGGAAGATAAGCTCCCCACCTTCCAGAAGACCTGAGTCAAGTTCTGAAGAACTGTACCAGAGCCTGTGTTGCCGTGGAGAGACGTAGCTAACTTAAGAGACTTAGAGAAGATGTCCATGGTGTAAGTGGGCAGGCTGAAGAGCTGCCATGTAGTAGGCACATAAGCTCAGCACAGTGTTGGCAAACAGATGGATGCTTTCCTGAAATTATAATGGGTAATGTTCTATTTTTAATTTTATCCCTTCCTTCTCTGTGTGTCTCTTTCTCTGTGTACGTGTTTATATGTGTATGTCTACACACACACACACACACACACACACACACACACACACACGTGTATGTGTAGGGGGCCAAGGTCGGTTGATATCTTTCTCTGTTGTTCTCCATCTTATTGTTTGAGACAAAGTCTTTCACTGAATCTGGAGTTTGTAGTTTTAGCTATGCGATTAGGCCTGCATCCTCCTGGATCTACCATCATGTGCTCTTCAGCACGAAGGTTACAGGCTCAGGCCACTATGTGCGGTTTTACCTGGTACTGGCGACCTGAAATCAAGTCCTCGAGTTTATGCAGCGAGCACATACCCAGTGGACTGTCTCTCAAGGCCTCCCATTTGAACTTTTAATGACAGCTGGTTCTTTGAATTATATGTGGGACAGGAATGTAACAATCTCCTTTAGTCCAAACAGGTAGAATTAGATTTTAAGATGTCAGTTAAATGTGTCCAGTTACTTCTGATAAGCCTGCAACTATGTTCTGAGCATATTATCCTACCGAGTAGATAATTTTATATACCTACTCACAGTCAGTGCATGTAATGGATTTGAACAGTTTTTTTTTTTTTTTTTAACTTTCATTATATAGTTTTCCTATTTAATGACTTTGAAAAGATTTTCTTTCCAGGGATAGAACCAGACTCGAATTAATTATTTTTAATCACATTTTTGTGGATAGCACATTCTGCTTTCTGGTTCTCCCACGACTGCATAAGCTAGATTGAGGAGAGGAGTCCCAGGGGATCTGTTCAGACGCTTACTTGTTTGAAGCCCCCAGAGGCACTGGCTCTTTGATCTCCTTATGGAGTGACTCTGATCTTTTATTCTGTAAGGTGTTTGTGTGTCTGTGTGATAGATGTTTCACTGACCCTAGTAAATGGAAGAAAATTTTCCCTAGCCTTTAAAGATATTGCTTTCCTCACTCTTTCCAAGATACAACTCTCCTTGGGTAAGAACACTTTAGAGACATTTGGCACCAAATCAACATGACTGTGGCCTTTAATGGACTTTGAAGTTCTGAGAAGTGGTTTGAGTGATAAGAACCCATTTTTTTGTTTCCTTTTCCTTGACTTCATTCCTCAAATCTGGGAGCAAACACAACCCCTCTCATCTTCCTCATCTTTCACTCCCTGCCCCTCCCCCCAAACAAAAGCGTCAGATTTCATTGAATTTGGTACCTTAGCAAGTGTCGTTAAATTCCTTTCTTTTCTTGAAGGGAAGAACAAGCTCATAGGTGTACAGAGTAAATTAAATTATGGAGAAGATGGTCTGTGAGCCAAACAAGACCAGCCAAGGTTTGGGAACAGACCTGGAAGGAGTGCTGTAATATTGTGAGTGTCTAATCCATGATTCAGAAAATGTTACCATGTTGACAGACCACTGATTTGACTAATTACTCCATAGGCTGGATGGCTGATTCAGTCACTCAAGTCACCTAGTAATTTTGATCAAATCAAAGAGTAATTATGGTTTTTTTTTGCAGGCAATAAATATAGAATACTGATTATATTAGATGAAGGATGTTACTGTGATAGAAGCATGTAAAATATTTCCAGCAGTTTCTTTTCCTTCCTTTCCTTTATCTTATGGATGAAACTCTCAAAATGGATAGTAGAAAAATCTGTGCAATTTTTGAAGACAGTCTCTCAATTCTTTCAATAAACAACATTTTTACATGCAATATTCTCTGATGCTAACTAAATATTCAGCCTCTACCCATCTTTAGCTATGATAAATATAGTTTTGGAAGCCCAAAGACCCAAACATGGCCAGATTTGAAATAAAAATTCTCCTTATTATCTCTCACAGAAGGAAGCTGTAGACTAGCTGGGATTTAATCACTGCTGATTTCCCTGCTTATTTATTAGATGAATACCAGTACCTGAAACCCAGATGCCTGTATTTGCTTTGTTTCTGTTCCATAATTAGCCTTTCCCTTCCTTTTGAAAAATATGTATCGCTGGAGCATCCTGTTTATTGCTGAATTCCTAACTGCCAGTGTTTTCAATACTATATTTGTGCGAGTGGATTTAAAATATCCTAGAAACAGAGACATGTTTATTTAACGGGAAAGTCTGTAATTTAGTTTTATCTGAGCTGCGCCTTGGCTGCCTTGCCTGCTTTAGAGCCCTCATGTATGACACGGAGACGGGGGAATATGTGCATGTGTGAGGTACATGGAACATGGTGCGGATTTTGTTATGTAGAATTCCTGTTTGTGAAGCTTCTCCCGGGCGGCTGCTGTGAAAGCGTCTTGTGAAGTCCATTGCATATGTCCTTGGCTTCCCTATTTCTCCCCCGCCTCAAAGAGCAGCAAAACAAACCCAGAGGTGGAGGAAGAAGAAAGGATGGTGATTTCTGAGGTTCAGGCCGTTGTGAGTGTATTCTTGAGGATCTGTAAATGTCCACAAGCTATGTCCTCGCCTGGGTGCAGTGTCTACCTACCGTCTCGCCGTGCTGAAAGGAATTCTTGCACCCAGTGGCATGCATTACTTTGTACATCCTGACTCACACACTTACTGCTCTGTTGGGTTTTCAACTGTTTACCCACCTCAAGGAGAACTATGTTGGTTTCTTCAAAGTGCCTTGCTGCATGGATACTTGGTCATAAGTCTGAGTATTTTCGTGCCTTGCTTTTTGTGCTGCTGTAACCTAACTCCTGGAGGAGCTGCAGGCGTGGCGCATTCTAGTACCATGGGGTCTGCTCATCAACCGAGAGCAACTCTCCACGGCGGATGATGGAGTGAATAGGCTGACATTATATAGAAGTGTTTTGGAAGAAAAAAAAAAAGTCCTAGGTTTCCTTTTTGCTTCTGTGTTCTGTTCACAATGTCTTTGATTTATAAATTTTATTTATTCATTCCTGTGGTGCTGGGGGGCGTCAAACCCAGGGCCTTATTTCTGCTGGGCAGGAGCCCTGCGTCTGAGCTGCATTCCAGGCCTCCTTTGCTTTTGAAAGCTAATTGAGTCTAAGGCGCAGATCCCTTTGTAGTGGAAATAGGAGCCCTGCCTCTTCCTATGTCTGCTTCTACCTCAAGCTCCAACTCTGAGAGAAGACACCAGTGTCAAACCCGGCTGAAGTGCGACTTAATTTAGAACACAGTCTTTGATTTTTTTTTTCCTCTTCTTGTTCCTCCCTCCTAATAAAGACATTTCCACACATGCATTAATTTGGTGAAGTTTAGTTAAAGAAATATAGGTAGCTGGAAATCATCCAGTCCATGACAATTGCTGCAGAGGCAAGAGTACACAAACTGAGGCAGATGCCGCCTCCGATTGCTTTGGGCCTTTCTCCTCACGAGGCCAGCCTTCTTGCAGGTCCGCTTGGCAGGTGGCAGTGGCAGCCATCCAGCCACCCAGTCTTACTGTGACAGAGGAATTTCTTAATATAAGTCATTTTAGCATTTGCTATCATTTCTTGCAGAAGTAGGAGGCCTAAATTCTGGACCCGGAAACAGATGTTGGAGCCTCCATTACTGCTCACAGCAAATTAAACAAGGCTTCTTCTGTTGTCAGGTCTCTGAAAAGTCAGCAACAGGTGGCTAGCCCTCACCTCTGTGTGCTGAGCGAGGTGTGCACGTGTGTGCAGGCATGTAACTGGGCGCGCAGGTCTGTGCGCCTCACTCTGGCGTAGCACCACACTATGAAGGGATAACCAATCTCTTGCCAAATTCTGCCTCAGATTTCCACAAAATGATGCCTGTGGCAGAAGGAAGCCACCCTTCAAAGTAGTCAGCTCTGCTCTGAATGACAGAGTGTTTTGAAAAGAGAATGCTTAAGAAACATTCAGGATCGGCAGGGATGGCTCAGTGGTTAAGTAATAGCACTGGCAGTGGCCTTGGTCCTCAGCACCCACATGGTGACTCACAACTCCTTGAAACTCTAGTTCCAGGGGATCCAGTGCTCTCTTCCGGCATCTGTGGGTGCCAGGCACATGGAACACAGACACGTATGCAGGCAAAACCACCCACTCACTTAAAGGAAAAGAAACATAGTGGTAGGTCATGATATTTGGCTTTTTATCAAGTTTTTCTTTTCTTTTCTTTCTTTCTTTTTTTTTTTATATCAAGTTTTGGTCTTTAAAAAAGTATCCAGATTTTATAAAAGTCTTACAAAATCCCTTAAGAAAGTCCAAAGAGGGAGAGTTGGGAAGACAGTGTTAAAGCCACTGCAATGTGACTGTGGGAAGCCACAGTGCAGGACTCTTGTCTGTTGGGAGACACTTTTGTAGTGAGCTATATTTATATTGACTCACTTTGATTTTCCCTTTCCTTCTCTCTTTCTTTCTTTAAAAAAATTTTTTTTTTTTAGTCAGCATCTTACTATGTAGTCCAAGCGGCGTTTGAACTCACAATGTTCTTGCCTCTGCCTTCTAAGTGCAGGGATTACAGGCATGTGCCACTGCCCCCAGGTTTATTTTCATCCCTCTTAAAAAGAGAGCCTTGAAAAAAAAAATCCAAGAGTCTCTAGAAGTCAAAACTGTTATTTGGAGACCCACTGATCTGTTTGACAGAAAGCTTGACAAAACATTAACTTCATGATTACCAGAGCCATGCGTGCCATAGACTGAAAATAAGCTGCGTAAAATGAACTCTGCTGGTGTTATTGCACAGTAATATTAAAGTAGCCATTAAAACCAGTGCTCTGTAAAACTGAGATCACCTCTTTTCTGAGCCCTTCCCCCTTTCCCAACATGTGAGTTTTTGTCTGTGTTTATCCCGCTGGACTTTAACTGTGCAGATCTCTTAGCAGGTCCACACCCACGGATTCAGCTAACTACAGATGGAAAATACTCAAGGGAAAAAAAATGTTGCATCAGTGTTGAACACATACAGACTTTTTCTCCTTGTCTTTGTTCCCTTGACGACACAGTGTAACACCTATTCACATGGCTTTATGACTCCAGAGATGATCTGTGTGTCAGGAGGGTTCGGCTTGGACATCTACAGATTTGGGTCGTGGACCCAGTCCCCTAAGCCTGCTGAGGAACAGCAGAAGTTGGTTTTCCTCTGTAGATGTTTGTTTTAAATGTCCTTTGAGCATCTGTGGCCAGCAAGCATACTGTGTGAAGCTACTCAGTTTCCCAGCAGACAGCTGTCATTGTGTGGTCGCTCTGATTTTCTCCAAGGACTCAGAAGAGATGGAAGACCGTTGTTGTTATTATGGCTGTACTTCAGTTGGACTTGGGAACTTTCCCTTCTGCTTTGGATGTTCTTTTGCTATTTCTGTTTGCTTGTTAAATTAAGAACAGCCCAATGGGTGAGAGTGCTTGTCTCACAAGCCTGATGAGCTGAGTTGGATTCCTGGAGCTCACCTGAACGTGGGTAGAAAAAACCCAACTCTATCTAGCTCTCTTCTGACTGTCATACACACACATACAGAGAGAGAGAGAGAGAGAGAGAGAGAGAGAGAGAGAGAGAGAGAGAGAGAGACAGACAGACAGACAGACAGACAGACAGACAGACAGACAGACATACTCACATGATTAATTAACTGACCTTTGCTAGGCGGAAGTTCCTTTTCACACTGCTGTGATGATAGAGTATATGGCGGAAACAACTTGAGGGGAAAAGGTTTGTGGGATGCAGCTCCTCATGTTGGGGAGAGATGGCAGCAGAGTGGCTTGTGCCTGTAGAGGCAGAAGCAGGGGCTGACCGGTTACATGGTAGAGAGCTTGGCCTGGAACCAGAGCCAGGTTAGACCATGAGATCTCTGCCCCACTCCCATGTGACCCCCCCCCCTCTCTATGACTTCTCAAAACACTGCCACTCATTGCAGAGGAACAACTGTTCAGACACACGAGTCCATAGTCCATGGAAGACGTTTCACCTTCAACCATAACGTCTTGCCCCTGACCTCCATAGGTGTGTGTACGGCCACCTCGTACTGTAAAGTGCATTCTGCATAACTTTAAAAGTCCCCAATCAACTCTAGCAAGTCTCCTCCAAAACTCAAAGTAATCTTTTAACTATGAGCCCCTGTAAAATCGAAGGCAAAGATCTGCACTTCCTGTTTCCAGTGGCAAAGAGTCACTGCTCTCACTCTAGATGGGAGGAATGAGGCCATAACAAGAAAGAGGCTGGATCTAAACAAACCCAAAAGCCAGCAGGGCAAACACCAAATCCTGCAGCTTCGTGACACCTAGATTCAAGGCGACATCATCAGGGTCAACAGTTGAGTGGCCCTGCTCTTACAGCTCTGGTTTCTGTAGCAAATGCTGACTGCCTGTTGGGTCGGCTCCACTTGGAATGTCCCAGTGGGTATGCCGCTGTGTTAGCATCTAAGACACCTGGAGTTCCTGCTGAGACTTGGGCTTCAGTGCTGTGCCTTTACACACTCTCCCACTTAGGGGCCCCATGAAGGGAACACCACCCAGGTACACAGTGCCTGGCTTCAACAACTTGGTAGAAGCCTTCGCAACACTGTAAATCTTATATTCCATGTTTTTGCTACCAGCTTGTGATATAATCTGGGCCCCTTCTTCCACAGCGCCAGTGGTCTTTGAGCACTGAGCCAGTAAAGACATTTCCTTCGGCAGTCTACACAAGGCTATCCTGGAACTGTGCTTTCTCAGGGGCTGTCTATTTTGTCCTTTCAGGAGAATGTATGGTTTTATACAGAAGATGGGTCGAGTCTTGCCATCCAGAGGCCTTCCCTGCCATCCCAGTATAGAGCAGGAAGTTTCTCTTTAATTGCACTTAGTCTCTTAACAATAACAACCACTTTGTCTACGTCCTTACACTTACTTACACTCTTTCCCTTACCAAGCTATGCATCTTCACATCTTTTTTTTCTGTGTTCTGTGCTCTTTCATGTAAATCCGATTAAGAACAACGAACAGTAACCTGAATGCTGTACTGTATTGAAATTTTCTCCAACAAGCAAGAGCTCTTATTGCCCTCTAAAATGGCACCAACGTAAATGTCACAGTGCATTTGTATTGGCATTGTGGTCTGCTGAGCTCCCAGAATGACCCAATAAACTCTGTCTAGAGCATTCTAAGACTTCTGTCACCTCAAGCCCCAAACTCTTCCGCATTCCTCCTGCTAACTACAATATCTGCAAACCACATGGTTATATATTTTTTCACAACAAAAGCCTATTCAGTGACACCAGTTTTCTGCATTAGTCGCTTTTCACATCTCTGTGACAGAATACCTGAAAGAAATACTTAAAGAAAGATTATTATGGTTCACGGTCCTGGAGACTTGGTTGTATTGTGGCAGTGATGAGAGGCTTGAGGCTGGGTGGCTGGGGTGTGGTCAGGATGCAGTGTTGAGCCAGGACCTGGGATGGGCTGTCACCAACTACTTCTGCTTCTCAGCAGGTCACTTCCTCCAGCTGACCCGAATGCTCAAGGTTCCCAGCCTTTCTGAGTCACACACCTCCTGGAGAGCAAGTGTGCGGATCTGTGAGGCTGTGGGTGACAATTCACAGTTCAAACTATAGTATCAGTTCATGAGTTAAAAAGTGAGAGGGTCTATAGTGAAACTGCCTCCTTCCCATTGTAGTCCCCTGGCCACCTAAGGCTCAACATCCTTCGGTCCCCGTGAGTCTTCACAGAGACCGTTTCAGGTTTTTAGGCATATGGAAGAATGCACTGCTTGTCCCCCCACCTCAAGTATGGCATTCTACACACACACACACACACACACACACACATACACACACACACACACACACACGTACACACATGTGCGCACACACACACGTACACACACACTTTAAGAACTACCTCTTTAAAAACTTATGGTATTGTGTTCGCTGTATGGAAATACCATACTTTTTAAAAACTAGACCGTGTTGTTGAATATGCAAGGTCTTCCCAATTGCTTGCTACTTAAACAGAGCTACTGAGTATGTTACTGCAGTTAGAGAGGCTGTGGTGATTACAGAAATGTCTGAGGTCTGAGGCCTGAATTAGACAAGTTCTCTCTCTGTTTGTATAGGTCTTTGTTCTCAGAAGTCACAAAACCCACAATTATCACCGAAGTCATAGCTTTAGGATTGGCATCATTAGGCTCTTTTGTACTCTCCATAATTTTTACAATGAATAAATCTTCGAAGAGGCTCTTAAACTTTATTGAAGGAGAACAGCCGAAATATTTGGTGTCAAGTCCCAAACCAAATTTCATTTAGATTTTTTTTCTTTTGCCTTTGATTCTGCTTATCACTGAGTTATAGGGACCTTGGATGTGACCTCATTGGAAGGAAGCCTGTTCTTGTGAAATTAATGTGTAAAACATAGTGGGATTATCCCTTGGTTTATTAACAGTGCTCTGCAATCTTGTTAACGGTTCCAAAGCTTGCATTTATCACAGCTTGAAGCCATTTGGAATGTGTGTGTGGAAAGAGTTTTCTTTGTGCGTGCTCTGTGTATTCAGCAGTGACCTGCTAGGTAGCAGAATAAAAGTTACTTCCTTGCTGAAATGATGGCCATGGAGCAGTGAGTGGGTCAGAGTCAGACCCTGGCAAGTTGAGGCAAGCACACGAGAACCCGGGGCCTGCTCTGTTTCTCGCAGTCTAGCATTGCTGTACAGTACTCTGAGAGACGCAGGGGGTGGCAGTGGGGGCTAGGGGTGGACTGGGCCAGAAGATTAGAGCATGGGGCAGTTTTCAATTTAATAAGGTTTTGTTAGACTCTAAGAAGAGGTTGTTTGAAGTAGTTGGGTCCAAAATAACACCCCCCATCTGCTATTAGTTATAATTGAGGGCAACGAGTTCACCTCTCTTCAGGTGTTCCCAATATTTGAAGAGTCGTCACCCTTAGATAGAATTTTATGTGGTAAGCACATTTACGGTAATAGACTTTTTATGTATTTAGTAGCAACCAATTTAGGGCATTCCAAATGTGCATTTTAAGACAATGAGCTTTTCTACTGACAGTTGTTCAGAACAAGGCCAAAGCAAAGATCGCCAATCGCAGAATTACCACTGAGTGGTTGGTTTTTAGGCTGCAGATTCCTTAAAGGAAATGTGTGTCAATAGTAAAGACAATATAGTTATAGCTAAGACTTTTTTGTTTTTCAAGAAAGTGTTTTTCTGTGTAGCCTTGGCTGACCTGGACTCACTTTGTAGACCAGGCTGGCCTCAAACTCACAGCAATCCACCTGCCTCTGCCTCCCAGGTGCTGGGATTAAAGGCGTATGCCACCACGCTCGGCTCACAGCTAGGACTTTTATAAAGATTGCTGTCCAGGGGCCTTTATCATTCTTTAGTGGTTATCTGATTGTAACAGCTGTGATAAAATACATGAAATATTTATTTGAGGTGGAAGAGACCTAAGAAACAAAGATTGAGCCCCAGACCCTCGCCTAAATGGTTTTTATAGGAAGACCTCCTCCCTCTGCCCCTTGGAGTCTCCCAGCTCTCAGAGGCAGAGCTAGAGCCCCGTGTCCCATCTGCATGATCCAAGGCCAAGTTCTGAAGTTGAGGCTCAGTGCTTTTAGCCCCCAGGCTTAGGAAACAGCACTGGATTCATGGCTCTTACCTTCTCTGCACATCAGCAGAGCTGTTGGTTGGAGATGAGGTAGAAAAGGAAAGGGAGCAGCCTGCCCCGTGTTTCCTAAAAGTCCAGGCAGGGCTCTGACCTGGTAAGACTGGAAGATGCAGCTCTGCATGCTCTTTCTCTCTCAGAGTCTCCAGCCTGTGTTCCTGACCTATCTGTCTTCTGCTCGTTTTGGTCCATCGAAACCCTTTGTCATATATTGTCATATATTTTCCACATATTCTAAATAAGCTTGCAAATATGGGTAAGTTTCCCCTTAATAAAAAACTTTCCTTGGCTCTGCTTTTCTTAAGGATAGCCATCTCTTTGCTTTGCTTTTTTATTTTTTAAAATAATTCATTATGAGAAGTTATTTTTAAAAGATAAAAGAAGCAAAGAACAGTATGAGGTTGTATGTGACTAAATACCAAAACACTCATGTTTATATTAAGTCTGCTAGTGAGAAAGTGATAATGTCAAAAATAATTACTGGAACTTCTTGAAAGACACGCAATTTTTTACTTATGCCTAACTTTACTGAGTGTTGTAGCCTCCAAAACAATAGGAAACCAGGCTGCCTGGCATGAGGTAGAAGCAATTTCATGTTGAGACAGGGTGTGATTGGGGAAACAGCAGAATCTCAGCTCATTTTTCCCCCCTTAAGTTAGCTTACAAGGGCTGGAGAGATGGCTCAGTAACTAAGAGCACTGTTTACTCTTCCAGAGGTCCTGAGTTCAATTCCCAGCAACCACATGGTAGCTCACAACCATCTATAATGAGATCTGGTGCCCTCTTCTGGCCTGCACATGTACATGCAAGCAAAATACTGTATACATAATAATAAATAAATCTTAAAAAAAAAAGTTAGCTTACAAAGCACCTGACTTCGTTGTGACATTTTTATACATGCATGTATGTATATGAATATACATATACGTATACATGTATATGTAAGCATGCATCTTTTTTCTTATTCATCCAGTTTTCTTGATGGTCTGCTTCTGAGGATATAGGGAAAGGAATCCTTAGGACCTCTACTTTAAGGATTATGTCTCATGTTGTATAATTTTGTGATATAGAACATATGTTTATTTTTTCATAAACAAATACTAAAACATATGGCCATTCAAAACAGGGCCAATAAAATCACATGATTCTTATGCTGCTATTCCTGTCACCATTAATAGTTAATATAAATTTTGTTTCCATGTTGATGAGATAAAATATTCCCATACATAATATTAAAGATAGAAATGTAGCCAATCAGTAATGTCTTTGGAAATAATATAGATGGTTCTGCCTTTGTTGTGAAAAATTTGCGTTGAAATACTAGGTTGTTATAACTGTATTTTGACAAGCTATTTCTTTGCTATCTTTATTGTTTTTTTTTTCTTGTTTGGTTTTTCAAGACAGGGTCTCTCTGTGTTAGCCTTGGCTGTCCTGGACTTGCTTTGTAGACCAGGCTGGCCTCAAACTCACAGCAATCCACCTGCCTCTGCCTCCCAAGTGCTGGGATTAAAGGCATGTGCCGCCACCACCTGGCACTTTCCTATCTTTAATCTTCCAAATAAAGACTTTTGCAACTATACATCAAAGCCTGTGTGTGCTATCACTGTTATAAACATATTCCTGGGCACCTCTCTCTCTGTTTCTCTCTCTCTCTCTCTCTCTCTCTCTCTCTCTCTCTCTCTCTCTCTGTGTGTGTGTGTGTGTGTGTGTGTGTGTGTGTGTGTGTTGGTGGTTTGTCTGAAGAAAGAAAAAACAATCACTTGTTAAGGTCAGAGAATTCTGTGGCGCTCTCTCAAGCATGAGATTTGAGTTGCCAGGTATATATATATATTTACAGGAAGTGTTTGGCTACGACTGAAGAGTGACAAGTGTCACCATGGCTCTCCCACTACCACATAGCTTAGCCTGTAGAGAAGAGAGGGCCCAGAAGGAGAAAGGACTACCCTGCTTGTGACTCACACGAGCTAGTGACCATCCACCCGTTTCTAGCTTTGCGTTTACCTTTGTCTCTATTCTTCATTTGTTTCCTTTGGTCCTGATCTGGAAATACAATAAAATGATGAGAATTACTACAAGCAACAGGAAAAGTACAGAAAAATGTAGACAGTGTATTGGAAAACTTTGGCAGTCAAGGAAGTGTGTGTCCAGATATATCTTTCAAAAATACGGAGCTGTCTCTGTCAGCTTTATGTTGCCGCAGAGATTGCCAGGGCTTTAGTTCTCTAGTGCTGGACAATAGAAGAGCGATGGCAGCATGCGGCTTCTTGGCACTTGGTATGTTTTGTACTGTGCTTGTGGGTGTGTCAGGGAATCTTCTGGCACAGATTTCCCGGCCTCCAATTTAGGTGATCTAACTTGCTTCATTTCTTCTTTCTCTCTCAAGGTTTCTTTATGCTGTTGTTTCTTTAGGCTGTTGACATGTCTTGAATCTTTGGGCGCCTGTCTCAGAAAGTGTGGTTGGAAAAGCATAAACCCAAAGAGATGCTTCCCTCTTCCCCCACCTTGCAAAGATAGATTCCTTGAGGGAGTAGGGCCAGGGGCTGTACTGTAGCCTGAAAGAAGAACATAACTTCTTAGAAAGGGCTGTGGACTTGGGAGCCGGCAGCTTACCGCTCTGTTTCTATCAAACAGGTATGCCCCCTCTGAAATGCATTCTTCCATCTCCAAAAAGACCCAATGTACTTTGCCCACTGAGAACCAAATTAAATCATTTTAGAAAACAGCTTACTTCCCTTTTTTTCCTTTTTCTTTACTTGGAGGCAGTTGGCAGGATGTATGTTCTTCTTTGCTTTGAAGAAGAGTTTTTAAATCCTGGAGTTGGAAAGTATCTTAAGAAGTCTTGCAGTTTTTCAACCCCTGGGATAAACTAGACGCTTTGATTGTCTTCTTTATCACTGCATCCTCTGGATAAAGGTATTGCTGGTGCCTTAGACATATAATACTTAGGACAGTGAGGAAGTTGACTCATAATCTGGTTTTATAGCCTAACACACAGCTGCAAACTTAAACACTGATAAGCCCTAACTAGGTGATCTAGGCCAAGTAAAGAGACCAGGAGCTGAGGTCATAGGGAACAGGAGAATCTATGCTCTACAAATATTGGATTGCTGTTATTTAAAACATTGGCTTGGGGCTGGACAGATGGCTCAGTGGTTAAGAGCACTGGCTGCTCTTCCAAAGGTCATGAGTTCAATTCCCAGCAACCACATGGTAGCTCACAACCATCTATAATGAGATCTGGTGCCTCTTCTAGTCTGAAGGCATAACATAGAGGCAAAACATTGTGTACTAAAATAAGTCTTTTTACAAAACAGCTTTATCTAGTAAAGTAGGGCCATGGCTATTGGTGGACAGTGTTCATTGAGAACACCCATTTGTATTATTAGGAAATACAGGTTGGGGAATTCATATATTTACAGTAAGCACAACTATAGAAGTTCTCACAGGCTGTTTTTCTCAGGTATGTGATGTGCGGTCCCTATAGGCCTTCCTTTCTGCACATCACAGTAGTATACTTTCTATTCTTCTTTGGAAGCACACTCAAAATTATTTATTCTTGCAAGTTGTCCATCCTTAGGACTAGCCCCTTTTTGAAAATTCTTTCCTTTTGGATTGTCCTCCTACCTATAGAAGTACTTGTTTTGGGATGTTTCATTTTTTTTTTTAACCCATAAATCCAACTTGAATCCATACCAGATCTGTCCTCACATTTTATGGTTGGTAGAAAGGAGTAATTGATCATTGTTTCCCATGTGACAGGCTTCATCTAAGTTGAAAATAACTAGCTCCCCCAAACCTGCAGAAGTCTGTGGTTCTTTTTCTTCCTATCTATCTATCATCTATCTATCTATCATCTATCTATCTGTCTATCTATCTATCTATCTATCTATCTTCTACCTATCTTCATCATCATCATCATCTTTCTATGTGTATGTGCATGTGCACAAGCACACTCACACGTGTGCATCCCATCTATCTCTGTACATGCACACATGTGCGTACACATACACAGACACACACACACACACACACACACACACACACACCTCACTTACATGTGTGCATGTCGTGGCACGTGTGAAGAGGTCAGAAGATAGTTCACAGTGCTGATTCTCTCCTGCAGCCCTGTGGGTTCTGAGTATTGAACTCAGGTTGTCTGGCTTGGCAGCAAGTGCCTTACTGCTGAGCCATCATGCAGGCCCAAGTCTGACGACTCTTATCATGGGCTGTTCCCCAGTGCTCTGATAATTGTAATTACTTTCTTCTGGACTCTGTCCAATCTGTACACCAAAAGAACTAATATTCTGAGCTCTACCCAGTCCTTTTCTGGGATGATTGAACTGGCTACATAATACTACAATCTTATTACTCTTGTCAGAGATCCCCACATATGCAGGGTACAGTCTGTGATCTCATTTTTTTCCCGATGATAGTAGTGTTGTAGCTAGGATATCTTCATATTTTATCCACACAATTCATTTTTTATGTCTAATTTTGTTGCCTCTCATTCACAGCCGATAAGACCTTGTCTTGTTTCTGATGGGCCATTCCTAACCGATTTTTAGAGTTACTTGGAATCCTATTATACTTTAGAAAAACTAAAAAACTTCACATAATATATAGCCAAAAAAAAAAAAAAAGATTAAGAATCAATCTTCCATCCTTCTTTCCTTCCTTTCTTTTTTTTTTCATAGGGTCTCATGTAGCTGAATGTTCTCAATTTCATTTTAAAGTCATTGAGAAACACTAAAACAGCAAAACTCAACTTTATGGGCCAAGGAGTCTGGATATGTGTGTGTGTGTGTGTGTGTGTGTGTGTGTGTGTGTGTGTGTGTGTGTGTGTGTACCTGTGAATATGGTGCACATGTGTGTTCAAGTTCACATGTGTGTATGCATATGTGTGCTGCTGTGCGTGCCTATGTGTGAGTGCATGTGGACGTGAGAGGTTGGTGTCAGGTGTCTTCCTTGACCACCCTCTGCTTTATTAACTGAGGTAGGGTCTCTCAGTTGAAACCGGAAGTCACTCTTTTGGCTAGTCTGGCTAGCCAGCTTGCACTGGGCTATCCCGTATTTGCTTCCTGAGTGCTGGGATAGGAGGCCCCGGGACCACCAAGCTCTTCTGTAGGTTTGGAATCTGCATCACAGTTTTCACATGTGTACAGCATACACCTTATGAATTCTGACCTCTGGAGTTCATCCCAGGGGTTCTTAAGCGATCTTTTCCTGTGACTGTTAATACGCAGTTTTCTTATTACTAGGTGTTTCTTAAAATTCTATGAAAGTCAATAGCACAGTTTTTTATACTAAACTTGGGGTTTGGTACAATAACTTGTGGGTAGGGAATGCTGTTATTAGTGAGAAGAAACGCGTAATTGTTAAATGCATGCATATAGCTTAGCAGCACTCTAGTTTACAATTTTTTAGTAACAAGGTGAGAGAATAAGAAAAGCTTTAAATTGAGTGTAAATGATATGGTCTAACTATCGTATAGCTATGGTCTGCATTTGAGGATGTCTAGCCTTTTACCTACATTTAATAACCACTGTCCTGTTTAATATAAGAACATACGATGCCTTTTTAATTATTGTCATTACAGGTTTTGGAAAGTGACCATGAGGACTGAGGAAGTTACATTTTTAACATGATACTTGAAGTTAATGACTGCCTGCAATACTTTCTTGAAAATTAAATATGACTTAGAAGCGTTGAAGGCTTATGATGTCATCGGTTTCGACAGAAAGCAAACCCCAGCAGGCTGTGAGCCTGAAGGGAGCTGACCCAGAAACATGCATGATTGTGTTTAAGAACCACTGGGCGCAGGTAACGTATGAGCTGCACATTGTCTGCAGTAGGCCGCCCCCCTCCACCCCCAACCCCCAACCCCCAACCCCCAGCCTCTGTCACACTGAGGCAAGGTTTCCTACTCGGTGACAGCTAGCTGCCTTTTCCATCTAGAGAGAAGCAGCTTTCTCCTCCTGATTTCCTATAGTATATATCTGATTAAAAACACAGTTTTCACAAAGGACTTGCTTATGAAGCAGTTACTAAGTACTGGTTTCTCCAGAAACCAATAAGATTGTTGATTGGTAGAGAATGGAGACTTACACAGGCCAAATGACCATCTGGAGGTTCTGCGGCCAGTGAATTACCAAGCCAGATCATGCTACTCAGGCTTAGGCTCTTGAGTCCAAAGCCCACAAGTCTGACCTCAGTATTCAGCCCTTGTGAGGCCTGTGTATCCCATGCAATGCAAGGAAAGCTGTCTAGCTGTGTCTGAACCCTCGTCTTTACTAAGCACATTAGTTCCTATGAACGCTTCATTTTGACTTCTCCGTGGCTTTTCTCTAATCTATTGGTGTGAATAATTAAGGGTTGAATGGGTTTTGTTGTTGTTGTTGTTGTTGTTGTTGTTCTGTTTTTCCAAGACAGGGTTTCTCTCTGTAGCCTTGGCTGTTCTGGAACTCAGGCTGTAGACCAGGATGGCTTTGAACTCATAGAGATCTGCCTGCCTCTGCCTCCTAGCCTCCTAAGTGCTGGGCATCACCACTGCCTGGTAAGGGTTGAGTGTTTAGAAAATGTCTTGGCCTGCCCTTCCCTTGGGGAGCTTGCAGGTAGTAAAATAAACAAAATCAGTATTCTTTACTGCTTTCCCACCATTATGCTCCCCAGGGGAGCTGGTATGTGGCTGTTTATGTGACAGTTTTTTAATGACTACCAGGTGCCTTCCTGTGTCCGGAAACGGCGCATGGGTTAAAGCCCTGAGCCTGTAAATCACAGCAATTATAGGGGACATGGTTTAGATCAAAAGGAAACAAAATCAATTCTGCTTCTAGATTGTTCACATCGTGTAGTTGCTTTTCACCATCCAAAGTAAAGCCTCCATGACTTTTTTGGGGGGGCGTGCTTTTCCATTACTCTGAGTTATTGTTCAAATTTTAATGGATTTACTGTGGGCATTGAGGACACCTCTACTATAATGAAGGAAAGAAAGTAATTCAGGGTTATTCTTGATAGTTAGATAACTTCCTTTCGCTCTGCACTTTTTAAAGCATTTTAATGCAGTGACCCCCATGTAGGCTAGTGAAACCTAAAAGATGTGGCCAGCAATCTGCAGAAGGCCTGCTTCTATCTTTACCTGTTTGAACCTTCTACCATTTTGTGCTCATGTCATGCATAATCTATCTTTGTATTACTACATGCTTATTTATTGATTTACATAAATGGTCATGCCCATTTTTAGACTAGGTGACCACACTGATGGAATTTTGAGCCTACCATCCATTGGACTGGTGAAGTCTACCTTTCCGATGTGAATTCTTTACTCCGAGGCCCACTGTGTTTGCGTGTGATACATTTGACTATGTATGCAGTCCTTCTGAGGTTACTGTGATGGCATCCATTTGGCTTTCTGTCCTGTCCTTAGAGACACAGATCGTCACTGACCTCCTAGCTGTGTGTAGGTAGATCCTCTGCCCTGCTCAATCCCATCTCTTTCTCCAAAGCAGCTGGAGTGCTGCTAGAATGTCCTGTGTCAGAATTGCGTCTATTTTTTCACATTGTTGAGAGTAAATATTGGTCCTAGGACCCTATTCCATATGCAGTGTGAGTCAGCATTGTAAGACGTTGTGGGTTACCTGAAGCACAGTGCAGGTTTATAGCACCCTCCTGTTGAAATATGTGGAGCTGAAGGTGAGAATATCTTGTCAGAGTGGAGGCTTCCTCATTAAACAGTTTCCTTCTTAAAGTGTGAGCTTGCCTTATGATGATGGTTCAGCCATTTTTTAACTTTGGAAACTTTCTTTACAAATGAAAAGAACAGACCATTTTATTAATCTGTTTATATCTGGCTTTTCCGTCTAAATAAATCTGCCCTCAGTCTCTGTCTACAGAGGCTCTGTGGACCTTTCTAAACTGTATGAGTGAAAATACTGGTTGAGAAATCAGTTCAGGTGAGTGACTAAATGGCTATTTTCCCTTAGAAGTTGGTTAGCCTGCAGTTGGAGCACATCCCTAGTGGGATGACTACAGGAGTTAAATCAAGAGAAGGGACAGCTACAGGTAGGAGTGGCGAAGAAAGTCATAGTTGGGCACTTTGACTGTTGAAAAAGGTTTGATGTCCGAAGAAGGGAACATTTTAAGAGGGATTTTGGTAATAAATGGTGTCTTGACATTTTTGTTGGTGAAAAAGGTTGGGAAGGCAAAATCAAGGCAAGGCAGTGATGTGGGTGGGGCAAGGCAGAGCTGTGGGCGGGGCAAGGCAGAGATGTGGGCGGGGCAAAGCAGAGTTGTGGACTAGGATGAGTCCTTCAGCTGTCAAGTCTGGTTGCTGTGCACTCATCTCTGGGCTTGCATATCTTGGCTCTTCACTGTGGCTTCTCCTGCTGGGGTGAACAAAGGCTACCTCGGGGGAAACATGCTAAACTCTGACATGTTACCTCTGTACCTGCTGTGACTACAGTCTCCAACTCTGCTGAGGCAACCAAGACAACCTGAAAGGCCTCTAGGAAATGTGGCACAGTCAGGACTGAACAGCCACATTTTATTTACTGGAGTGTGCCATTAACTGTTCAGTACGATGCTTTTGTGTTCCATAAATTAGGAAAAATGAAGGCAGCAGAAGTCTGTGCTATCTAGAATTCATCTCTGTTAGAATACTTCAGTGTAAATCTGACATAACTGACGCGCATTTGACAGGCTCTGCTGTACTATTTATGAGTTGCTGCTACTGCAGGCCTTGAGTTGCAAAGCTAACACGGATGGACAGGGAAACATGGCTTCTCTCTGTCTTGGCCTCTATTGTCAAGGGCAGCTCGTTCTACAGTGAGCTCAGCTCATGTCCAAGGCAGTCCATCACTCAGTGATGAGGCCTTGAGTGGCCTGGTAGTGCTCGAGAATCTCCAAAATGCCCCTGGGCATGATCTCATGGCAGAAGAGTGCTCTGTAGATGCCCAGGGCTGGTCTCCTTCCTAATGGTGACACCATGGCAACCGAGGCCTAGGAAGTTGTGCCTGGCCTATGCTTCCTCTCAGTTTCCTGAGTGGTCATCTTGTCCCTTAAGTCAGCAGTGGGCCTAAAGTCCAGAGCTACTTGTCTTATGCCTCCAGTTGGTCGTTTCAGTGGTGTGTGGCCACCCACAGGCCAGGACGGCACAGACAGGTCCTTAGAGCTGAGCTTCTGTGACTCCAGAGTTGAAGTTGCTTGCCATTTGTGTCCACCATCATCCTTGGCAGATGTCCTGTCGTCCCACGCCTCTGTGCTGCTGCTCGTTCTGCTTGAGTGTTCATCCATGCAATTAAGTGCTGCTGTCTGCAGGGCTCCTCTGGGGCATGGCTTCCTCTAGACAATTTCCCTGCTCTCTCTCTCTCTCTCTCTCTCTCTCTCTCTCTCTCTCTCTCTCTCTCTCTTTCTCTCTCTCTCTCTCTCCATTTCACCCCAAGCTTTTCTTTTACTGCCCCGTCAGTCACATTATATCACAGTGGTATTTATAATATCTGCTTTCCAAAGCCATTGTGAAACTCCTCAATATCAGAGGCTGTTTGTGATGGCTCTCTTGTATTTCCTATGCTATACCAGGAATTGTGACTCGTTGCAGATGCTCAATACATGGCTGGACGGCAAGGCAGGGAATGAGAAACACAACTTTGGCAGGCCCAGGCAGTCCAGGAGGCCAGTTTAAACAGGCACTAATTTTAAGCCACAGTATCATACGCTCCCAGGAGGATCTTTGGACTTGGCCTTCAGCGATAAGGAAGAATATGTGCCTGTGCCGGATTTTTATAGTCATTTACAAGAACAATATATAATATGGCAGGTTATTGCTTTTATCGCCTCTGTGTCTTTGAATTTTCTGGATGGAAGAGGGTCCTAATAGAAGGAAGCACTGACCTATCAGTTAACGAATTGCTCAAGTCTACTGGCAGGTGAGCTAAGCCACCCACCATGGTTACCTTCCGTGACGGGCTTGTACTTTGTGACTCCATGGACCACGTAGTATTTATTTGTGTCCTTACTTTTCCGAGCATGAGAACGGAGGAAGTGGAGTGGGGTGACAACCAGAGGAAGCTAGGCTAGGCTGTGTATGTCTTTATTACTAGCGCTTTTCGTTGCAGAAACAGGAAGCGCAAGAGTTCAGAGTCAGACTAGGCTATTTAGTGAGTTCTGGGCTAACTTGGTCTACATAGCAAGATCCTGTCTCAAAAAACTAAACAAAACAAGACAAAAAAGAAAGATCCCAACAACAATAGAAAAATGCACTTCTACCCATCTAACAGATAGTCTAGGTCTCCTTTTTACCCAAACTTTTATATTTCAAAAATATTTTTAAAGTTTTTTTGTTTTCTAGTATACTTATACTTTGTAACTATATGGACCTTGCTCCATGTTTTGTACACAGAGGAAATGAGTTTTTAAAAACTGGAGAAGCACTCGGGAGGCAGAGGCAGGCGGATCGCTGTGCGTTCCAAGCCAGGCTGGTCTACAAAGTGAGTCCAGGACAGCCAAGGCTACACAGAGAAACCCTGTCTCCATCAACTAAAAACCAAAACCAAAACAAACAAACATTGGAGAAAGCTAAGTATGGTGGTCCATTTCTGTAATGCTAGCCCCTGAGTGGCTGAGGCAGGAGAATCATGAGTTTAAGGACTAAAAGTGAGGCCCTGTACAAAGAGTAAGCAAGTGAGAAAGAGAACGTCAGCACCGCATTACCGTGAAGATGCTTGAGGAAGAAAGCACAGCGAGTTTCCTTTATCATCGCAGAGGAGCTGGCGGCGAGAAGAAAAGGCATGCACACTGCTTCTATCACACACCTTCCATGGCAGGGAAAACTAGAGGCGGGTTTTACGTCTAGTATGTAGTGTAGAGCTCCGAGGACCCTAAACCTGTTAAAGAAACATAGAACATGCCTGGATTTGACATGCGGGTTTGTGTCTTACTTCCTTGCTCTGTTTAGCTTTGCTTTTGGTATGCGCCTTGTCACAGACTAAATGACAGCGAACACAGAAAGCCCTGGGGGTGGGGGTGGGGGGTGGGGACAGAAAGTTTAGAAGGTTTAGAAATCCCTGATTCATTTTCTGGATATCTTAGAAAATTGGAGTTTGGTAGCATAGTAAATGGTTATATCTTTTTCCAGCTTTACGAGTGGCTCTAAACTTGACAGCTGAAAGAAAAGTAGACAAAAGCCATGCATCTTAAGAGAAGGCCTGTCAGCTGGTGCTTCTAGGAGACCCGGAGAGGCTGGGCCTGCTGCAGTGTCAGCAGCTGTCCTGCTGCCTACTCACCAGCCCCATTGGGCTGGGGCTGAAGCTGATGCACAGTTTAGTGGTGGTTTTACTTGGCTCTTTCTTCCTTATCTATCTTTCCAAAGGGCTTTTATTAGCAGGTATCCTGTCTAGGTTATTGTGAACTTGACACAAGCTAGAGTTATGGGGAAGAGGGGCTCACAAGGGGAAAATGCCTCCATAGACCTTTCATTTATTTATATATATATATTTTTTTTTGGTGGTCAATTCTGTAGTGCCCTTTCTTAATTGGTGACTAATGTCGGAAGACTTAGCCCGTGGTAGGTGGTGCCACCTCTGGGCAGGTGGCCCTGCGTGCTGTAAGCAAGCAGGCTGAGCAAACTATTAGGAGCAAGTCAGTAAGCAGTGTCCCTCCATGGCCTCAGCTTCAGTTCCTGCCTCCAAATTCCTGTCTTCGGGTCTTTCCCTGACTTTGGATTCTGTACTACCAATTGTAAGATGAAACAAACCTCTGCCCCCCCCACTCCCCCCCACCCCCACCCCCACCCCCCCACTTCCACCCCCTCCCACCCCCACCCCACCACCAAATTGCTCATAGTCATGGTGTTTTATCACAGCAACAGAAACCCCAACTAAGACAGTGTGTATTAATTACACCTAATAATGGGTTTCATTATGGTATCTCATAATGTTATATCATGTATTTTTATCATATTCACCTCCCACTCCTATTGACCCCCACAAAAAGAAACTTCTTTGAATAAAACTGACAGAGTGGCATAAGCAAATGATTAGAAAGCACTGGCAGGCATCTTATTTCCGCTTAGCAACACAACAGTAATAGTTTCCCCGGCAACCTGTGTCTTCAGCCCCCTTTTTGGTTTTGAACAAAGTCTCATGTAACTCACACTGGCTTTGAGCGCTTGGTCCTCCTGCCTCTCCCTCCTAAGCCTTGGGATTAGAGATGTGTACCACCACACCCTGCCTTTATCACATCTTAGAATCCCAGATTCGGACAAGTCTGTGCGGCTTCTGATTAGAGGTGCTGTTGTGCAAGCGTAGTAAGTAAGCACATTTTACAAGGGTTTTATCATTTTAATAGTAGGAGTAATAAGGCCAGGCATGGTGGCACATGCTTGCGCTTCCATCGACTTAAGGAAACTGTGAATTCAAGATCAGCTAAGATTGCATAACACCATCCCAGGTGACTCAGATTCTGTCTCAAAAGCTACAACAAACAGAAGCAACAACAAAACAAACAGTAGATCGAGGTTGTAGTGTTAGTGCTATGGCAGTTGGCAGTGCAAGGCAAGGCCCTGGCTTCAGTCTCCAGTCCTGGAAGCAAGGGAAGGCAGGCAGGTAGGCAGACAAGAAAGGGGGTGGGTGATGGAGGGAGGAAGGATGGATGAAAGGAAAGGAAAGAAGGAAGGGAGGGAGGGAGGCAGGGAAGGAAGGAGGGAGGAGGGAAAAGAAGGAAGGAAGTGAGAGAGGCAGGCAGCTGGCTTATGGCCCTGGTAAGACCCTGTAGACACAGGTACTCAAAGAATGGCCCGAGTCGAAAGACTCAGCCATTGAGTAATGAGCAGGACACAGTTGTTTGGTACATAAAGTGTAATTTGGCCCATGACAGTTAAATCTTCCCCTTCTGTGCAGTGGAAAATGTTGCTTGGTAGCTTGAGTTTTTCCACAATTGCCACTTTAAATTAGCGTTCCAAAGGGTTTGGAGCTGCAAATTTTCTTCGTGTGGCTCTCTCAAAATAAGCAAGCTGCAGTTGAAGCACCATAATCGCCTGTGTGTGGAAGGCTTAGACCAAGAGTATAGCTGGATGGAAGCAGGTCCCTGGCAGAGAAACGCTTGTATTTATCACAAAGGACAATCAGTTGCTAGCTTGAGGTAAAATTATGTGATTAATGTGAACCTTTTCTTTGTTTCCTATTTAGAATTTATTGCCCTTTAATATCCAGGCCCATTAACACTGGCTGATGGGGCCATATTAGGGACTAAGGGTAGGGATGTCTGATGTTCCTTATGAAAGAAATAGGCTATTTTAAGATTTTATCCTTAACTGGCACTCATAGCAAAAGGTCAAATGGCTTTGAAATTAGGTTAAATTAAGCTGTTTTGATCTGATGGTAATTTGAAAACCATTGTTCACACTGTTCATTTTGTGTTTGCTTTTAAATTATGTTAATTTAAACGGAGAGTTAGATAGGATCCAGGCTTATCACTGTGCCCCCCCCTCCACACACACACCCTCTAGAGATGAAGAAGGTGTTTGGTTTTGATCATTACATCTATTATTTTTAACTGACCTGGCTGGCTTCACAAGTGTGGGCTTTTATCAAGTGCTGGTTAGTTTATTAAATATTATTTTCGGTTTAGCAAAGTGAACTTCTTTTGTAAAGGAAATGTTTACAAACTCTGTGTTGTTTGCTTTTACTCTCTCTCCTGCTGTGACTCCTCCAGCCTTTTTAGCTGAGTTTTTTATTCCCTCTGTTCTGAGCAGAATCTGCACAGCTGACAGTACACGACTGAGAAGAGGCTTGCTTGAGTATGATGTAGCAGGCAGTCACAGCAAGGGCCAAGCCTGTGGAAGGCACCGTACGAGGTGGATCTCACTACCCATCAGTCTAGAAGGCCAGAGTCAGTTTAGCAGGTAAAATTAGGCAGCAGGCAGAGGAAACAGAAACAAGAGCATGGCAGTGATGGCATGTGATGGCAGTGATTGTAAAGATAGGGAACAAAAGGAAAAGAGAGGGCAAGTCCAAGTGACATCAGAAGTTCCTCTGCAGCTGCTGAGAGGACCATGGACCATTGGGATAGAAGCTCTTTGGCATCTCAGCACAGACTGAGCCCTAGCCAGGAAGCTTAGAGCCCTAGGGTAGGAGCCAGTCCCAAGGTGTGGCCTCAGAGCCCACTCACAAAACAGGTCACAGTATGTCTGCTGGCAGGGACAGAGGGAGAGGGAGCCTGGGAAAGTCCTGCTGAGAAGCGAGGCTCAGGATTTGTAACAACATGGGCACAAAAGCAGCCAGCGCTTGCTAAACTTGGGTGCTCAGTGACAGCCTTGGTTATAACACACCCATCGGCCAGGGAATAAAACTGGGAAGGGGTGGGGTAGGAGTGAGTAAAGGGCATCAGAGGCGTCTGCTTCCTTCCAAGTCAGCAATCCTTTAGCCTCTGTGGATTATTTAAACTCTGCTCTCAGATTTCTCTGCTTACTTACCCCAGAGGTTGTAGAGAGCAGCTGCCCTAAGGAAAGCCAGCTTACTTTAGTTTAGAAACTGCTAACAGGGCCAGAGTGGGCCCAGTGTTTGAAGGAGCATGCTGCTCTTGCACAGGATCGGAGTTCAGGTCCTGCAGTGCACAGGTGCCTGTAGCTTCGGCTCTAGGGGATCTGACCTCCAGAGGCACCTGCACCTGCTGGAACATTCACATACCCACACACCCACACAGAGACACACCCACACACCCACACATCCACACACCCACACACCCACACACCCACACACCCACACAGAGACACATAGTTTGAAAACTAAATTTAAGAAATGAAAAGAGACTGCACAGTTTCCGTTCTGTTATAGAGTTCTCTGTCTGCTTCTTTCCTCCTTTGTGCCCTCTTTCCTTCCCTTACAGAAACAGGGTCTCACTTATGTAGCCCTTGCTAGTTCGGGAGCTCACGGTCTAGACCACGCCAGCCTTGAACTCACTGAGATCTGCCTGCCTTTGCCTCCAAAGTGCTGGGATGAAAGGTTCGCAGCTCAGTTATCTCTTAAAGATGTCTCCTAATGGTACTGGCAGTGTAGCTCAGTGGTAGAACTCTTGAGTTGGAAGCAATAACATACACCAGCACAGGCTGGTTAGTGAGAAGAAAGTGGTTTGTGGTTGTATGACATTTGCTGTCTATTACACACACACACACATGTCAGATACACAAAAAAATTTGCTTAAATATGTGTGGCATAAGTGTATATCCCTATTTATAAGTTTATATTGATTAGGCATTCCAGAGAATTGGATTTTCAATAATTGTTTCATCTCAGTGTTTTCCTCCGCCTTTTAGATATTACTACTCCAAAACAACCTCTTTTATTTTAATTTTTTAATTTATGTTATGAACTCACAGCAACTTACAGGAAAGAACGAATTGGCCTTAAAATCTCGTTGGTCTTTGTTCTCTCTTCTCCCTTCCTTCCCTCTCTGATTTGTTGGTCTCACTACATAATCCATGCCGCCCTGAACATGGGGTCCTCTCTCCAGGTGTCGGCGTTGCGGGCATGTACTATTATGCCCAGCTTTGTTTGCTTTCCTTACGTTTTTTAAACATTTATTTAGTGCATACGTGTGCTAGCCTGCATGGATGGATGTGCATTGTATGTTTGCCGTGTACCTGCACAGGCCAGAAGAAGGTTCTGGATCTCCTGGAACTGGAGTTACAGAGGACTGTGAGCTACTATGTCGGTTTGGGAAACTGAGTCTAGATCCTTTGCAAGAACAGCCAGTGCTCTTCACTGCTGAGCCATCTCTCCGGCCCCTATGTTTGCTCTTTAGCAAATTATTCCATGTATATTACATATAATTTATGTGCAATAGTATGATTAACTTACATAGCAGTAGTTATATTGTGTGGTGATATATTTTGGATATAATTCTCTTATTCTTGACCATCTGGGTCAATACTATTTTTTTTTTTTGTCTGTCATTATTGGAAAAGAGGACTGACACACACATGCTAGGCGTCTTCCCTCAAGTCGGATTAACAAGTCACGGGGCAAGAACGGTTTCACAACTGTTGCTGCACATTGCCAGATTACTTTTCAGAAAGACTGAAGTGGCATCGTGAGAAGTGCAAGTGCACTTTGCCTGGAGGCCTAGCTGTAAATGCTCCCCCAAGCTCTCACAAGCGTAGTCAACATTTGGACTTCAGAATCATAACACAGACAAAGCACTAGCTGATTTGTCCTTCAGAATGTAGAACCTTCAAGCTAGGGACTTTAGGGGCTGAGGGGATGGGTGGCAGGTGATGTTGAAGAAAAACCCCTTTAGGACCAGCGTGTTGCTGTGATTCTCCCTGTGGAGGTTTTCAAAAACCTACAGCCGCAGGGTGCTCAGTAGGCTTGCAGAGGGTTCTGCAGTACCCAGGAAGATGTAGGGTAGCAAGTGCTCTCTGGGAGTCCATGGCAAAGAGGGTGCCTAGTGGCTGCCTTGAGGCCACCGGTCAGTGGGCCATATAGCAGTTGGGTAGCTGCTCAAGATATGCCCTTCCTCGTGAAAATGTCAACTCAAAAATGCTGGGACACTTTTTTCCCCCCTTTGGGACACAGTGACAGAAATTAGCAGAGGTCACAGGCAGTATGGAAATGCATTCCCTCTGTCAGGATATGTCCACCTGGTCTCTAAAGATCCTTTCCCTTGCTCCGACGGGGGAGCAATGCAGACCTTTCCCTGAGAAAAACTCTCCCTGATTGCCCAGGCATGCTGACATGGCGTTGTCTATGCGCCAGCTTCCCCCAATGACTCAAAGAAACTGTCACCTAAATTCAGAACATGTAACAACACATCATAGAGCTGGGCTAGGATGGAACCGCCGAAGGCAAGCATGGCACTAGATGCCATTATGAAGGGCAAGGAGAAGCAAAGTCAGAGCCACTAGTAAAATGTCAGGTGGCTTTTTAAAAAAGTACCAAGTGGAGTATTTTAAAGGAAGTAAATTGAATGGGATTATCATGGATATCCTATGTCACCAAGGTAAATGAAATTTAAGATGTAAAAATTGTTTAAATTTCCAGGCACCCAAGTAGAACTATCAGTGGGCAGACGGCAGTCAGAGCTTCAGAGTCCAGCAGTGGGAGGAAGGGAGGCCAAGGATGTGGCAGGACGCATAGCGATACTGAAAAAAAAAGTGTATTTACCTCAGCCCGGTGTTAGGTGCTGTCTGGTTTTCTTTCATTAGCTACTGTGTCCAAAGCCTTTGTATCACTCCAAACTTAAGGAGTTTATTTTGTAAATGATTCTTTCCGAGGGGTTTCTGTTTGTTTACTTATGTTGGCTTAAGGAATGAGATGCCCAAACGCTTCAGAGCTTAGGCCTTGTGTCTCTGCTTTCCGGTAGACTCCATCCTACCTGTGCTGGCCCTGCAGCTGCTCACTTTCCTTTTATTGTTTCTCTTGCTGTGTTGTGTGTGGTTGGAGAGGATGCCCCTCCAAGTGGAGAAGCGAGGCGTGGTGTTTGTGGAAAGCATGTAAGGAGTTATGTTGCTTTCCTGAGGAAGTCTTCAGAACAACTGCATTTACGGGGCAATGTGCGTAGCCATGGTTCCTTTTAATTGTTTAGTGCAGTTGACACTTAAAGGGCCATGTTGTGTTATAGATAGGTTAGGGGGAAGGTAACTTGTTATCTCTTTGTATATTAATGAAATGATTACTTTTGCATTTTTCTTTTCTAAACCTTTACACTATTGGCATATTTGGTAAATATAGATATTTTGTATCTAGTAGCACCTGTGTTTTTGTGCCAGTTTGGTAAAACTAATGGTGGTGTGTTTGGGGGTTATGGTAAATATCAATGGATGACAGGTGCTTGCTATGTTGCAGGTTGTGAAAATCTTAGAGAAACATGACCCCTTGAAGAATACCCAGGCAAAATATGGGTCCATCCCCCCTGACGAGGCCAGTGCCGTGCAGAACTACGTGGAACACATGCTCTTCCTGCTAATCGAAGAGCAAGCCAAGGATGCCGCCATGGGGCCAATCCTGGAATTTGTGGTCTGTGAGAACATCATGGAGAAGCTCTTCCTTTGGAGCTTGAGACGAGAATTCACTGATGAAACCAAAATGGAGCAGCTAAAGATGTACGAGATGTTGGTCACCCAGTCATACCAGCCTCTGCTGCACCATAAGCCCATCCTGAAGCCCCTGATGATGCTGCTGAGCTCCTGTTCGGGGACAGCCACCCCAGCTGTGGAGGCGAAGCTAGTTGTTCTGCTCAACCAGCTCTGCTCCATCCTTGCCAAAGACCCATCCATCCTGGAACTCTTCTTCCACACAAGTGAGGACCAAGGGGCCACCAACTTCCTCATCTTCTCTCTTCTGATACCCTTTATTCATCGTGAGGGCACAGTAGGCCAGCAAGCTCGGGATGCTTTGCTGTTCATCATGTCTCTCTCTGCGGAGAACAGCATGGTGGCCAACCACATTGTGGAGAATACCTACTTCTGTCCAGTAAGTCTCTCCCCTGGGTGTGCTTTCCTACCACCCCACCACCCCTCCCCTCTCCTGTGCCAATAGTAAGTGCTTCTGCTCCTTTTGTTTTAAGTTGGACCTTCCACGGCAGGATGCTCAGAGGACCTTGCTTGGAGGCCTCAGAGCTATCCAAGTTTCAGTGCTAAAACTTGGCTGAATGGTGGCAGCCCAACATACAGCTCCAGCTCCCTACCACTTCTCAGCTCGTTTTTGTGTTATGCAGAGAGGCTAGCGAAACTTGCTTGTTTAAAATTCACAGCCTTCCAGGTTGACTTTGCCCCACTGAACCAAGGCATGAGTTAACAAGCTAACTTGTTTCTCAGCAAGATAGTGACTGTTAGTTGTAGGTTGGACACACTGATTTTATTTATTTTTTTAAACGGATACATATTTGCAAAGTTCTCTACTTTGTATACTTTTTAGTCGGTGGTGCAGAAGCAATGTGGTATGCATTAGAGAAACCAAGGCCCAGTCATCACCAGGAAAAGATGGAAGCAAGACGGGCTTTTCAGGGGTTCATAGGTCTCTGAGTGGTTTGGCTGTTACACTGGTTAGGCAACAGCTATCAATACTTCTTAAGCTTGGTGAGCACTTCTATTGCCTATTGTTTTTATTAGTCTTTCTAATGTAGCCTTAAATATGTGGCGTAGTTTGGAGGTTCCTGATGAGTTGTTGGAGAAGGCGAATAAGTTGTTATGGGGAGATAAGGTTTGCTGGTGCTGCTGCTGGTGGTGCTGCTGGTGCTGGTGCTGCTGCTGGTGCTGCTGCTGCTGCTGGTGGTGCTGCTGCTGCTGGTGCTGCTGGTGCTGCTGGTGCTGCTGCTGCTGCTGCTGGTGGTGGTGGTGGTGCTGCTGCTGCTGCTGCTTGCTGCTGCTGCTGCTGCTGCTGGTGGTGGTGGTGGTGCTGTTGGTGCTGCTGGTGGTGGTGGTGGTGCTGCTGCTGCTGCTGGTGGTGGTGGTGGTGCTGCTGCTGCTGCTGCTTGCTGCTGCTGCTGGTGGTGGTGGTGCTGCTGCTGCTGTTGCTGCTGCTGCTGGTGGTGATTGACACCACATGGGTGACTTTAGATCAGGAGAAGACCACTCCCTAGAGGACATTTAGAAACATGGGTGTGTGTGGGTGTGTCTGTTTTCATGGAGTATGAGATTAGGAAGGAGGGGGCCCCCAGCAGTCAATGTTCACAGACTATACTAACAATATCTAGTATGGGCAAGGATGTGGAAATAGAAATTCATCTTAATTACTGCTGGGAATGCAAATTGGTGCAGCCACTTTGGAAGACAGTTTGGTAGTTTCCTTTTTCTAAAAAGTGGTTTATTTATTCATTTTTATGTGTATGGGTATCTTGCATGCATGTATGTAATGCCTGTGGAGGTAGAAAGAGGGCATTTCAGTTCCAGAGGGTTGTGAATCACCCTGTGGGTTCTGGGAATCGAACCCAGGTCCTCTGGAAGAGCATTCAATGTTTGTAACCACCAAGCCATCTTTCTAGCCCCACAATTTCATGTAAAACATGCTCTTACCAGGGCTGGCCAGTGGTGGTGCACACCTTTAATCCCAGCACTTGGGAGGCAGGGGCAGGCGTATCACTGTGAGTTCGAGGCCAGCCTGGTCTACGAAGTGAGTCCTGGACAGCCAGGGCTACATAGAGAAACCCTATCTTGAAAAAAAAAAAAGTTCTTACCAAATGGCCCATCACTTGCTTTCTTTGGTATTATGCAAAGCAATGAATACTTATATCCACACAAAAACCTGAACATGGATGTTTCTAGCTTCTTCATATTATTTTAACTGTAGAAGCAACCAAGACGTCCTTTAGGAGGTGAATAAAAATGGATCTATCCATTATATTGAAAATACTAGTCAACTAAAATAAATGAGTTCTCAAGTCATGAAAAGACCACAGGAGCCTTAACCACACACTACCAAGTTGAAAGCAGACAATCTGAAAAGGCTGCATGCCTTCTGATTCCCCTAGATGACATGACAGGAAGGAAAAGTCTATTCTACAGAAAGAAGATCAGCATCTTCTAAAGTAGCCAGGCAAAACACGGAGAGCTTGGTTTTTAGGGTAGTGGAAATACTCTCTGTGGTGCTGTTAAATGTGCATACATGCCACTGTATGTCTAGGCAAGGCCACAGAATGTACAGCTTAGAGTTCGGGTGACTAGAATGTGCCCACGTGTTTCAAGATGTGGAAGAGACAAGAACTTCTGAGAATATAAGCAGACATACTATCTGAGGAAAGCAACGTGTGTGTGTGTGTGTGTGTGTGTGTGTGTGTGTGTGTGTGTGTGTATGTGTATCAATGGTTACTAACATCAAATATTTGCATACTTTCTGGCCCTGAAGCTTTATTATAAACATTGGCACAAAGATAGTCATTCAGCTGAACAGTTATTTAAAGAAAATAAAAGTTGAAATATATGAAACCAAAGATAATTAGACGATGGTACTGTGTATTAGCGTGTATCTACACCTGTGTGCATGAAGACCAACAAATCTAAAATCAGGTTGCATAATGAATAAGTAGCAATGTGCTATCTACCATGTTAGTATTTACATAAAATTTATATAAAGCTTTAGTGTGGTGCCTACCATTTTTTAGATACACATATATAGTTAATGCAAAAAAAAAAGGTTAAAGTAAACAAACAAACAAACAAACCCCAAGAACAAGAGTAATACGTATTAACTTCAAGTCTGCTGTCAGACTTGAGAGTGAAGAGAGGAAGAGGGTGGTCATGGGAGTGGAACGGAATTTGTATGTTTTGTTGGCACTGCGGACTGACTGAACTCAGATCCTCACGCACTCACTCCACCACTCAGCCTCACATCCCAGCTGATGCTGCGTCAGTTTTTGAAAACCATGTAGAATACTCTGGAGAGACTATACCAAATGTATAAAGTCTGATAAGTATTGCTGATGGTTTCCAATTCTGTTATTTTCTGCTTGTCTGTAGTATTTCCTAACTTGAAATGTATTGGGAGAAGAATGTGGTGCGGTCTTGGTGTTTAAATTTCCTTCAACTGTGTTTAAGCTGATTTCACTAATTGTTGCTTTTATTAAAATGCATTTTAAAACATTGTACAGTTCATTAAAATTGGAGGGAAAACAGCCTCGCCAGCTGACCTCATTTGCTAGAGTGGAAGGCAAGTTTCTTGTGTTAGATTGCCCCTCAGGATAGATACCATAATCTCATGTATACTCGGCTTTCCGTAATTACATCTGACAACATAATTAAAATAAAAAAGGGCCCCTTTATGTTGCAGACAAAAGCATATCCTATTAACCAACCAGCTAAGGGCCACAGTTGAGAAAAAGCTTTCTCTAATTAGTATGATTGTCAGTGTGTGTGAGCATCAGGCTGTTGGAAGAGGGATGATTCTCTTAGCCTGATGGACCTCTTTTGGAAACCTTAGTCTTCAGAGTTGATAGAAAGCTGGCTGCTTCTGCACTCTCTTCTCCTGGTTCTCAAGGAGGAGAATACAGCAGTCTGGTACCGACAAATGGTTGGGCACTGCATGATCCTGCCTTTCTTTTTGCCTTCTGATGATGGTTACACTTACACTGTTTTTTCACGTGTTGGCAAAGTCTCGTTTGTATAAATCAAGCAAGGCAGATCAGAGCAGGTGACCTTTAGGTACAGAGCCCAGGTAGGAAGTTATTTATCCCCGTAGCCAACGTTTTTTTGAGGCTCTTATTTTGGCAAGTTATAGCAAATGGTCTCTACCAGGTGTTTTGCTGCTAGCTTCCAACCAAAGCCATCTGCTGAAAATCTTGCTTTCTGCCACCATGGGATGTTTAAAGGTTGCCTTAATTGCTCAGTGCTATATACATGGCTTGTCCATTCTCCACTACCACGTGTAAACCATTGCACCAGTCTTGCAAGTCTTATTTTCTTTAATCTTTATAATAGCTCATCTCATTTAAGTTTAGAGAGTTTAATCAGAATCTGGCCCGAAACCACATTTGTCTGATACTAAAACTGCTTGTTGTAGCATTACCACACCAGGCTGTTGAGGAGTTAATTGCTTTTCACTGTTCTTATCCCGATGGCCCTTAATGGTGAACTGTGCCTCTCTCCCTCCCTCTCTCCCCCCTCCTTCCCTCCTTTCCTCCCCCCTCCTTCTCTTCCTTCCTTTCTTTTTTCTTTTCTTTTTTTTTTTTGGTGCATATGTGTATGTATGTGTTTCCATGTGTACAGGTGCATACATGCATACATACATACATATGTACATACATACATACACACACATACACTTGGGTGCCTGTATGTGTGTGCATATGTATATGTATGTGTTTCCATGTGTGAAGGTACATATATACATACGTACATACATACATACACACACACACCACACACACACACACACACATGCACACACAGGTGCACCTAAGGCTGATGTCAGATTTCTTCCCTGATCATTCTACGGTATCCACTTAGACACTCTTTTACTTGAAGCTATGTAGCACCACTTTGGCTAGTCCAGCTGCCTAGCTTGTCTGGGGACCCATGTCTCCACTCTGAGCTCTGGGATCACAGCTGCCACACCCCTTGGCTTTTATGTGGGAGCTGGGATCAGGATTCTGGTCTCCTGCCTGTGCAGCAAGAACTCTACCTGCTGAGTCATCTCCCCAGCCTGTGATGATCTCATTTAAGGATACTTTTGGGAGACGATAAGTGAAAAGTACTTGGTTAATATTTAATGTATTGAGAATAAACATAATGTTTTACAGTTTTGTGGTTTGAATCAATAAAAGGCTAAAGGAGTAGATGGGCATTTTACTTTTAATTAGCTGTTGAATGCAGATACATGTGCCCTTTTTTATAATTTAGTATTCAAGTTACACAGTGAAATTTAAAAGTAAATCATTGTTGATGTTCATTCTGTGACCTATAAACCAAATCAAACCAAACCAAGCCAACCAAACAAACAACCAAACAACCAACCAAACAACCAACGACCACTTCCATGTCTCCATTTGCCTCCCCTGGTCCTTGTCTGCTCCCTTGGCACTGTCTGTATTCTTGAGGGCAGCGGTGGCCTTCTTATTCTTATGATCACTAGCTTGGAGGCTGGCCTTTCCATCTCTCCTGGCTTGGCCTGTTCCCTCTGTAAGCACCAACGTTGCCTGTGCATGGCCCACATCCCATGCTCTGGAACTGTGTGTAATCTGAGTAAATGAATCTGATCTCAGAACCTTGGAAGGGAATACAGTTGTCAACAGCTGGGAAGACTCAAAATTCCTGTCTCTAGGGATGTGTAAAGCTTTTTATTTTGCAGAACATTTTTCTCATATTCTTCTTGTCACTCTGAGGGAAGTACTGGGCTATTTATTGCCTAGCCTTATCTCAGAGTGGCAGGATCACGGTGGCACACCCTGCCCTACCAGCTGTTACTTCTGCATGGGGCATGTCTTCTGTCTGGGCATGTTACCTTCTGTTCACATTCTAGCCATGCCCTTTTAGAATACTCACTTAAAAAGTGAATATTAGGTATGTGTTATTTTTAATTACTGTCACTGATGTATGTAATTTGAAAATTAATGTTGCTGTAATTATATTGATATACTGAATAGTTATTCCCAGCTTTTTAGTCAGACAAATTAAGCTTGTCTTTATGAATTCATCTTCAGAGCCTCAGAGTGGTTAAGGAACCAGGAGAACACAGAATTAAAGGCTTTGTTCTGTGGTTAATTTAGCATGAGTTAGCAAATGTAATTGATTTTTAAAATGTAGCATCAAGATTACACTTCTCTTCTAGGAGGACTTTTGGCTCCATATGCTTTTGCCAGGGGTTTCTAATTTATAACAGACAACTCATTTGGGTCACATTCAAAACCAGTATTAAAGTGATTTTTATAGATATGTTGACAGGGAATTAAGGACTTTAAATAGAGGACATTTTCCTTGGGGACCATAGATGCCCTGATTTTTAAAGAGATAAAGGATTAATCTTGCTTATTGTTTTGTTTCTCATACTTAGCACCTGACCTGAAATTAAGCAGTCAGGGTTTTTGTTTTGTTTTGTTTTGTTTTTAGTGAGTAAGTTAATATATGGATGAATGGAAGTTACTAAGAAGTATAACAAAGATCTATCTATCTATCTATCTATCTATCTATCTATCTATCTATCCATCTATCTATGTATCTATCTATCATTTATCAATCTATCATCTATTATCTATCTATCCTCTATCATCTATCTATCATCTATCTATCTATCAATCATCTATCTCTCTTTGTCCCTAGTGTTGGTGTGGTTCATCTGTTTCACTGTCCTTTATTGTACAACGCAGGCTCCTGTGTCTTCCCAGCTCTTGTCAGTTTTTTCCTATGACTTCCTCTGGTTTCTTCATGCTAAGACCTCTGTACTTTTTTTTTTTTTTTATCACTGAGTTCATTCTGTTACTCTTGGTCACATTTGAGACTCAACGCACTTGACTTCATCAATTATTCACATCTCCACTGTGTATTGATGTGACCAAGTCAAATCAGGAGTGATGGGGAAGACGGACAGTAACCTAGCATATACCAGAGTTAACTGTGGTGCCGAGAAGGGGAGGACAGGCGGAAGGAGCAGTAACAGGAGGTCTGTGGAAAAACTCTCCCCTGGAATTTAGCATTCCCGGCTCCAAGGCCCCTGTCTCTGTGTTCCTCATACCGGGCTCCGTACATTATTTCTCTCTGTCTTACTTTTCAGTCTTCCTTTCCTCATCCTTTTTGGTTTGTATGTTCAGGTGCCACCTCCACATGGATGGCTCTAGATGGCCACTTCTAGCCCAGAGCTCTCTCCCGGGCATCAGACCTATACAGCTGTCCATAGGGCTCTCCATCCAGGTGTCTCAAGAGCTTTCTGTGTAGGGCCCTAGAACCCTGTAGGGCGTGGCTCATGCTTACCTCTTTGTTATGTGGTCGGCTCATTCTGTTCTGACAGCACTGGGCTTCTCAGTCCTGGAGGATACCATCTCTTCTTTCCCCTTTCAGCTCTTGTACAGGGTTCCCTCTGCTTGCACTATTTCCCCTTCCGCCACTCACTTTCCGGCTAACTCCTGTTTACTCTACGGTAGCCTAGACAGCACTTCTGAGACCAGTTCCTGTTTTTCACCCCCACCCCCACCCTCGAGTCTAAGTGAAGTTAATCACCAGCATCCTAAATCTCCTAGTGTGTGTGTCTTGAATGTTTCTAATGCTACTGTGATTCCTTGTTTGTCTTCTGACGGCCTGGGAGATCAATGAAGTATGTCACTATTTCTCTTCTGGGCCCGACCCAGAATACTTTCTTGAAGGTTTTCATTCATTGGAGTAACTTCAGCAAAAATATTTGCTTATTTAGTGTATGCCTGTGCGTGTGTATGTGTGTGCACATGCTGTGGTGTGGTACAGAGGTCAGGCAACAACGTGAAGGAGTCAGTTTTTCTTCCTCTACTGTATGGGTCCCAGGAATCAAGCTTCAGGTGATCAGGATTCGGACACCTTACCACTGAGCCATCTTGCTGGCCCTGTAGCTAACTTCTCGTGTACAGTCTGTGCCAGCCTGTATATTTGCTAAGTCAGGATGTCCAAGATGCTGCAGAGCTAGCATCCCTTTCCAATTCGGAAGCCCCTGGCCTTGTGAAATTCACTGCTTTCACCATCTTCTGTCCTGTAGGCACTTGGCATGAACAGTGATCCTTTCCCACACATCTCTTTTAAAGCGTGTATTCATGGTGACTAAGCTGGAGACCTGACAGTTTGAAGTTCTTCACCTCACTTGCCAGGGCCAGATATTGTCAGCATGGTTTTAAGAATTGGGTGCAAAGGGGAAAAGTAGATGCCAGGTTTTGGCTTAAAGCCAGATGTCTTGGTTAGATCATCCTCATCCATTTTGCGTGTGAGACTCAACTGACACTTTAGTGTGGACTCCCACTAGGCTGTTTAAACTTTTGTTACTGTGTCTCAGTAAACTCTACCCTTCTTCCGCCCCAGTCCTTTCCTCCTGTTACACTGTTTGTGATGGTTGAAAGAAATAATATACAAGAAAGTATTTCCTAACATGTAAACTTGCT
Source organism: Acomys minous (assembly GCF_964271855.1). NCBI lineage: Eukaryota > Metazoa > Chordata > Mammalia > Rodentia > Muridae > Acomys > Acomys minous. The sequence goes on along the minus strand of NC_140499.1, from coordinate 58,133,114 downwards.
AGTGTCAATCAGGACCCTTAACATGTGAGGAACCTTTCTCATAAAACTACTCAGAGCCTTATTTATACAGCCTCCTCTCCTGGGCCACCTCCATCCATGGCTGCCTCCAACTTCCCTGTTAGCCCACACCACGTTGTACTGAACTGTGCTTCTTATGAGTTTGTCCCTTCTCTGAACTTCTTGGGTATGGACTCAGATTTCATTTGTCTTTGTGTTTTGCCTTCTCACTTGCTGGACTCCCAGCTCCTTCTGATGCCTGACATAAAACATGAGTCACGCTCACCAACCCCTTGGCTGGCAGCTCTGGTTTCTGCCTTGTTGTCTGCTGGGATAGCCCTTCCTCTCCTAGCCACCTGCTTAACCCATCCCAGCTAGTTGCTACGTTCTCCCATTATCAATTCCTTGCTGCTCAGAGATCAGTCTGAGGACCAGTGGTCTTTGGACCAGTAACATGGGCACCCTTGTGAGCTGTTAGGTGGGAAACAGGAGCTTCCGGCAAGACTGTTTTGCTTTTTTATTTCTGAATGCAGGTACTCGCAACGGGACTCAGTGGCCTCTACTCTTCCTTGCCCACAAAACTGGAAGAGAAGGGTGAAGAGTGGCACTGCCTTCTGAAGGACGACTGGCTCCTGCTACCTTCCCTCGTGCAGTTCATGAACTCGCTGGAGTTCTGTAACGCGGTCATCCAGGTACTGTGGCAGCACAAGCCGTCCATGGGCCGGAGCCTGCCCGAAGCTCAGCCCTCGCTGGGCATTAGCTTGCATAGCATCCTTCGTTATTCAGATTTGTTCACATATTAACCATGTGTTAATCTCAAGACGTTCCTATGGAATAATGATGCTTTCCTTGAATCCCATTGGATAGCCTCAAACGAGCGAACAATGTTTGGTAGGCTTCTGAGAAGTTTCAATTGAGAGCAGCAAATGAAAAGATTTTATTTTCTCTATAAAAAGTGTTATTCTGTTTTGATTATCCACTTACCCATCAAAAATAAGTTCAGTGGCTGGCTCATTAGATAGATATTTTTAGGCTGCTTAAGTACTCCAAATTACAACACTTTTACTTCAAGGTCTTCCTGGGAGCTTACAAAGGAAAACACTTTATTTTGCTTAATGGTGCAAACTACATAAAGAATATTGTTATCCCAATTGAATTTGGAAGAAGTTAACAATCTTCTTAGCTACACAAATTAAATTTGCTTTGAAATTGGCTCGCTTTAGGGGAAAAACAGCCACTGAACTCTTGTGTATCTACCTTTTTGATTAGATTTTTTTACCTTTGGATTTCTTGGTACTGTTTTCAATAAAAATCCAATTTTATATATGTTTAAGGGTGTACTAAGTTTTCATCAAAAATTTCTTTTATGTAGCATAAATATTACCTTAATATTGGATTTATTAAGAAATCAGGTTTGCTTTATGGTGATTTTTTTAGGGTAAAAAATGTCAGTTATAACCTGTTTATCTACTAAATAAAGAAACAGCTTCTGAAGGAAAGTGAAAGTAAATTGTGTTAGTTCGCATCTCATTTTTATTGCTAAGTCAAAGGAAGTTTTATTTGTACTTAAGATAAATGGATTACATTTTTAAATTATTTCCCTTTAGTATTATAGTCTATCAACATTTTATGCAGAAATGTATGGAAGTGAAAATGACGGAACTACTATTAGCTCCTCTTCAGACATACAGAGAAGGATTGCCAGTAGTTTAAGCAGCTAGCCTTACTTCCCTAGAAACTGCTTTTTACTTCATGTTTGATTGAATCTCTCTCTTTCAAGAGAAGTAAAGCTTATGGGCATGGTGCTGAACAGAGAAACTACACACTTATTTGAAATTAAGAACAAACATCTAAAAACAATGTTTTTTAATTAAAACAGTATTTTATTTAAGTGAAAATTATTTTACTTAAAAAAATAGATAAAAATATTAGAAAAGGTTTGTCCATGTTGTCTGTGTTTTGAAAACCAAATTTGGGAAGTGCCCCAGCAGTGTTTTGTGCTGCTGATCAACAACCCACTTTTTATGAGAACACTCCACAGATCCTCTCCTCCCTAATATAAATATCAGAAAACACATCTTCCAAGTTCTCTGTTAGCAAAATAAATGCATTTAATTATCCTTTCCATAGTTGCACTCTTTAAAAAGGTAGTCACAGGTATATTTGGAGCCTAGAGGGAGTTAAGGGGAAAAATTATACTTTAAAATGTATTCATTTTAACTTATAAATATTTATGCATATTCAGTCTATTCATTGTCTGTCTTTTTCAAGTCAACTTTAAAATTAACTTTTTTTTCTATATTTGGAAGTATCACTTTAGCTACTTACACTGTAATAGATATTTGAAAAAAGTCACATCATTGTGTGGTCTGAGCTATTATTTAGCAACTGAAACCTGGCCCAAATTTAGGGTTCCCCTTTGAATGTAAGACGTGCGCAGAACTGTCTAGCTTTAAGGCACCCCTGAGGGTGAACCCTGTCATCTGCTTCTGTCTCAGGTGGCTCACCCCTTGATCCGCACTCAGCTCGTCAGCTACATTTACAATGGATTTTTGGTACCAGTGTTGGCTCCTGCCCTCCATAAGGTCAGTGGTTGTCTAAGGCCATCTTCTATCTGCTCATAGTATGAGGGAAACCGAGGGAGGTAAGCACAGTGTAAGTGGATACAGCCTCACTTTTCTTCTCGTTCCGCGCAAAGCTCTTAATAGTCTCAAAGCAGCCATGGTGGAAGTTGTATGGGTCCATTCAGTGTCGTGGGATGTCAAGTAGGACAAACTATAGGAGAGGTGACGCATGGTCTCCCACTTCCGAGGTTGATGTCAGGTCATGGGTGGGTTGCCATGAACATTCAGCTAAGCTGTCCTATGAGGCGCATCTTTCACAAAGAGTGTGTGGGCTGCCATGGGCAAGGGGAGGGCAGAGGCAGCACAGGTGCCACAGCTTTACCGTCTCCTTAATAGAACACGATTTTCTATTATAACAATTTCGTGAGGGCAGAAATTAAAGTGAAGCCATGTTAAAGCCCCATCAAAGGTTGGCTGTCTCATTAGCCCCACTCTGAATTCCTTATGACTCTCATTTTATATTTAATAAATCAACTGGTATCTTTTCCATTGTGAGTTATTATGAGACACCCCTGGACCTAGAATTCTAATTTTAAGGAGGTTTTTTTTGTTTTCCTCCCCTGATTGGGAGAAACACAAGAATTAATTCACAATGTTGCTTGGATGAAATGGCCTTCTTTCTGTATATTTAAAGTGCATTTTATTTGTTCTTATTTTATGAACAGAAACCCCGGACTCTAGCCATGCTGCGGGCTTACAGTATGTGCTGGTGGGGTGTCTGGCACAGTCCCAGTGGAGCTGTTTCTCTTTTGCTGTTCAGTACCCTTCGAGCTTAGTGGACACATTTTGTGAAACAAGCTGTAGTTGGTCTGATATGGGATTTCCTCAAGTTACTTTAGTGTTTTACAGACACAAAGAGGCCAAGTCTGTGGAATTAGAGGTGTCTTGGGAAATGCAGGGCACGCGCACGTGCCTTCTGTGTTGCTGTGCTGTCCTTCTGTTAGCCAGCATTCTGCTGTTCAGGGATGGGTGGGCGCCTGGCTTTGGCGGTCTCTAAGTCTGCGTGGGGAAGGACTTCCCTTTTTAGCGGGATGCAGTGGTACTACTGAAAGTCTGTAGTAATTGCAAATGCCCTCGCACAGGCTTCCTTCTTCATTTACTCCCAAGCTTTCCCTCACTGACTTACTGACACTAAATAATGTTATTTATCACTATTACAGTTTTCACACTACTATAATTAATATACTTTAGTGTTATGAATGTTGATGGAAATTCTTTTTGCATATCAATGGGGTATCAAGTGGTGTTTTGATACCCATGTATCTATATCAATATAACACTGAAGTCAAGTTAAACATATTTATCTTCCCAAACATTTGTCATTTCTTTATGATGCAAGCTCCCTTGTAACTTTGCTCAGTAGACATCCTACTGTGGCCTGGCACAGCAGAGCATCTTACTGTGATCTCACTGCAGCTTAGCACAGTGAGTTCTGTACAGGGATGAGGTCCAACTCACAGAGCTGTCAATGGACCATTCTGGCTCAGTACTTCACAGCACTTAGGAATGAAGGAGGAATTCAGGCATGAGCCATGCATGTTCAACATCTGAATTCACAGAGCTAAGCAAATTCGAGGGTTGGGGAGGGTGCCTGTGTGTTTTGTCTTCTGGGGTATGTCCACTGTGAACTGTGCACATGTCCTTAGACTTAAGAAGTTTGGAAAACCAAATCAATCAAACCAACAGAAAAGGAGACAAATGGCACATAATGGAGTATTTACAAATGCACAGGTACAACACTGGCAGTTGTCGCCTTCCCAGACAGTGCTTTATGAGAGGAAGATTGTGGATAGCACCATGTATACATTATCTGACTTCATTCTTAGTCCGTAATTTAAAATTGGAGATTTTAAAATCATGAAGTTAATACATGTTTATTCCATCAGGAGATGAAAATGAATGTTACTGTATCAGATTTTAATTTTCTATTCTCTAATTAAGATTCTTTAATTTTTATCCATTTATTGAGAGTTCTTCTCTGGATATTTCCATTTACTGTCCAGAGAGACCAAAAACTGATTGTCCTCTTCTTTAATTATTTTTCTTTGTATTCTTTATTGTTTGTTGGTTCATGTTTTTAGGCATGCCTTTAATCCCAGCACTTGGGAGGCAGAGGCAGGTGGATCACTGTGAATTCAAGGCCAGCCTGGTCTATAGAGGGAGTCCAGGACAGAGACAAAACAAAACAAACAAACAAACAGCTGCATTTACAATGGAAAGGGTTACAGCCTCTGGCTCTCTAGGTGACAGTGATAGGAGTGTGTCCTAGAACAGTAGCCCGGGGACACACTCTCCGAGCAGGTCAGAGCTGGACGTGTCTTGAGAATCTTCCAGTGGGAGCAGCCATATTCTGTTTCCTACATCTCCGTCTTGGGTGCCGAAAGGGTTACTTGAGTCTGGTCTGTAGGAATTCCCACTGTGTTTTGCAAACTTCAGGTTTGATTCCCTGACACGTGGGCCCTAGTTAGTCTTCCAAATAAAATTCCTCTGTGCATTCTCTCACCTAACTCGGGCATAACTTTCTAGTTATCTGCCATCAGTCTAAGTGGCTTATAAAGGTGAACTCATTCTCTCTGCCTCATAAATAACACAAATAAATTCATAATTAAAAATTTCTCCACATCACAATCAATATATTCCCCACAGCATTTCTTAAGCAGAGATTAAGCATTGTAAGACCATATGAAGAGACTAGGGAGATGCCTCAATCAATGAAGTGCCTTCCATTATAAGCACACAGATCTGAGTTGGTTCCCCCCCCCCCAAAAAAAAATCCAAATTAAAAAGCCAGACCTGGTATCTTGAATCCCTGTGCTGTGGGACAAAGTGTGGCTGGGGCAGGAGGGGGCAGGTGGATCCTGGAAGTTCTTTGGCCAGCTGTCCTATCTGAATTGGTGACATTCGGATTTAGTGACAAAGTCTGTATTGGAGAGTGAAGGAAGAGCGAGGAAAGACACTTGACATTGACCTCTGGCTTATCTACATGGATGACTCAACCTCCACCTGCCCTAAGGAGTACCCACATCATAAGCACACCACATAGCACACGCGTGCACACACGCTACCTTGTGAGTAGGAGGAGTGTGTCAGCTGAATGAAGGTCAGGCCCACAGTTACTCCCCACTGTAGATGTATGTGGGCCTATGCACTCAAAAGCTGTACTTTTGTACGAATTTCTTCGTCCAACACTGAGGCATGGCCATTTATTCCCCTGGGTTAGTGCAAAGGCTGATGAATGTTGGTGTTTTGGGTTTGTTTGTTTGTTCATTTCAGGCTGTGAGGGTTTCTTCCATAGTCATGGGCAACTTGAACACAGAAAGAAAGCTCTGGGCTGGAAGTAGACTCTACTGAGCATGTGTGAGGCCTTGGGTCTAATCTCCAGCATGAGAAATACAAGCAACCCAGGAAGCCCTGAACAGAGAATGCTTTTTGTTTGTTTGTTTGTGTTTTGTTTGTTTTTAATCAACTCATTTGGCATAGCACGTAAGCTCTGCTGAATGCCCTTGGTGTCTGGTCTTACCTGCAGCATCTCAAAGTTGTTGGTTTTAACCTAGTCATGTTAATATTTGTATGTTCTGTGGAGAAAATATCAATATATCCGACTTAGGTTGCTCAACCAGACCTTCTGAGGATTTTATATAAAACATGGCAAGTAAACACATCATTCTTCTAAAAGTTTTAAATTCCCAAATACATACAGCCTCCAGAGCTTGGAATAAGAGATGGGAAACCTACTTTGGACATTTTGGAAAAGGGTTAATTTTGACAGGTGGTTGGAATCATGCTTTTGCTAACGTCATATTACAGAAAATGATATTGGTGGATGAAATGAACAATTAAATTCACCTGCAGACACATTTGTAGGCATTCCAGACTTGTTTGTTCCTTTCTTTACTTCAGATTAAAGGGTACCTTACCCACAGGGAAAGCTATTACTTTTGTGACTATTTGGTTAATTTGTCCAAGGTTAATTTGTTCAAAGCTGAATGCTCATTGGTTGGTTGCACTAGGCTGCATTCTCAGAAACACAGAAGCCAAGGAAAGATTCAACAAGCAGGGGTTTTATTTCAAGGAGCAAGACAGGAGAGCACTTGGGGATCAGATTGACAAAACCGGCACCACCGGAGCTTACATCACCTGTCACGGTGTCAGAGTGAGAGATGTGTAGCTTTTATCTGAAAGTGACACATGTCTTTCTATTCACATTTCACCCTCTGAAGGTAAGCAAAGCCTCAGGCCACATCCTCCCTCAGAGAGAAGCATGGCTCTCCTGCTTTATCAGAAGGAATGTCTAGGGTGTGACTATTTGCCCTGATGGCTGTCATTCATGTTGTGTCAGGGTCCCAGCAGGAATGGTAGGCCTCAGACTATGCTGTGAAGGAAGCTGAAGAAGTAGGTAGTTTTGAGAGGGTTGCTGCTTCTGTGCCTTAGTGCTGGCTTAGAACCCATACTCAGAGCTGGTGGCTCACAGCAGCCATTGGTTGTTAGTGTCAGTCACCACCTGTGTGGTATCTCAGACAATGGCTCCAAGGCCAAGGGGCATTTGTGTCTACTGTAATCAGGGCAGAGGGAGTGCATGTATGGGGCCCAGGGAAGGCCTGACAATAACAAGACAATGAATTGTGGGCTGGAATTCTGAGAGGTGTGGAAGAGAACAGAAAAAAACAGAAATCTAGGTGTGGTAGCACTAACCTGTCATCCCAGTATTGAGGAAGCTGAGGCAGGAGGATTGCACATGAGTTCAAGGCTAGCCCACGTTATATAGTGAGTTTCAGCTCAGCATAGGTTTTGCGTTAGTCCGTGTCTCACTCCCTCCCCACTCAGAAAAAGAGAATTGCTTTACCACTGCTCTCCAAGGCTTCCCACTCCCTGGACTGAGTCACCCGAGACTTGAACTCTCCTTGCTCTCTTTGCATCCGTCTGCTACACTGGCTGACTTGCTCCTCTTGAATGCTGGCATGTCCTGGAGGAATTGGCCCTCTGCTGATGGGCTCCTGGGATCACCAAGCAGCTCTGCACAGATGGGCAGATGGCTAGTGGGTCTTAGAGTTTAGCCACTGGTTTGGTTCAGTTCCCATAAATGTGGACTATAAAAGTGCAACATGTTAACACACCTTCTTTTGTTCCTGGGCCAGCTCAGCTAATCTGCATATCTTTTTGTGGTTAATAGAGGTTTTCCCAGCTGCCCTAAAAGGCTTGATTATTCTCTGCACTTTTCTATTACTTTCTCTCTCTCTCTCTCTCTCTCTCTCTCTCTCTCTCTCTCTCTCTCTCTCTCTTTCTCTTTCTCTGTCTGTCTGTCTGTCTGTCTCTCTCTCTCTTCATAATTTGTTTTTTTATTTCTTCTCCCAATAATGTCACCTTAAGTGTCCATCTCTACACATCTTGACCAGGGTTAGCTTTCACTGCTGCAATGTCTCTCGCCATTTTCTCACACACTGATGGATTCAGGTTTATAAACACCTTAAAGTATGTCACCCTTCTCCTGTCACCCTAGGTAGCTCTGTTTCCCTTAGTGTTAGTCTCCCTGGTGTGCTGAGCCCTCCCAGGCCTGCCTGCACTCAAGCTGGCCTTGGCTGGCTCTCTTCCTTTGTCTTCTAGGGCCATGCCAGCTCAACTCCTGCACTTCCTACTGTCTGTAACTTTGGAGGGTCTAGGCTTCTTGTTTTCTAGAGATTTTGAACTCCCAGGATCTGTATTGGATTGTCATTGCTGAACACACATCTCTCTCTGATGTCGGGAACATATTGTTTTGGACCCTGCCAGTCCTCTGTCCTGAAAATGCTTAGATCTCTGGTTCCCAAGCTATGTGCCCATGGGGCCCCAGGTTCTGAATTTATGAGGGAAATACGGTGACACCTGTTGGATGCTAGGGGAAACACTAGTCAAATGATTTGCAGTTTCAGCATTAAGCCATGTGCATTCCTTTCATGTGGTAGGATGAAAACTTGGTGGGTGCTATACTTAAGAGGAAGTGGCTCATAACACCCAGGGTGGAACAGGAAAGGAGTTTGTTTGCAAGTTCCAAGGGCTTGCCCAGGTCCAGGGTGTCTACCAGGTTGTTAGACACTGACTAACTGTTATGATGTTTCAACTTAATATTTAATGATTAGCATGACTGGGGGGGGGTGTCCTTTTTGGCTTGGGTGTGCCATAAAAAAGATTGTGATGTACATGGATCTTTGGGGCTAAGATATTGCAACGTCTGCTCTAGGTTTTTGTTTGTTTGCTTGCTTAAATTCGTTTGCCTCTAGAGCAAGGCTTAACAAACTGGAATTCAAGGACCTACTTTAGCTTATGGCCTTTTTGTATATCTCCAAATTTGCAATGGTGTTTCCATGTATTAATAGAGTAGTAGATAAGCAAAATATGGTAAATGCAAGCAAATATTATTCAGCCATTTAGAAAAAAAGGAAATTCTGACATACTACAGCACAATGAACAGTGAAGGAGATACACACATACACACACACACACATATATATATATATATAAAACCTCACTCATGTGAGACACTTAATGCAGGATTTGCAGGCACAGAAAACAGAAAGAGCTTCTTGGGAGCAGAAGAAATGGGAGAATGGGGAGTCACTCCTTCATAGGTCTAGTTGTTCAGTTTTGTGAGGTGAAAAGTTCTGGAGGTTGGTTAACAACAATACGAACACACACACGTACAGCAATATGAACATCACTGGGCAGCGTGCTTCTATTGATGAAGATGCTGTTCTGTGTGTTGTACTACAATTATAAAAGATGGAGTAGTGTTTTCCATTTTTTCAATTTTTTTTAATGCTAATATATATAGGTCAGACTGTGACCCGCCCCCCAAGCCCTAAAATACTTCTGGAGCTGGGGGTATAACTTAGTGGTACATGGCTTGCCCGGGTTGTGTGAGGCCCTGGGTTTTGTCCCGAGCAATAGTAGTGGTAGTGGTGGTAGGAGTAGTAGTAATAGTAGTAATAGTGTCATCATAGTGTTATAGTGGTAGTAGCAACAGCAGCAGCAACAGCAGCAGCAACAGCAACAGCAGTAGCAGCAACAGCAACAGCAGCAGCAGCAGCAGCAGCAACAGCAACAGCAGCAGCAGCAACAGCAGCAGCAGCAGTAGCAGCAGTAGCAGCAGCAGCAGCAGCAGTAGCAGCAGCAGCAGTAGCAGCAGCAGCAGTAGCAGCAGCAGCAGTAGCAGCAGTAGCAACAGCAGCAGCAGCAGCAGCAGTAGCAGCAACAGCAGCAACAGCAGCAGCAGCAACAGCAGCAGCAGCAGCAGCAGCAACAGCAGCAGCAGCAACAGCAGCAGCAGCAGTAGCAGCAGCAGCAGCAGCAGCAACAATAACATAAAAGAAGTCAGCTATCTGGATCTTTATAGAAAAGGTTTGCACACCCCTGTGTAGGAGCAGCATGGTGTCTTGTATATTTCAGGTGCATAGCAAATGTTTGGATATGACAATAGTGGAAGAAAGTCCTCAAACAGAGGCGTTGAGAAAAGGTTACTAGTGAGTTTTCTCTGAAAGCACCCATCAGGACCAGGAGCAGAGGACCCAAGTGATGCTGCCTGCCTGACTGTCACCAACCTAGACTCTCCGCTCGGGTGTGTTATCGGCGGTCCTGTGAGAGCAGGAGAGCAGGAGCTAGGCAGTATGTCATAGGAGACAACGCTGACTTTGGAACTTGTCCTGGTCTCTAGCAGGAGCAGGAGCAAGGTTGGTAGGGAGTCCAGGTGGGGAAGGATGGTCTAAGCAACACCTGGAGCACTTGCAGCGTTTCCAGAAGTGACTTTGGGTACTCCTTGTTTTGGAGGCTGCTGTGGGTCCATCCCTCACAGGCCTTAGAAAATAAGAGAAGAAGCTTGGGACTGTCTCTGTTTGAGGGAGCTGAAGACCTTGAGGGCTGTGTGCCAAGGGCAGCCAGTGGTGGCAAGGGAATCAGTCACACACGTCCTTTCTGCATGCAACGCACAGGCACTAGCCATGGAAACTCTGACCTCAAAGCCTGTACCTCTGGTTTTGCCGAAGAACAGCTGGCTATATTTCAGTTCCTGTAAGTGTGCTTGGAAAACAGAAGCAAGAAATCCACCAGAAACAAACAAACAACCCAAAAGACGATTTCCCACCATCTTCCGTGTGCTAAAACTGTGCTTCTACATGGGTAGGCTAATTTCCGGCATTCCCGGAAGGGCGTGTGTGTTGGCCTCCTGTAAGCCACCGAGGAGCTCATTTGTTTTACAGTCTTGCCTTCCAAACACACACATACATATTCATGATGTACATCCTGCAAGCTCAATAATTCATGGCTTATTGACTTAAGTTGATGGATGGAAGTTTTTGGGTGATTGAAAAGGAAAGGTGGAAATTCCAAGAGGCCTGGCACAGCCACGCGGGAGTTGCCCACTTACCAATACTGTTCTTCGTAGGTGGGGTGGGGCAAGGACTTTAGTACGGCCCAGTTTGGTTCTCCGGGCTCAGCATACTCGGGACCTTAATGGCCAGTACAAGCCATGACTGGAGACTTTTTAAACGATGTAATAGCATCTTCAGATTATCATCATTATGAAATATTAATGGGCCTCAGCTGGGTGCCGAGCTTACTAGAGGAGCAGTTTGCCTCACCCCATCCAGTTCTGCCTCCCTGTTTCCTGGTCTGGGTGATAGGAGGGGAAGGCTAAGGGTGGGGGGGAGGGCAAACAGGTCCCCTTGCTTGCTCTTCTGGACCACTTGTTTCTGTAGTATTTGGATGTGTGGCATGTTTGGGTCCTCTGTCCTTCTGCTGCCGTCTCTGCTGCTTCCTGGCGGAAAGCACTCTGACACTGTGTGTCTGGTTTCCAATAATGCCGTGGAATTTCACTGGGGAAAAATGCCTTCAGTACAGAATTGTAAGAAAGGAGTCCAAGCATGGAATTAGATGCAGCTATGGTCATCACCATGCCGCTGGTGCGCCCAAAGCATGGGATTAGTGTAGGGTGTTGGCTGTGGAACCTGGGGTTTTTCTTTTTCTTTTAAACTTAGCGGTTCTCTGCTATGCCTTCTTTTTAGCTTCCCTTGAGTTATTTTGTCACCAAATGAGACGCTGGCTCTGCAGTGAACCATAATGAAAGTTTTAGAATGGTGGTGTTGCTGCTTTTTACATTTTGTAGTTTTACCTACACATTTCAGTGATTTGCTTTATAAAGTCCGTTGTCTGTATTAGTGACCTCGGCTTTTAATTTCTAAAGGTTCCTGAATATTGTCTTATTCTTGCTGGGTTCTCTTTTCTTTTTCTGTAATAATGTTGTGGTCTAATTATTTTTGTTAACTTCCTCCCCTACCCCCACCCTTTTTACTCAGTGAAGATTCTGCCCCTAGAGCAAATTTGCTGTTCACATTGGCCACTAGTGTAGTGCAAGGCAAGGCAGCCTAGAGGCAGCCTGAGGAAACAAGCACGCTCCTCGAAGAAGTTACTGCTATTGTCTCAAGGGCCAGCTCTGGCTAGCTCCAGGGCTAGCTAGCTCTGGCTAGCTCCAGGACAGGCAGGTGTCTCCTGCATCATTTTCTAGAAACTGGGGAAACTGTAAGCTGTGGGTGCCTGAGCGTGGCAGGACAGCTTGTAGCATCTGTTGCCATGGCCCAGGCAGGTTGTTATCATGTCTGTGTGCAGCACTGGGGCTGTGACCACAGGTAAGGAGGCTGGCTCAGCTGCTGTCTTGGCTTCTTTTCCTGTTGCTGTGATAAAAATCCTCTGACATAAACAGCTTGAAGGAGGAAGGTCTCATTTCGCCTTACACTTCCAGGGTGTCACACATCACTGCGGGGGAGTCACAGTGGCAAGAGGTCGAGGAAAACAAGGAACATCATATACACAGTCAAAATGCAGAGAGATGAGTGTGTGTTAGTGTTCCACTCCGTGCTCCCTTTTATACAGTCCAGAATTCCTTGCCCAAGGAATGGTCCCTTCTCTAAACTCAAGTGGCTCTTCCCACCTTAATTAACATATTCAAGATAATCCCTCACAGGCATGCGCAGAGGCCTATCTTCCTAGGGATTCTAGATTCTGCCAAGCTGACAAATAAGCAGTTGACCAATAACAGCTGTAGTGTGAGGGGAGGGGTCCAAGTGGTTGCTCTATCTTGAACAATCCCGTGAAAGTGGAGGTAAAGATTACCAAGGTGGGCAGTGAGTGCAGGTGAACGAGATGAGGAGAAGACCCTGAGAAACTCACATTCAGCAAGGCAGCTGTGGACAGACTAACCAATGGCTCTGTCCGGCTAGCTGAATAGACCCAAAAGAGTTCACTGGAAAATATAAGAGGCTCTGTCTTGGAAATACCTGATTTATTAATTGAAAACTATGACTATGTATTACCTAATACATTCATTCAGGAGTTGGCAGAAGTGATGCAGATTCATGTAAAATATACCTCGGAGTGGGTTTGGGGATTAGTCAGTCCTTGGTTTGCAGGCTGGTCCCCTCGCTACTTCAATCAGCTCTGACTGTGGCAGCATCCTTACCCATGTGTGTACACAAAATGATACACACCTCCTCGGGATTTTGTGAGGAATAAATACATATTATATTTGAAGTAATTATTACTGTCACTGATACTTAGCCCTAAATACATACCACCTGTTGTTATTCATGAAGGTAACCAACCGACTTTCTAAAATGAGACGTTGTCACGTGATGTGGTGTCACCACCCAGTAACTCTTGCCCCATTTCAGCCAGTAGGACAGTTTGAGCTTATACTCTTGGTTCATGAAAAGCTTTAGGTTTTCTCTTCCCCTGTTTGTTTGTGGGATATGGTATCAATTCTGCTGCCCTACATTTTCTCTATTTATTCTCATTCTCAAAAACAGTTACGTTGGGTATCTTGAATGAATGAAGACTCTTAATCTTTGGAGCTTCTGATTTGGAAGGATGGTAGACTCCTGAGAGATTGGAGCCCCAGCCACGACCTAAGCTTCCAAGGGTCACACTTGGATGAACACTGACCCGTGCCCTGACAGCACTTTATAATTTGTGTCATTTCATTGAATGAAGAATCAGAAGACAATGTGATGTTTGATGTTAATGCTCAACTCGATAGACTCCAGAGTCACCTAGCTGTGCCTTTGAACGTGTCTGCGGGCCACTGGCTTGACTTTGTTCATTGAGGTGGGGAGGACTGCGCACTGCAGGCAGCGATGTTCCCTGGCTGAGATCCTGGACTGTGGGGGACAAGAGCAGACATCAGGCATTCGTCGCTCTCTGCCTTCTGATTGTGGGGTGACATCACCAGCTGTTTCAAGCTCCTGTTGCCTTGACTTCCTCTTTGTGAGCCAGAACAAGCCCGTCCTCCTCCTTCAAGATACTGCTTGTTGTCAGTATCTTACCACAGTGATAAGGAAGTGGCTGAGACACCCAGGCTTTAGTTTTATGTGTGATCTCCAGGGGTTTTAACTCAGTTATGGACTAACCTCACCCTGCATGTATCACTCCCCAATAAGATGACAGCGATCTGTGAAATGAATTCTTAGAATGGGTCAGGTCTTCTTGTCTCCCTATGATAGGTCAAAGTATTCTGCTTCATTTAAGGACACAGTAGTAGTAGCCGTTGTAGTTGTAGTTGAAGATGTGTGGTAAAAGGAGATGGTTGGCTCCAGAAAGATGTTTCTTCTCTGATGTGTGCAAGGACTGATGAGATCCTTCCCTTTGTTGAGGATGGCGGCAAGTTTCCACTCCTTACTGTGTGAAGTCAACTCTGCTCTACTCTGTGGTGCTGTTTAGGTATGTGTGCAGTGTTGTCAGTATCATGGACATTTCTCTCAAAAGTAAATAGTATCGGCCAACGATGGTGGTGGTGGCTACTCACTGATGTTACGGATATCGCAGAATATGATAAGGTTTCAACCATTCCCACCAGATGGCTGTGGTGCTGTGAGAATAGAGAAATAATGTGCTTCTCTTAATGTGACTCCATAATAAAGGGGGCCGGAAGAGTTCAGTTGTCAATATCACCGTTTTGTTTTTTAACTTCTGATATTTCATGTTATTGTGTGGAAAGATGACACACACACAGATGTCCAGACCCACGTAAAGCACACACTTCCCTTCAGCAATACATTCAAAAACTTAACAGTCCATCCTGTGGCCTCCATTACCACTTGTGGGCCAACTGTGAAACATAAATGATTAAGGTTTATTGGGAAAAGCCTTTGGGAATATGGCAATAGAAGCTATTGGAGTATTTGCTTCCTTCTTTTAAAAAAAGAAAATATTGTAATTAATATCTAAGGTCTTGCTGCTGAGTTTCTAGATTAATTAAGTACCATATTGTTGAGTATCTTTTAGTCAAGGCAGCTCCATGGAAGGCCACTGGCACATCCTCAGCTGGCAGTAGATATATTATTCAGGTACTGGAAGCCTAAAGCTTTCCACTCCTATTTTATTTTTACAGAATAATGGTGAACCGATTCAATTATAGCCATCCGTGACCATAGGGTCAATGGTGCCAGTGTGGACCAACTTCACGGTATCTTGGAGGCATCCCAGTTCCTATAATGCTTTGTCTAATGATAAGCTTAGCAAGAATAAATAAAACTGGCAAAAAATAAATAGAGTTAAAATAGAGAGTGAAGAGGCAGAACATTAATTTATGTGGATGCCTGGAACTCAAATGAGATAACTCTTAATTGTGTAAACCCAAAAGGAAGTCAGATTTAAGATAGATATTCCTTTAAAAAAAACATGAGGGAAGATACACATTTTCTAGGGAGAAGGAAAACGATCATGTACAGTATTACTAAAGAAGCACTGACGGCTGAAAAAAAGTCATGCTTGGAACATGTCCTCTGCATGCAGAAACGAATATTTGCTTAAGGCAAACTTTACTGCACTGGATTTGAAGTGCCTGTAAAATAGTAAGGGTAACTGGCAGCATGCCGTTGCCATGGTTGTTTGTCAAGATATTAACTATCCGAATAAGCCCTGTGATATTTACCTTTATGTCAAATGCTTTAATATAACCATAAATTGATCATCTCTAATCCCCAAGCTCCAAATGCTTTGAACCCTCGGGCTGCGGTTTGGCTGTGTGACACTCAATGTATGGTAGGCTTAACTCTCCAGCTTCCTTCTGAGTGTGAGAATCTAGGAGTTTAGAATTCTCGTGTCCCGGTGCTTAGTGCCTAGGTATTCTGGGAGTTTTTTTGTTTTGTTTTGTTTTGTTTTTAAGTAGATGGATTAACAAAATCTCAGTGTCTAAGCTTTTCACAGAGAGCACAGACCTGTGCTTTCAGCTACTTGAGAAATTGTTAAGGTAGGAGGATTGCAAGTTCAAGGCTATCCTAGGCCACAGAGCGAGTTCAAAGCCAGCCTGGACAGCATAGTGAAGCCCCATGACAAAGCAATAAGTAAACACTGGGCTGGGGATATGACTCAATGGTAGAGCTTGCTGAGCGTGTGTGATGCCCTGGGTTCCATCCTCAGTCCTACAAAGGAAACAGCATGTGTGGACTTCATGAGGCATTCTTTGTGTTTAAAGTTCTTGTTGAATCCGAATAGAGTACATTAGAAATAGAGATGTAGCATGTTACGAACACTTACAGAATTTTAGTAGTGGGCATAACTCCAGAGACTGTGTGTAACTCGTTTCTCCATCAAAGGCACCGAAGACTAAAGAGGGGAGTGGCCTTGACCATGTTTATTTACTCCCATGTTACTGATTAATCTTGAGCCAAACTCAACTCTTTAGCGATGTCCTTATATTAGCTTTTTTTTTTTCCCTTAAAGTAAACCTTAGGTTCATGGGCCCTTCCATGACATAAGTTTAACTTCTGAGTCCCCAAAGCAGAATTTAGAGAAAGTCCTCCTTCCTTTTCTCAAACACAAAATAGATTTCCCAGGCTCTGGTACAATGCAGGGAGTTGCTTGGGTGTGCCAATATTACTTTTTAAAGTCCGTTTCTCTGAAAGGAGAATTTGCGCCACCTAGTGGATTGGAGAAAAGGCTTTTGGGGTGAAGGTTTCAGTGGGGCCCTCCCCTAAAGAGAAGAAAGGAACTCTTGTTTTAGCTCAGGAATCTCCACTCTCTCCCATGGAAACTTTTGTGTCTTCGAAGTGGTGTTCATAGCCCAGGATACATGTCGGGTCACTTTGTACCCCCACTGGGCTAAAAATAAGCCACAGTGCTGCCATGGTGCTTTGTGGTAGAGGAAAGAGGTGACACAGTAGGGACTACACCAGCCCTATTTGTCCTCCCACTCTCTCTTGTCTGAATTTTTTTCACTTGTTAATTTAAGAATTCTATAATGGGCTTTCTCAACATTGTTGGGAATCAATTAAGTCTGTTCTTCCCAGGAATTCCCCCATGGCTCTTTTGGACAATTATTCAGGATTGTACAGTATTCTAGTTTTTGGATGCTTCCAAATCGCTCCTTTGTTGTCCCTTCAGGAGAGATGCTCAGTCTTCCCGAAGCTCTGGGGAAGATTGGTTTTGAGTGGCATGTGGTAGAAGGTAGCATCCATCTGCAGGACAACTTGAAGACTGAATGGCCAGGACAGGGCCGTGTTTCTCCGTACTCATTTCCCTATGATTGGGGGTGCCTTTTGGACTCTTGCACTAGATATTTTCCTTGAGAAGGATACTTGGTCCTCTTTATAGGTAAGAGTACAGCTCTGCAAAAATCAGATTTCTAAAGCTCTTTTTTTTTTTCCCTACCAGCAGAAGTGCCTTCATGGTATGGCAGTGTCTGGGAAGTTTAGAGACCTGAAGGTCAGAAGGACCACGTGGCCTTATAGTGGTGCAGGTGACAATCAGAACCAAGAAGAGAGTAGCCTAGCAGGGAGGCTACCCCAGCAGGAGGGTTAGCCTCACAGACAGGCTGACGTAGCTGGGTCAGGATGGATCGTAAGCAAGGGTGTCTTTGGGAGAGTCAAAGGTGGAAGTGACAGTGAGAACCACCACCAAGTTCTTACCCAAGTGTTTAGGGTAAATGCCTGGGCTCTGGTAGCCCCAATAAGTGAAGTTCTGTCACCTGTCCCTAGCACACTCATTAAGGAGAGTAACCTTGAAAAGCAAAGAAAGGTTGTTTATTAGGTATGGCCACATTGGGGAAAAAACAAATAAAGGTCCGGTAACACCCAGTTAGGATGTGGGCATGAGGTTTAGACGTACATAGAGGGCAAGAGCTTGGCAGAATGGAATAGTATTGGTCAAGTCCTATCTTTGGTCTCTGCTTTCTGTCTGTTCTGTGCCAATAATCTACAATACTTTGCTAAGAATGGAGCCTTGCCTTTGTAGTTAACTGGCCTCCTCTGAGTTGTCCTTGGAAGCTTTGTTTTTCCTGGAAATGAATGTAACGCAACAGGAAAGGTTAAGGACAATTACTTACCTCTGTGATGTCTTCCAAGAGACAGATACAACTGAAGGCAGAGATGCCCGGCGCTCATCCTGTCTTCAGTTATCCTGTGGGCCAAAGTGAGGAGCCCGTGTTTGTTAACAGAATCCGCTTCTAAGCGCCATTTTCAGTGTGATGGCCTTAAAAATGGGCTGTGAATCACTGGAGTCCAAGTTTGCTGGCCTCTTAGACTTTTAAATTATGTGCACATTGGAGATCTCTCTCTGTGGGCTGGGGCAGGGCAGGACAGTGCTGATGTTTGCATGCTACTGTTGGGATTGCAGATAGAGGGCTCCACGTTTACTTCTATGAGAGGAGCTTCTGGGGTAGGCTCTGAGTCTGACCTGGGTCTGAGGGATGAGTGTGAGGGCCGAAGATGTCCCTCTGGGAGTGGCAGCCAAGTGTGTTGTTGGCATTGTCCTTGAATGAGAGAACTCATTTGATACTGTTGGTCCTGTCCCAGTGACTGTAGGGATGTGGGTGTCTCACAAAAAAGCATTGGTTCCTTCTGTTGGTTTAACACCAAGGTTCAGCTTTACGTAGGAATTCCAAAGGTAGTGTGCCCAGCCAGTTTTTGGAAGAACCCTCAGGAGTAGAGGACTGATATGACACTTGGAGCTGTTTTCTTTGGCCTGGAAAAAAAAAAAAAAGGTTGATTTGCAACTTTACCACAGAAGATCTTGTCCATCTACCTGGTCCAAGCAGTGGATACAAAGGTTCAGGTCTAAGGATTTCTGTTCTGTTTTCAGAAGAGTAGTTAGAATGTTGTCCTGACTTCTTCTCAAATAATATAAAGAATATGAAGCATTGAATCTGGTCTCTTCTGCTTCTTGTGTATTGGGGGGGGGGGCAAATTTTTTTTGAGTCTCAGTTTTCCTACTAATTACCTTTAAGGACCAAGGACCAATACTGTGTGTGAAGTACCTAACACATTATTGGCAAAGAGCTAGGACTCTGTGAACAGTAGTCATTTGGGGAACTATCAAATCATGTATAATTAATGAAGATGATAATTAACAACAGCATTCCCTTCTTCTTTTGGAAATAGCAGCTCCGTGGCCTGTGTGTAGTTGTTGTCTCATGGGGATGACAAAGTGGTGCTGATAAAGCCTCCCCCCAGGGAGGACGTCCTCAGAAAGTCCCTCCCCACAGAGTCAGCATATAACTGCCCACAGTGTCATCACCTAACATGCAATTACCTGAATTAGTCACTTTTATCGAGGAGGCAGAATGTTTGAGGAAACAAAGTGGGGAAGGATGCATCTTGTTTCAGGGTTTTAGTTCATGGTCACATTGGCCCCATTGATTCTTGGCCCTTGGTGAGGTGATGCTCCTCATCTTGGTGGGGAGCATGTGGCTAAGGGAGAGAAGCTGAGCTGTGGGAAAGGATTGGGGAGAGTAGGCAGGATCTAAGAATAAGATACACCCTCAGGGGCTGGAGAGAGCTCAGCGGTTCACAGCGTTTAGACCCAGATCCAGTCCCCAGTACCCACATAGCAGCTCACAGGAGTTTGTAACTCCAGTTTCCAAGTATCTGATGTCCTCTTGGGACCTTTATGGGCACTGTACATGCACATGGTAAACATATATATTTATATATATGTAGGTAAAATAGTTGTATAAATAAAGAAAGAAGAAAGATAGGCCTTTCATGCCTCCAGTGACCTAATTCCTCCATCCAAACCGCTTCCCAATCCCACTCACCTATGATCACCTCAGTGGATTAACTCATTGATGAGTTTCATTGGTGACGCTAGTTGTCCACAGGATCCAATCACCTCCCAAAAGTGTCACCAGCTGGGGCATCAACACATAGAGCCTTTAGGGGACATTTTATATTAAGCCATGGTGTTCCCTAAGAGAATCAATTTTACAGTTCAGTCATCTTGTTAGGGCCATTTGGAAAGCTAAGAAGCCAGTGTGGGCGACGCAGGGTGGTGAGGGCCCCAGTTTTGGGTTCTGTGTAGACTCCTTCTTGGGGTCGCCTGTGTTCTGTCATGAGCCTGTCTTGCTGCTGTCATTCACCATGACTTAGCAGTATGTGGAGGACAGTGATGCCTTTGGCATGACGGTAAAAAGCATCTGTGCGAATCAGTGTTAAGAGAGTTTGCAGTCAAAACAACCTGAAATAAAGGCAAAGTCAGTATAGTCTCAGTCATGAGTCTTCCTTACTTGTGTTCTGAGAAAATGGGAAATAGGAAACATCAGTCAGGCGGGTGGATCACCAAATCACATCGTCATTACTGGTAAAATCACGCTGGAGAATAGGGCTTTCTTCTTGTAGGTGCTATTTCCTGATGTTAGGGATTAGACACGCCACAGCTTCTATGGCAGGAGGAGCACAGAAGAACTGTGCTTCCTGCCAGAGGCCTAGCTTCCCAAGAAAAGAGCGGGAGGGATGGACTCAGCCTCTTATCGTTTCCTGGGGAGAAAGGCTGGGAGAGGCAGCCGGAAGCACCCTGCCAGGAGACCCTGAGTGTCAGAGAAGCCTTAGGGCCTCACTGTCCTGTGCACAGTTTTCAAAAGGCTCAGCTCCCTTTGTTCCAATAGTTTATAGGTGGTAATACACATTTTAAAAATTGCCTATTATTTGTTTCCCTCATTCCAAAGGACACTTGATGGGCCCCGTTACCTGCATAAGACAGTCTGGACTCCTATACCTGGCTTTGCAAACTGCATCTAACCTGGCCCCTGGCTTGCTGCTCTGTAATTTCCAAATGGAAATCTTAAGTCAGAGGTATCACCCTCTGCAGAGTCTGTGCTTGTTCCCGAGTTCCAGCTGGGTTGTCCCTTCTACCTCCCGCCTGCCCACCCAGAGTGCATTCGTTTAAGTCCCAGCGCAAGTCCCACACTGCGACAAGCGTTGCACTTGAGCACACATTGATTTCTGTCATCTCTAAACCACCTCTGAGCAGCCATGTGAGTCAAGAGTCTGGGCTTAGCCCTCCTCTCCTTGTATGAGCTTTGTCGGCCAGTGCACACGTACCTCCAAGGACAGACGCGTTTTGTCCTTCTGTGTATCTTTAGCTGCATGTATGTGTGTGCAGTTCACTCAGTAAATCACAATTGGCTGAGTAAATGAAGCAGAAGAAGTGGTGGGTTCCTTCCTACGACTCTGGCTGTGTGTTTCGTATGCTGGGAAGTAAGACAGACAGAGAACTCACATTAGCTCTGAGTCTCATGTCAAACTGACACAGAATCAGAGACTCTTAGGCCTTCAGAGCTCAGGTTGCACTCCTCTAGGCCAGCACCAGCGGTCCACAGCTGAGGGTAGTGTTGAGAGGAACAAGGCATCTTACTGGTTGTAGACCATCTGTCAGATCTTTGGTCTTAGATCAGCCATCAAAGGGTTAGCGGTCAGCTTTATGTTTGCACTAGGTTGGTCCCATGAGCGTTCCAAAGTATGTTTCTGTTATCTTACCAAGCCTGTTGCTTACGGTTTTGCCAAATTCTATGGTAGGAGGCACTACATGGGTGCTTCTGCCACACCCCACTGTTGCCCGTGCTTTATTCTGTGTGTGGATCTACTGTGGAGGACTCCAGAGTGTATCAGCTTGCTCTATACCTGTAGCCGCTGAGACAACAAAAAGAGACTTGCCTTGCCTGTGGCCCCAGACCCTAAGTCAGGCCATTTTATACTACCCCAGGATGCTCTTAGCTACCTTAAATTGTCACCCAAAGTCCCTAAGAAAGAAAGCTCATTGGCATTCGCTGATCAACCAAGATCAAGGGGACTTACCACAGTGCTTAGTCACCCGGCAGGCCATGAGGAAGTAAGCTCCTCAGGGCAGCAGCTTGGATGGGTGCTGGAAGAGGAGGAAGTTCTTTGCCTGTATGGACCAACCCCAGGAGCTGGGATAGGAGGAAGGGGGTAGCTGGCTAGCCAGCTCCCAGCACCTGCATGCCGGGCGAAGGCATCTTCACTTGTGGAGCGGAGTGTTGTGTTGTGAGTGTAGTGTGGTGTTATGTAACACAGTGTTGTATAGTATACTGTTGTGTGCTTTCACATCCTTAGTGATCATGTTTATCTTTTATAGGGAAATTCCAGTCACAGCTAAGCATGCTATTTTAGTTATTTGTGCCACCGTTTCTTTTCATTGAATTTAGAACTTTTTAGAATTCTAACTAAGAAATTAAATGTTAGTGTTGGCACTTATTCGTTAGCAGCAGAAAAGTCAGTAGAGAAGGCTATGTAGATATATAAGTTGTAAAGGGAGTTTTTAGACACTGAGTCATCATGGTAACGAGTTATAAAGTAAGCTTGGTAGGTCATGATTAGCATTTAAAATAGAATCAAATGATAACTATCGGGATGCACTGTTCTTAGCCCTGATGCGCACCGTGCGCTGTTCCATGTGCGTGTTTTGATGAGTCATGGTGTAATTAATCTTGGAAGCACTGCTGTCATGCGTGGGAGGATTATTTGGAGGCGGGGTCACAGCAGCCATTCTATTTCTGCTTTATTACAAACTGTCAGTGTTGGCTGCTCTTCTCTTATTATGAAACATTTATTAATTATTTCAACACATTTATTTCGAGCATCCAGTATATGCCAGGCTCTGCCCTAAATGCCAGGGAGGAGAGCTCTGTTAACATTTACAATGCAAATCATCTTAGTTTCAGAGAAAGCCCTGTGTTGGTCTGCATGATGAATCTGTAGATCACAGAACTCTCCCTTACCCTCTCCTCACGTGGATTTCACTCACAGTTTCCTGATCAGGACATAGGTAGCCACAACTAGATCAAAAGGAAACTTTTTTTTTTTTTAAACTACAAAGTCAGAGTTTCTTCCAAAGCAGGGGGAATGCCCACAGGAAAGACATTTCCTAGAGTCTCCTGTAAACTCAGAGCTTCTTAGGCATTAACAACTGTTTCTCTTGATGGGACGCTGCAAGTGTCTGTGGTTGTAATTACAGGAAAGACCCAGGCTCTGAAGAGCTGCAGCTTGGAGGTGTGCAGCTTGTCCACTGCACAAGAGTAGCCTGCTGCGCTGCAGGTAGGGATGAGCTCACGGTTTGCCTGCCAGACTTCATGTCTTGTCGAGGGGCTATGTCCACAGACAACAGAGGCAAATCTTCAAAGGATAAAATGCACCTTCTACTCTGGCCAGACCATCAGCCAAGCAAACCATGGGCCAAGGAGAGCTACCCCTACCCAAAGACACCCTTTCACTAATTGTGGAAATGCCCCGTAAGGGCTACTGTTGGCTCAGAGACACGGGTCTCAGGAAGCCTACAGGTGGCCTTAAGCAATTGCCCCTAGATGTGCCTGATTCTGTCCCTCCGGCTCCACTCTTCTTGCCTCCTTTTACTATTTTTATAATCATAACAGTGAGGTGACCACACAGATGGGCACCGAGCTCCATTTTAGCGCCTGACGCAGGTTCTGTGGCAGCATTATTTGCTGACCTCTCTCTGTCACGCCTCATGTCTCCTCTCTCCCATTGGAGGAGAAGAAATCAGGGTGCTAAATTAAGCTTCTTGTTACTTCTGATTTGAAGTGGGAAATTAGATTTCTCTCTTTAATTCCGACAAGTGCACAGAGGGCCCCGCCCTTCCTCGCACAAAAAAAAACCACAAAACATAACTCAACACAAAACCTCGCCTTATCTATGGAAACCAGGTGGTGTTCACCTCGGAAACAAGTGCGGACACAAGAGGGAAAATGCGGTCTGAAGTTTGGTATGAATCAGTTTTTCTTCCCTCATGGGTCATTCAAAATTGATCAGCAGAAAATGCCCTGTGAGTTAATCTTCAGGGCGGTTGTAAGAAAGCTGTAGGCTCAGGGGCCCAGCAGAGAGGGTGCTCGCTGCCATCTTGCTATGGTTGTCTCTTGCCCTATGCAGGCTTCTGGTAAGAAACGCTGCCTCTTGTTTCTGTCTGACTTGCACTGTGATGAGAATGCTGTGGCTTTGCAGTGCCAGATGATGAGCAGGTTCGTGGATACTGGAAGCGACGACCACAATGACTAGACTTATCGAATTTGTTGTGGCAGACACCTGTGTGGTTTGTCCCACCACTGTGTGGAGATTTCCTTGGCGCTCATGGAAAACAAGCCAGGAGCGAAATCTGTCCTTTGTCATCGGAGCCTGCTTTTGTTATAGCTTTCATGCCTGGGAAAAATTGGCCTAAATATAAATTCCACCCCAAAACGATACACTTAGCCCGGCAGGCAGATGGAGTCTCCTGGGCGAGCACAGACAGGAGACGTGACCCGTGCCTTCCTGTAGTCAGCTGCCAGCTGAGACTCTAAGCCATGCATTTCCCTTCCGCTCTTGGGTTGGAAGTTAGCCTTACCAGAATTGACTAGGACTGTTGTGTTCATCTGGGGGAGAAACGAGGGGAAAGCCCGAGGAAGCAGTTCTTTTCCCAAGTGGCTCGCTTTTTCTGAGTTGCTCTGATTCAAGAGCGTGGCCTGAGTCAGGCTCTGTGTTTTCAACGAAGTGTTATTCACTGTAAATGGAAATTTTCCTGTTACTCATGTATCTGCAGATGGGTGTAACTACCCTGCCAACAAGGCATCCCCAACATGGAAATCAAGTTTTATTTCCTTTTCTTCGTTTGTAACGGGCTCCCCATGTCCGTCTCGGTCTATTTATCGATTATGCTTTGGGCACGTGACAGTGCACCATGACCCTTGAGAACCAGCTCAGCAGGTCAGACGTGCATGATTCTGCAGAAAGTCTGCAGTCACACAGGAAGGCTAAACACACGAAGAAAGCGGAGAAATGACACTGACCTGGGCAGAAAAAATGGATGGAAGTGGTGAAGATTAGTCTAAGAGTAAAGTTGCATTTGGGCTACACTTGTTCTTCATCGCCGCCGCCGCCTCTGCATCTTGTTTTTCTTCATTTCCACGTTTTCTTTCTTTTATTTTTTTTTTTAAAAAATACTTATTTATTCATGTATTTTATGTATGTGAGTGCTCTGTCTTCGTGTGCACCAGAAGAGGGCATCAGATCACATTACAGATGATTGTGAGCCACCACGTGGTTGCTGGGAATTGAACTCAGGACCTCCAGAAGAGCAGTCAACCACTCTTAACCATTGAGCCATCTCTCCAGTCACCCCCCTCCCCACATACCCCACCACTTCTTAAGGTGACGGCAGGGCAGGGGACACTGAAATGCATCCATAGGGCTCCCCTTGAGACCACGCTGTGTGTTCGGAGATGGGAGTCTGGTGTCTGAGTTTGGAGGAGGCTTTCGGAGGGTCTGTGACTTGGTGGTCCAGCCTCAGACTGCCTTTCTTCTCTCATCCTCTTCCTAGAGGAGCTGCCTTTCTAGGAGGGACTTCTTTCTGTCTGGGCTGTGGGAAGTCAGGTCTCATAAGATTGCATGGATGCCACAAACAGCAATAATATGTGTAGCAGATTAAACACACAGGGGAGATTCAGCAACTGATGGATAATGATGCTTGTGTCTTTTTTTTTTTCATGTTGAAAACAATAAATTTAAGTCCAAAAGCAAGAGTATTTCTCAAACAATTAGTAAACAAGAAAGGAGTTGAAGTTATCTTTGGGATATTTGTCCCATCTTTGCTTTTGTGTTCCTCCCACTCCAATTTCCTCACTAATTCTGGCAGGAGAGTTCGTCTGTGAAGCTCACTCTTAAATACTATTCAGGGTATGCCCTCCCTCCCTCCTTCCTCTTCCTGTTTAGCATGTATAGGCTGGCCTAGATTGCTGTGCAGCCCAGGCTAGCCTCCTTGAACTCCAGTCCTCTGCCTTGGCCTCCCACATGCTAGGATTACAGGCATGAATCATCATTCTTGGCTTGGAGTATCTCAGTAGCCAAACTCTATTAGATGAAGTTTAATTATACTGAATCACTTATTAAATTACAGTCTGGAAATCAAATTTATGAAGCTAGGGGATGCAAATAATATGCATACAATTCAGGACAAGAAGCTTTAGAAGTAGCCCTCTGCTAATTCCTCCAGAGAAGTGGAGGGGGTTGGGTTGTGTTTGTGATGGGCAAGAGAAAAAAAAACCATCTTGGTATCATAAGAAGAGTGACGTCAACTTGGCTAACTCTGATGTCAGCAGAGGCCTCTTGGAAATGGCCATTTTTTGTTGGCGATAACACCATTATTTCTTCTCTAAAGTATTGTTTGACTAGTCCTGTGGAGTTAGAATGATATTTAAATGGATGACCATGGCAAACAGAAAAAAAGATGTTTCAGAGAACCCAGTGCCCCCTGTAAGTCCATCCTATCCTAGGACACATTTACTCTTCGGAGTCCCCAGTCTCTTCTGTTTTAACTACCAGGGTCCCTCCTAATTCTGGAAATACTGACAAGGGCGCAGGGGAGAGGAGGAGAAACAGAAGGGCTCTCTGCTGTACTTTCCCTCCACGTCCCCAAGTGTATTTAGACAAGCATTTTGTTCCGTCTGTTACCAGTACCCCTGCTCACCCTGTGTTCATTTAGATTAATTTAAATGGACACCCCCGAAATCAGAATATAATAGTCATTTTCTTGTTAGTCCCATCTGTGCATTGAGATGTATATTCATTGCTTTTAATTCTTAAAGAGAATTTAACTCTCAAGAGAATGTGGTTATCCCCATTTTACAGAGGAGGAAGCAGCTCAGAGGGATTAGGTGGCCTAGTGCAGTCCACATAGCAAAAACTGTTAGGTTTAAAGCCAAGTCTGCCCACCTGACAGTCCTGTGCTCTTTCTGAAGGCCACTGTCTGTTCAGGGCTGGCAACTGTGCTCTCTGGGGCTCGAGTGACTCCCTAACTCTTGGTATAGACCTAAGTCCAGGTCTTAGAATTCCCCAGTGCTTTGGCCTTGGTGTACAATAACAAACACTTAGAATAGTGTTTCGTCCTCCCCCCCCCCTTACTAAGTGCTCAGTCTTCAATGTGCTCAGCAAATGTTTGTTAAAGAGGGCCATTCCTTAAATATGGGTACAGCTAGGAACCTCGGAAAGTGCAGTCTCCATGTTGGTCAGCAGCGTGCATGGCAGGCCATCTCCATATACGCTGAAGACAGAATGGGGTATAGAGAAAAGGCTGATCAAATCACAAACAACCCAGGTGCATGTGGGGCAGAGGTGGTCAGAAATGACAATGTTAATCCTTGTGCCTTGGGCCCGCTGAGGACAGAAGTGCCCCAGTGAGGAAGCTTCCAGCCTTGAAAGTATCACACTGCCCCCCCGGAGTGTGTCTTAGTGCCCACTTTCCTGGCCCTACCCCAGCCACACTTTCCACTGGGTGCATAGGGAGGTAATCATCACCCAGAGGCTGCTTTCCTTTTCTGCCAGGCGTTATGTTTACATACATACACACACACACACACACACACACACACATACATACACTCACACATACATACACATACATACATACATACATACATACATACACACACACACAGGGGGGAGGGAGGAAGGGAGAGAGAGAGAAAAGAGAGAGAGAGAGAGAGAGAGAGAGAGAGAGAGAGAGAGAGAGGTGCACACACTCATTTATTACATTTATTTATTTGTGGGTGAATGTGCACACATGCGTACCATGTCCCATGTGTGGAGGCCAGAGAACAATTTGCAGGAGTCAGTTCTACCATGTGGGATTCTGGGATCAAACTCAAGCTGTCAGGCTTGGGAGCAGGTACTTTTCCTCGCTGAGCCATTGCCATCCCTGCTTACATATTTAATGTGTCACAGATCCACTGAAGACGTGTGGGGAGCAGGAGCCTGAGACTGGCTTTCATTTTTAAAGCATTTTCCTTAGAACATGTTGCAGACACCCTCGCTGTAGCCATCCCTTTCATTTCCTGCTTTGAAACATGGTTTGGGAATAAGTAACTCAATAACTTTGAATGTCACCTCATCCTTCCCAGGCTGCCTCTGGCAATGGCGTCAGTACACGGTGTGGCCTTAAGGTGGAGGAGCAGAAGGGAGCCAGCAGGGGGCTTCTGAAAAGCTTGAAATTCTAATGTACATAAATAAATTTCATTGACTGCAGACTATTTTCAGACCTTGAGTAATTGGATGTTTTCTTCCCTGAAGTTTTTGGCTGGAGTGTGGGGTAGGCCACTGTCTGGGAGTCAGCGTATCTGTCCTCCCTTGTACACTTGAACGTGTTTCTGGGTGGTCTGTGTTCTTAGAAGGAAGAGGCACCTGTGAAGGACCCATCCGGCTGCCGCCCTTGGCTGCCCACAGTGGACGAGCCTCCAGCCATCGGCTTGTGTCTCTGGCCACAGCTGGCGGGCTCCCGTGTGGGTTCAGGATCGGCTTTCTTACTCCTGGTTCCTGAGATGCAGCAGGTCTCCCCTCTCCCTCGGCTGGGCCTACTGTTTCTCCTCCACACTGGCTCGCACCAGGAAGAGGATGAACTCACCATTAGACCTGCGGGACCAGCTAGTTGGTTTTGCTCCCTGACGTCAGAGATAAAGAAAGATACAAGGCAAAGAAAGGTGGCTTCTTGTATCTTTTAGGGGGATGTATGTCACAGTCACCTGACCCCCACTGCCTGCCACCTACCTGAGTGACAGAAGGTAGGATCCATCTGTTTGCTCCAATGTGACTGGATCACAAAGAAACAGTCAGCAGATGGGAAATTTATTTTTCAAGACACATATAAACCTGCCGTCACAGGGAAGACTCTGGCGCTAATTTAGATGCAAATGGAGTCACCCAACTAGAGCTGATTACAGAAGGGTCAAGGTGTCTATATGCTCAATTTCACTCCTACGTATCAAG
Source organism: Acomys minous (assembly GCF_964271855.1). Taxonomy (NCBI): domain Eukaryota; kingdom Metazoa; phylum Chordata; class Mammalia; order Rodentia; family Muridae; genus Acomys; species Acomys minous. Next base: position 58,104,442 of record NC_140499.1, on the reverse strand, counting down.
TTAATGTGCTGCTGCAATTGTGGGCACTGTGACTGGGCTTTTTTTTTTTTTTCTTTTTCTTTTTGACTTTGTAGAAGTAGAATATGATACCCATCCACCTCCTTTTTAAAAGAAAACAAGCTGTCTAGTTGGTACATTTCTGAAAAGCTTGAAATTCTAATGTATATAAATAAACAAACAAACAAACAAACAAACAAATGAAAAGGAGCATTTCTAGAGCTTCTAGGCTAAGATAAAGAGAAGTGGGATGGCTGTGGATTCAGTTGGCATGCTGTTCAGAAAGCCAGGGTCAAATCTATGCTCTTTGCTGAGTTGTACAGCCATGGAGAGGCAGTGGGTGCCAGGCTGGCACAAGCGGTTTTGAACTGTCGGGTTTGGAACTGTGTTAATGTGGTGTTTGTTGGACGACTGTACTTCCTAGTCAGGTTTTTGTGCCCTGGCATATTATATTTCCTGGGCACACCCACAAAGCACCCGCACACAAAGCACTGCAATCTGTATGTGTTTCTAGCAAAAATATATACAGAACTGTATATATACACAGAACTGTACTTGCCGTTCCTACATGCGGGCTACACTAACATTTTCTATTTGAAAACAGTCGAAACCATTAGTGAACCAGCAAATTGAATTCACTCACCCAGCCTCAAGCCATATTTTTTTTTTTTTAGAAAACACAACTTTAATGGGCTGGCAAAAGCAGTTGGCATGAAGAAAGAACCAAACAAGGGCTAGAGAAAGATGGAGAAAGTGGGTAGAGAAAGATTTGCTTCAAAGGGTGGACCGAATTGGGCTGACAAGCAATAAAAGCAAGTACCCAAGGCAGGCTTCCGTGCCAGCCCTTGGACTGGGGAGCAAGCAGGGAGAGTGCCTAGGCAGCAGGGCCACCCTCAGGGTTAGAGCTGTGTTTTTCTTATCAAGGGTAATCTTGGGAGCAGGTCTGATCTGAGTTATCAGTCTGCTACTCCAGACACTGTGGCCCGCCCTTACTATGAAATAACAGACCTAAGCTGCACTAGGTATGGACAGCGTTGATTTGAATGACAAGGCAATTTGTATGGCCTGCCATCGTCTATAGGACAAGGTCGACACTGATAATCTTATGGGACAAAGGGCCCTCCTTAGGTCACAGCTCCTTGTCCTTCATCATTGACTAGTTAGTTGTGACTTGTGCGGTTTTTTTGCTAAAGCCGCTCTGGGGCCCTGGCAGAAAGCCCCATTTTACATTTCTCAGGCTGAATGTCTTTCCTCTGTGGTTATCGTTAGCTTTCAAGTGATCACACTTGGGCTCTTAGTCTTATCCTCATTAAGGACGCTGCCTATTTGGGAGGATTAGAAGAAGTTTCTGAAAGTATGATAATGGGACAGGAAAAGATTTTCTGGGATAAAAGGCTCTGAAGGATACAGTGCAGAGAAGGGTTGGAAGAAGGGAGCTACGTTTCCCTAGTTGAGGTATTAGTTTAAGGTAAGTGTGACCTCCATCTATAAAGAGTTTGCAACTGGTATTTAATGGGATTGGGTTTTTTAATATTTATAGCATGTTATGTAAATGCTGCCCCCCAAAGTGCTTCCTTAAATCCTCTTAGCTTATTAATGACAGCTTTGATTTCTAAAAAGAAATAAAATCTTTCCATTTATCCAGTCCCAGAGTAGTAAACAATAGCTGCTCAATGCCCCTCTTTCATGTTGGCCCCTGGGGACAGACTTGGATTTTAGCAGTTGATTGCTGGGCTTTTGAGCTTATTAGTGTCACGTGCAACCCAGTGAGGGAAAGCTGGGTGCAACACCACTGCTGAAAAAGCAGCTTCTGGGGTGTTCGAAACATGTCAGGTCAGCCGTGCTTGCGAAAGCATCAAAGAAGCTACCATTTAGCCCGGTTGGAGCGATTTCACTCTCTACTTTTTCTATTTAGATTTTTTTCCCTTGATCATTTTGGTTGAGGTTTCCACCGAGCAACCCCACTGTTGTGCAGTCAAGTGGATGTGAACATTGGAATGGCATATTTGTGGTCAGGCATCACTTCCTGTTTAGCTCTGTTTAGTGGCATTAATTATTCTGGAGCTCTTCACTAAAAATGTACCCACAGTCGTGTGTGGTGGTGTTCATGCTTTGGAGACGGAAGCAGGAGGATTACAGTTAGAGGTCAGCACTTGGGAGGCGAGTCAGGCAGATGATTAGTTAGGGTTTGCCTGGTTTACACATGGAGGCCTGTGTCAAAGCTAAGAGATGAGAGTGCAGCACAGTGGATGATGCTAGAATTTCACACACACTCACACACACACACACACACACACACACACACATACACGGCGGGCAGGGGGAGAACAAAAGGAAGGGCAGACAGGACAGAAGGCTATCCATTTCCTATGCCTCGGGGGCACATGAAGAGCAAGCCTTCTTAGACTTTTTCTAGTTGGAATCCTTTTTGCCTGAGGCTTCCAACAAGAAGCCACTAGAAGGGAGAAGTGCTTTTTTTGACTTTTAGTTTAGGATGGGACACAGCCCACCATGGTGGGGAAGGGGGGAATGCAAAAGAGACAGTCAGTCCCTTAGTATCTGCAGAAAGGAAGGAGACAGAAGGCAGGAGTCAGGGCTGGCTCTATACCTTCACAGTCTATCATCAATGAATGACTCTTCTGGGACGGCTCGCCCTCCTAAGCAGCACCTCAAACACATGAGTCTATGGGGGATATTTCACATTTTACCACAACAGGTATGTAAAATAGATGGGCAAATCAAACAACTATATTAATCATGAATTTATTTTCAAACAATTATTTGTTTCACGTACAATTTTACCATTTATTAGGATGTGAATCAAAGTTGCATGCTGACGAATGTACCTACATAATTTTCCATAAAAATAATTCTTGACTGAATATTTGCTGCTACAGGAGGTAGAAATTTTCAGTGTGTTTCAGGGTTGACTGGTGCTTTGATTTTTATAATTGTCAGTTCTGAGAACACCACTTCAAATAACTGCACGGTACAAAGTGCTAGCACTATGATTTAGGATCATTTCGGAAACTGTTGGAAATTCTGCGCTAATTCCAATTAAAAATTTATTTAGCAAGTTTTCTATGAAACTCAACAACTCAAGCAGCAGTGTTTACACGCTAGCATTGTAATGTACCGCAATCCAAAGATATAGTAATTCCACACTTACATATTAAGAAGTGACGATGGGAAATATTGAAAGTCTTTCCATGAGACAAACTGCTCTGTTTCTGTATGGGCAGAAGCAAAACCACCACGTTCTTCACGTATGACAGTCAAGAATCTGAGCCAATGTGTTCCAAAGCAGAGTTTCTTGGTGTTTTGTAGCATGACAGTATACACAGTGCACATGCTAGTGTTCAAAACCAAGGCTGCAGTGAACTCATGGGATACAACACAGGCGAGTAGTGCCAGAAACACCTCAGGGTCACTATAGATTTTATTTTAAGGTAATTTTTACTAGCTATGTATTCAGAGACTCTTTTGTTAGTCCATATTTTTCACAATCTCCATATTTATCTATGGGGTCCCAACCCACAGTTTACAAAGGTGGGGTACAGAGGATATGGAAGAATTAAGTTATGTTCCACTCTGGCAGATATGAGTTTCTGGGTCTTTGGGGGGTAGCTGCCATTCACCCATAAGAAAGTTCTCTGTATGCCCAGCTTTGTGTGCTGTAGTGGGGTGACTCGATATGAACCTCAGGACAGCCTCACTGGAGAACTGCAGAAAATGCCAGGCTAGAGTAGCTAGCTGCAGAAGCAGGGTGGCTTATGAGATGCACTTTTCTCAGTGTAATTTATTTGCCCAATGTTGACCTTCCCCGCTTCTGCCTCCTTTCCTGTGTTTGGGCTATGGAGAGCCCATGAAAGTGATCAGAAATGAAAGGGGAGACATAACAACAGACAATGAGGAAATCCAAAGAATCATTAGGTCTAACTTCGAAAGCCTATATGCCACAACATTTGAAAATCTAAAGGAAATGGACAATTTTCTTGATAGATTCCACTTACCAAAGTGGAATCAAGATCAAGTAAACAAATTAAATAATCCTATATCTCCTGCGGAAATAGTAGCAGTCATCAAAAGTCTCCCAACAACAACAACAACAACAAAAAGCCCAGGGCCAGATGGCTTTAGCACAGAATTCTACCAAACCTTCAAAGAAAGCTAATACCAATACTCTTCAAAGTAAGTATTCCAGAAAATAGAAATGGAAAGAACATTTCTAAACTAAATCTATGAGGCCACAATCACCTTGATACCAAAACCACACAAAGACTCAACAAAGAAAGAGAATTTCAGACCAATTTTTCTTATGAACATTGATGCAAAAATACTCAATAAAATACTTGCAAACTGAATCCAAGAACACATCAAAGATCTCATTTGCCATGACCAAGTAAACTTCATCCAAGCATGCAGTGATGGTTCAATATATGGAAAACCATTAATGTAATCTACCATATAAACAAATTGAAAGAAAAAACCCCACATAATCATCTCCTTAGATGCCAAAACAGTATTTGACAAAATCCAACACCCATTTATGTTTAAAGTCTTGGAGAGATAGGGATACAAGGCATATGCCTAAACATAATAAAGGCTATATACAGCAAGCTGATAGCCAAATTAAATTGAGGTAAACTCAAAGAAATTCCACTAAAATCAGGGACTAGGCTGACCACTCTCTCCATAACTTTTCAATATAGTACTTGAAGTTCTAGCTAGAGCAATAAGACAGCAAAAGGAGATCAAGGGGATCCACATCAGAAAGGAGGAAGTCAAAGTATAACTATTCTCAGATGACATGATAGTGTACATAAGTGATCCCCAAAATTCCACCAGAGAACTCCTACAGCTGATAAACACCTCAGTAAAGTGACTGGATACAAGATTAATTTTTAAAAAATCAGTAGCCCTCCTATATACAAATGACAAACAGGCTGAGAAAGAAATTAGGGAAATTACCTCCTTCACAATAGCCACAAATAATATAAAGTATCTTGGTATAACTCTAACCAAGCAAGTAAAAGACTTGTGTGAAAAACAAAAACAAAAATAAAACAAAACTTCAAGTCTCTGAGGGAAGAAATTGAAGAAGATATCAGAAGATGGAAAGATCCCCTATGCTCATGGATCAGGAGAATCAACATAGTAAAAATGGCCATCTTACCAAAAGCAATCTACAGATTCAATGCAATCTGTCAAAATGCCTACACAATTCTTTACAGATCTTGAAAGATCAATTCTCAACTTCATATGGAAAAACAGAACATCTAGAATAGCTAAAACAATCCTGTATAATAAAAGATCCTCCAGAAGAATCTTCATCCCAGATCTCAAGCTGTACTATAGAGCAGCAGCAATAAAAACAACATGGTATTGGCATAGAATTAGGCTGGTTGATCAATGGAATTGAATCGAAGACCCAGAAAAAAAACCCACACATATATGGACACTTGATTTTTGACAAAGAAGGCAAATCCATACAATGGGGAAAAGATAGCATCTTCAACAAATGGTACTGGTCTAACTGGATGTCTACATGTAGAAAAATACAAATAGATCCATATTTATCACCCTGCACAAAACTCAAGTCCATGTGGATTAAAGACCTCAACATAAAAAAAAAAAAGACCTCAACATAAAACCAGATATACAAAATCTGTTAGAAAAAAATGTGGCCAAAGAACCTTGAACTTACTGGCACAGGAGAAAACTTCCTGAACAGAACACCAACAGCTCAGGCTCTAAGACCACAGTTAACAAATGGAACCTCATGAAACTGAAAATCTTCTGTAAGGCAAAGGACACTATCAGCAGAACTAAATGACAGCCTACAGAGTATAAAAAGATCTTCACCAATCCTATTTGCAACAAAAGGCTAATATCCATAATATATATATTTAAAAAAAACTCAAGAAATTAAACACTGCCAGACCAAATTATCCAGCTAAAAAATGGGGTATAGAGCTAAACAGAATTTTCAACAGAGGAACATTGAATGGCTGAGAAACACCTAAAGGAATGTTCAGTGTCCTCAGCTATCAGGAAAATAAAAATCAAAATGATTCTTTGAGATTCCATCTTATACCTACCAGAATGGCTAAGATCAAACACTCAAGTGACAGCACATGCTGGCGAGCATGTGCAGAAAGGGAACACCCCTCCAGTGTTGGTGGGAGTGTAAACTTAATACAACCACTTTGGAAATCAATCTGGCGCTTTCTCAGAAAATTGGGAATAGTGCTACCTCAAGACCCAGCTATTCCACTCCTTGGCATATACCCAAAAGATGCTCCCCCATACAACAAAGACATTTGTTCAACTATGCTCATAGCAGCTTTATTCATAATAGCCAGACTCTGGAACAACCTAGATGTCCCTCAGCTGAAGAATGGATAAAGAAACTGTGGTACATTTACATAATGAAATACTACTCAGCCATTAACCACAAAGAAATCTTGAAATTCGCAGGCAAATGGATGGAACTAGAAACGATCATCCTAAGTGAGGTAACCCAGACCCAGAAAGCCATGCATGGTATAGACTCACTTATAAGTAAATATCAGCCCAACGTAGATGTCCTCTGAGAGACTTCACCCTGCAGGGGTAATAGGGAGAGATGGTGGGACTTGCTTCTGGACTCTGGGCAGAGCGCTGAGTGGTATAGAAGAATTCAGGGATGGAAGGACCCAGAAGGTTCAGGACCCCTCCAAGGAGACCATCAAGGCTGGTGGATCTGGACCCAGGGAGGCCTGTACAAACTGTTGCACCAACCAAGGACAATGCACGCAGTGAACCTAGACCCCCCTGTTCAGATCTACCCAATGGACAGCTCATTCTCCACGGTTGTAGGGAGAGCAGGGACTGCCTCTGACGTGAACTATAGTGCCCCAATTTGATCATTTCCTCTTGCGGGGGGGCGGCCCAGCTGGGCACACAGAGGAAGGGGAAGCAGGCTATCTAGCTGAGACCTGATAAGCTGTGGTCATATGGTAGAGGAGGAGGTCCCCTTCTGTCAGAAGTTTAAAGGAGGGGAATGGGGTAAAAGAGGGAGGGAGGGTGGTAAGGGGAAGATACAAGTGAGGGGATAACAATTAGGATGTAATCTGAATAATTTATAATAAAATAAGATTAAAAAAAGAAAAGACCCCATTTTAAAAACAAAAATAAAGTTGAAGAAGAACTAAGAGAGAAAGAAAGAAAGAAAAGAAAGAAAGAAAGAAAGAAAGAAAGTCATCAGATGACTTCATGTGATGTTCTGAATGCTTGAGTGCTCAGACTGCTGTAGGCAAACTGGGGAGGGTGCACTTCAGAGATGCACCTGCCACTCAGAAAAACATCAGGGGAGTTCCAGTAGATTCCGAAAGAGTAAAATCAAATGGAATTTGTTGTCATAAAGTCCATTATTTATTAGAATAAAGAAAGGAAACAGCTGATTTGTAATATTTTACCCACCAGACCCATCTATCCACAACACAGCAGAGCCACCAAGAACCTATAACCAGAAATTCAAACCGCCAAAGTGATAGCACCAAGTCTATCCACAGACACAGCCATTCATGGTGTCTCAAGGCTCTGGACATCCACTTTCTAAACTCATCTGTTGGTTTTTAAAGCTGAAAAGTAAAAAGACAAGAGGGATGTAGTATAAAAGGAATGGCCCTGGGAATGGTACGCTTACAATGACAGTGAGCACTGCTAAAGGAAAGGAGAAATAAAACAGAAACTGGAAAGGAGGAGATGCACTCATTCAGAAAGTAACGCCATCTGCTTCATTTAGAGTGGCGTGCTTTGGGTGAGGTGAGACAGTTGCAGGGTGTGGCGCTGCAGAGCTTGAGCTGTGTGCATTGGATGGTTTCCATGCACTCAGGGGCAGATGTTTCTGTGCCCAGCAGAGACTAACAACCTGGTGATGAACTTTAGCTAGAAAGATCTGCATTCTGCCTTAGGAGAAAAGGGCATATAGTAGCTTTTAGCATCAATGTGTTTAAGGTTGAGGGGCTGAGGATGTGGGTTGGTGAGGAAAATGCCTGCCGTGCAAGCACAAGGACCCAAGTTCAGATCCCTACCGTCCATGTAAAAATGCTGTGTAGCAGTGTGCATCTGTACCCCATGGCGTGGGTAGCGGACACAGGCAGATCCCTGAGGGGCTATTGGCCATCCTTATGGAATAAGCGAGCTCTGGGCTCAGTGAGATACCACCCCCCCACACACACACACACACAAAGAACCCCACAAGGTTTAGAGTGATCAAGGGATACACTTGACATTGACCTATGGCCTCCACAAACACAGTCACACCCGCTCCCATTCGCACATGTCTAAGGTTAGAGTTTTGACACTGTAAGCCTCTGTTCCTCAGCTCTGTGAAAAACCTAACTCCAGTCTGATTCACTGAAAGACTGACTTTTTTTTTTCTGTATAGGAAAAGCACATAGGTAGAAAAAAATCTTAGTTTGTATTATAAAAAAGTCACCATTACTCTATTAAGCAGTGAGTTCTTATGGCACCTTATAAATAATGCTTTATGTGCAGTACTCATTTATAAAAATGTTGGCTTGCTGCTCTCCAGAAGCGCATATGAGTGAGCATCTGTAGCACTCCACAACTGCACCTCTCCTTTACAATTTATTATATTATCATTTACCTTTCTATAGCTCAGTTTCTGGACATAAAGTATGTTCTTACGTTTACAGCTCTGCGTACATAAAGGAACCCAGTAAATGTTTATTGAATGACTAATAATGTGACGAATTATACCAAACTTTTAAAATTAATCCTTTATTAACCATATAAATACCTTTCATACCCTCCTGCACTATTTTTGAGTGTGTACTAAAACGTTTATGGGGCTTAAACTGCACTTGACTCGAGCTGTCAGAGCATATGGGTGCCTTCCCTGTGGCGTTGCCTTCCCTTCCTGAGCCACAGGGCAGGTGCGGCGATCCATGGACATGCTGTTGGCTTCAGCTAACAGTTTCCATGGCAGTGCCCCTGTGCCGAGGTGGGGTGTTGGGGTGAGTCTCTGGTGGTCTTGAGAAGATGGTGACCTGTGCTCACTCTGCCATTGGTCTTAGGTGACGGTGGAGGAGGTCATGACCACAACTGCATACCTGGACCTTTTCCTGCGCAGCATCTCCGAGCCAGCACTCCTGGAGATCTTCCTGCGTTTCATCCTCCTGCATCAGCATGAAAATGTCCACATCCTGGACACTCTCACCAGCCGGATCAACACCCCTTTTCGGGTAAGGAGGGCTTCTGGGGAAAGATGCGTTCAACTCAGATTCCAGAGAACTGTTGGGGGATGAAATTCTGCCCATTTCCCTCCCTCCATTTCCATTTTCCCTGCAGCTGTCATCCTCTTTCCATTTGGATAGAGATAATTTGATAACGTTTTTCTTATCAGGTGTCCCTTTGTTAGGGAGGTGGCATTGTCCCTCACCCCCTATTTTTTCTCAATTCTATGTAGATGCTTTCTTCTGTTTAACTGGCAAAATGTACTCCCGAAAGAACAAATTCTAAGGACATAAAGACTTAAGTGCAAGGAAGGCCAAGGAACCAGAGTAATCAGGGCACGAGGGAGCAGACCTCTGTCCCTTGTGTTCTGGAGTGGAAATCAGGCAAGCTGTGGGCTTAGGCATTTATTCTTTCACTTGGAGCCCCACTCAACTTGGAAGATTCATTACGTACTATGGGTGCCATCTGCTGCAGCCCCTCCTCAAGGCTGTATCTATTTCATTGCAACCATTGTTTTAAAAGGAAAAGATAAAATCTAGCAGTATATCTTTTTAGTTAATAGCATGTATGTGTGTGCTACATACTTAAAAATAATATCAGAGAGAGGAAGAAGAGAGAACAGAACTATGTGGGAATAATATTTCTGTAATTTATTTGAAGTAATTTAGGGTTAAGTCTGAGCAGAGCCTAATAAATTTACTGGAAGAACAAAAGCATATATATTAGTATTATACATAAATACATATGTATTTATAGCCAGGAGGCAGGCAGGCATGGTCTGTAATCCAGCACTTAGGAAACTGAGGCCAAGAGTTTGCAAACCTTAGGCTAGCCTGGGCTACATAGCTGGTTCCTGTCCCAATAAAGATAAAAAATCAAGGAAATGAAAGTGTTATATTATAAAAACAAACTTTAACATTGCACCTGGTAGCAGCCTTCTCCAAGGCAGACCACAGGCCAAACCAACAGCAAGGCTCAGTAGATTTAAAAGGATCGGCATCCAAGCAGCGTAGGTTGTCTGCTTACAAGAAGTTTAAATTAAAAACAACATTGACAGAACCTGAGAAATATCCACAGATACATACTGTAAACGGCACACTAATAACTACCTAGAAAAGCAAGGAGCTGCAGGGAAAGGAGACGTTGCTTTGGGATGTTACAGCCTGGATGAACCATGGAGACATTACAGTAAGTGGCAAAAGGATATTACGGCCAGTAACCAAAACACAAACTGCTTGATTGCATTTGTCTGAGGCAGATAGGAAAAATAATCAAGCTTACAAAACCAGAGAGTAGAATGGCTGTTTCCGGAGACAAGGAACCATAACTAGTGGGGACGTCCTTCAGCTGAGGTAGGAGCTAAGAAAACTCAGAACTGAAGCTTAAAAGACAGTGTTCCCTTAAGAGAGGGAGTAAGGCTGTCCTTGCCAATTATTTAAGCATAGTGCTTCTGTTCATATAATTAAGCAAACAAAGACCCAGATTAAAATTAAAGCTGCCAGCTTTTTAGATGACATGATCTTATATGGAAAAAAAAAAGCCTCTGAGGAATAAGCTAAAAAGAACCATTAGAACTCATAATGAGTTCAGCAAGGCTGCAAAAATACAATTTCATGTGCAAAATCAATTTCATTTTTATATGTCGGTATTGTAACACTTCTTTTCCAGTTGCTGTGATAAAAAATTTTCTGACAGTTACTTAAAGGAAGAAGAGTCTGCTTTAGCTTACATTTCAAAGTGGAGTCCATCCTGGTAGGAATTGCAGGCAGCAGGAGCCCGGAGCAGCTGTGACATCATGTCCACATGAGGAACGGAACGGGGTGGCTGCGTGGATGTTGAGGCTAGGTTCCTCCGTGTGTGGGACAGCTAGGGTGGGTTCTCCAACATCGACCAAGGTTACTAAGATAACGCCCCACACGCATGCCCTGAGGTCTGTCTCCCAGGAGATTTTTAGATTCGATCAAGTTCACAATTAACACTAATGTTCACCATGAGCCATCTAAAAATCAAGTCAAGTCAGTCACATCAAAAATAATAAAATAATTGGGAAGAATTCTCACAAAAGAAGTATAAAGCATACTGCAAAACTACAATTTTGTTGTTGTTGTTGGTTTTAGTTTTTTGAGACAGGGTTTTTCTACGTAGCCTTGGCTGTCCTGGACTCCTTTGAAGACCAGGCTGGCCTCGAACTAACAGAGATCCACCTGCCTCTGCCTCCCCAATTGCTGGGATTACAGTTCTGCACCACCACACCCAACTTACAAATGCCTTTGAAAGAAATCAATGAACTAAATAAATGGAAAACCATTCTCTGTTCATAGGCCAGAAGACTTGATATTGCTACTATAAAAATATACTCAAATTTGATCTGCAGACTCAATGCGTTCAGTATAAAACTTATTGGCCTTTGTTGACATTGATAGGCTGATTCTAAAATTTACACAGAAATGCAAAATTCCCAAAATACCCAAAACAAACTTGAAAAAGAGACAACTGGGCATCAATATATGAAAGGTTGGCCCTGGGATCACATACATAAAACATTACATGGACTGAACAGGTTATATGTGTGTGTGTGTGTGTGTGTGTGTGTGTGTGTGTGTGTGTGTGTGTGTAAAACAACAATTAAATAAAAAGAGGCCATGAGAAAAAAAAGAATGAAATTTGATTACTAGCACACAATAAACAAACATTAACTAAAATGAATCAAAGACTTAAAGTTTAAAGAAAATGAGAAAATCTTCATAGTCTTTCTAAGATGATACCAAAAATGTGAACAAAAAAAAAATTGGACAAACTGGGCATATTAAAGATGAAGGTCTTTAGTGTTTTAGGATACTAAGGAATGGGAACCAAGTGTGGTGGGTGCTGTGTGTCTATGAGCCTAGAATTCTGCAAACTAAGGCAGGAGTCTCACAAGTTGGAAGCTAGCCCGAGTTACATAGCCAGTCCATATTTCAAAAATAGATCTAAATTAAGGTCCAGTGAGATGCTTCAGTGGGTAAAGGCTCCTGCTGTGCAAAGCTGGTTATCTGAACTCAGTCCGTGGGACCGACATAAAGGTGGCAGGCTAAGACTGACTCTGCCAAGCTGTCCTCTGACCTCCACATGTATGCACACTGGAATGTGTGCCCACACAAATCGTGCACACATACGCAACAGTAATAGTTTCAAATAAGAAAGAAATAAACAAAATCTTAAAAACTGGAAAGACATCCCACAGAATAGTTGGGAAGTTTTAAATCATATAAAACACTTGTACATAGAATAAAGAATTCCTACAACTCAGTTATTAAAAGAAACACACACCTTGTCAAGCATCTTTACGGTGATTGGCAGGGGTTACTATGGCGATGATAAGCAGGGTACCTATCGGAGACTGGAAAGTGTTGGGTGGCTCTAGTGTGAGAAAGAACAGAGGGGCAATGCCAGGCTAAGTCTCAGGGTACAGGAAAAGCATCCTAGGTAGGGGGAGCATGTCAGTGACAGGAACGGAGAGGGTGTGCTCTTTCTGACAACTTGTCACCTCCCTGAGCAAAGGTGTCTGGTGCCAGGACAAAGACAGCTATTTCCTTACGATACCTTTGTTGGTGTAAGCTCATCCTGCCTAGCAAACAAACTTCCGTGTACCCTCCTCTACAGAGAACAAAGAGTCTAAACTACTTAAATAGCCTGGCAGGTTGATAACAGCCTATAGAGCAGAAGCTACAGCATTTTTTTTTTAATTGGATGCTTCCCCTGTTTGGTAGTTAATTGTTCCCTTTTAGGAATTAGAGATCAAAAGAATTCATGTGTTTGTAAAGAATATTTTATTTAATTTATTAATTATTTTTGGAACGAACTACTTAAGGAAGTAGATTTTTACTCTCAGAACTCTACAGGAAATGGAACCAAAGAGGAAAATTGCCCCAACACCAAGAGAGAAACCGAGTCTTGGAGCTGCAAGCTCTGAGGGGTGCTGGCCAGGTTATAAGCAGGTGCCGTCTCCTGTGAGCCGTCTCTTGTAAATAGCCAGTGTCATATGTGATGACACCTTAGAAAAACAAGTTGTCTGGAGCAGAAGTCAGGAAGATTGTGTGTGTGTCAGGAGCTGAAGGGGACACTTTTGTTAGCTGGGTCTTTAAAGACTCGCAGTGTGAGCTGTAGCGTTTCCCAGCCAGGCCTGGGTGTCCAGTCAGCTATTCTCCTGTGGGACCTGGTATACTGAATGTGTTTTTCCTAGCAGCACCAGTGTGGTTTATGAAAACTGCTAGGAGTGGAGAGGCCATTTTGTTCTGTGATTCTGGTTTATTTCGCACCTGACGGGGGTGGAGTTTTCAGCCTGACACCTGACCCAGCATGTGCGGTGATTGTTCCCCAGCTTTGTGTGGTGTCCCTGGCGCTGTTCCGAACGCTCATCGGCTTACATTGTGAAGATGTGATGTTACAACTAGTTTTAAGGTGAGCGACCATTGTTTTGTTCTCTTTTAAGAAAGGTTTCCTCTGTAGCATTGCTGGTTTGTTTTACTTTGATATGTAAATGAAGTAAGGACTTGCCTGTGAGGAAGAAAATTATTAAAAGAGCCAATTTAATTTTTTTTTTTTTTGGTTTTCTTTGTTACAGTTAATTTTGTTTTATTATGAAAAGTTTTTAGTGGAGGACATTTGTATTGTATTATGAATATGTTCCTGAAAACAATAATGAGAATGTTGGGAAAAGTAAGTATTAAAGCTCTTATACTGGGGTCATGGCCGAACTGCATTCTCCTGGGCTACCCTTTGGGGTTTGCCCTCGTAAGGGACCTTTGTTATTAAAAAACAACTTTTTTGAATATAAACCTCTTGAATATAATCGTCAGCTGTTTCTTTAGTAACATTGCACTGTGACCATCCAGGCTGTGTGCCCTGATTGTGAGGACAGCATGGAACAGATAGCCAGGGCTCAGCAGCGGTGATGAAACCATCCTTCAGTACCATGGGGAGCCTCTGATGACGCTGCTGTCATGGTTTGGTAATTAGGCAGTAGGCTCAGCAGTCCCCAGTCCTGCCTTGCCCCCCGCCCCCTGCCCCCTGCCCCCTGCCCCCTACCCCCACACACTCATGGGAACCCTGCTTCTGTGAAGGGACGTGACCATGCTTCATTGCTAACTTGGGGTTCAGTCCGAAGCCCAGTGCAGAACCCAAGAAGCAGGCTAGTCCCCTGGGATTGTCTGTCTGCCTTTTTGATGAACCCAAGTGCACTCCTCCAGTGAGACCCACCCTGGGACAAACTGCAAAGTGTATTAAGGGGGACCGTAGGGAGACTGCTGTGGCCAAGGTATCTGCCCCTCTCCTCTGTAACTGCTATGTGCAAAGCAGAGCCAGGCCTGTAAAGAAATCACTTCCCATAGAGATGTGTTCATTTGTCTGTTCTGTCATCTTCTCTTACATGGACCCGTATATAGACACAGAGCTCTGCTTTCGGGGGTGGGGAGTAGGGAATAGAAGAGTGGAATTCTTTGGGAACAGAAGTAAGCAAGGCTGACCTGAGGAACTCTGCTCTATGAAAAGGGTGGCCAGTAAATGCAGTATAAGAGGGCCACAAGGACACCCTTGAGTGTACCCCGCCTTCCTCAGTAGGAATAAGGATGCTGAAGCTGAGGACAGCGTAGAGGGAAGCCTGGGCTTTCTCTAGTCCAACGCTGGGTTTTGATATGACTTGACTGGGGGAGGGGCTGGGAACGCAGCTCATTTGATGAAGAGCTTGCCACACAAGCACGAGGGCCTGAATTTGATTCCCAGAACCCATTTTAAAAATAGCAGGGTGGAGTAGTATATGCTTGTAATCCCCAGTGCCAAAGCGCCAGAAACAGGATCTTTGGAGTTCACTGGCCAGCCAGGCTAGAGGTCATAGTTGAGTCCCAGGGCTAGTGAGAGGCCATGTCTCAACATAAACAAGCTAGATGATGCCTGAGGAATGAGAGATGAAGTTGACTTCTGACCTCTACCTGTATGTACGTACGTGTACACACACACACACACACACACACACACACACACACACACACACATACACACATACACACAGAGTGGAGGGGTTGGGGGAGACAGACAGATGGATGGATGGACGGACAGGTGGACAGGTGGACAGAAGACCAATTGGGAGATTACTGAGATGAATCCACGATCACTGACATGATAGGTAGCTCTGCAGAAGCCAGGGGATATGAAAGTGCCATTGGGACTTGTGCCATTGGGACTTGGATGTGGTCATTGTCTGGGACTGGTCAGAAATGCAGATTCTGACAGAACCTGACAGACCAGAAGCCCTGGAGATGGGGCCTGTGAGCTGTGTCTTAACAGACACTATGGAGCAGCGCTTCTCAACCTATCCTGCAGATCAGATATTTACATTATAACCCATAACAGTTATGAAATAGCAACAAAATAACTTTATGGCTGAGGGTCACCACAACACGAGGGCCAGTAGCATTAGGAAGGCTGAGAACCACTGCTCCAGAAGTCCTGGCCTACCGCTGGAGTTGGGGTGTCACTGGCTGGAGGGATAGTTGGTGAGAGGAGAGCATCCCACAAAGGGGGAACTAAACCCCAAGTCCTGGAAAACTGATAGCACACTGTGGAGGGCCTTCCAGATTGTTGCTTTACGGGAGACTATCATGTGTAAGATTTTTAAGTAAACCAGCGGTTTTTGAACTTTTAGGGTTTAAATCAGGTCATCGGTAACTAATCTTAAGGCATTAGCAGAGAACAAATCCGATCATAAGGACACAGCTGGTAGTCTGTTTTAAAAGGATTACTTCAGCTCCCCAGCAAGTCTCTACCGACAGGACAGAACACATTAGCGGGGCCTGAGTGAAATCCTGCAGAACAACTTGGCAAAGCATTTTTTATTGCTCAGAAGCAGGCTCTTGCTCAAGGTGGGCAAAGCTTGATTGCATTTGAATGTTAAATTCCTAAATGCTGCTTTGCTGATGTCAGGGAAAACAGCTCTGTGTGTGTGTCAGTGTGTGTGTGTGTGTGTGTGTGTGTGTGTGTGTGTGTGTCTAACTAACCAGGTCTGAGGCTTATCGCTTCCATACTGTGGGTCACCAAGGTCTGGCAAGGCCAGAGTGGCAGGTTGGCTTGCTGAAACATCTGGTGACCTTTACAAGATGAGCTCTGATCACCTCGTTGTCTGCTCACAGAACTCAAATCTGTCCTCAGCATCTGAGGGCCAGGCCTAGCCCTTATGAGCATGAGAAATGAGCTTTTGTGTGAATGCGCACGTGTTTAGGTTCTGTGGCTTTAGGGCCAGCTGACTCTGTGGTGTCTGAGAAGGTGCCTGCACACCATCAAGCCATTACAAGCTCCGAGTGGGAGGAGGAGGAAGAGAGACCAGGCCTGAGGTTCGAGGCACTTGGCCCCAGGCGCTCTGGCTGGCTGCTTTGTCCGTGGGG
Source organism: Acomys minous (assembly GCF_964271855.1). Classification (NCBI taxonomy): domain Eukaryota; kingdom Metazoa; phylum Chordata; class Mammalia; order Rodentia; family Muridae; genus Acomys; species Acomys minous. Next base: position 58,087,784 of record NC_140499.1, on the reverse strand, counting down.
ATGGTGGTGTCAGTGCAGGAACAATTGCTCTTTACTGAATACTTCCTACTTCCAGCTCTGCTTCCTGGCAGAGCGCCAGAGGACAGCACCTGTGCAGGAGACCTCCAGCTCCTCCAAACCACCCCCACCCCCCACCCCCACCCCCACCCCCACCCCCACCCCCCAGAGCTGTAGGTTTTACTTGTTTGGCTTCTGGAACCTGCTTCCTCGTAGGATTATTGAGAAGAGCAATTGTGGTGATATCCACAAAAATGCTTCTGAAAGACCATGCGGTGTTATATACACTTAAGGGTTGGAGACTCATACAAATAATGTCTTTTCTGATTTAGAGTCTGTCCCTGAAGCAAGGAGAACAAAAACCTTTATTCTTCTAGTCATTTAAGCTTTGTTTGAAAGAATATAAAAATAGATTATAATCTACCCCTTTCATTTTTGCCCGCTGTGCAGTTGTTTCACTGCACATGACAAGCCTTGGAGGTCTGAGAGCCCGTGAGCAGCACGGGTTGTGTGGATCCCTCCTAATGGAGCTGTTATGTGGTAAATCAATCACCATCTCTCTGTCTGTCGCAACCCAAGCGCTCTTAAATATTAATGCTTCAAGTAGTGTCCTATTCAAGTATTGATGCAAGTTTCTTCTTTGGCAAAGTGTCAGAAGGGTACATTGAAATGAGAGATTCCCAAAGAGAGGATAGGCCAAGAAGCAGAAAATCCAGGAGGATGTGCCCACTTCCCATGTGTGCTGCCGAGAGACTCCAAGCGCCACAGAGCCCTCTGCTCTGGGAATTTCCCAGTTCTGGGAAAGGTCAATTGCTTATGCCTTGGTGGCCATCTCTAAATGTTTCTCTTAGGGTGTTTTAGTTTAGTTTAGTTTTGTTTTGAATCATGTTTGTGAACTCCATTGACTGTTATGCTCAGACAGGGGCAGTTTTGCTTGAAGAGAGGTTATGTATACATAATTCAGGAGCGCTTCTGCCTTGCAAGGGAGGCAGGGGACAGTGGCAGAGGTGGACAGCCAGCCCAGGGGGGTTAGAGAGGAGAAGCATGGGCAGAGATGGGGAACACTGAAGATCTTTTGAAGCTCACCAGCTCTGCTCCCGGGTTTATGTCTGTGGGTGCATGCTCCGGCTCATCAGCCTTGCATTTTGATTTGGCCGTTTCCTTGTCAGTGTGTCAGTAAGCACTGTGTGCTCTTTGTCACCACTTGATAGTTACTGACGTCAGTTTGAATGGTGGCTTAGTTTTAAAAAATCGATTCTTTGCGGATTTCATACATGGATATAATGTATTTGGACCACATCTACCTCCCACTCCACATCCCATACCCTCCTTGGAAGTTCTTATTGGTTTTTGTTGTGATGGCTTACTCCAATAAATGATAGCCAGTGAAAGGTTGTAGAGGGTCGAGGAAGTAATGGAATGTGTGTGTGCATGTCTGTGTGTGTGTGTGTGTGCACATGTGTGTACATTGTATGCGCATGTGTGCATAGATGTGTGCATGTACGCCTGTGTGTGTGCATGTGTGTATGCGTACATGTGTGTGTGAATGTGTGTTTAATATGGACAACATTTTTTTATTCTGGTATATTGGGGAATGACTTAATCTGGACATTTGAACACAGCCTGTCCTCATCTGTGAGCTGTGTGTGGTGGTACAGACCTATAATCCCAGTCCTCATGAAGCTGAAGCAGGCGAGGGACAGGCTTGAGGACAGGCTGGGCTCCATAGCGATTTCAGGCCACCCCAAGAAATGCAACATTTCTACCAGTCAGTCAACACACGCAGAGCTCTGCAACTATCACTGCCTGATTTAAATAAAATCTCCAAACAAAATTAAGTATCATATAGTCAAAATCTGGCTTCGTGAGAAGTACCTGTACTAAGTGCCTCCGTGAGTTTTCTGCTAGCTACAACCACACCATCTTCATGTTTATTGTCTGAGAAGCTTTTAGCAAATATTCTGTTCCTGGTCGTTCTCTCAAACAGGTGGAAAGACGCAGGGCTAAGGTGCCATTTTGTCTCCTCACCCTTGGTTAAAACCCAACAGAATAGTGGCTGGGAATCCCAGGGCCACTCACTGGGGCAGCTGCCCCCCATTTCCACGCCATAGAACCTTTGGTTAAACCAACAGGGGTCTCCCTCCGTTTGACATATTTAAAAGAAAAGTCTTAGCTTCGGCTGAGAACAGGCATTTTCAGTGTCGTGCATGGTCAACTCTTTCTACTGGTGAGATTTGATAAAGAGCTTTATTAGCTCGGATCCAGCGTTCCATTTTTAAATACTTCAAACAAAGAGTAGAGGCGTGTATATCAATTTAAGTCATGACATATGGTTGGTTTGAGTTGCAAGCAGGCATTGGGTCCGTGCAGTCTGTAGAAACACTGAGGCCATCGATGCTGAGAATGGCCAGTGATCCAAGGGAGGGTCCATGAGCCCTGTGCAGTGCGAGTTGCTGGAGGCCTCACCAGGCTGGGAAAAGCAGAGTTCACGGCAGAGCTACGGGATAGGTTCCCTTGATGTCACTGTTGCCTTTCCCTCCCCAGACAGGAACGTGACTTTCTCCCACTGTTGTCATGTGATCATGTGGTGTCTGCTGTGGTACGGTCCTTGCTCTTTTTCTGGGTGCTGCCTTACTTCCATTATATCCTGTGGGTGGCTGCCTGTGACTGCCTTCCCCGGTTATCCCCTGTCCCTGAGGTGTGGGGGCAACTGGATTACCTGTGATTCTGAGTTCCAGTTGGGCTATGTTCAGACAGCAGTGGGGGCATGCTTCTGTCCCTCTTGTCACCCCGATCACCAAGGCGTCTCAGTTCAGAGAGCCGTTATGAGAAAGGATGTCTTTATTTTCCGCCCACACCATCCATCCTGCCTATTTAAGGTTCAGACACAGGTCTCCAAGGAGTCTGAACACACCCGTCTCCTTCCCTGTTCTCCCCTTCCTTCTGCGCCTTTGTTCTTGTTGCTTTCAAGAAACAGCTTATGAAAGTAGATGCCGCCACACCAGAGGTGACTGATGGGGTGAATCCGGCTCTTAGAAACGGCAGTGTGTGTGCCCACAAGGGTGGAAGGCATGAGGGAGAGACAGACCCTTGCACCCACCGAGCTGCACCAGGAAGTTAAAGCACTCAAGACACGGCTTCATGTGGGGAGAGTGGCACATTTGTATGTCATACCTGCATAGTGATCGAAGTGATCACTTAGAATGGGTGGGGGTGGGGTAGGGTGGGGGGATTGAATGTTTCTCTCCCTGACTCAGGCTCCTTGCGGCTGATGGGCCGTTAGGACAAGCTTAGGCTTTCTTCACTGGAATCATCAGGAGATGTGGGCACGTGTTTTTTATCTTTTCCACGGGATCCTTAATCACAGCTTGTTTTCCTTTTTGACTCCTCTTTCTCAGGAGCTGGATCAGGAAGAAGCACACATTCTGGTTTCTTAAAGGTTGTGGTTGCTCAGCTGGGACCTTAGGCTTCTGGGAAATTGGCTCCGGCTTCGGGCCCTTGATTGGTCCGTCCTTGTTGAAATGACTGGTGAGGTGGTTCTTTTTAGAACAGGCAGCCACTAAACAGACCCATCCTGGCCCACAAAGCCCACTAATGTGCTTAGCTGTGTCTGAAACACGATTGGATTTTCTCTTCCCTGGGTTCATGTTAATGTGGGGATGCTTTCAGCCACCAGCCAACCTGTGCAGGGCGGCTGGGGTGGGGCACATGGCTCCCCACTGAGCTGTTAGGTACCATTTCCCATCCTGGTCATGGAGAACAGAAGGCGCCGTGGAGGGATTTGCCACCTTCACTTACAGCTTACTATGAGTCAGAGTTTTCGGGATCGTAAGACAAAACTGCTGAGGCAGTCCTTGCTCTGGTAGCACATATGCTGAGGGGAGAAGATTAGAAATATTTGTGATGCGAGAATAATAATGCTTCCGCGTACACATGGAGGAGGGAGAGGGGGCACTCTCTGCCTTGGAGCAAGCAGCTGGAAAGCCTCCCCACAGGATGTGGTGTTTCCACGGTAAGGAGCTGTCAGGCGGAGAAGGGGGAAGGTTCACTCCAGGGAGGCTGCAGTGGGTTTAAAGGAGTGATGGTAAAGAGGGGAATGAGACGAGGAGGGTTGTGGAGAGGGCTAGAAATACACTGAAGAGAACAGTTCTGTCAGACGGAAGACGCTCTTGGCATGCTCTTAAGCAAGGCAGTGGATAGCCGGTGGCCATGCGCAGGGCGGCCTGCGGCTGGGGAGAAGATGAGTCTGGCCCTGCTCATGGCTGCCTTATACTATCATTTCTGGTAGTGGTGCTAGGGCGCTGCGGAGACATTGAACGCCAGCTCTTTGTCGTTCCAGGTACCTGATCCCCTGCAATCACATGATGCTGAGTCAAAGGTGGGCTGTGAAGGAGAGAGACTGTTACTCCGTGTCCGCCGCCAAGCTGCTTGCCTTGACCCCTGTGTGTTGTGCCAGTGGCATCACTCTGACACTCGGGAACCAAGAAAGGGATTATATCCTCTGGTCAAAGTGTACGCCTGATGGCTCAGGTGGGAATGTGTTAGGAATAACCTTTAAATATGATGCCATGTCCACCTGCCCTGGCATGATGTGTCTCTTTGGGTAGACAGAATGGTTGGAGCCCTTTTCTGCACCATAAGGAATTAGAGCTCATGAATGCACCTGTCTTCACTTAGTCTTTTTTTTATTTTTTTAACATATTTTTATTTTTACAAGTCCTTTCTAGCGGTATCTTCAGAGTCCAAATATGAAAACATATACTAACATGTCTTCTAAAACCAAATGGGCTATAGGTATTGGGTCTATAGCCAAGACAGACCTGCTTTCTAATTTCCAAATTTCCAAATTGAGATTAAGCGTGATTTTCCATACTTTCCAGCTACTCCCTCTGAGCAATCACATCTAAGGATGTGCGCAAAGCAGCGCTGCCATTTGCAGATGACGGAGCCGACTCAGGGAGAAGGGTCAACTTGTTCAAGGTTGTGCAACAGGCAGCTTTTCTGACTGCCGTCTCCCGTGTTGTTCTACATCCAGCCCCTGGAGTTGCAACAGACATGTGCCCCAGTGGGTGGATGACGTAGCCAGCTGGCAGAGTTGCTGCGCCACAGTTACCAGCTAGGATTCTGACCTTGGCTTTACCACCTTTTAGGGAAAAATTCTTAATCATTCCAAGCTTCTGCCCCCCCCCACCACCACCCCCTTTTGTGAAATAGTACCAGCCTCAAAGGACTGCTCCAAATATATGTGAGCTCAGGCACACAGAGCTCAGAAGCCTTGCCCGGAACATAGCCACTGCTCAGGAAACATTCCTAGGAGTAGTTTCATGTCTTTTTATTTGAAGGGTATTAAGAAAAGTGACGCTAACCTTCTAACAGCAGAATGGTAAACAATGTGTCTATTTTACTGGGCTACATAGATATATTCCTAAAGGCTCAAGCTTGACCCAGCCTGGTCTGGTAGAAAGTCCATTATGAAAGGGCACAGAGCTCACAAAGATGTGGCATGGAGTGTGGAGAGGGTCCAGAACAGGCCAGCGCTTGCGTCATCCATGGTCCTGCCGCAGCTAGGGTGGAGGTTCTTCCATGTGTGAGCAAGTGAGGAAGACAGCATCTGCCATGAAGGATCATTAACGTCCATGTCAGTACTCTAGATATTTAAGAAATGGTAGAAAGCCTGCTCTCCTCTACCAAGTCAGTCTTTTATAAAAATGTCCTTTGCTGGGAAATTACAAACCAAGAGCAGTTTTCACAACTATTTCAGAATGATGATGGAACTTATAACTTTATGTCAGTTGCCTTTGAGCACGTGACACCTTCTCAGGTCCAGATGACTGCTTTGGTTTGACTGTGACTTGACTTCAGGAGACCATTTGCTATGTGTCAACATCCTCGTTATTGCCAACAAGGTGGAATGAGCTAATTTGCTGTTTCTAGAAACCCAAGATTTTTCTGCCTGAAAACCTGGCCCTCAAACTCATGAGTCATCAGCCTTCCCCTTTATTATCAAAATTAAAATTAAAATACTTTTAAGTCATTATTCACTGCGGCAGGCCCCACACTGGGACATCACCTGTCATCTCTGCATCTCATTAGCTCTCGTTTCTCTAATGACTAATTTAGAGGGAAGTCGGGGTTCCCTCCTTCTGGGTTCTTTGACTTGTTAGTGGGTGAATTTAGGAATGGACTCAGAAGGAAACCTAAAGACAATTTTATTAACATTTGACAGAGAAACACCAGGGCAGGCAAGCTGTAAGTCTTGGCAGTTTTCAGGAAGAGAGAGATGGGGAAGAGGAAGAGGGAGGCTGTGCCTCATGTCTTTCCAGTTAGGGTCCGGAAGGCAAATAGATTCCGCGGTAGGTGAGCCCCGTCTATGTGGAGGACAAGCAGGGCATGGCACAAGGGGGTGAGTGGAGGCCAGGGTCCTTAGAGAAAGAGTAAGGGAGCCCAGAGTAGGAGGGAAGGTGAGCCTAGGTTTTTAGCCAAAAGAAAAAAAAGAGGGGGGGGGCAGAAAAGAAGAAGGAAAAGTGAATTTTCTAAACAATTCAGAGAAGCTGGGAGGCTCCGTGGCAGAGGCTCTGTAAGAGGTTGTACAAGGGAGGGGCTTCTGGGAAGGCTCAATGCGTTGTCTCTGTAAGAGGGTAGGTATTTCTCCTCTCCTCAGCACATCTTCAGACGAATTAGCTTTCCTGCCGCGGTGGACTCAAGGCTGGTGATTGACAGGCCCAACTAGATTAACTCTCAGGGGAGAAAGCATACTATGTAAAGTTCTGGTCTCTGAAGCAGATCAGAAGGCCATGTCTCTACCTGGGACCTGAGGCATTTAGATGCTTTGACCAGGAGTCCTGACCCTTCTAGTGTTGCCAGGAAATGGGAGGTGGGCTCCAAAGCTGACCATGATAGAGGAGACCATCCTGACGGGCCTCTAAGGCTGTCTAGTCACCTCACGGCATCACCCAGGGGTTTCCTGTTGGCTATAGGCAGCACCTAGCCATTTGGTTCTGTCTCTCCTGTGAGGTTGGAGTTTCTGTCACTGTCTTTCCTTCTTAATGCAGCTTTTATTATTCAGAAATAATTTAGCCAGCCATCACTAGACTAAGCTGGTCCCAGGTCCCTGGGTGCACCCATCCCCACCTTCCTTCCTGATGCTATCTGTTCCTGCACAGGGCCTGAGGAGCAGCTGCTGCCAGAAGCACCCTGCCCACCTGCCCCACCTGCCCCGCCTGCCCCACCTGCTCCACCTGCCCCACCTGCCCCATCTGCCCCGGCAGCCTGCATTGTGGAGTACGGGAAGGCCCTGGACATCAGCTACCTGCAGTATCTGTGGGAGGCCCACGCCAACATCCTCCACTGCATGAGGGACTGCAGGGTGTGGTCAGCTCTCTATGATGGGGACTCGCCTGACCCCGAGACCTTTCTTCAGAACCTGCCAGAGGAGAGCCGAGAAAACTCAGCCCACCCAGAGGCCAGGCTCCCACAGCAGCGTACCAGGACACCAGGGCAGACAAAGGCCAAGAGCCAGTCGGAGCTGGAATGGGATGACAGCTACGACACTGGCATCTCGTCAGGGGCTGACGTGGGCTCCCCTGGGCCTTATGATGATGCAGAGACCCCAGCCCCACCAGCACCTGTTGATCCTCCCAAACACATCCAAGAGATGAAGAGGAATGCCATCCTCCTCTTCAAGGGGTCCTACATTGAAGAGTCAGACTTCCAGGATGATGTGATGGTTTACAGGCTGTGTGCTGAGAAGGACTCTGAGGATACCAGGGAGCCACAGGGGGACACCACAGACCCACCAGCTGAGTCCCAGCCTGAAGCCCAGAGTGCCCCCGTAAGCAATGGACCTCTCTTGAGCCTCGATCATGAGGCGGAGTCACAACCCAGCAGGGAGAGTTCAGACCTGTGTCCGAACACATTGTCAGAAGCCGAGCCAGAGAATGAACCTGACAGAGCCTTGGAATCGGACTCAGAGTTGGCAGCCCCCACGTTGGAGGCAGAACCCCAGTCAGACCTGGCAGCTGTCAACTCGGAGAGTGAAGATTTCATTGCACAGTACAACCAAATCATTCAAGAGCTGGATTCTGGCACTGAGGGCTTGATGGACCAGAGCATCCCCGGGTCTGACTCCTTGCTTCTTACACACCAGGAAGAAAGGAGTGAAGGATGCAAGCAAGAGGAGGAGGAGGAGAAGGAGGAGGAAGAGGAGGACTTCGACTCCCTCATGGCAGAAACTCCTGCTGTGGAGACTGGGCCGTCCCCATTTGGTGTTAGAGACGACATGGCCTTAAAGAGTCGCCATCCTGTGAGGACTCAGAGCACCCCGTTCACAGGTGACAGCCTCAGGTGGCTTTGTGGTTGCAGCTTTTGAGGGTGCTTGTGCTATGGCAAGAGGGAAGTGGGGAAGCAGAAGGTAAGGCGTGCCCATTTACCTAACAGGGGTGACATGTCTCGGTGTGTGTATCAGACGGCATGCTCCATGATGGTGAGACATTTGTTTTGTGTTCTGTTCCCAGTGGCCGAGCAATGGCATCATGCTTGGAAACACTTTCAGGATGATAGTTGGGTGAGAGGGCCATTGACACTAGTTGGGCTTTTGCTCCTAAGGAAAGCCTCGACACCTCAAAATAAGATTAGATCCACATACACTGACTGCTTTCCCAAGTGCACGGGTTCCATGCTAATGCCGCCAGCGACAGGGAGAATCTGAGTAAGAGGCAAATGGCTGGGCTAGGATATACAATGAGTGGTCAGCCAAGACTGTATGGTAGAAAACGCCAGTAACTATTAAGCAGAAAAGTCTACATTCAAAAATAGTAGCACAGGGGAATTCCCACAGATAAGAATTCAGTGGACTAAGGGAAGGCTGGAGTGGAAAGCCTGGGTGGTATCTGATAGCAAATAGAGGTACTGGAAAAAGCCAGTGACCAAAGGGACAGACAGTGGCCTTGGAGTCACACTCTGAGTATACCCTGACTTTAGCTACTTAACCAGGTCTGGGGCTTTGGTATCCTTGTACCTGCAGAGCCCCAGTGAGGGCTGATTGAGGTAGAAGGCTGGGCACTGCTCTTGTTCTCACTGGAGGCCCCTCAGACTCAGTTGAGAATTCTCCTTCCCAGACAGTGGGGCGTACCTTGGTCAGGAAGGACACTGTCCCCACCTTCCGGGATCCCCTTGGACAGATGGAGGAAAAAAAAAAAGATTGCATTCTGGCCCAGTCAAGGAGGTCTGCTGTGATTTCAAGGGGGCTTCCCATTCCTCACCCCCAATGTTTATTCATTTATTTACTGATGCCTGAAGATGTATTTAAACAGGGAGAAAGCTTTTAATTCCACAATTATCAGGCTTGAGCTTCTAGCTGAGATAACATTTCAGTGTGAACAAATTTTAATTAAAATTCAACCAGTCAGTCAATCATAAGTTAAAAGGATTAGATCATCTTAGGTTTCCCAGTCGATGGGGGAAGGGATGGAGTTGGGGGAGCTGAGTGAGAGAAAGAGGCCGAAGTAAGCGGTTATCCTCTTGGCACACCCGGCAGGCAGAAGCCCCAGTGTCTTGCAACCATTTTGTTGGCATCAGAACTGAGTCTTGAGTAATGAAGGCTGCCTGCCGTTTAGGGTGCCAGCTTTCTGACAAAATTGTTCCATCTCTGGGAAATATGTAAATTGAGGGAAGAAATAGCTTCCCTTGGGGGAAAGCATAGGAAACAATGCTTTATCACTAACATCGGTTATGTATGCGTCACCAGCTGCGAGCTAATGAAATGCAAGTTCCTTGGTACACATAGGCCACCATGACGAAAGCCTTGCCTTTTCCCTTACTCTTTCTAGAACGTGCACACAGTGTCAGGAAATACATCTTTCTGTGCATGAGTCCTGTGGTTTCTCAACTCCCAGGTATGGGCTGAGGCGCTAGCCCACCTTCCCTCCCTCCACGGACTCATCAGGGATCAGCAGCAGAAAGTAATTCCGCTGAGGGGAATTTGCTTCCTAGAAAAGTCATAGTATTCCATATCTGTAATTTCATGTACTCATGAATCCAACAATTTTTTTTATTGAACCTGTAATATTTGCTAACTCTATGCATAGGATCTAGAGACACATAATAGACACTCATTCACAGAGACACCAGCAAAGAACTTGGTTCTTAGTGATAAGCGGCGTCCGCCATTGTGTCTCAGGTTGGAGGGGCGAGCCTGGTGGAGGGAGGAGGAAATGTCACACAACAGGGGGCCTCATGGTGAGGGGGCCCCATGGTGAGTCGGAGAGCCAAGCAGCATTGTGTGACTTTTCCTGGGGACACATGGTTAAATGCCTGTTACCCCTAGCCAGGGCGCTAAGGACAGACTAAAGAAACAAACCTAAGTCTCGAGTGTTGAGCAGTAGAGTTTGTCAGGACTCCTCCCATAAGCGTGTATGAGGGTTACTTACACCAGCATGGGGGAGTCAAAGGAAGCTGCATCCGCGGGAAGCCCACCCCAGCACAGGCGGTGAGTCACATAAGTGGCATTCCTGGAGGTCCCTGCAGAAAGGACCGTCATTCATGTATGTGTGTGTGTGTGTACATACATGTGTGTGTGTGTGTGTGTGTGTGTGTGTGTGTGTGTGTATCTTTGAGATGAGGCCTTAGGAGTCTTGCAGGCTCATTAATTTTCTGAGCCTCGTAACTTTAGCTGCCTTCTAAGTCTTAGGAGCCTCCTCCTCCCCCCAGAAGGAAATGGCTACACCCTGAGCTGACAGTGTCCAGCAGAGCTACTGCTAGTGAAGAGTATGCATCTCACAGGCAAAGACGTGGGAGAGGAAGCTCAGGAGTAGATGGTGTCTGCTTATGGGGGGTGTCTCTGGGCCAAGGTAAAGAAGGGGACCTTGTACCCCGACCTGAGCATTAACGTTGGAGTGTGGCCCGACAGGATCTGAAGAAGCCAGGCTTGATAGTGTTGTGGGGTTGGAGAGGTGGCAGGAGGAACAAGGGGGAGACGTATTTATTATATCAGAATGTGGGCGGTGCCACTGCTGACGTGGCCGTTCTGCTCCTAGAGCCATGTCCACGGGTGTATTCATACTTCTGTGCAACACACACACATCCATCCATCCATCTGTACATGTATATGTACACATACATGTCCACACTCACAGTCACACACACACACACACACACACACACACACACACACACACAAACACACACACACCTGGGAATCAAGATAATATGCTGGCTAACAGCCTTACCAACAGGTAGTCCAAATTAATTCTGACTCCATTATTTACAAGTTGTGTGTACTTAGCATTCTGCCTTATCTTTAAATGGGATAAATAATTAACATACTTCCTAGGTTGATTTTGCCAAGTGAGTCAGTACAGGAAAAGTACCTAGAATTCTGTCTTCTGTATAGAAGTGCTTAATAAATGTTTTCAACAATAATTCAGATATCACATATATATATACATATATGTATGTATATATATTTCTGTAATATACTACAATTTGTTACAAAGGTTTCTTTCCAGGAGGTGGCTTGTTTTTCACTTTATACCTTTATACTGTTTTAAAGGTGTGTGTGTGTGTGTGTGTGTGTGTGTGTGTGTGTGTGTGTGTGTGTGTGTTTATATGTATACAATGCTAATCTCTCTTAGGAAGACTATTGCTTGATTCCCAACAGGATATGCAAGCCTCTCTAAGGCAGAGATACAGAGGTGGAGGTGAGGGTGCATATTTAGATGTTTCCAAGGTTGGATTTATGAACCGAGCTGAGCTACAGAATCGATGACAACTTTGTTTTCAGAATTGAGAACAGACTGAATACAGACCAGAGGCTGAGCATTAAAGGAAAGGAAGTGAACGGGAGTGGGTAGCAGTGAGGCTGTAGTCTTTCTGAAGATTTAAATCGTCTCTGGGTGTTCTGTCAATCACCTTTGTAGGCGTGCAATACAATGTCTGAGGTCCTCGGCTCTATTTTCTCTCACCGTTTCAGAGGATTCAGTCCTCGCCCCCGTTGCCTTGGGTCCTGTGGTAGGTAGCACAGCACGGTGGGGAGTGTGTGAGCCAGGAGCCCATCTCATGGTATAATGGGAGCAAAAAGGCACAAGGAAAATGAGGTTCCTCCTCAGGGGCATGCCTTTCCTTCATGAGGCTCCGTTCCCTAACGTTCATGCCATGAGGAGACCAAGCCTTTTCAATAGACGCACGGGCCTTCGGCAGACAGTCATGGTCTAACTAATAGGCAAGGAACTTATTGTCCTCCCAGGAGTAGAGGGGAAAAGATTCAGCCTCCACTCCTAACACGGCCTGTGGCTTTCTGAGAGTATCTCTGTCTTCTGGTTTTCAGATGCTTACGGTTCCCCTGGCAACTGCTCTTTGCTAAGTAGCTTTCTTTGATGTGCTAGATGCCAGCTAAGAATAAAGTCCGAATTTAAAGAGTTTAATGTGTATATGTTTTATTGCCCACACCTGAGAATATACAGTTAGCATCGTTGGTGGATTATGACGGGAGTCTTCTGACTCTGACTCAGTGTACTGAGACACCGATGGCATAACCTTATTCTCCACCATGCATAGGACTTGAGCTTTTTCATGCCCCTGTAGTAGTGCTGATCCCTACCTGTCTACCCTAGTCACCAAAGACCAGCAGTACTCTTAGGTAGGATGGCTGGATGCAGACAAGAATATTCTGGGGTCGGGGAAAGTAAGTCAGAAGGTCATGTTAGGAACATGTTTTGCCAAAGGCTCCACCTACTTGATTATGACTTTACCAAGCACTTTTAATTTTTCATATGTAAGGAAATAGATAAGCAATCAGAGATATCAGTGGCTCGGGGTGGACTGAGGGTATGACAGACAGGCAGAGAAAATTGGTCCAGAGTAGAAGAGGGTAAGGAAAGCAATTTGGAAAGCCAGACTGCTGTGGTGACTTAAGAACCCCAGTGACATGTTGGGGGTCCTTAAAAGGACAATCACTAATCAGTTTCAGACTGAGATTTCAGTCTGTGGGGTCTCTGGCATGTTTGACAGACCCTCCCCGGTGTGTTTGCGAGTTTCCCCAGGGCTCACCAATCCCGTTAGCCTAGAACAGGGTGAAGAACTCTGCTACACTTCCCAGGAGGCTGTGGCACGTGAAGGGATAGACCCACCGGGGTCTACAGAGGTCCTGACAGAGGGTCACCGCACGGCCCACCTCCCCATGTCTGTGCTTGGTGTACTCATCTGTTGTCGTTTCTCAGAGGCCTTGCTTCCTTGTGAGGGACTTGCTGCTGGCAGACTTCCGCATAAAGCATCTCTGGGGAAGTGTGGTTGTGTTGGACTCACGCTAAGTAGTGGTGAAGTCCTCATAAGGCGTGTTTCTCAAGGGTTATCTATGAGTGTTATAAATATGCCCAGGTTTAGTGGCATCATCAACAGCTCTACTGGGGGAAATACAGAATTCTCATCGATCTTGCTTAATGGAACACTTTTATGGCAAAAATTTAAAACATCTTCAAGCAATGTTATTAATTCCAGATTTATTATATTTTGTTTTCCTTGCCCTCAGTAAACTAACACATAAACCATATTAACTTGCGATCAACCTGAAGCTAGAACAGCTTCTTTTTGTATGCGTATAATATGTATATATGCATATATATGTGTATATAGTATGTATATATATATTCATAACCTGCTTTTGTAATCGTAGGGCTTTGTATTTTGATACCTCTGTGTCACACTGGGCCACATTTCCTGAGCCTGACCCCTTCTTTCTCCCTGGTCTGAAATAGAAGACGCAGGTACTGAGTGGTCAGCTCTCCTCCGTCCAGCCTCTTCATCCGCGCATTCTCTCTTTCCCATCCTTCCACGTTATGACGTTATAACACTGACCGGGGCAGAGCCTCTCTCAGGTGTGTGTACAGGAAGAAAGTGCCTGGTCACATGTTGCTGGTTGGTAAACATTGCTCAAACATGTTTGGTATTCTCTACAGACACGAAGGCTTGTTGCTATGACACTTTAGGTGGCCTCTGACATCTGCGTGCAGTTCGCAGCACCAAGACACAATGAACTGCACATTGTGAACACTGGCAGAACAGAGCAGAAAAGCAATTTTTCATCTTTTAAAAATAGTTTTCTGAGCCTCTCAAAGCTCTTTATGGCTTTCAAAGTATTACAGGTGGCTGTGGGGGGGTCAGGATGTCAGCTCTCATGGAGAAGCAGATGTGTGTCATCTCTGACCACAGCCTGGGCCCAGAGTGGTTTGTGACTGTGGCCCCAGGGCCTTCGCAGCTCTCAGGAGACTGATCCCACGTGCTCAGTGGTCCCTGACTCTGTGTCCCGCCCTCCCATAGGTCCGTTCATCAGTGTGGTCCTGTCAAAGCTGGAGAACATGCTGGAGAATTCCCTGCACGTCAACTTGCTCCTTATTGGCATCATCACCCAGCTGGCCAGCTACCCGCAGCCACTGCTGCGCTCCTTCCTCCTCAACACCAACATGGTCTTCCAGCCTAGCGTCCGCTCCCTCTACCAGGTACGTCATAGCCACGCCTTTTCCTTCTCTCCTTCCCGCCCTCTCGTGACTGTTAGTTTTCAAAGTTCCTGAGCCCCAGTCAACTCACTTCCCTTCCCTGCTCTATGAAGCTGGCTGGATAGATTATTCTAGACAAACTGGGAAGCTTCATTTAGCTTGATGTTTTGAGAGTCCCTTACCAGGAACACAGCAGTTAAAAAACGAGCAAACGTCCAGCACCATAACAATCCCCGTAATGAGGGCTGGACCCAAAAGATGCATTGATAACTGGGAGCAGAATTGCACCGTGGAGCAATAGCATCCACGTTCATGTGGTTTTTTGACAGGTCCTTGCATCAGTGAAAAACAAGATCGAGCAGTTCGCTTCTGTGGAGAGAGACTTCCCAGGCCTCCTCATCCAAGCCCAGCAGTACCTGCTCTTCAGAGTGGACATGTCTGACGTGACCCCTGCAGCACCTACCAAAGGTCAGCCAGCTTTGTCCACCGCGCCTGTGGAGAAAGCCCACTCCCAGCCCCCCACATGCTGGTTTGTGTTGGCAGGTGTTCTTGGCATCTAGACCCTGCAAGCATCAAAGAATATTTTTGTTTGTGTCCGTCTTAGAACAACCTTTTCCTAGTGTTCTTAAATCTGAAGGAAGGGCTTCCAGGCCTATACTGGCCTGTGCCCTCCATGGAGGATCTGGCTGGCTATCCACTTCCCTAGCTGGGGTGGTTTGGGGAAGACGTGTGAGATGTGCTGATGTGTGGGATGTTGTCAAACTCCAATAAAGCATGGCACCTGTGGACCACAGAGAGGCGCTCTGTGGACTTCTGGAACCACCTTTTGGCCATCCCTGCCCTGCAGATGGCATCTCTTCTCTTTATTATATTTTTAGAGCATCTTGCACCAAAAAACTAAATGTGCTTTAGGACTTTAGGAGGAGGACAGTGTCTGTTAGGATGAGAAGTGACACTTACTCTCGGCAGCTCCTGCTTCACTCAGCTATAGGGGACAGAGAGGGTGGGTGGCAGGGAAGGGTGGAGGCGGCTAGCTGAGATAGTCTTAGGCCCGGGGAGCAAGGCTGCTTGGCCTCACTTCTGGTTAGAGAAATCAGATGGCCATTGCCTCCTGTCTCTTGAGCTGTGACGTAGGCCCTGGTGACGACAAATAACCAAATGTCCAAAATTGCTCAGGGTTACCTCAGTACAGTTGCCCAGGTGTGGGACAAGCCTTCAAGGAGGTGGGTGAACACTGGGGAAGACATGGGCTAAGGGCTAAGGCAGCGGCCAGAAACAAGGCTGGGAACGAGAGGCAGAGGCACAACTCGGAGAGAAATCTACACCCACCTTTAAAAGAAGCTGAAAGAGCCCCGAACTCCATGAAGCTACTGGGTCCCGACTGTGTGTCTGCGGTTTGATCTTGGCCATATCGCTTTATTGGGTCTTATGTCCCTCAGTCCTGTGGAGGTAAGGCTAGGTGTGAAACGCAGGGCCTCCAGCACGTGATGCCCACACTCTACCACTCTCAACAGTCTCCACCCCTCTCTTGATTTTTAAAGGCAGGATTAGTTCCTCTCTCAGGAACCCTCTGGCCACAGCAAGAACTCTGGTTGTGGTAGGCTACTGGGCTACTATGAGGCAGATTTTAAAAGAGAGTTGGGCTAGGTACCCCTGGTAAAATGATGGTTCAGGGTTTAGCTTGTTAGACCTCGGAAAGAGAAGGCAAGGCCACTGTGGGAGGGAAAGGCTTCTCTGTGGGATGGTCAGTGGGTCTCCAGAGTCTGTGCTGTGCCGTGTGCCCAGCCCTGCTGCCAGGAGAGGAGCAGACAGCGTTTCTCCTGCCCGGCTTCTGAAATCCTCTGGTAGTTCGGAATACCTTGCGCAGCAGCTTTTCAGACCCAGGGCACCGTTCCAGAACATAGCGCGGGCCGTGATGTTGATTGGCATGCCTTTCTCCCGGCCTTTCCCTTTGGGTGCTGCGCATGCTTGTTGGGCCCTTTTCATCACTCAGGTACCTGAGGCCAGAGCTGCTCTACCACTCAGTCTCTGTATTCCCTTCACTTCCTGTTGTCCCTTCAGAAAAGCCAACCGCCTTGTGGATGCATCCAACGGCAGCAGTTAAAACCACTGCTGCCCTCAGAGCAGGAGAATGATGACTTTCGATGCTGGTTTTTCAGTCAAGATCATTGGCTACTGAGGGTTAGTTACTTTTTCAGCTAGACAGACAAAGTCTACTCAAATATGTTAAAAAAAAAACCAAAACAACAACAACAACAAAACAAACCTACCCAATAATAGTGCCATACCTCGGCTTACATTTAAAGGTCCTTTAACTGAGCTCTGATTCTAGACAGGTGCCTAGACATTACCCCATAGAGAGAAGGAAACAGACCTGGTGAGCCAGGGCAGGGTCATCACTCTAATCTGCTTATTGTGACACACTGAAAGGCCATTTCCTGGTGGTAAGCCTGGAGCAGCCTGAAGGGTGTCCCTGCAAGGCTTAGGGGCCTTCACTGCTCTTCTGCTTCATTCGATGATTTGTGGATTCAAGCTGGGCAGACAAGCCTTAGCAGTGGTGTTTCTAATTCACGAGTCACACTAGATAAGAATCCAGAAAAAGCCCGGTTTAGAGAGGAGGGGTGAAAGAGAAAGGTGGACATGAGGAGAGTGGGAGTGTGGAGGAAAGCAGGCCCTTTTCCCACTGTGCAAAGCATTGTTGGCCTCTGTGAACAGACTGGCCAGAGGCTGTAAGTCACTCTCAGGTGGACTTGACCCTTGGAGAGGCTGAGGTGCCGCACAAGTGAAGAGTAAGGCGTGGCTGGCAGAGTGTGCCAGCCTTCAGTAAGTAGGCCAGGAGCCAGAGCAGGGAGGAGCACCAGGGACTGTGGAGCAGGAGCTGCATGGGCTTGGGGACGTTAGTGGCCCCTGTGTACTTGACACCCAGTGACTCACTTGATCCTTACAGTAATTCTTTTGAGAGCCAGAGGAGTGGTAGTACAGAGAGGTGAAGCCACTACCCTGGAAGTAACCTAGCTGGCAGGTGACAATCTGTGCTCTCAGCTCTAGTCCCAGTGTCTCTGAAGCTTAGCGAGATGTGGGTGAACAGAAACGTGGAAATGGGATTCCGGGAAGCAGCGAGCACAGCATAGACTCTGGGCTGAGCAGGATGCCCGGGAGTATCCTGATCCCCAGGGGTGTCCAGGCCAACTTCCTCGGCGAGCTATGATGGGCCACGGGGGAGCTGTAGTGCCTGAGGACCAATGTGGGCGGGCGGTGGTGTCACCAAGGCTGACTTTTGACATCAACACTTTTTTTTTTTTGACGTCGACATTGTCCACACTTGTTCTTACTCTTGCCAGGGCATGTGAGGGAATTCTGATAAGAGGTAGTGGGAGACAGAATCTCAACAATTTTTTCTAGCTCTCTATGACACGAACCGTGATATGCTTTAATCCAAAAGGATATTTCAAGCAGCAGAGTGGAGGGTTTTTTTTTTTTTAACACTAAAGACTATAGTAGTGAGATGTGGAAAGTACTATAAATGTCAAGAATTTTTAGTGCTGTCGTTAAGCAACACTCTGAAAAGTGTTGAAAAATGGGGCTGAATTCTAAAAAGCAGCCAAAATAATGAAGAGCTTGAATACAGTGATTTAGAAGGAGTAATGAGATCATTTGGGGAGGGGCAGAAGGTGGCATAAATAATTCCTACAAATATATGAGGGCTGGAGAGCTCAGGAATTAAAGAGTCAGGCATATTGAACCATTTTAATTAGGAACGCTGATGTGATATAAATATGCAGACCAGTTGCGTATGTTAGAACCTGGGCTCGTGTCATCCTGGACTTAGGTTGTTAAAGCTGCGCTGTACACCTCTGGCAGCTGTCTCTAGGTGGTGCCGTCCAAGCCCTTTGCTGCCCCAGATCCCAGGGGCTGCATGAAATTCTTAGCCTGGCCATGATTTCTGGTGATTTTTGGAGACTGTAGGATCCAGCCAGAAGGGGCTGAGGTTTCTGGGGAGCCCTGCAGGCAGAGCAACAGCTGCACAGTACAGCAGCTTATGGAGCTGCACCTGGTGACCAGGCTGCCCTGGAAGGAGGAGTTGGCTCAGCACTGGGTTTCAGGAGAGCAGAGGGGCCACAGGTGTCCTTGGTAGATTTCCCATGAGCCCAGTGTACACTCAGCTGGCACCAGTGGTAGCAGGTGCTGTTGCCATGTAGCAGGCCAGCCTATCTGCTTGCCCACTAGCCCTCCTTCCTACCCTCCCACCAATCCACGCACCCACCCATCCATTCATCCACCCACCCACCCACCCATTCATTCACCCACCCACCCACCCACCCACCCACCTACTCATCCACTCACCCACCCACCCATCCATCCATCCACCTACCCACCCACCCACCCACCCACTCACCCATCCATCCATCCATTTATCTACCCATTCACCCACCTACTCATCCAGCCACCCAGCCAGCCAGCCAGCCAGCCAGCCAGCCAGCCAGGGTTTTGCTCTGTTGCCCAGGCTGATCTTTAACTACTGAGCTCACACATGATCCTCCCTCCTTGGCCTCCAGATAGCCAGGTCTTCAGGGTGCCAGCACAGTGTCTGGCTGGGTTTCTTGTCAAACCTGTATTCCTGCCATAGTTTATGCATGAGGTTCCCTGTATAGGCTTTTAGGTGGACAGTCCTGTATTACAAGCTGAGCACTAGCTATTATCTGCTGGACAAGCTTGTCATGAGCACTAAAGGGCTATCTTCAGGGTCCACTCAGCTGAGGAACTGTACCCAAGGCTGTTCCCTCCAGTAACCCACTTGCCCCTCACACACGTACTTGCCATTGGAGACTCCCAGAACTATCTTCTTTCTGCTTTCAGATGCCACTCAGGAGGTCTCCAGGACAGAGAGTGACAAGACCCTTATGGATGGCCCTCCACGAGTGCTTCAGCCCTTCCTGGGCCACAGAGCCAAGGTGGCCAGGGCACCCCCAAACCTGCCTCTGCCAGTGAAGAACACCATGCTGGCTGCTGCTCTCTTCCCAGAGTTTCTGAAGGAGCTGGCAGCCTTGGCCCAAGAACACTCCATTTTGTGTTATAAGATCCTGGGGGACTTCGAGGACTCCTGCTGTTAGCTTTTTATACTACTAGTTTACTCGAGGTTCGGTTTTATAAGGTTATAGTGTCTTGACTGAATGTTAAGTGCAAAGCTGCTTATCAAAGCATGTCTACTTTGATATTTCCTGACAATACTTGATTTGTAGGGAGGGTTATTTTTGTGCAGCTCCTCTCTCTAGCTGGGTCTCCGCCGTCATAGAGAATGTACATCTTGCGAGCTGGCCATCCCTTGGCACGTCCTTTCTGCTCAGTTTGTCCTCTTCCCATGTTCTCCCATGCCTTGGAGCAGAGACATTCAGCTTGTAGCTTGGACAGCATGGAGCGTGTGTACACGCGTGCACACACACACACACACAAGCACACACACACACACACTCTCTCTCTCTCTGAAGTGCTGTGATCTCTGGACACCGTGGTGGGGTCAGCTCTTCAGTGCCAGGGAGGAAGCTCCTCCGCAGCCACACGGATGCCTGCCACCCACACGCTCTGTAAACTGCAAGAACACGGAGCGCCTTCTGCTGTGCAGGAACACATCATTTGCCACTCTAAATTTGACTTCTGGACTTGCAGTCTCTCCACACACCTATTGCCTTATGTTATGGGAAAACCCCCAAGCCCCAGATGTCTGCCCCAAAAATTCACACGGGAAGAATCTGGGATGCAGGATGGTTTTTCCTTGTTGCACGGAGCTGCTCTTATCACTCTAATGAGACCAAAACACAAGACAGCCTTAATTTAGTGCGCTTTGCACAAAATGAAGCACACCTAATGCAAACTTTGGATCTTAAGCATTTGATCAGATGAAACAAAATGTGGTATCATATACTTATGCAAAAAACCAACCCTGACTCTGTTTTATGAAAGCAAACATTTGCTTGTGAAGCAATAGAGGGTTTGTTGTTGGGGTGGGGCAGAGTTTGGAATGAGTGCAAAAGATAAAATTATGCTAACTGCAACTTGTAAAAACACTGTTTGCTTTTTTATTTTACTAAATATGCTGCACTTTGTAGAGAAATGAGCACGTTTCAGGCCATGTTGGTTTCTGGATGGAAATACACATGAGTCCCAGGGAGCCTGTGAAGCCAGGTGCCCGCTGGTGACTCCCGCCTCATGGCTGTGGTACATGCCAAGTATCCAGCTGTGGAGGGTGACCCAGTGGGGATACACTGGTATCTCGGGCTACTTGCCAGCCTGCTCCCAGCAGCATGGGTATACTTCAGTAATAGCCCTATAAACTAACTATCAGGCAGGGAAGAAACACACACACACACACACACACACACACACACACACACACACACACACACACAGAGAGAGAGAGAGAGAGAGAGAGAGAGAGAGAGAGAGAGAGAGAGAGAGAGAGAGGGAGAACAAACAATTGGTATTTATAAATATTAAAGACCCTTATGTTCTGGGTCTAAAGTGAAAACAACTCCCCAGTGGAGGGATGCAAGGCCCAGCCCTCTCTGTTCTTTGTGGGCAACCCTGCTGAGCCCCAAGGGTGATGCCCCAGTTCCATTGATTGTGCCTCAGGGACACTAGTTTGCCAGTCAGGCCTCTGGAACAGGGTAACAATGGGAAAATAACCATATCTGAGGCATTGCAGGCCTTTGTAGGATCTTGAAGCAGGTTTAGACTGAGGAGACTGGGGAGCCAGCCCATGAGACCGATGCCCAAGGAGATCTGGCCTGGGCTGAGTGAGCTGGGAGGAGCCACTGTATCACTGGCTAAACCCTGACGCCTGTTCATGGGACACTGCCGACTTTACATTTGTCGTGAAAGTCAGTTTTCCAAGCCGTGATGCAGCAGCCAGCATGTTGGAAGCACAGTAAATTGGCCTGCTCTGGCCTGCCTGAGGCATGCCCACAAGTCTCATTAGAACAAAAGAGTAGCTTCAGCTGGAGAGAGGGCAACAGCTGAAGGAACCATTTGGTCCTCCCTCCAACCCTGTTACTGGGTGTTGGTTACTTGTGCTTTCACGTCACTGAATGCTCAAGGTCTACCTGCAAATGGTGGTCTTTAGCCTTGTGGTTTTATGCCCATCTCCATTTTCTGGGATTGATATTGGTCTTTCTCAAGTCCATATTTCTTTTCCCTTTCCTTTCTTTCTTTTTTCTTTTTAATATGCTAGGTAAGCATTTTGCTTTTTAGCTTTACTCCGTAGCCATTCCACATATTTATTACCTAACCCAGAGTCCCCTTGGTGCCTATTGGGAGAGACAGCCCCCAGCCCACCCCAGAAGGCACTGCTGTCGGCCTGGGTTACAAGAGGACAAGGGTGACTGATGGGAGTCTCGGGATGAACGGTCGGGAACTCCGACTACATGGGGTGGAATGCTGATAGCAAACTCACTTAACAACTCTTCTCTGACTGCATTTGTCCCTGGATCCTCACAGTTTTCCCTCAGAGAGCCCGCTGGGAGCAGAGCACGGAGCACCTCAAAGCCCTTGCAGCTGAGCTAAGTAGCCAGGAATGGTATGAACACGCCAAGAGCAAACCTGGGCTATAGACAGGAGAACAAGTCCTGATGGTTTGAAAGAGTGGACACTGCTCCACGCGAACAGGTGACACAGAAGCTCTTTGTGGGAAAATAATAGTTATGAGGTAGGTTACCTTAGTCCTAAAGGTCACAGGTGGATGGAAGCCTATTTTTTGTTTGTTTGTTTGTTTTTGTAATACATTTTGGGAAAGAATGTTTAGAGATTTGACATGTTTAAAACCTGCTCCAGGGACTATGCCCTCTTCCCCGGGACAGGTGTCATATCAGCTGCCATGTCTGAGGAGCAACCATAGATACTATTTCGTTTGCACAGACCCTGGATTGGCGTCACTGTGTCTAGCCTGATGAACCTCAGCAGGAGTGTGGAGTGGAGGGTTCCTGGAACATCACAACATTAACCTGAATCCATAATTCAGGGTCTGATTTAGAGGTCTAGACGGAGTGAGTTTTATGGTTCAAAATACATGAGCACACAGGGATAGTTAAAATTGATTTTGAAAATAGCCAGGTAAATGTAAAAATCTTAACAAAGAAAATCCAGTGTAGTTTCAGCCTAAAACACAATTTCACGGGATGAATTTACAGTCTCCGGGATCGGAAGTGCAGTTGCAGGAAGAACTAATTAAAGGTGGTTTATTATTGAACCTTTTCTTTTTCTGGCAGAGCCATTGTAAGATCGTCCCCATTTGGTTTGGCATTGTTGTGGAAAGTGCTGCGACATGCTGAGAGTGGAGCTGATGTCTGTTGTGTGACAGGGGTGTACCTTCAGTGCTCTGCAGGTCCTTAGCAGGTGGCTTCCATTTAGGTTGTATGTAGTTGTTGATTTTCTGCCCATTAGTACATCCCGAGGTGGGGGTGTTGTCAGCAAAGCATCCTCCTGTAAACAGAATCTAGAAATTGGATCTGTGGATGTTTGCGTTGCTCTTGTTTGGGCAGCCAGTGATACTGAGGGCTGGCAGTTGTTTGCCTCTCTGCAGTAGTCATTGTGGATTCCAGCTCTACTGAGAGGTCTAAAGTTGTGATGTCTGGCCAGCATGGTGGGGCATGTCACAGACATGTCACATATGACTGTGCTCCAATTCTCATTTAAGGGCAGTCTAGTTCAATTGCTAATTAGCAGCCGTATGTTTGTAGCAATGGCTGTCACGCCTGCCATCTTCAGGAAATGCTTTACTGCAGGAAGCTATTATTGCACATGCCGCTTCCAGTCGCTGGCCTGGGACGGCCTCATGTACAGTGTGCTGCACACTTCAAGCCATCTCTGCAGTTAGCTTTTCCTGAGGCAGCAGTTCCTCCTGCAGCCGAGGCCACAATGACTTTAAACCATTAGGGAGCTATCTTAGCCACTTTCCACTTCAGCTATCAGCCTGCGCATCGCAGGACACTAATTCCCCATCACATACCAGCTTAGAACAACTTGTCAAGAGTGTGTACTCCACCTTAAGCCTGTCAAGGGAGGAGCCATTCGAAGAGAACGGAGTTGGCTTTTTCTTCTTTTAGAATGAGCATCATAAACCCAGTGCTTCACGAAAAGCTCTTGGAGGCCTCAGAGTGGCTTCTGGGATCATTTTGCCTCCGCAGGTCCCCTCTACACCAGGCATTTATTAGTCCATCCCTTGTTTTGGAAGACAGATTAGCCCCACAGCTCATTAACTGGACAAACAGGGCCTTGGCAAGACATTCTCTGTGAGGCTCTTTAGGGAAAAGGATCATAGGAGGGAGAGGAAGGCACGGTGGGAAGGTGTCTGTGGATTCTCACCCTCAGAACCCTCACACTGATGGTTTTAGCTGGGGCGGTCACAGCAGGTTGTGTTGTCTTTGAAGCTGAGAGTTAACCCAGGTCACTGTCGCCCACACAAACCTGACCACAGGATTCTGTCCCTGTGTACTCAGTTTCCATTTCGGGGTCCTTTTATGGAGTTTAGATGAACTGTGACACTTCAGAACTTGAAAAGGTGACAGAGTACTCAGGCAAGATTATAAATTATACTTAGCAGAGGCTGCACAAGTCTGTCCTCCTTAATATGTCAAGTGACATCTTTCTTGGACAAGTCTATGAGAGGAAGGACCACCAAAAGCCAGACTTCTTTTGCCCTGCGGACATTTTACAGAAGTGACATGGTGCTGATGACCTTGTTTAAATGACTTCTGCCTGGCCATGACCTGGGAGCCGGTGAAAGAGGACTCGATGTGTACGCCTTCTCCTCACTGCCCACAGGTCAGCTCTGTTGAAAGCTCTCCCAGGTACATTTGTCTAGGACGGGTCAAAGCAGCACTGTGACCACACGCACACTGCTTCTGTCAATGGGCAAATTACATGGCATTCCAG
This sequence comes from Acomys minous, assembly GCF_964271855.1. Taxonomy (NCBI): domain Eukaryota; kingdom Metazoa; phylum Chordata; class Mammalia; order Rodentia; family Muridae; genus Acomys; species Acomys minous. The sequence continues at coordinate 58,063,377 of NC_140499.1, read as the reverse complement.
GTAGAGTGTTTTTCCTTGTTACTCTTTTAGAGTCCTTGAAATAATAACAACTAAACTCAATCCAATTGAGAGATAAAATATAAGTTGTGGGCCATGCCATAGGCTGTTCATACTGAAACGACCAACTTAAAGAGGTGCAAGCCTTTCACGGTGCATTTCCAGATTAGCAAGAATTCTGTTAAGGGGGGGTGGGGCAGGGATGGAACTTACTTCGGTAGAATACTGATAGTTCTATCTGATGTTCCACTCATGCATGAGCCCAGTAGGTGCAGAAAGCTGGCTTTCTGGACAGAGATGCCCCAGAATGTACAATCTTGGTGGTTAGCAGCCCTTCTTACGAGGGCTTGTGTTAGCGGCTCACGAGGACAATCAACCAGTCATGAAGTAGCAGTGTACATGGTTTGGGCCTGAGCAGGTAGAGCTGCCTTGGGGTGGGGGTGGGGATGGAGCTGAGAAACCATCAGTTTCCAGAACTTTCCCCCGACCAGCCACTGGTTCTGAGTCACGCATCCAGCTAAAGATGTGTGGATTTTATTGGCAGATGGTAGTGGCTTTAGCTATGGTACCAACTCATATAATTTAGTGAGATTTCCCCTAAGTGGTACAAACAGAACCAGACTACATTCACACTCGTACAAGAATGTAAAGTCTTTCACTGAGGCCCGGGTACCAGCAGAGCCATACTTTGTGCATTTTAAAAGGTGTTATATAAACACATCTTTCAAATGTATCTGGTCAGGTCCCAGTCTGAGCTGGGCTTGGATTTTTCCCTCTCAAATCCTGCTCTAAGGGTTCAAGAGAAGAAAGAAAATGAGTGAGTTGTCAGAGCTAGCTGGGAAGAGCCTGGGGAAGACTGCCTGCTGATGGCATCTCCTCTGGGAAGACTTGGTCATACGTGCTTTTCAATCGACAAAATAGGCTTTAGAAACTGCTTCTGCCAAGCTGCAGTGCCCATTGAGGTAAGGCCAGGACCTCAGCTTCATGAGTGCTTTCTGCAAGGCTTTATGACCAAGCCAGAACTTTTGGTAAAAATGGAGGTCCTAAGACTGAAACCGGCTGTTCTTTATGAAATAAAGGCTCTGCTGGATTAGAGTCTAAGTGGCTCTGGCCACTGGAATTCAGGCTTGTGGAGCAATAGCCCCTTTCTTTCTTGTTGGGAGGCTGGTGGAAATCACTGGAGCAGCCAGTTTTCACCAGGGCAATGTGATGTGGGCCTGTGGGTTCCTGGCTGAGGTGACGTTGATGTCACCTCCTCCTGCTTGTCTAAACAGACAACAGGACTGGTGTCCACTCTTCTGAGCTTTTGGCTGGGTGATGGGTTGCTTTCCTTCACTCTGCCTGGCCACTGTCTAGTGATGGAGGTGGAGTGCCCACTCCTCCCATCCCTCAGCTGCCCCAGGAACGATGGCCCCAGCACTGTTCTTACACGTCTGAGAATCTGCTCTAAGGTGAGGGTCTCCAAGGGGTTTCCTCTTTGCTGTCAGTTTGAAAAATACTAAAAAACATTTGCAAAACTAGTTGCTACAGTGTGGTTTGTCTGAGGCATATGAAAAGGGGGTGCCCAGGACGCCAGCAGCAAGGAATGGATAACATCACAGGAATGCGGACAGAGGCCATTGGCCGTCACCACCATTGTCAGCTGTACCTCAAGACACTTAGAACCAAGATTCTGATTTATTAGTTTATAATCTTATACTTCCCAGGTACAACTTAATTCTTCAGCTATTTTCTTTTTTACCTAAGCACTGTGTGGGGGAGGGGGTGCAAACTACGTGGTCTTTTAAGCGGAAGTTAATTTTTATGTGCTATTTCAGTATGCATTTTATTCATTAAATTTACCCGAGACCGTCTGTGTCACTTTACTTCCCTGGGAGCTGAGCAGGCGGCAGCACCTACACTCAGCAGGTGAGTGCCAACACTCCCTCCCTTCCCTTTGCCTGAACAAGGTGTTTACGTAGCATCAGCTTATTCTGTTGCATCTTCCTTCATCTTCACTAGCTCATTTTAGGCCTGAATATGCTACATTCATCCTTATCCTATTGCCCCTCTCCTAGTGGCCTTTAGATGAGGAGCGCTGGTCGGCTCTTAGGATGCACTCATGGCATGTGAGGTGGAAACAAGAGCTTTATCCTGTTACAATCACTATTTCCTATCACTGCTGCCACCATCATGGACCGTTTCTATTCAGTGAGGCTGGTGCTCCAGCTACTGGTCTTCCGTGATGGCTGCCTCAGGTCATGGGGTCGCAGAAGACACACACGTGTAAAATGTTACCTCCCAGGAGGTTTAGCTTGGGTACGGACTGAGAGAGAACTTGTACATCACTTGAGTGCCGGCCCTCAGGGGCCTCTCTTCTCAAGGCCACAGTGTCCTCCCACAGTTAGAGGGACCCCAACACCTCATAATGACATCTTCTTCTCCAGTATTTCCTTTATCACAGTCGGGTCTGCTCGGCTGAGGCTTGCTTTCCGGACCAACCCGATGAGCTTATTTATGGCTTTGGGGTTTCTTTCCTTTATATCCACCACCTGTAAAGACAGAAGTCAGGAGGTAAAAATAGAGACTCATACCATTGTCCTCAGGGTTTCCACTGATTGCAAATTAAATTCAGGCCCTTTCTTTCCTTCATGTAACATGTAAAATGAGGAGGGAAAAGAGGGGAGCGGATTAACTTCTGAGAGGTTTCTAGGTTCCTGTCAAAGGGGATTTGGCTCCTCTGCCTTCTGAATCAAATGAACAAGGGAACGGTGAGGGATCAGATGTGACTGCTGACAGCCGCAAAGCTGGCATGCAGGACCACAGCACTGTCCACTGGGGCCACAGGATACAGTCCCTGTGAATCATCTCCGTGATGAGCATTGGGTCTAATAGGCAGGGGTGCCTCTCAGATTCTCTAGTGCCACTCAGCAGGCTCCCCTGCTCCCTGCCAGCCAGAACTGCTCCTTAGAAAACAAACCTTCAGGAAAGCCAGGGCTGTGGCAGGTAGGGACTGGTAAAGGCAGGAGGGGCTGAGAGCCATCAAATAACTGCAGTGCTGACCTCCCTCTGTAAGTGTCCTGATTGGCAGTTAGTGCGCTTGAGTGCCGCAGGACCACTCTGAAACCAAGTGTGTTCTTATCAGACACAGCAGATGGGGCAAGAAGATGGAGCCTGCTGGGAGGGCGTGGGCTCATTTTCCTTATCAAGGGCTCTTTCCAGAGCTGTCAGTGTCCCTGCACACTGATGGGGTGTGCATTATTCTGAAAGAGATACTAGTAATTTTTTCCCCACTGAAAAATATCTCTAGACAATATGATTAGACCTGGGGTGGGTTAGGAGGTGGGGAGCCCTGCAACTTGGCATGCTTTTCTATCTTATGCTATGCTAAGAACACAAAACGACTTGGTTTTCAGCCATGTTTCTGTCAAAGGATTTTCTCTGTAATTTACAGATCATTTTCTTCTCTGCATTTTCCCTCCTCGCAAAGGCCATAAAACTGAAGCATTTCCAGGTCTTCTCCCTCCTTGCAGCAGATCTTCCTGAAGTAGCGGTAGCCACAAAGAATGTAAATGACAACTCTGGGAGAGAGTGACGACTCTCCAGTTAAACTCTGGGTGTGGGGACTTGATAATGACCCTTTAAATGGACTCCACAGAGCGCACACTAGCAAAGAGCTTTCCTCGCAGAAACACGAGGCTGTGCTTTTCATCTGAGGAGCGTGTCTTTGGACATTAAATGCTGCCACGTGAGTAGGGATCGACAGGGCTGGGCAAGCCCTCCTAGGGAAGGGTCGTGGCTGCAGCAGGAATGGCGGCCCTCAGTCCTGCTGCCCAGGAAGACTTTGTGCCTATTGGAGATAGTCACCACTTGGGGGTGTCCATCGATGGTGGCCTGGCAGAGCTCTTCTAGGGCCTCTCGATCCTGCATCAGCTCCAGCTGCTGTGCTGACACGATCTGCGCTGCTGTCTTCCCCTCCCCCTTCCACAGCTCCTCAAACACCTGCAGGAGAAGAGAGAGAAGATAGCGTGAAGACTTGGTGCTTCTGCCACCTCCATGTGCCTCTGTGGTAATGTGGAGCACAGAGAAAGAACAGCGAATCAATTAGCAGCTGCAGGTCACCCAGGGAGACTAGAAACCACAGCAGGGATTGGTATCGTGACTCAAGAGGCACCATGCCTCTGTCCAGCTGGTCACACTCCTGCCCCGATGGGCCCAGGATGCATCTGAGGTGAGTCTCACTGAGTGCTTCATGGGCACCTCTGTAGCCGCCTCTACCTGTCCTGGTGGTCTAGGAAAAGCTGAAGAAATATGAACCACAGGCCTTCAAATAACATAAGATGTTCAGCAAGAATATGGAACACAGATCTTCAAATTTATTAATAAGAAAACACACTTGACCAGGAGAGGGGTTGGGGGGGGCGGCTAGTAGAGAGTAGTTAGGACTCCTCTGTGTGTTTATGAGTCTCCCCACCTGGAGCCCAGGAAGGCTTCTGGTGTGCTTTATCTGCACATGCGCTGCAAGTCTGGGGAGCTTTCCTGCCCTATTCCCGATAGATTTGGCTTACCTAAGACTACAGGGGCCAGGGGCAAGGCTCAGTGGGTAACAGAGCCTGCTCTGTAAGTATGGGGACCTGAGCTTAGTTCCAACACTGGGCAGGTGGGGACAGGAGGACCCCTACGGCTTGCTGGACAGGTAGGCTAGTCAGATAGAGCCACAGATTCCGTGGGGTCCTTGTCTCAAAAACTAAGGTAGAGGGCACTAGAGGAGTGTGCCCAGCCTTCCTACTACAGAAGCTCTTGCTGATATTAATGAAGAAGCTACTGTCTATCAGCTCTATTTATACAGCTTGGTGTAGTTAACTCCCGTCCTTCAGGGCCATCTGCACACACCTAAAGAAGGTCTCAGCTCAAACACCCAAAGTCAGAAGAGAAGACGGTCCTCAAGGCCAGCTCAGAACACCCTGTGGGTGGCTCCCTGCATCGTCTTGTCCTGGAGACGTGCAAGGCAGCTATTTCCAGAGCTGCTTAGCAGAGATGGAGGAGCACCCCTCCTGGCTCCTCACAGCCCATCCTGGGGTCCTGAGCCCAGGGGACCCTGAACAGACGCACAAAGGAGTCTTTCCCTGCCTGGGACTCAAGGCTCAGATGCTGGTTGGCACTGTGTTAGGTGCCGTGCGCCATGGCACCTGGATGGATAGGAGGGCTTCCTAGGACGGGTGCCTCTAAACGTCAAGGCTGCTGCTCTGGAGAAGGCTGGCAGGACAGAGTGACATGGTTCAATGGCTCCAGCAGCCACTGGCAGCCTCCACCTCCGAGTTAGAACCCACTGTTGTCCACTCCACAGATTAGTGGCTACCACAGCACAGACCTAGCTTTGGGGCTGATACAGCAGACTCCAGTTTCCTATCCTTTGTTCTTTCCTGGTTAAGGAAGGACTAGGAGGTCTGTCCTGGTGGGAGCCCAGGCAGGAGGAAAGCACTGAGGGAGCCTAGCCCTGCCCCATTGCAGTGTGTGTCTGTTTACTCCCTGGGATGTGCTGTCTCAGGGCCACTGCTTCAGGCCAGGCACTCCCAGGGCTACACAGGAAAGGGGAACACAAGCCAGAAAGCCCTGCTCACACACACACACGGGTCAGAAATAGCCTGTGTTCCTAGACACGGAATCCATACTCTTCTTTAACTGCTGTCCAACTATGAGAGAAAGCACACAGGCCCCTCACCAGCCACTGCCAGCCTGGGCTTTTGAGTCAGGTTAGGAAGGAAAGGCCTGTTCAAGGGAAGGAGTCACGTGTCATGTGACAGTGTCAGCGCATGGTACATTGTAAGATTTCTGTATTTAAGAGCTTCTGGTGTTTTCTCTCTTAGGCTCATTCCAGAGCACACAGAGGACGTTGGTTTAAATGGCACTCTGAGTACATGAACTGTGGCTTTCGTCTTTATGGATGTGGCCTGGTCCCACTGGAAGCCTTACCTGGACAGAGCTCAGGAGCCATGGCACTGCGCACTTCCATCTCTACATCCATGAAGAAACCCAGCACACCTAGCACCATTTCCCCTCAGCTGGGGCTTGGCCAGAAGTTGGGATGGCGCCTGGGCCTCCTGGGACTAAATGCAGGTTAGCTGTGAAGCTGGTGGCTCTGGAGTCTGGTGTGTCCCAGCCCTGTCCTTAGCGAGAAGAGGTCATGAGAACGCCACCTGCCACCTGCCACCTGCCACTTCAATCCGCAGACCTGGCTCCTGAAAGAGGGCCACAGGGTGCTTTTGTCTACAGTGGCCAGGAGGTTGCGCATTATGGCACACAGTCTTCAGGTTTCTATTTCTGACAAATAGGGCTGTTTCACAGTGGACACCTCTTACTGCCCTGGCCCCAGGGTGCCGAGGGAGTAAGGCTGTAAGCCTCAAAAGCCTCACTGGGACACCTGAGAGGAGGAAGCGGTGACATGAAAAAGGGACAGAGCTAATTGGCAACAGTGTCAGCAAGTGGCAGACAGAGAGAGAGGGATTAATAACGAATTATGACACAAAGGAGGGGATTCTCTGGAATTCAGAACGTTCTCAGGACAAGGCGAATCTTTGCGCACATCCTTTACCACCAGTCAGCCATGCGGTCAACAAATCATCTATGTGGGCTCTCCCGTGCTGTCAGAAGCACTGCCAATACTGCCTAAAACCTAAGCTATACTTTGTTGGAATCCTCTGTTAATACATTAAAATGAATTGCAACACCATTTTTCTTTTTACTTATTAAAGAATATGCATCTTATTAAAGAATAAGATGCAAAAAGGCATCTATTTAACATAACTAGTTGTTAGAGAAAGCCATCTCCAGCCAGTGAGATACCACCTCACATTCAGGTGTGAGTGTCATAAGTCATGTGTGGTGGTGAGGCCTATAACCCTAGCACTCAGGAGGCAGCGGCAGGAGCTCTCTGTAAGGCCAGGGTCTACACAGTGAGTTACAAGCACTGGCTATACAGACAGAACTCACAGAGCAGAAGGCACTGCTGCCGCTTAACTAAGCCAGTGTAGCTCCTACCTGCATTCTAAGTGTGGATTCCTACAGAAAAGTGTAGCTCTCACCCTCATCAAAGAAGCTTCTCTTGGGAGCAGACAATCCAATACAAAAACCCCAGCTGATCAAGACTGAAGGCACAACTGATTTGGGTGTGGTCGGTCCCACTGACACATCGACAACACAACCTCACACGCAGGGCTCAGGGGACATGGCCAGAGGACCAAAGAGTCTGTTACAAAACTGGATCTCCTAGAAACGACAGGGAATCCTCACCCATGAGATCCCACCAGTATGGCTGCATAGACAAGACCTTAACCATGACACCACCAAGACATGCTGTGGTAGAAGGGGCGTTTCACAGGTCCCCAGGCCTAGATAGAAGCTACAGGCTATTAGAGACTGCTGAGAGAGGGGGAGTTAGTTGTCGGCAGCGATGAACCCCTAACTGGTTATCCAGTATCAAGACATCCCTGAAACATACACATTCAAGAAACTACCTTAAGGAGAGACCCAGTGGGCGCATGTGTGTGTGTGTGTGTGTGTGTGTGTGTGTATGCGCACATGCTCGTTTGTGTGTGTGTGTGTGTGTACATACATGTATGTGTGCATGCATGCACACATGCTCGTGTGTGTGTGCGTGTGTGTGTGTGTGTGTGTGTGTTCTTGCTTATGTGTGTATAAATAGCAGTAACAAAGAAAAGGAGGTCATGCGTTTGAGAGAGACAATAGGTATGTTTAATTTTTTTTTTTTTTGAGACAGGGTTTCTCTGTGCAGCCTTGGCTGTCGTGGACTCACTTTGTAGACCAGGCTGGCCTCAAACTTACAGAGATCCACCTGCCTTTGGCTCCCGAGTGCTGGGATTAAATGTGCCACCACACCTGGCCCAATATGTGTAATTTAAAAAATCACAAAAGTAAAAAAAAAATCCACACTATCACATTTTGGCAAGAATGTGGAGGAGCTGGAGCCTCTCCACTCTATAGATGGTACCGCGACTTGGGATAACAGACAGTCATACATTCCAGAGGTGCCATTTCTATCTACCCAAGAACCTTGAAAACACACTACTTAAAGAAGTTATACATGAATTTCAAAGCTGCATCATTTATAAAAAGTGGAAACAACTGTCCATCACCTGGAGCATAAAATGTGGTATATCAGTAAAACGGAATGTTATTTAGCCATAAAAATGAAGAAGTGAGGCCGAGCAGATGCTCGGTGGATAAAGTGCTTACTGTGCAAGTGTGAGGACCCGACTTTGGATTCCTGGACCCACATAAACACAAGTATAGTAGCATGTACCTGTAAGCCCAGTGCGGGGCCTCCGTGACCTCTGTTCTGTCTCCCGGGGAATTCCCAGAAGCCTTCCAGAAGCTCGCTTAGTAAACACGGAGAGCAAGAGGCCCTGTCCCAAACAAGGTAGAAAGCTACAACTGACACCTGATACTGTCCTCTGACCTCCACACCTGTCCCGTGGGATGCGCATGCGTGCCAAAGCCAAACAAATGCACATACACACCACCACAGAGACACAAGGATAACATTTAAGCTCTAGCAACCATCACCATGTGCATGGGCTTTGAGATCACTGTGAGGGGGTGAGACACAGGGATCACATACTGTAAGAGTCCTTCTAGACTGGAAGGCGGCCACAGGCAAATCCACACACAGACAAGACTGGCAGAAAGTTAGGGTAGGGAAGAACTGCAAGTAGCGAGTACATCAAAGTTTCTGCTGAGGTGACAAAAACTGCTGGACAGAGTGATGACGGCTGCCCAACTTTGTGAGCAGGACTTTTCAGGAGGCATGCAGCACTCACTTCCTCCCCTACAAAGAAGTGCTAAGCATTTTGAGGTGAGTGACTCAAGAATGATGGGAAGCAAAAGGGGAAAGCGAGGCCTTGTAAGATACAGAGGCATGGGGCAGCAGCGCGGAGAGAAATACCTGGCCCCGCTGCCTTGGCTCTGCAGCCAGGGATGCGGCAGCTCTGCAGCTGAGGGAGAAGGGAGGGTCTCTGCGAAGGTTAGTGGAGGTGCAGGGAATCCTAGCCTCTGGCAAGTTTCACAAACTCACAGGCCCCAAATCTGCCCAGCTACCTTGCTGTGAAAAGGGACAGCACTTCATCTCCCAACAGACCCTGGGATGCTGTCGTCAGGAGCTGTTGAAACACGGTCCAAGAATGGAGTCGTGCGAGGAGAATTCTGGGTGCCTCTGAGAAAATTCCAAGGAAACAAGAGGCTTGTAACCTCAGTTTCTTCAAAACATGCAAAACTGTTCTTGGACTATACGTTCATGCCCCTCCCAGCCGGAGCAGACAGAAGTGAGTTGCCCTCAGATCACTCATCACAGCTGGGTATTGTTATTTGTTTATGTGCCTCTGTGGGGGAAACATGTTTTTGCCATGTGTGGCTTGGCCTTCTGATAGCAGCTTAGTCGTGTGATGCTTCTTAACCCTCAGAATATAAACTGTTTGATGTTCTGACTAAGGTTGGCTATTGCATGAGACTTTAGTCCACCTCAGGTTTTAGGTCCTGCTCTCCCAGATTCACACTGCCACATAGAGCAGTAAACAAGGAGCCACCTGAGGAGGAACCCAGTGTGTAACCTGTGCTCCTCTAGGAGCCAGGGACTCTGGTACACTCCTAACTCTGGGACCCCCCTGAAAACCCCACGGTCCTGGCCCAGCAGGCAGCTGCCTTATGAATGAGACCGTGACTCTGACTTAAACCCACTGAGTATCCTACACAATAGGGGACAAGTATGACGACACAGGGAAGGGAAGGTGCCATCCCCAAAAGCAGAGCAATGGGAGTGCCTCACTAAGACCAGGAGGCCCATGGATTCATACCTGTGCTAGGTCTGAAGGCAGTCACTCATGCACTTCTGCCATACTGTCAGCAGGGTCGCCTGGCTCCTCACGAACAGGGTGGCCATGACCTACAGACACCTTGCCCGACAGCAGCAGCTTGCCATTCCTGTGTGCTACCGTGGGCAGTTCCGCTGAGTTCTCCGAGAAAAGTCCCGGTTGTCACCTTGTCCTCAGCCACACACATAAGGGAGCCTCTGAGGGGAGTTTTGCCCCTCAGGCTAGATTGGACTTTCTTTTCCTTTCAGCACTGTAGCCGAAAAGAGTTGTGGAAAGAAAAGCTCCAGCCATTGCCTTAACTCCTGTCCCCACGCCCCGAGAGCTTCCTTCTAGGTGGACATTACCTCAGTAGCTGCCATTATCCCCATCTGGTTCCCACTGTTGGCCACTAGGAGCTGTCTAGCTGTGTACTGCTGTTAGGACTGACTGCTATGGGGCGTCTGTGTATGTGTGTGTGTGTGTGTGTATTGTTCCTGTCCCCAACTTTCCCTGTCAAGTACCTGTCCTAGACCCCTGTCCCCTCAGAAGTCAGGCGCTCTGGGCCTCTGACTCCTGCTGATTCAGCCAACGCTACACACCCTTACACTAAGATCTGACATAAACAGAGTCGAGGAAATCCTTGTTTCCTGATAAGAACAACAGCTTCCAAATGCAGCAGTAGCCATACAGTGGGTTCCCCAAACGCCACGCTGTCTACACTGTGCCTGCTTGAACTGCTTTGAATGATTAAAAAAATAAAATAAAAACACCAGTGAGAATAAAGATGAACAGGTAAATGAAATTAGGAAGCTCATGGATGACAGAAATGAGAAATTCATCAGAAATGGAGACTTGGAAAATGAACAAATAGAAACCCTAGAAATGAAGAGTTTGTACGTCAAATAAAAAAATTCAGTCAACAGTCTGAGTCTGTAATGGAGCAGAGTGAAAGGCAGAGTAACTAGGCTGGAAGACGGGTCCTTAGAAGTATGAGTCCAACAGAAAAGGGGAAAGGAAAAAGAAGCAGCATTCACAATTGCAGCCTGTGAAACTGGCTGATCTGAGGGCAGGCAGCATGCTCCACCATGCAACAAGGACATTTGCTCAACTATGTTCACAACAGCTGTATTCATAATAGAATCTGGAAACAACCTAGATGTTCCTCAATGGAAAAATAGATTAAAAAACTGTGGTACATTTACACTATGGACTAATACTCAGATATTAAAAACAAAGAAATCTTGAAATTTGCAGGCAAATAGATGGAACTAGAAACGATCATCCTAAGTGAGGTAACCCAGACCCAGAAAGACGCGCATGGTATATACTCACTTATAAGTAAATATTAGCCCAACATAGAAGTCCCCTGAGAGACTCCACCTAGCAGGGGATTGGGACAGATGCTGAGACTCACAACCAGACTCTGGGTGGAGTGCTGAGAGTGGGAGGGAAGAGTGGGAGGGAAGATGGAAGGACCCAGAGGGTTCAGGAGCCCCACAGGGAGACCACCAAGGCCAGCAGATCTGAACACAGGGGGTCTAGCACAAACTGTTGCGTCATCCAAGACAGTGCATGCAGCAAAGCTAGACTCCATATTCAGATATAGCCAGTGGACAACTCATTCTCCACAACTGTGGGGAGAGTGGGAACTGCCTCTGACATGAACTCTGATGCCCCCGACTTGATCACGTCTCCTAGATGGGGAGGCACGGCAGGCACACAGAGGAAGGGGAAGCAGGCTATCCAGATGAGACCTGATAGGCTGTGGTCATATGGTGGGGGAGGAGGACCCCTCTGTCAGAGGTCTAGAGAAGGGACTGGGTGGAAAAGGGAAGGAGGGGGGACAGGAAGATACAAGCAAGAGGATAGCAATCGGGATGTAATCTGAGTAAATTATAATAAATTTAAAAAAATAAAAAATTTTAAAAAGAGAAAGAAAACAACAACAACAAAAATCAAGCCATGTGGGCGACATACAGCAGTAAATCCCAGCACCCCAAGTCTGAGACAGCAGGATAACAAGTCTGTTGACAGCCAGACAGACACAGAAAGACTAACTCAAAAAATAGAAACAGAAAAAAAAAAAAACCACGAGAAAGGAGGCATTACTACCAATATCATGGAAATACAAATGATTATAGATTATTTTGCAAAGTGGTATCTTAACATACTGAAAAAATACTTAGTCGTAGTAAAAAAAAATCAAATTACATGTAATAAAAACTAATTAAATTACAGCTTCTTTTTTGCAGTCTTCATCCCTCCGGGCTTGTGTCTGGCTGCCGCTGGCCCCCACCTCCCTCCTTCCCTCATTCCTTGAACATACATGAGTAGAGTCCCAGAATGATGCTCCCCCAACAGCCACGACAACTATTTCCAGGGTAGCGTTTGAGGATCTACACATGTAGTGCATTACTGAAGGCTGTCTGTCTGTCTGCCGGCTGCAAGCAGGGACTCCAAGCCCAGCATGGCCGTGAACTCACTGTGTAGCTCAGGCTGACTTGGAAGTCTGGACCTCTCTGCCTTAGTCTCCTGAGAACTGGTGTTATAGCCTTGTATCACCATGAATGGCTACTTAAGTCCTTTATAATCAATAAACACAATATTCATTATTCTGCTCAGAAAAAAATCAATGGTTTTCTTACAAACAGAAACTAAGAGCAGAAAATACAAGACAATGTCTCCAAGGCCCTGATCTGTAAGGGAGATTCCCCGAGTAGCACACATTAAACACTTTGCAGGTCAGGCTTTTATTTCCATTTCACTGCCTCACAGAAGCCAGGATTCACCCCGCTCCTTTAGACGTGTTGGAAGTTGATAAAATCAAACGTGTCTCTATGGGCGGCTGACGCCAGCTGTCAGCATCTTCCGGCCCTTTCTATTTTTCCCTGCTGGAACTGCCTCGCTTGGTGCACACTGGTTGTATTTTTGTGGGGCAGGGTGGGTAGGAAGAGCAAGGGGAAGGTTTTCCTCCTTTCATTTCATCTGCTTTTACGTGTGTATGTAGTTTTTCTGCCCCCGGGCCATCCACTCTTCCCACAACTGCTGAGCACTGTCATGAACATTTGTAATCCTCTGACACCTGGGCAAGCCAAAGCCCCTCCTAAGTGCTGGGTCCCTGCTGCTGACAGCTCACACAGGCAGCTCACAGAGCCTTCCCTGGGCCCCGTCTCCAGCTGCAGAGCAGAGAGATCGGAGGACGCTCAGTGGTGTCTCATAATTAACCAAAAGCGGCCGCTTCCCCCAAAGCCTCACTTTGTAACCTGCCACCACTGTCAGAGTGTGTAAATATTAAATGCAAAAGGCACCATTAAAATAACATTAGGTTTTTGGCTGACGCACTGACAGCTGCGCAGCCTCTGAAGCTGAGACGAGGCAGCCGCTAGGTGTTCTTTATCTTTCTGGTACTCGTCTGTAGAGATTTCTGAATTCTAGGAAGCACTCACCCACCTAGCCTTGTCAGTGGTGGTGGTTAGGGAGGCAGTCACTTTACATGATGCTCCTTTTCCTGTATCTCCAAACCCACATGCACATGTAAAATATCACCTTCTATGCATGTAGGAGGACCCCAGCCTCCTGACTGAGCATCAGCTCCCTAAGGGCAGGCCTGTGACGGGAACAGAGGAACAGAGACAGCCTTGGAGCCGGTGGTGAGGACCGGAGAGGAGTGGGTGGGCTAGGGGCCAAGCTGTGGCTGCCTGGCCATGACACTGGGGAGGCGTGGTCAGCAGCTTTTGGGGCAGACACTCAGGACACAATACCTAGTTCTCCCAATAAGCTAAGACCAGAAGCTGCGTCCCTGTGCTGCGCTATGCTGGCTCTCTACCTTTGCCAAATGATATCTTCCAGCATCCAGACTCATGGGCACTTAAGACTTCGATAATGAAATTCACTTAGTGATGCCATTTGGGTTTTACAGAAAATAATAACCAGATTGTGGAGCAATGAGAAGCCTTCTGGGAATGTGCACATACCTGTTTAGCTGCTGCTGAAGAAATTGCTTTACTGTCCAGCAGGTCGAGGAGCTCAGCAAGCGCAGTGGGTGTGACAGGACTAGCAGCCCCCAGAAAAGAGAGAAAAAGTCAACATCTTACATCATCACAGTGTCCACAGGCTACCAGAACCCAAACTCTCACTCTTGTATGTTTAAATAATTAACCATACCCAAGGATGGAAATAATAGGCTAACAGGCTCTGTTATTTTCTGTTTTAGAATAATGAGTTTTTATACTAGTGTGCTTTTTAAAATTATTTTACCACCCAACAATAACAGCTGCTTGGCAGCAGTTGCAGCAATAAACAACTGTTCAGTGCAATTAGTTCAAAAAAAGGAGGTGACTGCAAAATTCATGAACCACAAAGAAAAGGGGACAATAAAATCTAGTAATTAAATCTTTTTTACTGAAAGATCAGTCTGAAAATTACTTCAAACAAAACAGCTAACAAAACTACTTTCCTGAGTGTTTTTATGCAGGTATAAACTCCCTGCCCACCAGACGTTCACCTGCCCTCACAGGCCTTCTACATGCATTGCCCTGCATACCTGCAGGTTCACATGCCTTTCTGGACACAGATAGGTCTAGAAACTGACAATATTTCCACTTATATTATGTGACTTATTAGCACGACACTGTGACTATCTGAGGTCATCGGGGTCTAGTTAAGACAGGAACTGTTTATAAATAGAGTGTAAGTATGCCAGTGTTAAAAGGCTGAAGCACTTGATACAGCCGGAAAACACCTTCTGACTATGGTTCCTGTCATTCGCTATTCGTGTCTTTAGAAACTTGTAGGTAACAGGCAGGGAGCTCCAGCTTACCCATCCCCAGTCTCTAGGAACTCCAAACTGCTAACGTTCAAGTTCACCATGCTCTGATTCAAGTGCCTTATTAGGGCTGCTCGTTCAATCGAAGGAAGCCCGTCACCCTTAAACTACTATTTATCCCAAAGCATGGACACAAGGTAAGTCCGAGTGGAAATTAGTAGTGTTACCAAATTTGTCCTCAGAAGGTCTATGAACTACCTTGATTAAAGCCTAAGAAGGAGCAAGGCAAAAGGCTGCAAAGCAAACCGTAGCCTTTTCTAGCTTCCCATCTTTATTGGCAAGAAGTAAGAATCAGCTGGTTTTCAAATGTAGGCTGCTTGGGTGTTCTACAATCCACAAAATACAGCCACCATTTATCTTGTACCATAGACCATGTAGCGAACTGTACTAAGCACTGAGGCTGCATTAGGTTTCTAGAGCGTGCAAAGAGGTCACCATTCATAAACCAAGGGCTGCCATGGTCCATCTCAGCTGCTGCAACAGAATACCATAGGTGGAGTGCTTACAGATAGAAACACTATCCCTCACAGTTCTCAAGGCCGGAAATAGAAGAACAAGATGCCATAACACCTGTAGTTAGGGAGTTCCTGCCTTCTTTTCCTGGTACCTTCTCGATGTGTCCTCACATGAGTTAAAGGGCAAGCTAGCTCTCCAAAGCCTCTTGCATAACAGCACTTATCTGATTTCTTAAAGTTTCATATTCACGACTAACACCCAAGATTTTGTTTTCTAGGATCATAATATATGAATTTGAAGCAGACACAAAAATTCATACCATGATACTATATAAGATGAGGGGTAGAGAGGGACAGAGAAAGAATGTTAGGTCACTTAAGAATGTTGCCTTACAGGAATCATCACATGACCTCATTGACTACTTTGGTGATAAATTTCTTCTATAGATTTCTTGACTGACCTAATAGCAGATGGGACTTCTCAGTACAGTTTTGCTCTCACAATGCATGACACACAATAGGCCAATAATTCCCGTGTCTTGGGGCTTCTTACAAACTTGGACAACTAGCACACTGCACACACTGCTGCTCTAGCTGGGACACACTATCCCATGGATACTGACACCTGCAGATGCTCATGTTTTCTGCACACGGCGACACCGTCTTCATCAAGAACCTGTGCTCACCCTTCCCCATGCTTGCATGTTCCCTGAGTACCTACCTAACATGATATGGGTGGTATGTAAACAGTTGTTACATGTGTTGGTTAGGAAATACTGATAAAACCCAAATCTGTACATGGTCATTACTGATGCAATTTTTCAAAAATGTTTTCAATCTGCAGTTGGCTGAACCCCAGCTATGGAAGGCTGGCTGCAAACTGCAGCTATGCCAGGACTAAACTTGACAAAGATCAGTACCTGTCACACTGATCCTGAGAGACACCTCTCATCAGTTAAATAAATAAACCATCAGAATTCAGGCTCAGTGGTGGCAGCCACGCAGCCTACTAATTTGCTGCTGTCAGATAATCTCGGATTCTGGACAGCTAATGTGTCTCCATGAAAGAAGAGCCTGACACCTCAAGGTTAAGCTTCCTGTACTCCACTCTTCCCATTATTCTGAAGGCAGGGTATCCAGGAAGAGTGGATTGGGATCTTTTAAGTCTTCCTATTTCATTCAGTCCCATCCAGCCCTTTTAAGATCACAACTCCATCTCCAGCTTGGATCCCGAGAGCAGACTGTGCTCTGGACACTATGCTCCACCCCATGAAATGGTGCCCGTGTCAATCCTACACTTACCCTAGCCTCCATATTCCTCTTCTACTCAAAAGGCCCTGGAAGGGATGCAGAGGTAGCCCTGCGGGTGGTACATGCCGGTCACTGATCCTTTTGTTCGCTTAGTTTCTGGGCCCCACGTGGCCCTCACTCCTAACAACTGTTCTCTGGGTCCTGTTTGTAGGCATGCATGTCCTTAGCTGTTTCCTAAGACCATCAGCAGGGAGGGGGCTTTCTAGATGCCCTCTGCCTTCCCCATTGCAGCTGGTCCAGCTGCCCTGAACCCATCAGCCTCTCCAAGTCTTCCTGGGATGCTTAACCACTGTGCTGCAGCTTTAGCTTTGCCCATTGGACATGCTCACACATTCCCTGCTAGGAAACACCCCAACCGGTCCTGCTTCTGAGAGAGGCACGGAGCGATCCTCAGCTACCTCAGGACAGTCTCTTTAGGGACTCTTCACTGCACATGCTGCGGATGCACCATTTACTCCACAGCACCATGTGACTCCGGGTCGCGCCTCAACATTTCCACGAGTGTCCCAGGTCAGGACCACTTACCCTGTGACCATCTGACTAGCCCTGCGTGTCCTCAGCTCAGGCCTTAGCTGGGGTGCCTCCTCCCCTCTCCCAGCCCCTCTTTGCTGCTTCCTTGTGACTGGCTTCTCTCAGAGAAGTGCCTGTGCGTGTCCTGTGGATGCTCTTCTGTTACTGCAGAACGAACAAGTGAGAGCTCCTATGTGCACCTCCTAGACAGTCCTGTCAGGGGTGGGTCCACACGCCCTGACGGCTGCACGCCCCACGGTAGGAGTCTGTTATACCAGCAGTTCAACTCAGAACATCCTTCCCAGACCCTCTGCCTTCACTTTTCCTTCAGCTCCTACTCGACCTCAAAAGACAGCCATCTACTTCACCTCGGTGCCCAAGTAAGACATTTAGAAGCTGGGCAAGTATGAGAGAATGGTTCCTTTCTTGGTCTAGCTCATTTCAGCCAGGCCTCTGTTCCCTACTCACCGTCCACTATCAAGGACGCTGCTCATCAGCAGTCTCAAGAGATGCTCCCTACTGGCCATCTTGACTGCACCCTTACTTTGCTAAGGACTGAACTGTGCCCCAACAATACACATACCAAAGCTCTAACCATCTGATGTGATGGTGTTAGGAGGTAGGCTCTTCAGAGTGTATGGTGGGATAAAGCGATGAGGGAGGGACCTCGCAATGGGATTAGGAACTTTGTAAGAAGACACCAAACAACCTTTCCTCCCTATTTCTCCAGCAGGAGAGGAGAAAGGAAGCCGATGGCCATCTGAAGTCCAGCAAGTAGCAGATCAGCTGGTGTCCTGATTATGCCGTTTTTCTCAGCCTGTAGAAACCAATGTCTATTTAAGGGACTCATCCGGGATATTTTGTCATAAGTGCCAAGCTATTAATATATGCTGTAATCCTCCAGTATGAAATTGGAGTGTCTCTGTGATCCAGTTTGGCCTGAAAATCCTCCAGGTGCCATCTGGTCATCTCTCTGGCCTGCCACCCACCTCTCCAGCCAGCTACCTAAGCAGCCCAGAGCCTTGGGTTTTCAGAGCTCCTGTGACCTTGCAGACGGAACTCGCAGATGTTTGTACCTACACCCCCACTCACTCAGTAACTCCAAAGTTCTTCCGGCTTGGCTCCTGAATCGGTTCTTGAGGAAGGCCTCGGTGGTCTCCCCGGGCCCTACGAAGATCCCAGTTTTGTGCTTTACAGTGCCACATGCATGCCTCTAGCATACCAGGACCAGACTGAGGAGACTGCCTTTTGTGGGTTTATACTGACCACAGGTGAGCCAATTCCTTGTCTTGTTCATCCTCGAGCTACTAACCCTAACACAGTACCACAGACACAGGGGTTTAAGCACAGAGTGAACTTTCAGATGGGCTGGAGGATATTTTTAGAATGTGGAATTCAAAGGGGACATTTGTTGTCTTGTTGGGGGACCCTGAGGGAGAACAAGCAGAGTAAAATATTCGCCCTGCCCTATTTCAATTGCCTCTAGACACAGTTCATGATGCAGAAAGAAAGAAATCCCAGACCTCACTCACCTTTCACTGACTGCAAGATTCTGCTGCTTTAAATAGCACAGAAAAGTGTTCAGGACCCAGTTAGTCACCTTTTTTGGCTCTGCCCTAGTTTCTTTTATCACATTTTGGAAGAACTCCAGTAGGCCAACTTCATTCTGTTAAAAAAAAAAAAAAGAAAGAAAGAAAGAAAAAGCATATATCTCTCATCTCTATATCTATATATATATAGTGTATGTGCGTGCACACACACACACACACACCTACATACATCTTCCCAAACCGAAAGGCCCACATTCGGAAGGCAACTTGAAGCCACCACCTTCTGCCTCTACAAGACTTCTACTCTTTCCTTCTGAAACCCTGAGCTGTCACCAGAGCAGTCTGTTCATTTTCAGCAAACATAAAGATCCTTCTACTGCCGCTCTGAACACACACAGCATTTTTTTCAAAGAACCCGAGGAGAGTGAATTCCCCATCCTCCACACTTGCCTGCCACTCAGGCCCCCGCCAGCCGAAAGCCCTGGGTGGTGAAGTGGGCTTGCATGGCTTGACTTTGATGCCCTTTCTCTCTTCTGGCCTGTGCCCTCCTTGATGTGCTGGTGACCACAGGCAAAGGAGGTAACAAATGGAACATAGCCGCCAGTCTTCTTCCTCCTGTTGTCCTGAGAAGTAGGCAGTGGTGCTGGGATAGTCCAAACCAAGCCAGAAAACATACATGTGCAACCCAGTGAGACCAGCTCCACAGTGGGTGGAGGAAGCATCTGCCTCCAGGCCTTGCCTCTGTTCACGGCCATGAGATAGATATCCGCGGGCTGTTCCATGAGTGACCTGTTCCATGGGCTTTCCTGTTTGCTCCCTCTGGGCTGCGGCATGTGAGGGCCACGCTCTTCCTGCTCACTCTGCCCTCTGCTGAGTACAGCCAACTTAGTCCTGGCCACATTAGATTCTTGCGAAGAACCAGTGGATAGGATCAGGGTTTCTGTCACATGCGAACACACGTCCTTTGTTGTGCCACACTCACCTTTAAATACTAGGGACTGCCACAATTATGCATGAGAGTAGCCTTGGCACTCATCAAATTATATACTGTAGCTACTCAGAGTGACTGAGCTAGCTCTAGTACTTCTGTAAGAAAAATAAAACATGTTCTATTTGTAGTAGAGGTTTAAACCTGCAAGTGCAGATGGTATGTTTTTAAAGGTTTAATATATGCACCGGGTGTTGGGGGTGTTATGAATGTGAGTGCACGTATCCATGGAGGCCAGAGGGGATGTAGTCCCTGGAGCTGGTGGTTGTTCCAATGGTCTATTTTTAAGCAGCATATTTTTCCTTACCCACTGAAATTCAAACTAAACATTATCCTCAAAATATTCTTATGTTCACTCTGCAGCTAAACCTCCAACCTTTCCCCCTTTCATAGAATCCTTCATTAATCAAAAGAACAATCTAGAAAAACAAGATACTAAGAAGTGAGACATACCAAAAGTGCACTCAAACTTTAGCTACTACGCAAGTTTTAAAATGTACAGGGGCACTCAGCTGCTAAGGTAGAAATTCCATATTAAAAAGTATCTATGTGGCCTTTGTAACAGATAAATTCTCTGGTGACAAGCCTACTGAATAATCCCACAATCATCGCATGCATCTCCTTTTGAGCTACCATTATTATTCTGCTCATGCTAAACTAGGGCAAAGGGCACCTCAGCAGCCCAAACTTGACTAGATAAAGGCAATGCAGACAGCTTGAAGGGGAAGGGTTGCTTAACTTCTGGAAAGTCTTCACACTTTCCCACTGGTTCATGAGTCTGGGGAGGGAAGGAAGGGCTATGCAGCCCACACTGGGCAGACAGAAGCCTTCCTGTTCTCTCCCACACGCTGGCCCATTGGTGGGACGAGCTGTCAGGAGGACTTGCTGCTTTGCAAGGAGAGCATTCCAAAATCCACCCAGAAGTAATGCACTCAGGCTGCAGGCTTGGCCGAGCGGCTGTGATGTGACGGATAGCTTCTCTTTTACACTTGGGTGGTTTTATTACTGGATGGATAACGCTGCGAGTCAGACTTCTGTTTGTCTTCTCCTGCCAGTGCTGTGAGGATGCCTCTCTGAGCTGGATCTCTACTGCACTGGGGGATGCAGGGTGTCACTGCACAGTTCAGCGAGGAGATGAAACTTGCAATGGCAACAGGGAGGGAGGCTGCAGGAGGCTGTGCCTGCTGCTGCTGCCACTGCCGCCCCTGGAGAATGACTGATCAATTAGAACTGCAGAGGGACTGCCTGTTCTGCTCTTCAAAACAGTAGTCCACTTTCCAAGGATACCAACACACACACACACACACACACACACGTCTGCTGCTTTTCACAGTTTTCTTAGTTCTATGAGATTGGCAAATGCTAATAAGCTTGGCACAGATCTCTGAAGTCTCTGATGAACATGGCAGCTCAGCCATCTGGTTTTGTCAGGAAAACAGTGGACTGATAATTCTTATACAAAAATCCTATGAGAGCAGTACAGCAAGGCCATTGCATTAGGCCTTTAATGTCTTTCCCCAAACAACAAGCCCCAATCTATCCAAAGCTCAGCCACACAGCAAGTCAGTCTCCTGGTTGATGGCTAAAGCAACAAGGACCACAGACCCTGTCCTGTGTATAATACTGGGCAGCCTTCGAGTGGAAAGCATCTTTTTAGTCTCATTTCTCAAAGCATTCAATAATACACAGAGCCAATGTCAGGTCAGTTGCTTAGGCACTACAGGAACCCTCAGTTACCGATGGACTTGCCAGCTAACCAATGCTGATGAGAGGCAAAACAGAGGCTAACCTTGTCTCGCTGCTGGAAGAAGCATCAGTTTACCCTCGCCCGGGCTCTGGAAGTGATGCGCTCCTGCACTGTTTTTTGTAGTCTACCTTGAGAGATGATGAAACGGAGGAAGCCCATCCAGCTGAAACAGGCCAAGGGCTCACTTAGCATCTCCATGTCTTGCTCTAAGTCACACATCCTGTGATGCTGATTCTGGTCCAGAAACGTGGCTGAGCTGCATTTACAGTAGAAAGAGACCTGATGCAGGCAGCTATCCAGTGGTAGTCAGGAAGAGGCCCAGGAGACACTAGCTAAGCAACAAACAGCTGCCTATGTGACGGGGAGTGCCCTTGGCTGCCGTTTGGGACCTTGGATTAGTAATTCAAGGCTGGTCAGGGCTCTTCAGAGTATTTGCTAAATATGGTGTCTGTGCTACAGTTTACCACAATCAGATTCCAAGATCAGCAGGGATGTCTGAAACCTCAGCTATCGCTAAGCCCTACAATTTTCCCAACATATGCATAACCATGATGCTTAATTTATAAATTAGACATGGTAAGCTACTAAGAACAACAAAACAACAGCCAGAATATACTGTGGTAGAAGTTTTTTTAAACTTATAAATTGTTTTGTTTTTCTAGAATTTCCCATTTGCCATCTGGACCACAGGTGACTTTAACTCAAACATTGAGACTATGGATTAGGTGTGATACAACTACTGCGCCTGTTTGACACAGACATCAGCAGTGGACCTAGTGGGCAGCTGCATATGGCTGCCACTGCTAATGACAATAATGAAGGTACCCTCAGGTCCCTGGTTCCTCTCTGTTAGCGCTGTTCCAATCATCCTTACACGCATGTGGCCAGGGCT
This sequence comes from Acomys minous, assembly GCF_964271855.1. Classification (NCBI taxonomy): domain Eukaryota; kingdom Metazoa; phylum Chordata; class Mammalia; order Rodentia; family Muridae; genus Acomys; species Acomys minous. The sequence goes on along the minus strand of NC_140499.1, from coordinate 58,041,260 downwards.
TCTGCAGATGAGGACACTGAGGCACCCCTGAGCTTGAGGTCACCCAGCCAGCCAGCAGCAGAGCTCTGCAGGCTGGGTGCTCCCATCTCTGTGACACTGCCTGTGAGGGCAGAGGCAGCCTGCTGCCTTTCTGAGGACTGAAAATGAACACCTATCAGTGCTGGCACAATGTGAGCCTCATCCACTGAACAGATGTTCCCAGCACTTCCATACTATTCTATGTCTGCCAGATGTTCAAAAGTTCCTGACATATTAAAGATGTTACAGGTGCCCCCAACCAGTCAGTTTAGAAACCAGAAGGAGGTGGCAAGCTGTCTGTCTGCCTTTGCTTAGGTATACCACCCAGGCCATGTGGATGAGCACACATCTATCCCCAGGTCAGGAAGGAAGGCAGTGGCATACCTGCCATCCATGCTACCCTGGGCCCCAGAGGACAATGGGTGGCCAGAAACTCCATGTACTTCTCTTTGGCCAACACTAGCACCTCCTGGGATGTCAATACCGATCCCATTCTCTTTCATTAGTTTGTATATTAAGCATGCTCAATTACTGCGCTCTAGTTCTCTTACTGCAGGTAAGTCAGGTGGTGGGCTTATGGCTACCTGGGCAGCTCATATCTGATGGGAAGAGCTGACTACCCAGAAGGCCCTGCACCTACCCTACGTGAGCAGCAAAGGATACTTCAACTGGGTAAGGCTCTAACATATCACTATGTGGCACTTTGTGGAATTCAAGGTGGACTTTGGACTCTTTGTGGCAAGGGTGTAAGGAGCACATCTGTGCAGATGTTTAAGGGGCCCATCACCTGTATATTCACAGAGACTTGGTTGTGCTTTCATTATACCAGTGGCTCTGGTTATTCTTATAAGGTGGGAAAAACAGAACTCAAATCCAACAACTTTATAAACCATGGCCATGAGACTAAAACCAAATGCTAGTGCCTGGGGTGGAGAAGGAATGGGGTGCAGCAGCAATGCTAGTGCCTGGGGTGGAGAAGGAATGGGGTGCAGCAGCAATGCTAGTACCTGGGGTGGAGAAGGAATGGGGTGCAGCAGCAATGCTAGTGCCTGGGGTGGAGAAGGAATGGGGTGCAGCAGCAATGCTAGTGCCTGGGGTGGAGAAGGAATGGGGTGCAGCAGCAATGCTAGTGCCTGGGGTGGAGAAGGAATGGGGTGCAGCAGCAATGCTAGTGCCTGGGGTGGAGAAGGAATGGGGTGCAGCAGCAATGCTAGTGCCTGGGGTGGAGAAGGAATGGGGTGCAGCAGCAATGCTAGTGCCTGGGGTGGAGAAGGAATGGGGTGCAGCAGCAATGCTAGTGCCTGGGGTGGAGAAGGAATGGGGTGCAGCAGCAATGCTAGTGCCTGGGGTGGAGAAGGAATGGGGTGCAGCAGCAATGCTAGTGCCTGGGGTGGAGAAGGAATGGGGTGCAGCAGCAATGCTTTCAGGCCAGCAAGTAGGACTGCTTAGCACTCACGTCTACAATGTGAGCATGTTATCTCTGGGGTCACAATCTTTGCCGAAAGCTCTGGTGAGGGGGAAAGTTACTGATGCAGCCAGGTTTCTTCAAGAGGAAAAGAAGTGACCTGGCAGTGCAAGGCTGTCCTAGGAAACAGGGTACTTGCCTGGGAAGACAGAAGAAAGCCAGAGAACCCCGAACCACGGTTCCAGCTGCAAGCCCAGGAGGGTCCACGGAAGCTCTGAGTCACCACCACGAGCCCCAGCTGTGCTCCTTAGGCCTTGCGAGGCACAGACAACTGTAGCTCTGCCTTCTCTTCTGGTCCTCACAGGTCCTACCTAGTGTTGTTCCCAACAGGTGTGAGAGCTTCTAAAATCTGAGCAAAACTCTCAACAAAGTCACTTGAGCTGTGTGCTCAGCAAAGCCTGCAAGTACACATAGCCTAAGCTGAACCTAGGCAGCAGTTTTGCGCAGAGTGCCTTTAAACTAATGTAAAACTTACTTTGGTTCTTGGAAATATATTTACTCTAGGAGAGAATTTGCAGGAAATCAGTGTGGGAACACACATTTCCCTTGAATAACTAAAATATAAATAATTAAGGTAATAAAAGTTGACAGCAGAAACTATATCTGCAAGAACGGGGCTCACAAAGTACACTGCCAAGAAATCAATTCTAGCTACAGTCACATTTCAACTAGTCCAGCCCAAGAGAACCCGGGTGGCTCGGCAGGAGCTCTGTGCTGCAGCGAAAGGCAGGATGGAGCAGAAAGGCTGTATAGAGCACTATGGATACTATTTCCACGCTTTGCTTGCTTGAAGCCTGAAATAAAATCTTTAATATGTTCCCAAAGCGTATTATTCCACAAACAGGAAAGCAAGCATCGGAATGGGGCGGAGACCAAGGCCTCTGAGGGTCCCCGAGTGGCACTAGGACATCCTCCCTCTCCCTGCAGTTTCTCCTCAACAGACAAGCACATGGGTCAAACGCCTTCAAGCCCAGAACACCCCTCCTTGGAAGTTCCTTTGTCACTTGCATCTGTGAAGAATGAAGCTGTGTTTTGCAGTAGAGTTAGAAGATCTGTCTTTTCTATTCTACTTTTCCAGAAGAAAGTTTTGGCAATTTTCTTTTCCAGAGCACAGAGTAACTGCAAAGCACCTTTAAGCCGGCAACCTCAGATGCAGTTTATAAAATGAAAAAAAAAATGTGTGGAGCTGAAAGATGGCATGTTGATCAAATGAATGTTTCTTCAGCAGTAGTTAAAAGATGACAACTTTGCACGATGAGAGCCTAGATAGTCAAAACCCAGTCAATATGGTTCCAGATACAATTTCAAACTGTTAGCTTTAGAGCAGTGCCTCATGTGGGACATACAGAAATTTGACATGGAGACTGTTTTATGGGCAATTCATCCAGAAAGCAAACCAGGCTCTTTCTAACTTATAAGAAACCTAAAGTAAAAGCTTCAAAAACAGTTCATTTAACAACCAACTGGTACTTTCTCTTTCTTTGTCCTTGGGAGACATCTTAACCTTTTCTACGATGTTGGAATCACAGGATCATTACTTTCAACGGAGAAGAACCAGCTGCAGAAAACGAAGCTGTCCAAATAAGATGACAAGCCTTGAGGCTGAATACAAAGCCCACCTCACACAAATGGTAGCTTACTGACTGGAGGGCGGGGGGGGGGGGGGGGGGTGACGACATGTTTTCCTACAGGCTCATGGGGCCAGGCTGGGTTTTATACACTTCTGCTTAGCACAGCTACCACTGAGCCTCGTTTGCATGTTGCCTCATACCATGGCTCCTTTCCCTGAAAGCATACCCCAGAGCCCACAGAACTCTCTTCAGCGTCTTTGACATCAAGGATGATTCTGCGGTGTACCATCTTTGGGGTATGAGTCATCCCCTCCTCTTGCAGCTGGGAAGGGGGAGCTCGGATTGCCTATGTCAGATGTGAGAGCTTTCGTGGGCACAGCAACTCCACAGAGAGAAGTCATCTCTTGCCTGCTGATCACATGCGCAGCCGGCTGCACAAGAGCTTGTCCTGACCAGGCTCAACACCACAGAGCCTCAAGCAAACACCCCCACAAACCTCACCAACTTCCTAGGTAGGAGCACTTCTCAATGACTCAGCCAAAGGACCCATGTACCTCCAGCAGAAATTAAGAAACAAAAGAAATGTAGATGCAGAAGACAGCTCATGTGACCTCTCTGACTTAATTTTTCCACTTGGAAAATCGGCATGTTCATTTTCTATTGCAGTTGACTGATTTTCACAAAATTTAGTAGACAGAATTTTATGTTTATTTATAGGACACTCTGGCATCTTTGAAACCAATAAGAATGGCTAAAAGCTTTCAATATATGTGTTCTTTTTGGTTGAGCTTCATAAAAGAATCAAGGGACTGTATTAAGCATTAAGTTTTAGCAAAAATAAAAACTCAATTTCCTCCCCTAATGAAACAAAGGCAATCAAAACCAGTCATTACCTAAAAGCATTGTACCTCCACTTGGCATGGCAGCAGATCGTACATGCAAGCACGTAGTGGAGCTCAGGACATAAGCACGGTCCAGTATGAGTGTCCTCCCCTGTAACAGGAGAGCAATCACACCTCGGGGCTGTCTGAGGCAAGTATGGTAAACAGCAGAGCATGCTGTAAGCAGACTACCTTTAAATAAACTACTGCATGGGCAAGAAGCTTCCATCTATGCTCCCTGAATGAAAAGAGACACTCAGATTAGGAAGTAACAGTCCTGTGAAAAGCAGCCTAGGAAAAGTTTTACTTAAAAACAAAACAAACAAACAAACAAAAACCCAAACCAAACCAAAACAACTCATGCATATAAGTCTAACAATTCTTCCAAGGGGTTGCTCCACCACCAGATTCTCTGCTTTTCCACAGCCCTAATCCCCAGATCTCAGCTTTCACATTTCTACATTTATCTTTACAAATGAGATCAGAAAATACAGCAATTTGACTAAGAGCGGGGACCAAGGTCAGCTTAATAACCTGAAGTTTTCAGTGGGGCAAGATCTGAATGTGGGTAAAGAAAAGCAGTGTATGGGTTTCCTTTTGAGGAGGGACTCTCAGGACGGTCTAGGAGGGAAATCCAGACTCAAGAGTAATCTGAGAATAAAGCAGAGCTGGAACATGAGAGCCTGAGAGCAGGTGACAGGAGACAAGGCCCAACTGCGGCAGCCACTTGAGTCTTCCCAGGGTTCAGGGCTGGGGTGATCAAGAGCGGTTTGTGTATCTCTCTGGTCTTTGGAAACTTCCAGGGACACTTTTCTAAGGATGGTTATGTGCAATGCGATGGCATTCCATTTGTGCAGCCATCTGTCTGTCCAGACTAGGACCTACTATGTGCTTGGTAAGACAGTAGATGCTAAGGGGTACCAGCAAGAGCTCTGTAAGCATCAAACACTAACAAAATGTAACTCACTGTTTACTGCACAGGAAAATGGCAAGATAAATGAAAAGTGAGTGAAATTCTGAAGTTTTTTATATGTAGGGAATGGGTGTGGGGTGGGGTGCACACACTCCTTAATTAAATAAGAAGTCCAAGCGCAGTGCGCTGCAGCAAAGCCCTGACGGCACACCTCCACCACTGCCATTTATTTAATGAATACTCCTGGGCACTCTTTAAATTGAAAGATGGTTCATTAGATCTGTGCATCTGCCCTTCTCGGCAATCTGTTGTGCTTCTCATGAAGGCAGAAAACATGAACATATCATTTTCGGGAATGCGATGAGTAACTCAGCTCCCAGTGATTATGGAGTCATAAAGGGCTCAGGCTGCCTAATTTCGGGAAACAATTTGTCTGAATCATTCTCTGTCTGCTCCAATCTCGTATACTCATCCATCCTGGAAATCTCAAGGACAAACCCTTTTATTTTTTTAAAGTCACCTAATACATTATCTTCCATCTATAAATATTATATTATATCTTAAGGGTACTAAAAAAAATAAATCTTTAAAAGGTAAAAACAAAAACAAAAGTAAAAAAACTCTGCCTCCTTCCTGAAGTGTTCAGCACCTCCTCTGGGCTGCAATCTCCCTGAGAGCTGGCCAGCCACAGTGGATGGACATAGACACTATGCAGGAGGTGAGCAATTGCTCCCCCCACCCGGCCCCGCAGTGCCTGCTACTTTGGAGAGTTAGTTTTCCCCAAACAGGCCCACAAACTGTTCAAACAGATTCCCTCATCTGCTACTGTCCTTGACAGCACTTGTTTAAGGCCTGCTGGGGTTGGACCCAGAGAAGACTGGGACAGAAACATACATATGAAGAATGCCCTAACTTTATAGTTTATGTTCAGCAAAGTGAGGTGGACACATTCCAGGGGCAAGTGCAGCAATCTCAAAAGCTGCCTTTTGAGGATGTGAAATAGCTGTGTTCTTAAAATTTTAAAAGGTCCTTTCTCCCTCCCTATGGAAAGGGCTGATACACAACAATTCTTAATGCCACTTTTAGTGGATTCCTTTTGGAAATCAGTCTAGAATGGTGTGGTTCTCAACCTGTGAGTCGAGACCCCCTTTGCGGGGTTGCACATCAGATATTTATATTACAATTCATAACAGTGACAAAAATACATTTATGAAGTAGCAACAGACTAATTTTATGGTTGGGGTCACTACAACATGAGGAATTGCATCAAAGGGTCTCAGCATTAGGAGGTTGAGAACCAATGGGCTAGAGCAAAGAAATGGCCAAGAAACTTCAGTGTACTACAAACTACTTCAAAGGGTTGGCTTGAACCCAGCTGTTCAAAGGCCAGATGTATCAAAGGCCAGATGCAGAGATGGCACTGATGTCTTTGAAGCCAAAGATTCTTGGTCCCCTCCTTCCTTCCCTGAGGTGAGCGAAAGCATGCTAATAAGATGTGGATCTGTAATTCAGTGTTGAATTCAAATGGAAAAGGTGATGGGGAAGATGGGTAAAGATTAAGACTGGTTTGTTACAACAACTGTGCTGGCTGGTTTTATGTCACCTTGATATAAGCTAGAGTCACCAGAGAGGATGGAGCCTCAACTGAGAAAATGCGTCCATAAGATTGTAGATAATCCTGTAGGGCATTTTCTTAATTAGTGATTGATCCGTGAGGTGCCATCCCTGGGCTGGTGGTCCTGGGTTCTGTCAGAAGGCAGCTGGGCAAGCCATGGGGAGCCAGCCAGTGAGCAGCACCCCTCCACTGCCTTTTCATCAGCTCCTGCCCCCAGGTTCCTGCTTGAGTTCCTGTCCTGACTTCCTTCAGTGATGAGTAAGCCAAATAAACCATTTCCATCCCAAGTTGCTTTTGGTCATGGTGTTTCGTCACTGCAATAGTGACCCAAACTATGACAGAAATGGAGGGAACACATGAGTTGTAAGGGGCTCAGAATTTCTGTACAGGATGCTGATCATCTGAGTTCTTCAAATATCTGCTGATGGCTCAGCAATCTGAATGACAAAGACTGGAACTGAACTTTCTTTTAGGACACTGGTTAACACAAATGACAGCTGTTACATGTGTATAGCTAAGACAGCACCCCATCAGAAGCCGTGATCAAGTCAACCTGGGGTATCAGAACGATAGCACACTGTGCTTATTTACAGCTGGTCAGAAAACAGGAGTTCTCATATAAGGCCTGTTTGCTTCTCAAAGTAGCTGACTTACCGAGGACAAGAAAAACCATTCAGCCAGCAGTAGGCTGCCTAGTGCACTATAAACCATTATACTACAGTTATTGAGTATTTAAACACACACACGTGCACACACACACACACACACACACACTCACTCACTCACATTAGTACAATATCCCTGTATATTTATTACTGACCTTTTAAATATCAAGAATCCAGTTTCCACAGGTTTTGTTGCTCTTGAAGATGATAGGAGTTCAAGGCCAGCCTAGGTTACACGATACCCTATCTCAAAAAATATCTAAAATCACAAAACAACTTCCCACTTTCTCTTGTTGACAAGAAGATGACAACTGTGACAGAATGCCACCCTCACTGATGCTGCATCACTTTACTGTTGCCATGACAAAGAGATCCACAGAGCCCAAAGTAGTTCTGAAAGGATGGAAAATCCCTAGGCTACCTCAAGGGCATCAGATTCTCTAGCAGCCCGAAGGAGGCATCCTGAAGCCTCATAGGATGAAGATGTCTAGGAAGCCTGCAACATTATACAGGCTAAATGTTTTCTGACGTTGGGAGACCTAACATCCTGTCATGGCTCAATACTATTAAGACATCTAGAAACCCTATGCATTGTTGTTTTCCCTGCAAACACGTGGGAACACATAACATTTGAACGAGCTTCCAAGTCTCCATGGCTCCTGTGGCAGCCAGAAGTTCTGCTTCCTCTTCTGGTGTGCTGAGGAGCAGGCCAGCACATATTCTCAAGGGCAGCAAGTGAGGACAGTGCCTGACCCCTCTCAGAGCTGTCTGGGGGAGGAGTGGAGAAGTGTGCTTGAGAGTAAGTAGGGGCCTCTGTGGAGCATCATCCAGCCTGCTGAGCTGGCTTAATTTCCAATGCAATCGACACTTACCACTAACGCAAAGCTGTGCTCCGGCAGCATCCCATACTGCTGGACAAGCCTTTCTCTGGTTGCGCTGGGGAGCTCAGGGAGCATTTCTCGAAGCTGGTCAATGTTGATCACCTGCTGAGAGTCTGCACCTGGAGGCAGAGACCCGGCATCATAGAGGACTAAGGGAGGCAGGTTGGGCTCTGGCATAAACCTAAACAAAGAGAAGAGACGAGACCTGATTCTGGGTGTCTGAGCTGGTTAGGACCACAAATTGAACACTGATGGGAATACTTCTGTGCCAGCTCCGGGGCCATAATGATTGCAAAGGTTTCTGACAGGCGACTGAGTAACATGGAATTAGCCCACATTCTGGTTTATACTAGTGTCAGAGAGGCTGGAAACTGAAGGACCAATGAGACTAACATACTTGTGAGAAAGAAAGATGACTTTAATTTTCTATTTTTAATAGTACTGTACAATAAATGAAAAGTCAAAGGGGAAAGAGGCTCTTCCCTTCCTGAGAAGCAGAACAAAACGGACTTTGCCTAAATGACATGTGAAAGCTAGCCGGGGAAGGAGGAGGGTTAGTAGGTGGAGCCTGGCACACTATCAGGACAGTGACCCTGCCCCATGTAACGGCCGCTTCATGCCACTAGACAAATGCCAGACCCACGGAGTGAACAGAAGAGAATGAGGGAATTTCAGTGTAAAGGATGGATTTCGGTGAATAATAAGCAGCAATATAGGCTCATTGTTGTAGTAAAGCACATAAAGTGAGTGCTCGACTAGAAGAGAGTACATAAAACAACACTTCCCATTGAAAGCTGCTCTAGAAAGTCAGTCGTTAATAATCAGGTGGGCTGTAGCACTGCTGTAATTTATGAAAAAAATATCCCTCTGTTCTGCCCTGTTCTGCACTGCTTCTCCTATGCCCACAAGGCCAGGAGACTTATGTAAAAGCAGGGTGCTGTTCAACAAATGCAGGGAGGGACAGGATTAGAACTGTAGGTAGTTCCTCAGTGCAGTGCCACAGCTCAGCTGTGGGCCAGTCTGCCCTCTAAAGCTAAGCAAACCCAAAGGGAGGCGTCTTGGGAGCCAGTGCTGTCTAACTTGGGCTCAGAAGCAGAAGACCCCAGTGAGTCAAAAAGCAAACTCCATGCTCAATAAGAAATTACAGGAATAGCCGCACGGGAGAATGAAGAAGGTCTTGTGGGAAAGTCTGCACCCAGAAGACCACTCTAACAGAAAGTCCCTGCCTTTGATGGGCTCATGACAAGAGTGTGCCAGGGAAGGTATATCACACATCACAAAGGAAGGCCATGTCAATTTCAAAACTTTGTTGCCAAAGCTTCCATCTTTATAATCTGCTGAACTCTATGAGAAAAAGTAAAAGATTCCATTTATCTTAGGCCTATCCCTATGCTTTGTTTTATGTGAACATCTTCTGTTATGCAACAGCATCCCTGGGTTAGGAATGGGATGGAGAGCCTCTACATGATAGGGGAGCGCTCTACTGATAAACTAGTGGCTCCTAATTTGCTTCTCTTGGCAATGAAACAGCATCACGTGAGCTTTGAAGAGACCCTCCACTGAGAAACCGATCTCTTTTTGACACCCTCCAAAGGATTCCAATGTATTACAGAATTTACTACCAGTTGTAAGCCTACGCCCACCCTAGCCTGCCATCCTCTTGGTTGGACCATAGCATCTTTGTTATACAAGTCTGTGAACAGGTATCTGCCAGAAACTGAATCCTACCAAACAAGGAACTCTCCAGCTACCAAGTCAAGAAAATACCTCTTGTAGTTTACATGTAACATACAGTAAGAAATAGTGATTCCTATCATGTAATAACAGGTAGTTTCCAAAATCCTCCAGCATCGTTATGCTGACTTTCAAATGGGTTTGAAATAGACCCTCAAATGTATGTTGGTGCTCTGCATGGGGGTAATTACCTGTAGTCTTGTTTCCCTTCTTTGTCTCTCATTGGCACGGTGCACCTGCAACAGTCAGAGAAGACAGCACTAAGCAACTGCATGTACTCCTGGCTAGACATGTGCAGGGAGGGGCCTTACTATGGGCTGGAGCTCAATCATCCCCGAGGCCATGTGTTATTTAAACACTTGGTCCTATTAAGAAGAGGAGAAACTTGAGACGTGTTAGAAAGAGAGGGAGCCCAATGGGAGGCCTTCGGGTCATTAGAATATGCCCTCAAAGGGGACAGTGGAACCCTGGTCTTTCCTGGCTTTTGTTTTCTAGTATGTTACTTTCTTTACTCTTAAAAACATACCTGGTAAAAACAACTTAAAACGGAAAACGCATATATATTTTAGCTTGTAGCTTCAGAAGTGTTAATCCATCTTGGTGGGAAAGTATGGCACAGCACACAAAGAAACGGGAACGCAGGAACAGAGTAAGACCCAAAGACGGCCCCCAGGAACCCAGTCCTCTTACCAGGCCTCACCCCCAGTAATGCCGTCATATGACCCCATGAAGGGATTAGTCATTCATTAACCTGGGGTTTAATGGTCTAATGGTCTCTGGAAACAGCAGCAGACATACCCAGAGGCATGCTTCACTAATCAAGCTACTATTCAAGATTGATCAGCCAGCACACTGACATGAGGCAAGCAGTTTAGCTCAGCCATGTGCTTGCAATGTGCCACTTCAATCACAGACTGAGGCCTATGAAACTGGGAACCAAAATTAACCTTTTCTCTTTATAAGTTGAATGGCTCAAATATTTGTGATAGTAACAGCTACCCGGCATAGGGTTTTCTCAATCAATGACAGGCAAATTCAAGTTCTTCAGATTTCCATAGCAGATATTTACATACATACAAACATGATAACAAAGGAAAGAGAATGCTCAGAAGGATAATTTTGTATCAAACAAACAAACAAAACCCAAAACTGCTTCAGTAATTCATGTGTGTATAACAAGGGATTAGACCAGGGCTTTAAAGCATTCCCAGCAAGCACCCTGTTGCTGAGCCACACCCCAGCTGGCTTTCAGTCAGCATAAACTCTAGGCTTTTGAGTATTCTTTAGTATTTTAAAGTACAAAATTCTTAAAATTCAGAATGAGAAAAATTAGGGCTCAAAAAAAAAAAAAAGTGTCTGTGTTGTTTTGAATGAGAAATGTCCCCTAGAGGCAGTTGAACACTTGGTCCTCAGCTGGCAGTGCTATTGGGGGTGTGAGTGCAGTCTTGCTAGAGGAAGTACATCACTGGGTGGGCGGGCTTTGAGAGCTCACAGCCTTGTCCACCATGTGTGCTCTCTCAGCTTTGTGTCTGTGGCTAAGAGTCAATCTCAGTTTCCTGCTCCAGCCATTTGCAGCTTTGGCTCCCTGGCCAGTATGGATGCTGCCTCTGGGATCACAGGCTGAAGTAAACTCTTCATGGGCTGCTTTTGATCAGTGTTTTATCACAGCAACACTGACACCGTACCCTTCATCACCAGCCCTCAGGCCTTTTCTACACCAAGCTTGGGCTCTGAGAGGCCTGACAGATTATTCAAGGGAATAAAACGTCTTGCCACAAAGCAGGTGAGCTGGAAGCAAGGGGAACCCTATGGGGCTCAGGGGTCTTTTTTCTTACGGCTACAGACAAGCTCAGGATTTAGTTAAAGGGTCCATGGCTGGGCCCCACTTCCTAGCTGTGCCAACAGGCATCTGGATACAAACTCACCCCAGCTTATAATCAAATGAACGAGTTTCATTCAGAATTTCACCTCCACTCTCAAGTTCAGTGATTTGCCTCTGAATTTCATAGTCTACGAAAAACATAGCAAGTTAGTATATCTTGAATACCTTTCATCCCTGCAGGCAATATTTAGAAACCAGTCTCAACCCTTAAGTTAAAAAAACAAAAAACAAAAAACAAAAAAACAATCAAGGAGCTTGCGTACAATGTCATTCCCTTGCAGGGTGCATTTTCTTCTCATGACTGGGAAGGGCCTTGAGAAGCTTGTCTCCTCCCCGCTCTCTTTTTCAGACACCTCAGTTCAGATTGATTAACAACTAGTGCAGACTACATGCACCTTGGTAGGAGGGCTGGGACTAATGTGTAGGTCTCGTGACTGCAGATCTAGGATTGTGGCCTATTAGACTTCCTTACCCTGGGGCAACAGATGGGACCCAAGGAGCCCTGGTAGCCCTCCAAAATGATACACAAAAATATAGGTGAAAATGTATGTACACGGGGCTCTCATTTCTTTTCCAATCAAAACTGCTGAACAGAATTAAACCCCAGCACGTGGTAAGCTCCTCTGAGAAAGGAAGCCTTCCCCAACTCCCCACCCTTCGGTCCCTGCTCAGATCCAAGCCCTTTAATCTGACCTGCTAAAAGGTAGCAACTCCAAGCTCATCCATTTGTATCCCACCTCTCTCACCTCAACGTTTGCCTTGACTGACATGAAATGGTGGCTAAAAAGTCTAACATGATTTGAAAAAAACCTCATGGGAAAATTGCAGGCTTGGAGAATTAAGCCCGTGGTGGCAAAGGTTTGCTTCTGCTAGCCTATGTTTGAACACAGGTAGAATTCTGACCATTGCTTCAGAGGGCACTTATATAACAAAAAGAGGTTAAGGCCAAGTGAAAAATACCAAGGGCGCCTCTGTCCAGCACTACAGACAAGACGTGAGCTCTGGTCGCCTGCCTTTTGTTTGGTCACTGTAGCCATCTTTTAGATCAATGCAGCCCTGAACACTGCATGCCCACTGCACTTGCCCCAAGCTCCTTCACGAACCCAGGCTGCAAGCACGAGCCTCCCCTTTCACCCCTTTGACAGCTTGAGAAAATTGACTGTGTCCCCTTTCAGAGACAGGAGTCACTCCTTAACCTTATCCTGCTGTCCTGTGAGCTATCCCTTGAATCATTTTAATGCCTTTTCTCTAAAAATATGTCCCTTCAAGTGTCATGCCTGGGCTGGCTAATCATTTTGGGTTTGGGACCAAGATTTTACACAGACGGGAGCAGCCTCTTCTGAACTGTGTCCCTCCTTCCCCAGAGCCCCAGCTCCCACCCACTAGCCCTCTTGGCTGCAGCACACAAACGTGTACTTTAGCAGACTTGCTCTCTGTGTACCCGACAGGGTTCACTTTTAAACCACCCCTCCCTCCTCTATGGTGTCTCTGGCTTTATAAGGACTCTTGAGTCTTCTGAGATGTCCTCCCTTCAGACCCAGTTTCTAACTTCTGTAGGACTGCCCTTAGTGCTAGCCTGCTCTACATTAGCTACCATCAAACAGTTGTCACTGGTGAAACCCCCACTGTATGCTCCCAGAAAACCAGCCTTGACTGCATGGCACATGCAATCTATTAGCTGGGAATGGTAAAAAGTAGAAAAACCTACCAAGTGGACTATAGTCAGTCTAATGAATGAACTTGACTTCATAAAGCCTAGGACAGATGGTAGGACATAGCCACCATAGTTTGTAAATCCTCCTAACGCAGGTAGAGTCTATTTCCCTTCCCTTAGGTCTGGTTTGAACTTAAGTTGCTTTGAGAAAAAAAAGTGTCAGCAGTGACTCTGTGAGTGGAGCTCTAGAAATAATGGCTCAGTGGACTTTTGAGGCTTCTGCCTCTACCTTCCTGGGACCCTCCACTGGCAAATACAAAGGCAGGCAAGGGAGGGACAAAAGACCACGTGGATGTGTATGGAGAGGCCTTAAGTCACAGGGACCCATGTGACTGAGGCCAGCTCATATCTTCACTTCTGCTGCCCCAACAGTTTCCAGAGCTGCAGGCATGAGTGGAGGCAGGAGCAGAACCACTGCCTGGTCCACAGATGGTGGCCCACAGAACCACTGCCTGGCCCACAGATGGTGGCCCACAGATGGCAGAACCACTGCCTGGCCCACAGATGGTGGCCCACAGATGGCAGAACCACTGCCTGGCCCACAGATGGTGGCCCACAGATGGCAGAACCACTGCCTGGCCCACAGATGGTGGCCCACAGATGGCAGAACCACTGCCTGGCCCACAGATGGTGGCCCACAGATGGCAGAACCACTGCCTGGTCCACAGATGGTGGCCCACAGATGGCAGAACCACTGCCTGGTCCACAGATGGTGGACCACAGAACCACTGCCTGGCCCACAGATGGTGGCCCACAGAACCACTGCCTGGCCCACAGATGGTGGCCCACAGATGGCAGAACCACTGCCTGGCCCACAGATGGTGGCCCACAGATGGCAGGAGCAGCGAGCACTGTTGCCCACTACAGTCGGGGTCAATGGATGTGCAGAGGAGCCCAGTAGGAGCCCACACCCAGCAGGAGCCCACGTCGACATTCACCTATGGCTTTGGCCAAGAACCTGAGGCTGTTGAGATTCTTCACTTCAGTCCGGACGCCTAGGGGTGCCCCGGGGTGATGCACGGATATGTTGGCGTCTACTCTCAGCTGACCCTCTGGAAGGGAAAAACATAAAGACCCCATGGAAATTCTTTGAAGCAATATGGCTCGTAGGGAGGAAGGTCAAGGTAAGTAGTATCTGACTTGCTGTCTGTCTAGTTAGAGCAACCTAGCTTAGCGAGCAGAACTGCCTGTGACACACGGCCAGCCAGAGTCCTGAGGTGTGTGTAAATATGCTTGTTCTTGCACACTCACAGACATTCCGGATGCACCAGCTGGTAGAATCTATCTAGTGTCTGCACGCTAAATGATAGTAAGGTTATTAAAATAGAGGTCCACTCTGCAATTTTACTCTGCAGATATCTTCAAAGCCTCTGAGCTGGGTTTAGGGGACGCCTCAAAAATGATTATGTGAAACCCCTCCGGTGCTCTCCAGTGAAACAGGGATCTGTGTGGTTTCCAGAGATTTATAAGACAGTCCTTGAGAATTTACAGCTCAAGGGCAGGAGCGGAAACCTGGGCTGTTTCCCTCCCCTTCGCAGGCACTGTAATGATTTTCCTTCTATAAACAGGAGTCTGAGGCCTTCCCGGTTGCCATGAGGATTTGCCGAAGCAGAGAGACTGTGTAGTGGGAAGGGTGGAGGGATGAGAGGGAGAGCTGACCCCATCCTTGCAGGACCCTCTCTGCCCCGGAAAGCCCCTTGGCTTAGGAAACATAACCCTAAAGAAGCTGATGATTTTTGGAGAGGACTAAAGGCTTCTGAGAGAGGGAGAGAGGCAAGAATCCCATGACAAATATGAAGACAAGAAATAATCACATCTTGTATCTTACAAAGTAAAGCCCAAGTTCCAGTCTGCAATTTTATGTGCAATATCAACAAGACGGGAGAGAGCATGTTGCTCTTATTTCTTTTGTGAGAGAGTCTCGCTGTGGTGCCTGGCTAGCCTTGAATTCACTCTTCTCCTACACTGGCCTCGCAAGGAGCTGGAGGTACAGGTGTGTGTCGCTGCTCCTGCTTCTTGGGTAGATTTTAAATGGAAGATGTTAATCTGTTGAATCTGATGATGGGCCAAGTAAATTCATTTCCCAAATGTTCCACAACAAAAATATATTAACGCTAAAAGCACAAATAAATTCCGTGCCAGAAAAAGGAGGACTCTTTGCCACTCCCCAACCTCTGAGCTGTGGCACTAATCCTACACCAGCCCAGACCACTGCTCAGCCGCTGTGCCCCCTCCAAAAGACCCTCAGGTCATGGGACTCGCTCGCCCACTCTCTGGCTCTCAAAGTCTGACAGGATGCCTCTCAGCTCAGGGGTGGCTCTAACTACTTTACCAGCTCTGACTTCTCAACAACTGCACACAAATCCTTCAGCTGCTTATCTTTAAATCAGCTTTTGAACAAGCCACGATTTTCTGACAAATGCCACCTGCTTAGGAGCCTTCATGTCACCTTCTATTTCCTACTTTCTTTGTCCCTGACCTCTAAACTATCATTTAGACCTTCTCAGACCCCTTCAGATTTGTCACATCCCTTCATTCTGCCACTGTAACCCTTGTCTGAGACCACATGCCGTCTCAACACACAGGCCTCTTGTCCGGTCCCCAGCACTGGAGCTAAGACTTTCTTTCGTGCTGGTGCAATGTGGCTTTTGTTATCTCCCTTGCTCACCAGAGCAGAGCAGTCCCACTATGGCATCCCCTCCACTTCACCACCTAAGAGCTCTGGTGTTATTTGATGACACCAACATTCACACCACTCATCCCACAGGCAAGCTCTCCCAGTCCAGTCAGGTGAGCATCCTGCAGTCAACTGTTTACTCTACTGGAACATTTGCTATTTTTACTTTTGGAAGGGATCAGGGTGTTGGGACAAGGTCTCATGTAATTCTGGCTGGCCTTAAACTCACCATGTAACTGAGGCTGGCCTTGACTTTTTGGTCCTCCTGCCTAGAGTTCTGGGGTTACAGATGTGCGCCCCCATATCTAGCTTCCATTGGAACTGAACAGTGTTACTGCGCCTCTCTGCCTCCTCTTAGGCTCCACCTCTGAGACTACATGTGACTGTTTCCTCTCTCTCCTAGACGCTCTCATCAGGGCCTCCCTGTAGAGGTCCTGCCGTTTTTTAGAATACAAGGAATCCAAGCCACATTAAAGAGCAGGTGACTGACGTCTACTGTGAACTAACCTCTTTGCCAAGACCAGAATGAAAAAGCCCTTGAGGATGGGCCCAATTTTCAATCCTTTCTTGCCTTCCAAGGACACGGACCTCACGAATCCTCTCTCTTCCATACACACTATGAATCTCTCTCCGCACTCTCTCTGGTATACACACATGTAATAGTATTTATTTCTCACTAAGAAAACAAACAGAAGCCTCAAACCTATTCCCATGAGCCCAATTTTCACACCACCAGTCACCAGCCATCTCTCTGCTCTCTCTCTAGACAAACGCTCTCCAACAACAGAGCATATACTGTTTTCACTCTTACACTCCAGTAAATCGTAGCCCACCGCAGCCTGGCGTCTGTCCCCAGATCTCTGAAGATGCTGTTTGTCAAGGGTGCCACAGCCACCTTGGTGCCAAGTCCAATGGAAAAAGACACATCCTGTTCTCACCTTACTGTGACCTATCAATTAATCCTTCCTTTTTCCCCCCCTTGTCTTTTGAGACAGGGCCTTATTATACAGCTGAGGATGGACTCAATTTTGCTATGCAGCACAAGCTGGCCTGAAACTCACAATTCTCCTGTGAGCCAGGATTTCCTGGTTTCCTTCCTTCTTGAAACATCATCTTACATCAGTGTGGGTGGCTTAATGCTATCATGATTTTCGTGAACACTCAACTTCCACTTAATTTGCTGTGTCCCTTTTCCTGTGAAAACACGGGGCTCTTTTTTCTCACTCCTGTGTTCTCCATGGCATGCAGCTTTAAATATCATCAGTGTGCTCATGATGCTAAGTCTCTGCTGTCAGACTTCTCCTCTGAGCCCTACTCCAGGCCTTACAGGCAGTCCAATTTCCAGATCCAAATCCTGACTGGCCATTCTGCAAAGACGTTCTTGTCCTTATCTCCCTGTCTCAGCTAGCCCTACGGCCAACCTCTTCAAATGTCCTCAAAGCCACCTTTGCTTTCTTCCTGTCTCTGATCTTTCACAAACTCTTCCTAAGTGCCATCTTGAATCTACCCATCTCTCCATCATCTGTGCCACCATCACAGTCAAGCAGCGGCATCTTGTGCCTGGTCCCTCATCCTCAAGTGGGCTCATGCTTCTCTTCTTGACCTGAAACCCACTGTCCATGGCAGCTACGGTGGCTCTAAACTGTAAGTCAGACTAAGTTGTTCTCTCCCTTCAGTCTTTCCATGCCACCCACACCACCTGCAAGATCCGCACATGTGACTATCGCCAAACGTTTCTCCGAGAACCTACAGTCTGTCATCTTGGTCACCGTGGTGGTATTTTCTGAGCTCTTTGTCAGGCCAGGCTCTTTGCCTTAGCTATTTCCTGAAAGCTCATCGACCTTGTTCTAGGCTGGTTAGGGCCCTGAATCATTCTTCAGTTCTTAACTAAATATCAATTCTACTGAGCGGCCTTGAAAGCAGTATTGCCACTTCCAAAGTTATTCTGGCACTGACCTTCATTTATTTCCTTGCAACAATAACCATAATAATTATTATTTTTAAAATATATTTTATTAATTTATTCCTATTACATCTCAATTGTTATCCCATCCCTTGTATCCTCCCATTCCTCCCATTTCCCCCTTACTCCTCTCCCCTAATCATAATTATTTTTGCTTTGCTTGTTGACGTGTTTCCTCACAAGGGTAAGAGCCTCATGGCATGAACAAGGCCTTTCCCAGAATCTAGACCAGGTTTGACCCACTGCTGTTATCCAGTGAATTAAACTCTATTGAACAATGAGTCCCAACTGGTGATTTCTTGAGCGATAAGCAAGCAGACTGGTCTCTGTCTCACAATAGGTCCTGGTCAGATCTACAGTTCTGCCCAACTGGAACTAACCTACAATTGGAATCATGAGAAAGGCCCATTACGCTCAAAAGAAAATTGCCCAAGTATGCCGAGCTCTGCATGGCCAAACCTCAGCGCTTGGGAGACAGTTAAAAAAATAAAAATCTCGGGGAACCCTGAGTTACTACTCACTTTTAAAGATGACACTCTCTTTCATGATTTAAAATTCTAATTTGGAAACGGAATAAAGGCATGAATTTTAGTCTCTCCCAGAGAATACCACACTACATAAATGTCTGAGGAGAATCACTTAGTATCCTGCCGGGTTGAAAGAGAGCGCACTAGCCTGGATTCAGGTACCGTATCAGACATTAACAGAAGACATTCCACCTCATGAAGACAAAAAGCCTTTTAAACAAATGAAGTTAAATTATCAAGTGCATGAGAGCCCCACCGGCCAGGATTCCCTCTGCGCATCCTGTCCCACTGAGGGGGCTTCGTCCATAGGAGAATGTCATCAAGCTCAGTTTCTAGCCTCTCCAAGTAGATATCTGTAACAGCTAAACTACGAACTGTACCTCTGAGCGCAGGGATGCAGCAGCCATGGGCTTCTTTTGAAGCACGTCACACCCCAAGAATAGAACACTGGGATAGAAACCGGTGTATGCAATCTGTGGGGTCCGAGGCTTGGCTGGGGAGGTCTGTGGAGATGGTCATTCTGGCTCCTGAGTAATCTCAGGACCTTCAGACACAGAACTCAGCCTCTCACATGCTAGAGGGGCTCAACCACCGAGCTACGTCCCCAGGCAAAAGTCATCAGGTTTTATTGAACGCAACTCATAAGACACACTCATCCAAATGAGTGGAGACTGTGGAAGCAGTCCTACCTACTACTGTTGCTGAAAGCGTGCACGGCGTCCACTCAGCACAGGCCTTCTGTCAGGGCACTGC
The DNA here is from genome assembly GCF_964271855.1 of Acomys minous. Classification (NCBI taxonomy): domain Eukaryota; kingdom Metazoa; phylum Chordata; class Mammalia; order Rodentia; family Muridae; genus Acomys; species Acomys minous. The sequence continues at coordinate 58,022,001 of NC_140499.1, read as the reverse complement.
TTACAGCCACTGTTACACCCCCCTCTGTAAGACAGCACTAACCGCAAAGGCACTCGGGACGTTCCTGTGGCATTTTAAACCATCTCCCTACCAGAACCCCACACTTGCTCCCACAAAGCCACTCCTCTCGTCACCCAGTGACTGCTGGCTGCTTCCTTGTCTGTTTATTTCCGCACACAGCTATTTGAGAGAGCCTCTTAACGTGCTAGGAGCCACAGGCTTGGACTCTGATGCAGACCCAGGCTCCGCCCACACTCACGCTTCGCTGCCTGCCTCGCTTCGCTGCTGTCTCCGGCAGCCTGACAGTGGCGACCCCTGGAGAGTGACACCGTGCAGAAAGAAAGGAGGCAGCGCATGTGGGCTCAGCTGCAGTGCAGGCACTTCTAATGTGTCTTGGACAAACAGCCCCGCTTGCCTTCCTTGTAAACAGGTATATCACCATCACCAGGAACGCTGAAATGTTTAAGTCACAGCATAAACTGTTTCAGTAATAAACCTTCCACATGCTAAACACGCCAACTAGTAGACAGTGTCCCTGCTGAAGTGCATAGTAGGTCTACTTCCATTCCCATTCAGAAGCACACACTGCTTTGGGATCTCTCTTAACAGCAGCAAGATGGTGACCGTGAGGAGAAAATGACTCAGAAGCTGGGCTACAGTGGCCACTGTTCATCAGCAAAACTACCAGGAACTCACTAAATGGAGCCCAGACCAGCTCACACTTAAGTCTACCGGTCTCCTCCAGACAGCCTTCAGGTCCAAGTGCAGCCTCCAGTGTTGGCCCGATGATCGCACAGTGGCGAGGTGACAAAAATGAGCCAAGGCAGTTAGGCTGAGAAAATGCTAACGGCCCCGGGAAGCCAGACTCTTGAAGGCTCCAGGCAGGCCTCGGTCCTCAGAGCACTTCACAACAGCTAGAGCTGCTAGGCTACTGTGTGGAAGCAAAGCTGCCGGGTTTGTGCTGGAAAGAAACGCATGTGAAGGTACAGAAAGCATCACAACAAATGAGATGCAATGGACGTGTTCAGCTGCCACTGGCCCGTGAGCCTTTGCCACTGTGACCAAGGGGGGACTCCTCCTCAGCTAACAGGTGGTCATATTGTTCCGTAGGTTTGAAGGAGGCAGTGATTTTGAGAATATCTAAAAACTTTAAAAACATGATAGAGAATCAATGCTTAGCGCATTAATGGCTAACCATACAACCTGCCCATATTTCATTTATGTCCTATGGGCAAAAAAAGCAGCGTAAGTGATAAATGGAAAATGGAGAATTCCCTTATTTCTTCACAGTCTAACCTTTATGCTGCTCAGACTCATGGGAGCTATTTCCTCAGCCTTTAGTTTAAAGATGAGAGCAAATAAGCAAGCTTGATTTCAAGTCTCATTTGTAGCAGGACTTTTAAAGTTATAATTTGTCATTTGTAAGATGTCCTCTGTGACAAGCACGACATTAAAACTTCAGAAGGCCCTCTGTGACATGAAAACATCATGTGATGTGATCAGGGTGTCCCAGTACTAAGCACCAGCAGGGAGACGGACATCATCATTACGATACATCCTAAGCATGCACTGTGGCCACTTTAATGTGGATGCTATGGAAACAGGACTATAAATGCAAAGCTTGTATTTTGTCTGGAAGGGCCTGGATGTTTGTATACAGCCCCTAGAAAGGGAAAATGGGGGCAGGGGGGAAATCATGCGAGAGATTCACTCTCAGGGATTTAAGGGACTTCAAAGGAATACTGTGCAAGGGCCAAGACAAAGCATCCTTGAAGAAACAGAAGCCAACGGACCCATGACTTACTTTAAATGATGTGCGTCACTGTGACAGTGTCACTCATGTATACAATGTGACTCCATCACATTCCAGACCCAGGAGAACAAGGGCCTCTCAGCTTCAACGTAAAGGTCAAGGCAGTTTGATACAATCTTTTTCTTTTTGTAGTGCCAGGAACTGAACCTAGGCCTCATATATGCCAGGTAAGCACTCCACTGAGCTGCATCTCTGGGCCTGTGTAATCACAACATTTGTTTACAGCCAATAAACTGGCTTTACCTGCACATACATAATAACATTTACTCAAGTTTTAAACTTATTGGGTTATTGCTGTTTCTTGAGACAGGGTCTCACTGTTTGGCCTTGACTGGCCTCAGACTTTCTCTGTAGACCAGGCTGGCCTTGCACCCACAGAGATCTACCTGCCTCTGTCTGCTGGGTGCTAGGATTAAAGATGCTTTAATTGTACAAATGAATGGGAAACAATTGGATATTTTGCTATTGGCATCCACATACCTGGGTATGTATATATACATATTGTGTAATAATCAAATCAGGGTAGTTCACAGTCCAAGATGGATGAAAATTTTTTTATAAAAAAGAGAAATAGATCTTCTAAAACTAGTGACTGGCTATGTATACAGAACTCACAAACTAAGAATTATCCTTCATGAACAGTGTCCTCTTCTGAGGTCTGACCTGCACACACCCCCTGAGCCCTCCCAGTCATCATGTAGCAGCTGTGTCTCCTGACTCCTATGCTCACACTCTAGCTTAGTGTGCACGCAGTGCTGCTGCTTCTTATTGTTTGTTTGGGGCTCATGAAAAGAGTACGAGGGAAATTCTAGGGGGGAAAAGGAGTGGGGTACAAAGGGCTAAATACAGAATGCGCCGGAAGTGAAAGGGAGAAGCTGTAGAGCAGGGATGCTCCCCGTGCAGCCTTCTACCTGCCATGTTGGCTTGGCTGGTCCCCAGGGCTTGAAGGATCAGCTGCAGTTCCCTGACAGCTAGGGCTGCCTCTTCTCCACAGCACAGGTCAGGCTCCAGGACTACCTCGAGAAGGCCAACTCCTACCAAAGAGAGGAGAGTCAGCCTGGCTTGGGTTTGGATCTTAGGAAGACCTGGCATTAACGCAGGACCCTCAAAGCAGCCCCCTCCCTCCTTCCCCCATGTCTGGCGCTTGTCGATTTTAAACTCCGGCTCATTTCCTTCACTGTCTGCTTGGGGCTATCCAGCTGTGGGGCCGTGACAAGGCGGATAGGCCTGTCTGATGTTAGGGTGAGTAATTGGCAAGCCTAGCAGTGAGCATGGTTCAAGCCGTGCTCTCTCACCAGCTCTGCCAATACCAACATGGATATTTTGATCTCTGTCAGTCAGACTCCTGTGTCTGCCTTCTCAATTGGTTTGAGAAAAGTCTAGAAGGGAGGAGAAGTGCCTAAGACCCCGGAGCAGAGAGGGTTGGAAGGAGGAGGGCAGACCCAGCCTACCCGCTCTATTCAAGTCGATGAGAGTCTGCGACCTCAGGTCATCATGGAGGCTTTTGCCGCTGTCCTGCTCCAGCTGGATCTGCTTGATCCTCACTGTCTTGGTGGTCACCTGACTCCGTTTCTTCCCTAGGTAGACACTGTATGTCAAGTGTCCATTGGCAGCAATCGGGAGCCTCTGCTGGGTGATCTGGTAGCCTGCCTGCTCACAAACAAACATGAATTACAGTCACTAGTCCAGAACTGAAAGCTGGGATTCGCTTCACTTTCAGTTTCACATCATAAAGGTTTCCTTGAAACAGACCCAAAGAACAGGAGGCAAAAAGAAAAAAGAAAAAAAAAAGAGCTTATATATTGCTGTCTTCTTTAGCCTGTCTTTTTCTGGCTTTTCCCATCACCCCGTTTCCACCCAAAGTCTCTTGCCCCCAATAACGATGCAATTAGCAACACAAACCCCACCTTGCATACTGGAGTGCCATTTTTGGGAATAACAGTAATCTCATTGTCAGAGGCCCCTAAGAAAAGAATTTATTGTTTTCATTTAGCTCATTAGCCTAAACTCTGCATCTCATCACCGGGCTCCTGCTGAGCCCTTATTAGGGAGTGCTGGCTAAGCAGCTAGCCATGCAACATGGCTTACGGCAACTGCCATCACATTTTAGCTTGTTTGGGCTCTGTTTTCAGGTAGGCAATCATGCCAACTGTCCTTTCCTTGTTCCTCTGGCCAGAAAGTGTTGTGATATGCTGAGAGCATATAGCATGGAAAAATAAATAAATAAATATGATGGCTGTCGCAAGGGTGCTTCCTCTCCTTCTAAATCAATGGTTCTCAACTTGCAGGTCATGACTCCTTAAGAGGTTGAATGATCCTTTTACAGGGGTAGCCTAAGACCACTGGAAAACTCAGATATTTATATTACAATTCATAGTGGTAACAAAATTACAGTTATGAAGTAGTAACGAACATAATGTGACGGCTGGGGGTCACCACAGCATGAGGAACTGTGTTAAAGGGTCACAGTGTTAGGAAGGCTGAGGAGCTCTGCTGTAAATGGAAAATAAGAATTACTTTCATGCACATGCTGAGAGTGCAGGGCAATGGAAAGACTGGAGATAAACAGAAAACAATAATAGCTAAGGCATTCGCAATGCTTGCTGGACACTGCCGCCCTCATTCAATCCCACCAGCCTATGAAGTACAGGTGAGAGGGGGTCAAGGGTCATCCCGAAGCCACACACAGATGCAGGACCTCCAGGCTGCGATGGCCCAAGTCTGTACTTCTCCCCACTAGGCAGTGAAAGGCTTTTAACATTTTTACTGCCTCAGACAATCAAGTGGACACGTCAAAAGCAGCATGTTTGATGGCACCTTCAAGGTTTCTGATGCAGGAGGCCTAAAGCAAGGTTGGAAAAGTTATAATCCTAACACAGCTCTGGGACACTGACACTGGGGGCCCTGGGATCACACTTGGGGAACTGTGCAGAAGGCCAACTCCCTGTCTATGCTCAGATAGGAAGTCCTCACCTATAAACCTGAATTCTCGTCCAGGTTGCTGGACAAAACCCCAGGGCACTTCGCTAAATCTGAGTTTCAGATAGACAACAAATGTGCTGTAGCATAAGCATGTCCTATGCACATCATGACCATCTGTTCTGGATCCGCTCAACTGCCCAGGCCAGGAAGAACAGACAAAGCATCTCCGGGGCGGTGTGGGAGTCGGGCAGTTCAGAGCTCATCTGGCATGTGCACAGCCCAAGGTTCCATCCTCAGTACTGAAAAGGTAAACGTTTCTGTTGAATTTATACAGCATAGGAGAGCTTGTGACTGGGGCTATGGGGAAGCTACAGGCTCCTCCGTACTTTATGTTTTCTTTATGTCTGCTTATGCCCTCACCAGTGAAACCCAACTCTTCCACATCTTCAGTTCCAGGAGAACGAAGCTCCGCAAAGTGTATTGCCATTGTTTTTCAAAATCATAGCTATTAGAACGCCTGATTAAATGACACAGTACTTCCAAAAATCCATTCAACATTTCAGTTTTGTTCCAGTACAATACTATGAGAAATTGGCTCTCACTCACACTGACACCACATTCCAAAAGAAACGTTCTAAATTTAGGGGGAAAGCAGGTAAATATTGAGTTTGCTGCTCAACTAATTACTGTTGTTTGTGCTCATTCTGGCTTACACTTCTGCCTCCTATTGTCCAGTGACTGGGTCCTTGGGTGATGACAGCATGTCTCTGAAAGAGCTAGTCTTCTTATTAGGAAAGTCTATATAAAAGAGAAACATTCTTCCAATGCTTGCAGGGACAGTGGGCACCAACAGCAGCGTCAGCCGCAGGGCGAGCCTTTGTCCTAACAGGCAATTAGCGCCAAACACCATGGCTGGGAGGACCTGACAAGCACTGGCCTCTCTAGGTCCCTGTTCAATTATGAGTGAAGCAACAGAAGCAAGGAGTAAGCAAGGAGTCAGCGATCAGGACAGTCACATCCCATCTAGTAAACACCAGGGGGCTCTGCCTTCATTAGGGCGGGCAGGACGGCCTGCTGCGATGGACAGAGGGCTGATTGAGAACAGGAGTGGCTCAGCACCCGACTTTGCTTCCATCCCTGAAGGCAGGCCCCAGTGCTGAGGGCGTGTAAAGGCAGATCTCATAGCATACTTACAGGAAGATCTGCATAGAAGTAGTGCTTCCTGTCGAACAAGGACTTCTTGTTTACGTGGCAGTTCAGTGCCAGGCCAGTCATCACTGCAGCTTCCACACACCTCCTGTTGAGAACCTTTACAAACACCACACAAGCTTCTTTTAGAACCACAGGCCAAACAAATGCTTTGCTCCTATCTGACATTGTCCGTAAATACTCAGCTGTGCCCTTCAACAGGTGTTATCTCTGGCTCTCTGTGTGGTTAGCTTTGCTTCACAAGCTAAGGGTGTATCAGAAAGAATATTAAAAGAAATGAATGTGAGCCGGGTGGTGGTCCATGCCTTTAATCCCAGCACTTGGGAAGCAGAGGCAGGCAGATCACTGTGAGTTTGAGGCCAGCCTGGTCTACAAGGTGAGTCCAGGATAGTCAAGGCTACACAGAGAAACCATGTCTCAAAAAACCAAAACCAAAAAAATAACAAAAAACAAAAGAATCGCAAACAAACAAAAGAAATGAACACAACAGTGGGTTCCACTGGGCGCTGTAAACTGTTATCTCAGGGCCCCTCCCAAGTATACAGCATCAGAGAAGAGTCAAATGCTCAGAAGAGCAGTTACTGCAGGCTCTAAATGCCCTCTTCCGCTCTGCAAACCGAATCAGCAGTTACGCAGGATCTATGTGAGGCAGTGATTTGTGAGATCAGGTGGTGAAGTGTGACGAGGAAAGGCACAGAGGGGATCCAAGAGGCTGATGGTGTGGCTGCAGTGGCAGAAAACCAAACCAAACCAAAACAAAAAACTTCTAAGAACAAAATGGATCGCTATGGCCACGGTAAGGTCTGTGAGCTGCTGAACTGAAGGATAAAATAAAGTTCTGTGTTCTGACGGAAGATCTGTGGTATTCTCTGGTGCAGCTGGCATTTCTCTATAATATTATATTGAGCATATGACATAGGATTTATATTCTAGGTTAGTGTAGGTAATGCTTCCCAATGAGGTTCCACATTGTTTTACCTCAGTCTTTACAGCAGCCCTGGAAAGAAGAAACTTAGTACTGTCCTAATATTTCAGATACAGAAAAGTCAAGCCCCTCCTCAGAGACCCGAGAGACTGGCTAAGGAGCCCAGTGGTATGTAAAGGCAGCTCTGAGGCCAGCATGCACTCCCTGTGTGGCGGCTGAATTCCTGAGGCTTGCAGACTGGCTTTCTCAGTGAGTGACGGGATGAGCAGACTGGAAAGTAAACTGTGTAACAGAACAGAGATGCATCTCTAATGACGGCAATGTATAAGCCCCCAAAGGAGACCCAACAGACTCCTCCTGGACACATCCTTACCCCTCGTCTAAGAAAGTCAGCGATGGAGACATCTCCTGGCATTTCCAAGTTCCTCATTGTGGGTCTCTTAATATTGTCAGCTCCGTAATAATATTGGCTTTCAAGGAAAGCTGTGCGTGGGGACCAGGATGATCTAATTATCAGTGCTTTCACTTGCCAGGGTTTGACATCTCGTGGAAGCATTGTTACTGCAATACTGATGGAGCTGGTACAGAGTTCTGCCCACCCTGAGCCTGGTGACAGGGGTCAAGGCACACAGGCTATAATGCTGGAGCCCCGGCCCCGAGCTGAGCTCTTGCTGAGCCTAGGACACAGCCTGCCTGCTAGTACAGTCTCCACCGCTCTGGTCCACATCTCATCTGCTGGCTGCCGCCCAGCGGTTTCCCAACATCTACTTTCTTTTACACTTGGGCCCAGCTTGCTTCCTGCCCTAGGCATGGAGAGAACACAGGCCATTCTGTTCTGAGCATGCACAGTAAGTTGCTTGTTCCTGGTACCAGCAGAGAGTCTGCAGTTGTGGGTGACCACATCTTCTCACTGTTCTTATCAAGTACACGGGCACTTGATAAGCCATCAATTTCCAAAGAAGAATGCAGTAAAACACACAAACATTAGAGTGATACTGAATATACTTTAATCTTTTTCTGATGATTTAGGAGCCTTGAAGTGCTTCAGGGTCAGAATTATAAACATCAATCGTCACCGCACTACAGCTGCACAGAGGGGCTAGTAAACAGAGTGCCAGCTAAAAGAATGCCAAGAAAAGAGAATTTATTATCATCTTAGTCAAGCTGCTTGTGACAGATGGAAGGCCAGGTCAACATGTTCTGAGGATAGAGCAAAAATGAAAAATTCGAAATATTTCCTGAATGTCTATAATGTACCAAACATCAGGGACACAGAGATAAATAGGGCTTTGTCCCTGTGTTTGCCCTTGGATAACCTGTGGGGATGAGGCAACCCTGCTTTTTTCACCACCAGGGTGATCCTGTTAAATATGTACCTTGTCACACTTTGTTACCTAGTCTCTCAGTGGTCCGTATACCCCCACGATCAAAGGCCAAGCTCTGGCACTCTCCAGCCACTTCCTAGATCTCCACTCTCATGTTTTACCAGGCCCTGCCCTCATGGGTCAAGTCCTCTACAAACCTACAGAATCCACTCTCACTCTGCCCTGCAAATCTTACTGAGGTACCACCACTCTGCACAGTGGTCACTGTCCTTCCTAGGCACCAACCTTGTCTTCTATGCATTCCATTTGCATTTGCAGCATATTGGATTGAATCTGTTCCCTGCACTTCTACAGAACCACAAATCTCCTGAGAATGGGAACTCTGTTCATCCTTCTATCCCTAGACTCTGTGCAGAGTGTGAAGAGAGGCGCTCAGTTCACGTCAGTGAACTCAAGTAAGGACGAAGGTAACACGACAGTCTCACAGAGGCAGTGATAGCTGAGTCTCTTTCAAAGTGTTACCTGCCACCTTCTGGCCTTTGAAGTTGTTTCTAGAAATTCTCTAAGTGACAAAGAGATTATATACGGCATGATCAAAGGAATAACCTGAGAATTCAAACAACCAACTTGTCTTGAAGAAAGCATGTTTCAGAATTTTCTTTCAGTAGAAACAATTTCAGTGAATATAAAGATGATAGGATTAGTCCTAGCAACTCTCATGTGGAAGTAAGTCGAAAACCCTGGTACTCAGACACAGGGACACACCTTTCTCAGCTGAGCCTTCAGAGACTCCCCTTTGGCGTCAGGCACGACCCACAGCAAGAATTCACTGTGCACTGTGGTAGGACAGGAGGAATGAGTGCTGTGTGGAACATGTACATCTGTCATGCTATCCTCGTAGTAATCTGAAGGTAGACACTGTCATGGTCTCCCTGTAGATACTGAAGGGAAGCATCAGGACGAGGGAATGTGGTGCACACAGAAGCAGAACAGGAAGTCGGGCTCCCAAACCCAGACTCTTGACCACTAGACTCAACTCTGAACCTTCAAAAACTAAAGCAAGTTGTTATTAGATCTTGAAACTGCCAACACCTACCACAGCTTCAGAGCAGCACCCCAGACAACCTCATTCTAGGCCATTTAAGGCAGCTCCTGCCTCTGATGTTTCATTCCTTACCAGCTTCTAGCTCAATAAATCTGTTTCCAGATGTTCCACTCCACGGTGCTATGCGCACCTTTCTGAAACACTCAGTATACAGTGAGTACCCAGTGGCACATGGGAGGTTTGGTGCCAGGTGGGCCTGTGGATTTCATAAATCGGCAGAGAATGTCCCACTGGTAGATTTCTGACACAGGAACTCACACTAGGACTTCTCAGCCAGGAAGTTAATTCTTTCATGGGAAGATAAGGAAGCTGCAGCAGGTAGAGTGGAGGATGAAATACACAGTGGATGGACAGTCATCAAGTTTCATGACTAAAAGGCTGGGAGGACCTGAGTCTGGAAAAGGAAATCAGGGGTACTGAATGCTTCTTAGAACTGCTTATTTGGCTTGTGTGAAACACGAGCAGCACTGCAACCATCACTTTTTACAAACTCAAATATACCCATGTCACAAGGCACAATAATAAACAACCCAGTAACACACCTGGGACCTCCAAGGAGAGATGACCCCAATGTGATAAACAGTGTTCTAGTTTGGAAACCCATTTAGCTTAACTAAACAAGCAAGTCCTGCTCTTGAGTACAACGCACTTCGACTGTTGCAATGCCAGGCACACGCTAAACAAGCACCGAATTGTTTTATTATCCTGCTCTCCCTCCTGTATCGTCTAGTAATCCAGGACTCCTCAAGCCCCAATGATCCAGCTGAACCACACTCTGGCCCCTCTTGGTCCAATACACCCACTCAACACTCTGCATTCGGCCACACTAATGTGTTCCTCTGTGCACACTGCTGCTTCCGAGAAGACCCTTGGATGTGCGCGATGTGAGCCGTCACTGCTCCAATACAAGCACTCCTTCCTGTCTTCCTCGGCCCTCGGGGAGGCGCCAGCCCCTTCACAGACCGAATTCTCAGGGGACAATCAAATCATTCTGCTTGCTTCTTCTTTTGCCCCATCACCTACATACAATACCAAACTGATTAAACATGTGCTAAGATAATGAATGATTTAACATTGCCTTTATCAACATCCCAACGATGATAGCTATGAGATAAAAGCAGAGCTATTCTAGAAAAGCATCAGTCAGGAAAAAGGAAATACTCTTAGCATGTGAAACAGAACAAATCATGAGCAAGGACTTCATTGCACAGATGACAAAAGGGTGGAAATGTCAAAAAGGGCAGTGAGGCAACTAGGGGGAATCGCCACAGCAAAAGCCACCCCTAATCCAGAGCTGCAGGGACAGGGGGGAAGGGGGGCTACTGGAGAACACTGGGAACATGATGGAGTTGCACCCCAAAAGCTGGAGAGCTGCAGTCAGAAAGACCTATAGCGCGCGCGCACACACACACACACACACACACACACACACACACACACACACACACACAAAGCGGGGGGTGGGGGGCGGTAAGAGATGCTGGCGAAGGCCTAGGGAAAAGGAGAAGCAACCCTTTGCTTCCTTCATCCTGACTGCCATTTTCAGCACAGCACCCTGTTGGCCAAACCCAGCCAAGAGCCGGGGGTCAGGGAAATGGGAGGTATGGATCTGTGTGCTGGCCTCGACTGGAACAGCAAGCACACACATTTCTCTAGCCACTTCGATGATTTTACTCTTTTAATAAATAAATAATAAGCTGCATTCTCAGGTCTGTCTGCCCAGCATGAAATTCTGGAATTTTCACATTCTGGAAGGCAGGAATGGTGAAATGATGCTACTAATTAAGGAATGTAGGTAATTACTCCATATAACTTGAACTAAACGAACTCTGGGTCTGCATCTAGGAGTTTTAAGCAAACTGACAGAATAAAGGTTCACAACCTACTCAAGTTAATTCTCTAGGATTTGAGCATTTTATGGTATGCTAATTATAAATATAGTTCATTAAAACCATCTCTAGGACCTATCCTGGTCAATATCTGGGTGTATTTCAAAGGAAAAATGATGTCTTTCAAAGCAGTCTGCAACTCAAAATCATTCCTCTGTTGGTACCACTCTGCCTTTACCTGGTGAGCCTATGATGCTAAGTCACTCTTAGGCCAATGAGAACCATCAGTACATCCTATGAAAGTTGAGGCAACACAGCACGACTGTGTCTCCACTGAAACTCCAGCTACTAAAGCACTAAAACAAAGACTATAAGGTGATGTTTCCCCCCCAAAAGCCCAAATGGCAATTATTCTGTGAAATTTATACTATAGCTGACAAATCTGATAATTAGGATATAGCATGGTAAATGTTTTAATTTATAGAGAGGAAGTAATTAAAATTTATTAAGTGAAAATAAGGCAGTAAAAGAGGCCTTTATCTTACTGCTAGCCATAAATTTGTCTCAAAGCATGATCCCTGATGCGTATTCAAAGCAAGCTGCCACACGACATATTTCACTACCGTAGAGAAACCAGTTCCCCACTTCCTCACCCTAAGCCTTTTGTCACCATTGAGCCCTTCCATCAACCCTCTAAACAACTGCAAAAGCTCTCTGTTACCATAAGTAACTTGCCAAACTGCTCACTCAGTGAAGAGAATTAATTGGGAATTTCAGTCATTGGATGGAAACACACACACACACACACACACACACACACACACACACACACACACTGTGTCGGGGAGTTCCAATGGCCCAGCTCCACTGCCTCCTCTGTTTCTAGCCATCTTGTACTAGCTCCACTCCTAGTAATCAAGATGAGGGTAAGAGCCTTGGTCTACAGCACCAGAAGCCTTGCATTTCTGTCTCTGCCAACCAGCAAGCTCAGGTAGCTCACAGCCAGCTCACATCACTGCCAGCAAGCTCAACTGGGGGCACTGGAGACACTCTCCTGCTCTTTCCTGGGTTACAGGACACTAAAAAGCAATCCTATGGCCTCTGTCAGCACTGGGCCTGCTCCCAACTTGGGGGGAGACAGACAGAGAGAGAGAGAGAGAGAGAGAGAGAGAGAGAGAGACAGACAGACAGACAGACAGACAGACAGACAGAGACAGAGACAGAGACAGACAGAGAGAGACAGAGAGACAGAGAGAGAGAGAGGGGGGAGGGAGGGAGAACACGAGAACATTTCAACATTAAGTGGAAAGATTTGATTATGGTTGAGAAAGAAACAACTGGTTTGAGCCAGACAGAAATCTAAGTTAAAAAAAGAAAAGGCAGCTGTGTACTCACTGTTACGTGTCATGAGTATGGAACTGAGGGGACAAAAGCCTGTGAATATCAGAAGCAAATAGACATGCACGCCTTCCTATCAACAATTGCACCTGAGCTGTTAGCAGCCCGGGATGTCCCCAGGGATGTTCTGAGAAGTGAGGCGTTGGAAGAGTCTCACATCTCTTCAGATGCTTCCTGGGAAGACACAAAAAATCATGGAAATTTGAAGGGGAAGAGAACGTGCATGTGTGTGCACATACCAAGCTGCCTGTAGGCAATAATCTGTATAATTATGGATGCTTCAACAGTATTTAATAAGACAAAATAGATGGCCTGGACATGTGTTTAAAATACCAGTTTTGAAGGGTAAATGAAAAAAGGCAAAGGAAAAAGTGAAGAGGGCAAAGGAAAAGAAAACAAAATAAACAGGACTATAGAAATATGACAACTAAATGCAATGTACAATCTTTGACTAAATTCTGGAATGGAAAAACAAAAGATACACTTGAGTATGAACTATGTCAAATGATGACACTGTGTCAAGGCTAGTTTTTCTGAGTGTGACATTAACAGGAACCTACACATGAGAATGTCATCCCCCCACCAGGTGATAGATACTGAAATATTTAGGAATAAAGTTCTATGTTATGTGTAACTTATTCTCAAGTGGCTCACCTAAAGGGGGCAATCTAAGGGCAAAGAGAATATTCACTGTGCTGTTCTTCCAGTTTTCCTATAAACGTGAATGATTTCTAAATAACAATGTAGGGGAGGAACGATGGTGAGATGTGATAAGATGCCACAGAAACCAGAGAGGGAGACAGAGCTGGAGGAGGTGGGGCTGTTTGCCGGGATGCTAACTTGTAAATCACTTGGCACCTGACGCTTCTATTTACTAAATAGTTGCTGTTTGCTAAAAACAAGTTTTATAAGTGAAAGCATCATATATATTAACTGTATCGAAAACTTCCTATGTTATAGATTCAATTAATATAGGCTATATTAAGATCCCTATATAGGTCATGAAGTATGGTGCAACTCTCAGTAAAATGAAACAAAAATATCTGTGCACAGAGGATTCCACAACATCTATAGATAACCTGAAAATACTATATATAGGTAACCATGTTCGTTTTTAGAATACAAAAAGATTCATTATTTTACATTGTTTCATTTAATGTTCATTCTTGCATATATATGTGGATTAAACTCACCCCATTCCTTCCCCCTCCCATTCCATTTTACCAGTTACATCTTTTTTTTAGTTGAAAAAGATTCACTTTACATTCATGAAAGTTGGGAAGCTGGAGATGGCTCAACCATTAAGAGTGTGTACTGCTCTTGCAGAGGACCTGAGTCCTGATCCTAGCAACAATGTAAGGAGACTCACAAGCACTTGGAACCCCAGCTGGGGGGCGAGGGGTGGGGGCGGTGGCGGTAGCAGGGATGGGGGATCTGACTGATGCCTCTGGCCTCCAAGGGCACCTGCACTGTTGTGCACATACTCACACAAATACAGAAGCACGCATACATAATGGAAAACAAAAGCTTTCACTCTGCTGCTTCACTATGGGAAGTGTGTACACTTTCCAATTTGTGCTTCTCTAAAGGAAAGGGGCTAGGATTCTGTTATTCAAATTTTAGTACTAACTATTACTCAGATTACTGTGCCATCGAAGTTATTTCAGGAGATTGGTAGCTATTTACCACAACCATCCTATTTGCCATGATAAAATGAATACTATAATATGATGACAAAATGAATACTATAATAATACCAAATAAAATCTCTATAAAATGATAAAATGAATACCAAATAAAATCTCTTCGGGCCTTGAGAGTCTAGGAGATGCTTTCCCAGACATGAACTTCTCTGCACAGATGTAAAACTGGAAGGTAAAAAGAATTAAGGTAAGGAAGGCGGCTACCTGACTGTGGTAAACAAACAAAGGTGATGAATGGCTGCAGGCATTCTAAAGATTTACAAAAGCTGTGAAGAAAAATTCACCGTTACATTTTGTTGGAAGTGAACAAGCAGCAAATACCAACAGAAGGCAACAGTCTGGTGCTTTCCACTAAGACTGGCAGCAAGACAGTTCTCACCCGTGTTTTTAGGTAGGTTGCTGGCTTCCCTGAGTCACTGGCGAAATCAAGCCCTCAGCTGCCTCTCCAAGGTGGGGTTGGAGCCCCTGACCCTGCTCACTGGGTGGTAAGAGAGCCTGACAATCCCAGATTCCCACCTGTCTGGCTCTCATAAGGAGCTGCAGAGCGTGATTGAGAAAGGTCCTTGGTTATGATTCCTGCTTCTGTACCTGTGGTGTAGGATGTTCAAACAACAAAGTGTGGACTGTCTTAAGCCTCCTGGAAACATCGTGTATTTTCATTTCCACCTATTATTCCTGCCAGCTCTAGTCTTTTCTCTAAGGATATGGCTGGATGCAGAAGGCTGAGGGGCACCAGGCTCACTAGCATGAGGAACAGAATGCTCTTTGAGGAGCACAGCCCGCTTACCTAACTCTGCCAGAATCATCCCGCCCACATTTGCCATCTCTAGATGCCAAGGCAAAATGACTTCCTATCTTTGCCAAGATTCTAAAAAGAGACAAGAGAAAACATTCCCCAAGATGCCATAGTATAGAAGGTGGCCAGATCTTCTCCAGCTCCCAGTGCTAAATGTGCAGCTAAAAATACCTAACAGTGTCCACCTTACAAAGGTCTGTCCAGAGGCCAACGACACACTTGTAGTGTGAGCACAGAAATCCCCAAAACCCACTCCAATGTCTCACATCTTCCAGGTATGACACAGATGCTGAAATAGCCTCATGTTAGAGTCCAGGCAATCTCCACTGCCTTGTCCCCTATACACAAGGCCTTTCTACCCCCACACCGTTCTGTGTCCCAAAGAGTCACTTTTCTGACAAGTGAGTTGAAAAACTGAACTGGTCACGTATGGACTGGCTGTGGAGGAACAGCACTCCCATCACAGGTTCCTTGTCTAAGTCCTCAGAACAAACCAGAAGGAGCTCCTTTGGATGAGTGGCCCACACAGCCACTCTAACCATGTGATAATCAGTTGGCAGACACAGGTTCTTCCTTACAGTGGGAAGACATGCAGTTTGAGGAAGCTGAGGTCAACTTGGCAGAAAGCATTAGAAGCCATTTGGCTACATATCAAGTATATGTATCAATCAAGCAATCATCAATAATGAGGCTGATATATAATGAGTTCTCCACTTGTCCAACTGCAGTTCTCACTGGGCAGAGCGAGTTTGATTTTTATTAAGCCCTTAAAATTGTACTACATATTCTAGGAAACTCTCGCTAGTTCTGATAAAAAATCTATCTAGAACCAGCCCACCCTCAGCATCACAAGGACACCCTGAGGTACATGAAGTCCAAGTGGCAGCCACCAAGGCCAGGCACGCACCGGGACGGAAGTGCTTTCCCAGGTCTGCTGCAAGGTTTTAGTTCCAGAGCTGTCCATGGGAAAATAAATGGTGCCCAGCAGCATGACTTCAGGCTGCATTTATTACAGGCTTCTGTATAAATCACCAGAACAAAGCCGGTGTGAGCTACCAGAATGTCAAACAGAAATAGTGTCACAGAACACTGTTAGGGACTTTTTTTAACTACTACATATTTATATCACCAAAAGACCCCTAAGCTTTGTGCTCCCAGCATCTTTGGTAATGTGCTCATATTTTACTTTCCATATGCCCTTACCTCCTTTTCTAGTATTACACGCTTTTTTGTGCTGTGTAGACAGAGTTCATCTGAAACAATCCAGACTTCTAAGGGTGGAAGTGGCCCTTCTACCAAGGGCTCTTGAACCCCTATCTTGTTGGAGGACATATTCTAGGAGAAAAAGAAGCCAGTAAGAGAGAATATGAAAATGGGACAAAAGCTTTTCCCTAGACACAATACCTACAGTTTCTTGTTCAAAACTGAGCTTGGAGAGGCAAGCCTGCTGCCCAGAAACAGGGCATGGCCACAAAGGAGCAGGCTCCTGAAACCCTGAGGGGCCTGTGGCTGCTCTGTAGACCCAGGGGGCATACCCAGGACAAGGACGCCAAGGTCCCTGCAGGTTCTCAGAGGGGCAAATGAACCCCAAGTCTTCACAGCTGCTCCCACCAGAGCAGCTGCTCCACTCAGTGCTACCCTATTATTGCCTTCTGTCCCTCCTTCAGGGAGTGAGGTGACCTCACATCCACACAGCCGTTAAAGGACTGATTCATTAAGGATGAGATAAGAAAGACCACTGCAACTGTTTATATGTAAAGTGTCCCGCAAAGGTCTGTGTGCAGTTTCCACCTTAGTGAAGGCTTGGCTTGAGTTTAATGTTGGCAGGAGACAGCCCTGAGGAATAACAAGCTGCTCTCAAACAAGCCCAGGTCAAATTTTCTAACTCTGTGTGCCAGGAATCCTCAAATTAAGAGACAAATGACGTGTACCTTAGACGGGAGCACTGGACGACAGCTAATAAAGTGGTTCTCTAAAGACTCGCTCGAGCAAACCACTAATGTATCTCTATCCCAGCCCTTCGTCAACCAAACTTACAAGACACACAAGGCAATCACTGACCTTTAGCCAGAATCATTAAAAAATAATAAGGAAAGCAGAGTAAGATCACCCAGGTGCTTTCAGGTAGTATAATTACTAAACATAGTAATAAATATTTAAAATTCTTGAAGAAATCAAAATTCTAATATATTAAGAAGGAAACCATTTTCAGGAAAACAAGATACTTGAAAGATAATTAAATTTCTATGAATGATACTTTCATAGTAAAAATTTTTTAAAAAGAAAAATCAGACATAATAAAGAGAAAATCAATGAGCTAGGAGAGAGTATATAGAAAATTATCCAAAATGGAACAAAATTTAAAAGTCTAAAATAAATCCGTTATTGTCATGATTTGAATGGTGAAACTGGCAAGCTGAAGTCACAGCTGCACTCAGCACACAGGCCATGGACTCTGCGGTTAGTTTGGTTGTATCTCCTTTCTTCTAAGCACATTTCTTTTCCCTCTTTCTCTGGGTTTAAAATCTCATACCCAGAGACCATCAGATATGACACATACAAGGAATAGTAATGTCCATGCTGGGCAGGCAGTGCCCTATATGTATATAATAAGCAGCTCTGTTAATAGTATTCATGTTTAAGATACATATTTATAAGATAATAGCCACCTACATAAATCAAAGTTCTTGAAACTCCAATTATAGAAGAGCACAGATTGGAAGCTGGAACGGTTGATCTTGGTTGTCAGCATGATTGGAACCATAATCAACTAAATGACCTCTGGGTAGGTTTATAGGGTGTTTCCTGAAGTATCATCTGCCGGGGCGGGGAGGGGAGGGCCCCCAGAGTGAGTAGCACTGCCCATGGCAGCCCAGCTCGGCACACATGAGGAGGTCTGAGGAACAGTAGTGTTGCTCCTACTTGGCCACATTCACTCCTTACTGGTGAGTACATCTACCCTGTTGCTGCTGCTGCTACCATTCTTAACTGACGTCACAACACAGCTTCTTCCAGCGTCCAACATGGACTCAGGACCAATGGCTCAGCAGGAACCATCTAGGCCTTCAGTGCCAGACTACACGTGCTGGGCCATCCAGCCTTATGGACTGAGCAGCCATCAGTGTCTCCCAACTGGACTACCTAGCTCCAATTATGCAAGCCAATCTAATGCATCTCCGTTAAAGATATATTCACTCTATTAGAGTTCTGCTCCTCTTGTGAACTCTAACACAGAACCTGGTTATTAAACCGAGAGTAACGCTGGTTCTGAGTGGGTACGTGGTTGTGCGACCATGGATGGGCAGGCCAGTCACAGCAGCACTTTCTTCACCTGTACATTAGAAAGACTAGACGGAATGATGTATGCATTTCTTCCTACTCTGGTCTCATGAGCATCAAAAATGGGTTTTTGTTTTTTTTTTGCACTGTCTGCATATTTTACTTGTAGGACAAAGCTCTATGCAGAGCTTTATGTAATGATCTGGCTTTCTAGACTGGTGGAGATCAGAAATAAGAATCCATAGGTGGAAAATGAGCAAGAAATGGCTTCCAGAGTCAAATACACTGACAGTAGCTTAAAAAAAAAAAAAGAAGAAGGGTGGGAGGTAATGGCTACACACACAAGGAGAAACACTGTGCTGTGAAGTCTAACAAGAACAGGCAACTGCTAGCACTTGCTGTATGATCAGACAGCTTTGCACACCTCAATAGCTCTTCAAGGGACCATTGTATTACAACTCCAGCAGCAACCCACGTTTCTGATAACCTGAAGCAATCAAGTAAAGATTACCTTATGCTCAAGATACTCTATTTAAAAGTGGCGAAAGCACATAATACATTTTAGAAAGAGACCCATAAACAGGTTAAAAAAATATCAAGTTTTAGATGCTTGTAAAATTCTTTCATATCTTTTCCTATTTTTGTGTGTATGCTCTTTTCATTTATGTGTATATGTAAAAAATATATATATATTTAAAGAAATAATAAGGGTGTGATATCCATTGCTTAGTTAGGGTTCTATTGCTGTGAAGACACACCATGACCGAGCCAACTCTTTTAAAGGAAAACATTTAATTAGGGCTGGTTTATAGTTTCAGAAGTTTAGTCCATTATCATCACAGTGGGAAGCATGGCAGCATGCAGGCAGACATGGTGCTGGAGAGTTCTGTATCTTGATGTGAGGACAGCCAGGAGTAGGCTGGAATTCACACTGGGCAGAGTTTGAGCATAGGAGACCTCAAAACTCACCTCCAGTGACACACTTCCTTAAGCAAGGCCACACCTACTCCAACAAGGCCACACCTTCTGATAGTTCCATCCCCCGTGGACCAAGCATTCAAGCACATGAGTCTAGGGGGCTAAACCTATTCAAACCACGGCATTCTACTCCCTGGTCCCCATAGGCTTACAGCTATAACAATGCAAAATGCATTTGGTCCAACTTCGAAAGTCCCCATAGTCTATAACAGTCTCAACAATGTGTAAAAGTACAAAGTCTCTTCTGAGATTCGTGCAAGCTCTTGACTGCAATCCCCTGTAAAATTAAAATTAAAATTAAAATTAAAAAGCAGATCACATACTTCCAATATATCATGGCACAGGACATACATTTCTGTTCCAAAATGTAGGGAAGGGAGCACAGTAAGGAAACACTGGACCTAAGCAAAACTGAAAACCCAGCAGGGCAAACTCCGAACTCTGCATCTCCACGTCCGATGTCAAATGTTCCTCAGCTCTGCAACTCTTTTTTCAGCTGTGTTTACTGTAACACACTACTTCTTCCTGGGCTGGTTCCACTCCCTGCTAGCAGCTCTCCTCGGTAGGCATCCCATGGCTTTTGCATCTCTACCTCTTGGGGTCTCCAAGGCAACTTCAACTTCACGGTTTCATACAGATCAAAGGCTCTCAGGGCCTCCATGAAGGAACACCCCTGCCACATACTTGGTCTCAGCAACTTTCCTTAGTCATGGAGGGAGATTCTATAACCTTTTCTGTTCTTGACTAAAGCCTGAGCCACATGGCCAAGAGCTGCCAAGTTCTGCTGCCTTGCTGGGGCTGGAACATGGCCCCCTTGTTCCAGTACATCTTTACCAGCTTCCTGTTTTCAATGATTTCCTTCACTGCCCAAGCATGGCTGTCCTGGAACTTGTTCTGCAGACTGACCTTGAACTTGGAGATTTGCTTGCCTCTGTCTCCTGAGTGCTGGGATAAAAGGTGTGTACTACCACACCTGGACCTAAGCTTTTCTTCACCTGAAACTTGCTCTGTAGACCAGGTTGGCACTAAACACAGACATCTGGATGCCTTTGTCTCCTAACTGCTGGGATTAAAGGTGTGCCAACATACCTGGACCTAAGCTTTTCTTTAATTCCTTTTCATTATAAGCATGGCCACTATGCCTCAAGAGCTGGATCAAAGGCAAGTGTCAATCTGGATCATAATCCTGTGTCTTTCAGACTCAAGATCCAGATCAAGGGCATGTTGTTGTTCTGCCTCAAGACCTGGATCACAGGTGTGCCCTCCATTTGTGGATTGTAGTTCATTCCAGAAATAGTCAAGTTGACAGTGAAGAACAGACATCACATCCATGTTTCAAGCAATATTCTATCAAGTTGGCCCAGAAGATCCATGAACTGCTTTTTCAGAGCTTAAGCAGAAATCTTTCTAAACAACACACAAAGGGATCAGCTGCATGAAACCAACATATTGGTAAGATCGACACATTGGTAAGGTCAACACATTGGTAAGGTCAACACATTGGTAAGGTCAACACAATGGTAAGGTCAACACATTGGTAAGGTCAACACGTTGGTAAGGTCAACACGTTGGTAAGGTCAACACATTGGTAAGGTCAACACAATGGTAAGGTCAACACATTGGTAAGGTCAATACATTGGTAAGGTCAACACGTTGGTAAGGTCATTGGCATAAATACAGTTAGAGCACAGGCAGCAATTGTGCTGAGTGGTAGGGGGTGAAGGTGGGTATGAAGGGGAAAGCTTCCAAGAACCTACTGAGAAGTGGGGAAAACCTAGAACAAGGAAGAAGTCAAATGTTCCTCCACACACGGAGGGAGGTCACCCAGCCCAACGGGGTCAAAGTCCATCAACATGAGACAGCCATCGGGAAGGTGTGGATCACTGAAGAGAGCCCTCCACTCACGTAAGCCTGTGCTCACACATACCTGCTTCAAACAGGAAGGGAGACAAGCAAAACTCCCCATCCCTGAAATGCCATATTTTAAAAAGCAAGAGTACAGCTGTAACAGGGACTCAGAATGACTGGCAAGAATAAAGTCTGAAGACACCGTATAATTATAACTTCCACAGACGTCATTAAAGCAAATCACGGAAATGGGGAAAAAATGTTAACAGAGCACTGTCACATTTGGTCTTCTAACTTAGCCAGATAAACATCTCCTAAGTTTGAATGGACACAGAACCAGATGGAATTACAGTGTGTACCCACAGACACATTTCCCCAGGATTTTCCTGACTTGCTATTTTGTGTCTCAGTTTTAAGAACAACTTTGTGATTATGTTCAGAATTAAGGGTCAGAAAGCCTATCCGTCTATCCTCTCTAGATCTAGTGAAGGATTTTTACCTTATTAGGCCCTTCAAAACAAGTTACTGGTGATATTAGCTATGTTTAGAGAGCAGAAATAATGCTGACTTACCTAACTTTAAATAAATGTCATAAGGATTTCAAAAATAAATTAAGTCCAAAGTACTTTACAAAAGCATTCGCATCATCATTTTCAGAAAAGCAAAACCTCTTTGGTGCAGTCTGCAGCCTTAGGTTCAAGAGCGAATATCCAGTACGTGTGTTGCCTGCCCGGTGCACTGTTAGCACATCCCTAGGCGGTGGGCATCACAATATATTTATTCTTTTTTACATGTGCTTTGTTGTTAATAGTATATACTCTTGTGAATAAAAATTCCGTAAAATGTGGCAAACAACATTCCAGTTTCATTCCACAGCTGCCAGGGCCAATTCTACACACCTCTGTATGGAAAGCCCAAAATACTTCTTTAGACAGACTAGTAGTACATAAAGAGGAGAGTGCTTTTGCATATATATAGGAAAAAGAAATGGCTTTTATTGTCTTTGGCCAGTTTTGGGGGGAGAAAGCCTTGTGTTTGTTTGCTAGGGGGGTTGGTGTTACTTACAGGTAAGAACTTCCAGACAAGGAAAACAATAGCAAGTCACTGGTCTCAAGTAATTTCATCAATGGCACAAGCTGATCATCAGGGGAGCTTATCTACTGAGCCACACTGAGCACACCTACCCATAGGGGCAGTGAGGGCAAGTGTCCTCTCTCCTTTTCCTACTTAGGTAATGAACCAGGAAGGCTTAGGCAGTTGAAATCACAATGCAGTCATGTGCATGTGTGTGTGAGCATGCAGGTTTGCACAGACATATATTTCAAACAAACCTGATGCCTTGATAAAATCTCACCATTCCTGGAAACATTATTTGGCCAATTATGGACTTGCATGTCCATATGTATGTCTGTATGAACAGACTTGTAAATCCTATGACATTTTAGCAAACAAACACATTTTGTTTCTAATTTTCTTCCTATCTCACATCCAGAGTATTTCAACAAGAGAAACTGGGATGATATTGATAAACAGGGAAGAACCGATTCTCAGCCGATAATCTAGGATCCAGTTTATACTTCCGTAGGCCAATAATTATTAATAGTTTAAGAGAATCTGCACCATAGTAGGAAGTTTTACTAGGTCAAAATAATAAATGAGGCTGCAGCCTTGCTAATAAAAACAAAGAATGTCGTACTTGGTTTGGCTGTAATCCTGCCAATAAGCAGCAAAATGGGCTGACTGACCTTTTCAGTCTGAAAATTCATGATGGAATTCCATAAATCCTGAAACTAAGGTAAAGTCAGACGATAAAATGTCTGTGCTCCTGACAACCATTCAGAAGGGTCACTAGTTCAGAACCAGAAGGGATGTTTTCCCAGAGGTCAGGACGGCAGCCCTGACAAAGCAGACATGGCACAGGCACTCAGTGAACATGAAGTTGAAGAAGGGAAGGCATTACACTTATACATACATGCATTTGTACATAGTGATGTTTATAACTGCACACACATGCGTGAGCATACATCTAATAAACAACAGTCAAGCTCGACTGCAAGAAACTGGGGCCAAAGTTTAAAGCCATGTAGTGCCCATGGGAAGGCACAAGCACCAGGTCAGCTCAGGGACAAGGGCACGAGGCCTGAAGCCACACTATTGGATTTAGTCCTGGCTTCTCCACTTACCTTCTAATTGCGGTAACCATAGTAACTACCTCACTGGGTTGTTAGGAGGTTAAAGGAAGCTAATCTGCCACAGACCAAGTACTCTGTTAGTAGACCACTGTTGTGAACGCAGCTGAAAACTCCAGCTGTGGGCAACAGAAAACACCCTGCAGCAGAAGGCAAGACTCTGAGCCCATAAAAGTAAAGCTCTCGAGTAGCTCCCTGAAGAAAGCTTTGAGTCACAAATTCCTGGGCCGATCAGGAAATCTGCCATCATCTGGAAGCAGACTTGGAGACAGCACCCACCTCAGGTCATGGGTGAAAGACAACTTTGAGAAGGCCGAGTCCCTGACCTTGGGTCTGGCTCCAGTGCACGGCAGCACTCTGGTACCATCTACACTGCAGGAGTTTGAGAAATGAATGCAGACACTGTTTACCCAATAAAGACCAAGGGTCCCTGGCAGAAGTTGTCATGAGTTCATCCTAAGGACATCTCTACAGTACAAGGTCCAGTCAAGATAAAAACCACACTGAGCACAGAGGAGACCAGATGATAACAAACACACACCAGAAACCATCATGGTTAATGCTTCCAGAGAGAACAAATTACCTACAGAGCTACAGACTCCTCATCAGCAGTAACAGACGCCCGAGGTTAGCGGAATCGCATCTTCAAAGTGCTGAGGGGAAATAAATGTCAGCATGGAATTCTACACTATCATTCAAGAGTGAGGAAGAGGCACAAACAGCTGGAAGTGCGCAGGAACTGAGAGTTCATCACCCCAGACACAGAACACAGGCGACACTAGCATCGAGAGAACTCAGGACACAAGAACCACGTTTGCTAGAAGAGCACAACATGATGAGGGCTTATGTATGCCCAAAGCTACTAAATGTATTTGTGCTTACGTGAGGAGAGTCACATCTTCCCCTTGGGCTACTGGGAAGGGGGGGGGGGATGATGGGGGGGAGGGGAAGGGTGTCTTTACCCTTGTGCTTGGAAGACATCTGGTTTTTAAAGATGCTTAGTCTGTGAAGTCCTCATGCTTGTCTTTACTCATTGAACTTTAGTTTCTAATACTTTGCTAATGAACAGCCGTGGTGCTCCACCCCTCCCCTAGACACCCAGTTCTGTTCCTGGAGGCAGCCACCTGCAGATCTTTGGGCAGTCTCATCTGGTATTTTTCTTCCTATTTTTAAGTAATACTCTGTGCCTGGAAACCTATGGAAAAACCCATCATTGGCTGGTGAAGGCAAAGGCTGATTGGCCATTTGCCATGTGACAGGCCTTCCTGAGACTTGACAGAAGGACAGGCTTGGTACACTCTTACAAGGAATGACACAGTGCATGTTTTTAGAATTTGGAGCCACAAGATGTGGCTCACTTCATTTGCAGAGTGAGAGAACACCACAGGAAATATCCCCAGCATTTTATGTAACTCCATCACAAGGACTGACTTATTACTTTATAGCTGTTAAAAACAGAATATGCCCACTCCTGAGAGCTGCCCCTCACGATGAGCTGGGTATCATGAAGTCCATCAAGTCAGGCTGCTAGCATGGCAGTTCACTACATCAAGGCACAGGGGCTCCAGCACCCCAGGAGCTTGAGTGTGGGTGAGGGTTGTAAGGAGGGAGGGATAAAGGGTCTACATTGTTTGGACTTTGGGAATAAAAAAGAAAGATATTAAACAGTGCAGGAAAGTGACTTAATTTTATTTTGTACATAAAAGAAAACCATGGTGGGAAAAAAAAATCCCCGTAACTAAAAGTCTGTCTCTTAGGTGCTCTAAATCATGTACTTACTGCCCACTCAAAGATGTAAACAACAAAACAATAGTAACCCACTCCTACTCCTCTTCTACAAGAAACAAAACAAAACCCAAGCTACTAACTAGAAGTCTAAAACTGAGGAGGCCAAGGCTGCTCCTGAAGAAAATCAATCAATCAACCAATCAATCAATCATTCTTTCTTTCTTTCTATCTATCTATCTATCTATCTATCTATCTATCTATCTCCTCTCTGTGTCTGTCTGTCTGTCTGCCTGCCTGCCTTAGTTCTGCGCCTCTACTCCCTAATATCTGTTTGTGTCGTAGATTGTTAAACAGGGAGATGTGCTTCTATTATTTCTTAAGTATGCTCTCTACTGAGGGGTTCCTCTCTAGACCACCCATCTTCTTTAGGGGACATGCCTTTCATCAGCTTCTTTGTGCATGCTTGGTGCTCACTCTCCTCAGAGAGCCCAGCTTACAATCACCTGTCACTCACACCTCCCATCTTCCCCAGTCCTCCATGGTGAGGCTGCTGTCCTCCTCTCCCTGCCCGCTGCAGGGGCTGCTGCAGAGCTGGCTACCTGGAGCTCTTTATTCCTCCAGGAACCTGGGTAATGGAAGGCAAATCTGAAGAAGCTGCCTGTTCAAAACTGACACGCTTCTACCAGCACACTGGATTGACAGTGGCAGGATTCTAGGTTGGAATGGTTTATTTTCTGCTAAGAATATTTAGTGGAAATTAAATATACTAGTGTAGGTATTTAGTGGAAGCTCTGTTCCACGCTCCTCCAGATGTGAGTGCTACTGCTGACAGTCTACCTTCTCTCTGATCCCCATCCTCGGCACATGACCAGCCCTTTTGTTCCCTCAGCTGCTTCAGCATCTTCTTCTTGAGCCCCAGTGTTCATGAACCTCATGCCATGCCTGCATCTGAGGCTGCTTTCACTCTTTGTGCTGAGTGGCTGGCAGGTCCTTGCCATCCATGGATACATGAGCTTCGATTCTAGGAAACGCGTCTGTCCTGGCTGTGTGAGAGCCTCTCACACCTATTTTCTCTCCATCAGACAGCCTCTCATCTTCTCTTGTTCAACTCACTTGATTATCTGTTTTGTCTTTGGGAAAGGTTTTTGTTGACCTTCTTCTAACTCCTTTGGAGTTTGCGTTTTGGGGGAGGGGGCGGGGGAGGCAAAGGCATCATAATTTTAATTTCTAAGAGCTCATTTTCATTCTTATGCCTTAGAGGGTATTTACTAAAGCTTTTAAGCACTTCTTAAACCTGTCTATCTTTTACCATTATCTACTGCCTCCTAGCTCATTCTACTTTTGTTTTTATTAAGGACTGTCCATCATGTACTGTCTGCTGGCTTGTGGCTGTCAAGCTACATTTTAAAGTGAGTTAGTCAAGTGCTCATTAAATATTCTGTGTGTAGCGCCAGGGCCTGCTGACTAGAGGCCTCCCACATGAGGCAGGCAGAAGGCTATGTAGCTTTTGTACTGAGAGACCCCTACTCCTGTGCACAGTCCTCCCTGGCACACCGTCTCCACAGCCACCCTTGAAGGTTCTTGTTTAGGGAAGAAAGGGAAGAGAAACACGGGAAAACCAGGTCATCTGACCTGGGAAAACAGGCAGCCATAAGGTAGGAACACGAGGTTAGAAGGCAGACACCAGTGCCTGTTCCCTGCTGCTGGCATATCCAACGGTTTCTGATCCCTAGTGCTAGTCACACCCTGGCTTTCTTCTGGCCGCTTGTCTTAGTTAGGGTTGGTATCGCTGTGAGAAGACACCATGAGCAAAAGCAGCTTGGGAAGGAAAGGAATTATTTGACTCACATGTCCTGAATCCACTGAGGGCAGCCAAGGTAGGAACTCAAACCAGGCAGGGACCTGGAGGCAGGAGGTGATGCCACGCAGGCATGAGGCTTGCTCCTCAGGGCTTTCTCAGCCTGCTGTCTTACAGACCCCAGGACCACCAGCATAATACCATCCCAAACCGGCTGGGCCCTCCCCCATCAACCACTGATTGAGGAAATGTTCTCCAGGCTTGCCTAGAGCCCAATCTGAAGGAGACATTTTTCCCATGAGGTTCCCACCTCTCAGATGACGCTAGCTTGTCTAAGTGGCAGCACTCCGGTGGACATCCCACTTACTTTTTGTTGCCACATGTATAGCAGGTACTATCACAGTGTGCTTAGTCACTCCGTGAGGCCAAGCTGTCTGGGCTCACAGTTGCCTCTCTAGAGCTAATATGGGGCCAGCACTTGGTAGAGAGAATGAATGCCACCTGAGTAAAAGACTGAAGGCGAGCACAGAGGGAAGAACACATAATGATTTAAGGAGAAACCTTGTTTGTACTAAATTAGGAGACAAGACCATGCACTTACTGAATGCACTCAGTAAGTGTTTACTGACTGATCTTGAAATATTTTAAAGCACCGCTTCTCTTACAGCCACTCAGAGCTTCTGTTATCAGGCATCTCTTTCAGGTCAGCAGGCAAAATAAATCACACACAGACCCAATGTGTCCTACAGAAAAAAAGACTTCAGTCTCAGAAACAACACATCCCTACTGTTTGAACAAAGCAAATCTCTTCTATTAAGAACACATTAAAATAAAACTTAGCAGCCTTCTATGTTGCAAATGAATTAAGTATTTTTTACTGAGAAATAAGTCTGTCCAATGTACTACTACTGTAGCTCACATTATTTTCACTGTATCTATAGTGATGGAGGTATTGGGTTATTTTGAGGTCTAGAACACTCAACTGATAAAACGCAAATAAGGATACCAACTGTTAAGTGTAGCAGTTACTTTTGCTTTCACTGGCAAAAAAAAAATGAGCTTAATAAATCAAAGGAAACTTTATAAAGATGAAAGTCATCAATCATTATATATTAATACTAATAGGTTAGATTTATAAAGCACTTACTACTTGCAGTGACTAGGCATTTTAAAAGAGTTTATTCATTTAATTCTCATAAAAATCCAATGAGTCTAATATATTACCCTCACTTTGCAAGTTAGAAACTGAGGCAAAAGATTAAATGATCTGTCTACACATATATTCTATTCATCTCAATGAAGTTTTTATCTTTAGCATTTTCTTATGCCACTAACACATCTTCATAAGCAATATTAGTGGCTCCACTGTATACATTTATCACAATTTATTCAATCGTTCCCCTCACCACTGGGAAGTTCTGGCTGCTTCCAATCTGATCATTACAAACAGTGCTGCTGTAGACATCTCTGCAGAAGTCTCTAACCACTCTTTTCCTTGTTCTTCTATACCAAACTCCTCATCTGTGGGTCAATAAATACTTGTTCGATAACTGAAATAAACAAACCAACAATATAATTTTGCCTTATAAAAGTCTCTTCTTAAGAACATTGTGATAGGCAGATCTGGGCCCAGGGGTCCTGCTCAAACTATGGCACCAGCCAAGGACAATACGTGCTTTGAACCCCTACCCAGATCTAGCCAATGGTCAGAACATTCTCCACAGTTGAGTGGAGACTGGAGACTGACGTTCACACGAACTCTGGTGCCCCATATTTGACCACATCCCCTGGACGGGGAGGTCTGGTGGCACTCAGAGGAAGGATAGCAGGCTACCAAGAAGAGACGTGATACTCTATGATCATATAGAGGGGGAGGAAGTCCCCCTCAGTCACAGTCATAGGGGAGGGGTATAAGGGGAAAGCAGGAGGGAAGGAAGAATGGGAAGATACAAGGGATGGGATAACAATTGAGATGTAATATAAATAAATTAATATGACATTTTTTTAAAAGAAGTATCTTCTTGGGGTTGGAGAGATGGCTCAGAGGTTAAGAGCACTGTCTGTTCTTCCAAAGATTCTGAGTTCAATTCCCAGCAACCACATGGTGGTTCATAACCATCTATAATGAGATCTAGTGCCCTCTTCTGGCCGGCTGGGTCATATGCAAGCAGAACAGTGTATGCATAATAAAGAAATCTTTTTTAAAAACTTACTTTTAAAAGTTGCTTCTTACTCTTATATCTTCTCATCCCAAAAGACAGTTAGTATTCTCTTGTATTTTTTTTTTGTGGTTTAATTTTACATTGAACTTGTAAATAAATAAATAAATTATATGTGTATATCCACACATATTTTATATATATACACAAAGTTTTATGCATGAGTTGTATATTTTTTTCTCTAAATAGATAATTAAACTTTCCAAAACTATCAGTTACGTAAATCATTCTTTTCCCAGTGATTTTTTTCGCGCGTGTGTGTGTGTGTGTGTGTGTGTGTATGTGTGTGTGTATGTGTGTGTGTGTTTGTGTGTCTGTGTGTGTGGTGTGTGTCTGTCTGTATATATGTATGTCATATATAAACTCCCATGTACACATTCCTTCTTTTAACATCTATTTCTGAGCAGACATTTTCCCCTGATGGTTGACTTATTTGGGGGAGGGGGAGAGTAACAGGATCAATAAAGACGTGCTGTATTTTAGTATGTTGATGAATCATTTGGTAGAAATGGATAAAACATTAGAAATATGGATTGATATCTAGACAAGAGAAAGGAGCCTATCTGAAGGCAAACTTTTTCTCAGGAAAGCAAGTAAAACAGAAGTGAGATCTGAGGAGCAGAGCAGGTGAAACCAAGGCTTAAGAGCTGGTAGAGAAGAGCAGCCATGTGAGGAGCACCAGTGAGTCAGAGGCAGGAGAGGATGCAGGAAGGAAGGCAAGGGTGTAAAGGTTGCAAGCATCACTACGAATTACCCATACTTGGCACAGTTATCCAACAACATACCATTCCACTCCAATCTTCAAAGGCCGTCTCTCAAGTTCTTCACTTGTTACAATTACCAAATGCAGAGGAAAAATATCAGAATACTGTGCCCATGGGCCTCGGAGAAGTGTACTGGACCATTTTAGGTTGAATGACAGGAAAAGAAGAGAGGAATGAAATGCTTTAAGTAATGTCTTAGTCTGACATTTTCATATTCCTCAGCTTACAGGCTCTTTAAAAAGGACCCGTTTGAAGAAGAGGCTGATCAGAACCACCGAGAGAGCAGCCACGGCGACCACTGGAGTGCTGCTGGTGCTGATGAAGAAAAGTAAACTCCTTGCTGAGGGAAACTCTAATTGTGGCCTTTTCTGCCATCCCAATCCAATGTTTACATGTTTTCAATGCACTCACTGTTTTACTGGCCAATATGCTCCTCTGCGAGTTATTGTGTTCTGTCTCCAATACTTGACTGTACTTAGGCACAACCAAAGAAACTGTTATCTGTTTACAGAAAATGTCCCTATAGGCGAAAATGTTTCTAAATGTACCCTCAGTGCTCCGCTAGATGTCACATTCCCAACTGAGGAAAACAAAACTTGAAAAAAGTCAAAAGTTTTTATCTAGACTCTTGATTGTCAAGTACAATGTAAGGGGGGGGGAAAAGTATTCTGCTCAGAAGGAAAAAGGCAGAAGTGTGGTAAAAAACTCACTTCTACTGGACTTGTCTGAGAAAATATTATGTCTCCTATCTGTACGTCTTCACCCAAAAAAAGCCCCAGGTTTAACCAAAAGGGTGTGTCTTCTCCTACGCTGGTGACACTTCAGGGTAGAAAGAGATCCTGAGAGGATGGGAGCGAGTGTGCACAGCGCAAGTCTCTGTATCTCACTTCCTTCAGAGAGACCCAAGAGGAAACGAGCAGTGGCCAGGGATGTGGTTTGGATGGATGGGATTCCTCACAACAAAAAGCACAAGTAAGAACAGAGTTCTAAGCCTGAGATGCTGCCTTAATCCAATCAAAGCTCTGAGCAAAGCAGACACATGCAAGACACCGCCAACAGCCTGGGCAGTTCAATCAGCTTTCACTTGTATTTAAACGTCAAGAGAGTACAGAACACACTCCTGACAGTGCTGGCCTGTGACACACCCATCGTCACCTGGTCTACACGTCCTCCTAAAGATGGAAGCTCCATTCCCACGTGACAGTATCAGGTTCCCAAACAGAATGTGAGCCACACATTAGCTAAGTGTTTACATGGCCCCTTCCAGCTTATTCTTCAAAATGCAACTCATTACCGAAAAATACCACGCCAGAAGTCTTGTTGATGGCTACACTGGCTCAGTCACTCCTTAGGATCAAGTGAAAATGAGTAGCTAAATCAATAGTCGGCTCCCTTTTATACTGTAGCTGCCTCTTTTCTCCAATACTGATGGCTTCTTAGCTTCTAATAACCAAAACCACTGTTGCTCTTAGACTGTAAAATCACACAACACACGTTCTTTTCTTTGACTGCTCCCACTCCCCCACGCATCGGTTCTACTTGACTTCTCAAATACCGCGGCTACCGCTTTTCTCCAGCCACGCCCCCTTGACTAACTAGACCACTACCACGTCTCACAACAGGACTTCCTCTTCCTCAGTTTCACGCCCCTCCTTTGCCCATTGCTTTTAGAAGAATCACCATATTATACTCCACTTGTTTGTAAGACCCATCAGCCCTGTCCATCTTTAAACTCCTCTTAACAACGGATCTTTGCTCATCTGTATTAGATAGTTTCTATCAGCATCTGGTGTTGGATGGGCATTTAAAAATGTTTCTGAAATGAGTGAAGGGATGCTAGGAATACATTCAGATTTAGAAACAAACTACAGAGACCAAATTCCCTAAGCAAGTATTTTCTCATTCCTGTTCACTATGACATAAACATTTTCTAATGAAAATGGACAATATAAAACACCTTACTGGCAAAGTTCCGGGCAGAGATGCATCAAAAAAAGAAACCAAAGAATTCGGAGGAGCTGCAAAGCACACTTCCGCTCCGGAGAAGAGCTTAGAGTTAGAGGCAATCTGTGCATGAATTTCCAGTCCCACTACAGCTGCCCATTCGTGTTCACTACAAGGAAAGAAAAAAAATGGTTACCAAGTTACACTGGTTGCCATATATAAATTTTTATAAACCTACATTTCAAATAATAGTATCTTATTCGTGTTTTTAACTAAAGTTGGATATGCTTACATTTTAAAATGTTTCATTTTGTTGGTGAGTAAATTAACTGTACCTTATTAGTTGGTAAACACTCAGTAAATGAGAAAAGCTTATTTTCTCATCATTATTTAGGTTTAATACAAATGCCAGGATTCTAGGACGAGGTCATACAACTACCATAGACCACCATGACATGGCATTTCTGAAAATTTATGAAAAAAAAAACCCAGTAAACCATCATGAAAATTTTTTTTTCATCCTCTGAGTCACATCCAGCTCGAGATCTAATTTTAAATTCTTTCATTTGTCCGTAGTTGACTGCTAACAAATCTTAGTAAATGCTATAAAATGCTATACTAACGTC
The DNA here is from genome assembly GCF_964271855.1 of Acomys minous. Lineage (NCBI taxonomy): Eukaryota > Metazoa > Chordata > Mammalia > Rodentia > Muridae > Acomys > Acomys minous. The sequence continues at coordinate 57,989,603 of NC_140499.1, read as the reverse complement.
TCTTATCTGACCATTCCTACTGTGGTGAGCCAGTACTCAATTCTCTTTGGGGAATTAAAATTCCCTATTCCACACAAAAATCTATGTATCTTCCTATTCTGCACTTCTCCTGAGCAACTTTCTATATACAAATATTTATTCATGTGCATTCAGTTTTAAGCATTTCAATAGATAAAGATCTACATCGAATGAGAAAAGAGTAATTCCTTCTTTTTAAAACTTGAAAACAAACCTTGTGAGATGAAATAAACTAAGAAATTCAGAAGCTCTGCATCCTCTAATTACTAATCAAAGTATTTCTGCTGTTTCATTACACGGAAAGAAAACGGCCTAATTTATGAAACAAATAGAAATGAAATGCTTTTGGATATTTTCCTCTCTTCTTCACTGAAATGCTAAAAAGAATGCCAACCTCAACAAAACCAAATATTAAAGTTTTGCCTTGTTTCTGTATTTTAAAGGGAGCTTTAAACCACATACACTGGAGCAACCAACAGCTGCTCAGGATAAGCAAATCTTTACATAATGGGGAAGACTACATCAGTTGACTACATCCTCCTAGGTCTAGACGCACACGCTCACTATAAAACCAGACAGCTAGTGTTTTCTAACAAAACTAGTAATGATATTAAGCTCTACTATCTGGGGCTTTGTACAAAGGCCTTTTCCCCCTCCCATCTTTAGATTATTGCGGGCCTGTAGTAATGCTAAATGTCCGCTATATAAGTGCCAGAGTCTAGTGTCACAGACCCGACGCACCCCCACCCCCGTCCCCGCATCCAGTCTTCGGTCTGCAAAGACTGCTGAAGAAAACGCTATTTTACATCCACGCGTTATCCAAATATGCCTACTTTAGGACAGGAGTTTAAGTGCGAGGGTGGAGGTGGCAGGCCTGCTTTTGTGTTTTCATTTAGGGTCAGCTGCCCATGTTATACAGGTGACCCCCCCTCCAGCTCACTAAAACCCTCAGGCTGGGCTACCGGAGCCATCCCCTTCGTTCCGCACTTTCACCAGACAGGCAAAGGTATGAAGAAAATATACCCTTTCCTCGGCTTCTGAGCCGTGTGGAGGGGAGGCTGAGCCACTGAACTCTGTCCCCTAGCCCATTTTGATGTGGGCCTATTCTGAGTCCCACTTCGGTGGCGGGAACCTCCGTCTATCCACGCTGAAGCCCAACGTCTTCCACAGTAGCCCAAGCGCAGCATGGGCGCCGCCATGGCACCGCAGCAGTCCCGGTCAGGTGATCCAGCCCTCCTCGGCCACGAGGCTCCCTGGGAAATGTAGTTCTGGCTATGCTCCACAATGCCGTGGGCTTGGACCGGAAGACTACTATTCCCGGCAACGCAAAGCAAAGGCTGCCGGAAGTCTATTGGAGAGGGGAGGGAAAGAGAACCAGAGAAGTGGGAGGGTTTCTGGCGTCTGCGTGACTCCTCCTAGCGGGGGGAGTTGTGGCCGAAAGATCATGTGTGTGTGTTTAACAGCTTGTTGAGGGAGCCAAAGCCAGGAAGCCTCACCAACAATTTTATAGCCCAGTTAAGCCCGTGAGTTGAAACAAATGACTGACATCACCATGAAGATTTCCTGGATCCCTAAACGGATTTATTTTCTGTCAGCTCGCACAGTTCGTACGCTAATTTGTTCATTATTTCAACCTTTACTTATTTGCATGCCTGCTGTATAGACCTAGTCCAATTCTTAGGCTTCAGTGGCATAGTACAAAGCAAGACTTTATAGCTGTTATTTTTATAGAATTTTCATTTTAGGGAGAGGAACATACAGAAAATAAGTTTAAAAAATAAGTTGCTTCTATGTAAACAAAAAAAGCACTATATTTAAACAGAGGTACTTGGAGACAGATCTAGATTAAACTTTCATGAGCTTTTTCACTTACTATTTTTCTTAGCCACTATCTGAAACTTTTTTTTTTTTTTAAGTTAGAAAGCCTTGATAGAAAAGAGAATCACCTCAATGGATTCCTTTTGTCGTTTGACTTCAGAACTCAACCTGAGCTGGAGATATATCGCTCAGTGGTACAGCATTTGCCTAGCGTATAGAAGACCAATGCGTTCCACCCTCAGCAAAAGCAAACCAGAGGCCTTCATCTTCTTTCTTGAAATTCCGGGTGATTTTTTTTCTTTGTTTTGAAAACAGTCTATAAGAATCCTCACTTCATCATCCAATTTTAACTGCTCACATAGCACCTAACAGCTGTCAAATGTTTATCTTCGATTTTGACAGATCTCTGTTTGGTATTCACCACAGAATTTCCAAAGTACAGAGTAGGCACCTTGAGAGTGTTTGAAGTAGTCCAGTGCGGAGAATGAATTTGACAAGAGGCAGTGGGTGCTGTTGAGAGAGGGTATGTTCTTTAGACAAGAGATAATAATGAACTGGGGTAGCAATGAAGGTTGAAGTAAAACATCTGTTTCTGGCAGATGCGTAAGGTGAGACTGAAGGACCTGATGAACAGTATGAGGAGTTGGGGCTAACTTCCGGGTTCCTGACTTACGTATCCGAGTGTTTAATGTAAGGAAAGGAAGCCAGAAAAGGAACTCATTTTCTGTTCAAACTTAGGTGCTTGGTTGCCTTGGAGATTTCCAAGAGGAGCAATCCAGCAGCAGTCATGGGTGCCTGAGTATAGAAAGAGAAAAGATTTGTGCTTGCCACACATTACACTAATGGGTTTTCAGTTATTGATCACCAGCCTACAGATTAGACAGCTACAATTTATGATCTGTTTCCATCAATGTTTACAAGAAGTTATGGTATTGTGTATTATAGTTACTCCATTTGGGAAAAAATAAAATCTAAAGTGGACTGGACAGATGATTTAGTGGTTAAGAGCACTTTCTGTTCTTCCAGGGGACCCGAATGTGGTTCCCAGCACTCAATAGTGACTCCACATGTCTGTAACTCTGACTCCAAAACATCTGAGGCCACTGCCTGCTTCGGGCAGACATTACACACAGCACTCCCCCAGTCATGCCTCCCACATACATACATACACGCATACATATAAAAATAAACTTCAAACATTATTATTATTTACTTTTTCTATATTTTCTACTTTTTGATCTATTTCCAGTAAATGATCTGAAGTACTACATCAGAAATGCTTTCATATGACTAAAACTAAACGTGGAAGAAATGAAAGTAGCTGGAACACAAAGGTGGAAAGTTGTTCCAAAAATTTATTTCTAATTAGTTCGTTTTCTATCATGCCCTTATCGCTCTTCTGGGTCTTGATATATGAGTTCTTGATGTATCTGTTCTGAGCTCCCTTGCTTCCTACCTTAGCTCTGTATGGATTTGCTTTGCCTTCTCACGTAGCTCCTCGGGTGGCTCTTCTGCTCAGTAGAATTGCTTGTGTGGTCTCACCTTTAATAGGACTGCAGAGGAGGAAGGAAAGACTGAGAGCCTTCCCACCTCACCCCTAGACAACATAACTAGGAGAGAGCTCACTACCTCACACGGAGTGTGTGAAGGATTGTAAGCTTTGTCACAGGTGAAAGCAGTCTTGGCTGGCTTTGCCCTTGGACACACCATGGATACTCCCTGAGATTAACCTTGAGATAGACTGGGTGGAGCCATCCTGGGCCTGGAATTCAGGAAGGGGACCCAGGGACTCCACCTGGACTATTGTGTTTCTAATCAACCCTCGATGGAAGGAGGAGACCAGCCCTTGCCCAATGAGACAGGCAGGCGGAGAGGAGAGTGGAGCAGCAGGTTCAGACCAAGCTTGAGGGCACGTGGATCCAGAAAAGGGTCAACGAACAGGCTGGACCAGTGCACAGGCCAGAGACACCTAAGGACCCATCCCATGGAATGGATACTTGAAGGTTCACTCTTTTTTCCCTTTAACTTTTTTTCCCTCTTCTGTAAGATAGTTAGGTTGTATAATAAAGTTTAATTGTTAAAAAACAGAGCCAATAGGAGTGTTAGTGGAGTTTCTGAGATTGCTACAGAGAATGTGAGGATGCCTAGAGAACAGCCTACTTCTTGTACAAGGCACTGGGCAAGGGAAACCCATCCTGGTTTATGTGCAGCAGTGTTACACAATGACGTGCTCTCCATTCGAAGGCCTCCACCCCGCCACTAGAGGGAGAGAAACGCCTATGCATGTGAACGTGTTTGCTTCCTTGAACAAGTGAGAACCTTCCAGGATGGTACATTTTGTGTCTAACAATGTCCTTTCAAAGACCTGTAACAGCTAATGGTGGAAGTGGGGACTTAGCAACCATTTTTTCTGGCTTTGTTTTCTATCAGAATTATCTCTCATTTCCAGAAATGCCTGTCGGTCTCTTGGTGGCGTCTAGGAGGGGCAGTGTTTTCCAGACATCTCTTGTTCTCCGGGGAGGCAGTTCTACCAAACCTTCTTTAGTGAGACCATTTCTTGGCATCTTTCTGAATGCCAAATGTGTATCCGTCAGAACTCTTACTGACAGACAGCTCACTGGCTGAGAGAGCTATTTTGGATCCACAACAAGGTGGTTGTCATCTGAAAGACACAGAGATTTTCATTTTCAAGGCACTCAGGGGGTAGCAGGACACGGTTGCTGACTGCATTTTTTTTTTCAAGGAGTGTGTCTCAGCTCTCTCCTCACCCACATTAGTCAATCCATTAAAAAATGTTTGAGCCAGAGATGATTTCCAGTTGTAACTTATAAATGAGACTATTTAGGAAATGTATCTTCAGGAGCATGCTTGGTTTGGGTTAGTCTTTTTCTTAGTCTTGAGTGGTCAGAGTTGGAACGGCCTGGTTCACCTCTGCATTTGCCTCAACATCTTTAGGTATCTACATAAACACAATGATTTCTGAACACCAAAGCATTTATCCCAGATCTAACTTGTGTTTAATTGTGACCCTTCCCAGACTCCATCATCGTATTAGTGTGCAGTGGAGGAAGTGGTGTGGAAAGGCATTTGTGTGCTAAGACTTGCAACTTCTTCAGTACCATGTGTGACAGTGAAAGAGGAATAATACAGGTGGCATAGAGTTTCTGTTTTTGTTTTTGTTTTTTGGTTTTTTTTTTCATCATTTTATTTTATTATTTTTATTTTTATTTAATTAATTTATTCAGATTACAGCTAAATTGTTATCCTATCACTTGTATCCTCCTGTTCCTCCCTCAAGTTTCTGCTTTTTAAAATGAAGCAAACAAATTTAATTGCAACATTATAATTTTAAGTAAAATAAAAGATAGCTTTTGCTATCATGGCAATGTAGCTCAATCTATCTGAATATATGTGCAAATCTTAAAGCTGTATGAACTAATCTTTTCTTTAATGAACCACTTTTGTCCTGTGGAAACAAAAGCAATGCTTTAAAAACACTTAGCAGATGAATATATAAAGTATCCCGCGTACGCTAACAGAGCTGGCTGTGGTTGTTTTCACAGTGTTTCCTAATACCATCATGGGTTTGATCTCTCTGTTGGCTGTTATTTTCTATTTGGTTTCTGGCTATGGAAAGAATCCCAAAGTTGAAATTTCAGCCATGTGGATAGGAAGGATAGTACTAAGGTCAATACAAATTCCCTATAAAAAGGAAAAAAAAACCAACAAAATTTATTTAAGGTATGAAAAAATGACGATTATCTTCATGTAAGAAAAACACTGGAACAAAGGTAGGTCATGTCTTTAAAACAACAGAACAAAACAAAAAACATTCTTTAAACACTAAGTTTCTTCTTAGAAAATCCCATATTTTAAGATCCAGGGAAGTGCCATTGGGGGAAAAACAAAGACTGGGAATACATGCCTGCTGAGCAGTTGGGAGAACAGGATTCATTTCCTTTTATTTTTCCATTAAAGTCTTGCTTCTGATAAAATACTGATGTGGAGGGAACAATTGCTTTCTCTAGAAGATTGCTTTGGGGCAAAGAAATCTATAACCTGCTCTTCATTTCCAATGCAAGGAAATAGAACACCCTGCTCAGGGCCTTGTTGGAGATGAAATGCCAGCTGGGGCAGATGAGGCCAGCACATTGTTATTAGGCCTGGCCTAGGAACTATAATCCTTTTGCAGTCTTAGATCTGGTTTCAAGGAATAGTTGGGTGTTCTAAAAATATGACTAAGCCCTGGGAAGAATCGGGAATTATGTATCAGCAAAAGTTCTACCTGCACGGCTCCCCTTGACTCATCTCTTGCTTAAAGGAGGATAACCCTGAGTTGCAAGTATGGAGAGCCAGAGAACATTCGACTCCCTGTTTCTGCAAGCTGTGGTTTGCATGTGATCAGAGCCCTGCAAGGCACCAAAAAAAACAAAAAAAACAAAAAAACCTTTCTATTTTTATGCTTTGGAATTGAGTATTCTAGCCATCAAAGCTATAGAGTTTCTGTGCATGCGTGCGCGCACGCGCCCCCCCCCCCCCCACACCCCTAAGCTGTAAATGTTTTATCTCCTCAGATGAGGGGATGAGATGCGAGCCTTTTGTTCTGGCTCTTTCTGAACTCTCACTGGCTGGTTCAACTCAGCTGTTCTGGCCCAAACTCTTCTGCAAACTGACTGATTCAAACTGGCTTCTCTTGACTTCTGACTGAATTAATTGCTTTTTCTGGCCTCAAACTAATTCTGGCAATATGTTTTTAAACTTCTGGCTTCCTTCTCATTCTCTGGTTCATTCTGTCTTCACCTTTCTCTAGCTTGCTGTACCTGCAGTCTGTGTCTGTAATACTGTCCTAGTAAAAACCTCCCTCTCTTTCCCTGTGTTGCTGTTAAGCTGCTTCTCTTTTCCTGTCCTCTTCTCATGAGAGTTAGGCATATCTCTGGCTCAGTTTGTGAAATCTTTCTCTGATTCATCACTTGGTCTGCCTCCCCAACTAGATGTCACTTTCAAACATAGCTATTTCCTGCTATAAACTAAACTTATCTTCATTGTTTGGGATTAAAGGTGTGTAGGAAGGGAATGTCTATATTCCAGCCAGATCATATTGAAAATATGATGCAAAATAATAACCAATGGCTATTCAATTTCAAGACAGATATTTTTGTATGTCAGATGGTGTTGGTGTACTTTTAAAATCTATTTTTATTTTGGATTTCTTACATCTCTTTCTCCCTTTTTCACCCCAATCCCCTCCAACACCCCAACACCATGTAGGGGAGAAAGGTTAGTGGCGAGAGGTGACACAGCTTTCTTTAGCTACTTCTGAAGGAAAGAGAAACATGTTTTTGTTTAGATCACAAGTCAGGGATGAGAAAAAGACTTGTGAGAGAGCAGGTGATGTTTATCCCCTTAGAAGTCAATTCACCAGGTGGGAAAGATTGGTTATTAACCAGCTGAAAAACATCCTTTAACAAATTCTGAGAGGAGGTATAAATATGAGCCAAAAAAACAAGAGGCAGGGCCTTTGGAGACTTGGGATGGTTTTGCCTGTTCATTGCTCTACTTCAAGATGCTCTTAGAGAGAACCACTCAAGGGAAAGCTTCAGGGTTCCGGGTTCTGGTTACTTCAGGTTCCAGCAGAAGAAATCCTGCTGATCATGCCAGGAAAATCGTTCCTTGGAACCGATATCCTTATGGTTTTGTTATTGTATTCTTTAATATTCTTTTCCTATTGTTTAGGTTAGTCAGTTTATAAGTGACGTATGCTCGGTTAATAAGTTCGTAATAAAATATATTTGTTAAGAAAATTGAGCCTACATACTTCCTACTGTTTAGGGTTGTCAGGTTCCTTGGGGAAAGTCCAATCCTCATTTCAGCTTGTCTCCAACTTCTTCCCATCCAACTGCATCAACAAGAAACGGGAACAGCAAGGGAGGAGCACCAACAGCCTTCTTCTTTCTTGGAGCCCTCAGTCTCTCTCTGGGTCTGGCTTTTATCCCCACTGACAAAGACCACACCCCCACATGAGGTAGTTCACAGATGACAAAGATCATGTGCCCTCTCAGGAGTCAGTTATCAGCTGTGGACAAACTGGAGCAGCCCCCATATCCCACCACCTGGGATTAAACCAAAAACATGCTTACGTACAAACCAAAACTTCCACAGCAAGGTGGCTCTCTTGTTTTGAAGCCAAAGGATGATGAAGAGTAGAGATATAGCCTTAAAGAAGCACTCAGCAGGGAGGCTGGGGAGATAGCTCAGTTGGTACAGTGCTGTCTGCCCAGGCATGAGGATCTGAGTTTGGAACCCTAGCACGCATGTGAAAAGCTGTGCTGTGTTGTGCACCTGTAACCACAGAACTGTAGACAGACATAGAGAGGAGCATCTCTGTGTGCAGCCTCAGTGAGAGTATACACCTCCAAAATCCAGGTGCGTAGTGGATAGTGACTCAAAAGAGATTCAACACCGACCTCTATCCATAACATAAACAGGGTGTACATGTGTGCAGGTGCAAACACACACAACCCTCACTGGGACACATGAATATTTATTCATCCCAATTATAGCCCTTTCGCTCCTCTTGTCACAGCCCTATTCTCCCTCCCTCTTCTTCCTTTCCCTATTCCTCAGAAAAGGAGAACCCCGGACTTTGATGAGACCTTTCTCCTAGTGAATCAACTCTTCCTTGATCATTGAGGGGAAAACACACCACGTTCCACTGAGTGGTGATACAGAAGAGAACAGAACAGCTTGTCTTACACATCTTGCCAGATAATTGGTGTCCTTACCTGTGCGTATCTAAACTGGAATCTCCATCTAGGCTGCCCTTGAACCAAGAATGAATGAGCTACACAAAGCAATAGGGCTTAAAATCTCAGTGGCTGAGTCTTCAGGCTCACCAGGCTCACAATAGTACAGCTACTGAGAAGCAATGTTGTGCTCCATGAAGAGGTGCTGTATTGGATTAAAATCAAGCAGCAATCAAATGATACAACTACTGAGATAAATGCAGAGAGAGGGGAGGGGGGAAAGTTCCCAGCGATTCATGAATAGTAATTAGGAAGGGAAAGAGAAGCACAGACATTATTTGTGTCTCCTTGGAGCCTGGCTCTAGAGCCCGATTCAACAATAAGGTTGGATGATGGCCCAACAGCAATTTCAAATTGATGTTCAAACATTTAGATCAGCTCTGCTACTAAAAGGTATTTTCACTCATCTCCACATATAGTAAAAATGAAAAGAAATTGTGTTATGAATGGGACTGAATACAGTGTATTTCAAAAGGCAAACAGAAGTAAAAATATATAAAATGTCACTCCAGCAAATAGTGGTCACATTTTAGTCTAATCTGTATTCATTCTGTAAAATAGGGTTTTTTTAATTGTGATTGCTATAGTATGTGGGTATGGTATCTCAGAAGAACATTTTACATTGATGCATTGCTCATGATTTTTTTTAAGTTTATACAGATTTATTAAATAGCTTTATTGTCCTTTACTTACAACAGTGAAACTCACACAATATCAAGCAATGTTATCATGATTTATGTGGGCCAGTTTGACTTTTCACAATCTGTCAGAGTTGAGTGACCATCACAGATGTCAAAATAGAGTGTGGAGTTTAGAAAAGAAAAAGCATTATTTTTGACGCTACGTGTTTTCTCCTGGGATCCACAAGAGGAGGTTACTACTATGTAGCAACCTCCCTATGACACTTGTAGTGCCTAGAACAGTGGTTCCCCATGACACTTGTAGTGCCTATAATTGTGGGTCTTTTCTTCAAGGAAGACCATAAGTATTTTTATGTTGGTATATATTTTCTTTCTTTAAATCTCTTTCTAATAACTTCTGCTGGACGTACCCAGCACAGATGTATAAATAGGTGACGTGCCATTTATTTCAGAGTGATAGTACCCTTGGCCATGCAGTGGATCAAAATGCATAGTGCTGTGTATATTAACAAAAATTCTTCTTCAAGTTGAAAAAGAAGTTGGAGTGTATGTTTTGGTTGGATTTGTATAGCACCATAGAATCAAATGTTGTGTTTCCTTTTTCTTCCTTGAAAAAAAAATATTGTTACGCATTTTCAATTGTCAAGAAACAGCAAGCTTGGAAGTGGTAATTTTCACTCTGTCTGAAATATAATTTGGCAAGACAGGCCAAATTACAGAAAATCAATTAGTTCCTGTTACAAGAGCTGAGTAACTGAGGGTTGTTCTGCCTCTGGTTACTGCTGCTCATGTGTGTTTCACTGCAGAGGATTTCTTTAAAGAAAACTACTCAGAATTTTTTTCTTTCTGGGCCCAAAACCTGATTGTATTGGGGCATTTAATCCTTGTCAATTAAGATGGAGGCAGAAATAAATTCCTTCCTTGAATTACTTTCTCTCTTCCTGCAGTTTTAAGCCACATGCTGATAGAAAAGCAGTTAACATTTACTTGCTGAAGCCTGGAATTTCAAAATATTAAAATTCTAAGTCATATAATCTGTGCCTCTTTATATGCAGTGATGACTGCAGTGTGACCCAACATGGACTCTCCTTTCAGCCCAACAACACTTCTTTTGATATAGAATCAGCCATCAAATTGACCAAATATATCTAGGCCCAGTTTCAGTGTTCACAATGTCACTTTTTTATATATTTATATTTGAACATGCCTTTTTGGAAAGATAAACATTGCTCCCTCTCCCCAAATTCCTTTTGCCCTTTTATTTGAGATTTTTGTCACAAGTATTTCATTTTATTACTAAATACTCTTTGCATTACATCCAAGGAAGCCCAAGATATTTCTCTCTCTCTCTCTCTCTCTCTCTCTCTCTCTCTCTCTCTCTCTCTCTCTCTCTCTGTCTCTCTCTCTCATACACACACACACACACAACTTTTAACATAAGTGATACTGACCAGTGAGTTAAGATTACTTACCCATTTTTCCCTACTCTAGACCAGGGCAGCCATAGTTGGAAAAATCCTTAATTAACCTTGACTTATACTTAAAATAAGTTGTGGAAATAAAAGAATTCTTTTAAAGAGTTGTAAAGCAACACAAAACTTGTAGTAAGCCAAGTTATAACTCCTGTGTTATGTGGGGCCCATAATTAGCTTTTTAAAAATCAAAACACTTTTAAAAATAGTCTCATATGTTGAATTCCAAGCATGGCAATGCTTTTTGTAGAGGAATTTCTGTAAAATGCAAGTTTATTTATAGATTACAACTGACTCAAAGATGCTCCAATAAAAAAGAAAATGACACCCCAGAGTTTTTGTTCGGGCTGTTTAGGGCTGTCTTGGAATGCTCAGTTTACTCCAAGGGATTGCTTTTAATCTTCTGCAGGAAAAGGAATTTCATAAATTGAAATTGTTGGCCAGATGGAATTTCCTGATTAATTTTTTAGTGTTTGGTATTAAACATAATAATGAAAAAGGGAGTTCTAAGAATAAACCCGATTAACATTTCATAAAATTTATTGCTCTGAATATGGCTTCCCCTTCATTTTACAGTTGCTACTGGCTGCCTCTTTGGAGAACCTCATTGTACTTTGAAAAATGGAATATGGTCAGCTTGCCTCCTTCCTCTCTCCAGTTCTTTTTCTTTTTTGCTGAACTTCTTTTCCTAGTTTATACACATTCGTTGACTCCCTACAAGGCCACCTACACCATTTAGTTAGGGCCTACTTCTTTAGGGATCTTGTTAGAGAGAATGTTTGTAAGAGTTTAGGGTAGCTCTGATGGAGTCTCTTTGCTGTGCAGATTCTTAATCCTACCTATAGTTACACACTAGCATTGATGTCTCTAAAATTGCTCTTTGTGGTTTTTTTTCTTTATCATTTTCCTATGGCTGTTGGAATTTTCATTCTTTCTGAAGCTCAATATATTCATTTGAAATTGCAGGGCTTGGAAAACAAAAATTCTGAAAAGAAAATCTGTCCTTCTAGACTGAGATTGCTTGAGGACAGTAACTAACTGTGGGGCTTGTGTTTCTGTGGCCTTTCTGTTCTGTACAAGTTGTTACAGGCCACCGCCTACCCACTGCTCTTGGGAACTATTTCCCTGTCCCCAGTGTCCCGTCCTAAGTTAGGAACTGCTGAGCTGAACTGCTACTCAATTCCAGTATCCATGGGGTCCAGTGCAAAACTAAAACTCAGAATGTTAGGTAAATGGCAGCAGCGCAGCATTAAGACAAACACAGACCCCTTCCAAACATAGGTGTGTGTATATATGCAAATGCACACGTTTCCAGCCCAGCTTTAGCCCACTCCTCCCCAGCTGTGGTTTACTGCGTACTGTGGGAAGGGACTCTCAGACCCAGGTAAGATCAGTCAGAGTCCTTCTCTCATCCTACTTTTATTTATTTGTACCAAAGCTAAGGAGAAAAAGCCAAAAACCCAAAACTTGCCAAACTATGTAAAACTGGGGACTCAGTGTAAAGAAAGTTGCTGATGGACAGAACCCATGTCTTTCTGAAGACAGAAGAATGAAACTGGTCAAGCAGTTTATTGCCAGGGATCTTAAAGATGAACAGTTCAGCATCTAGCATCTTGTCCTTGACAACCAGTTCTGTCTTGGCAGAACCTGGAATTGTCTTTGGTTCAGAGGCCAGAAATACTAATACACACACACACACACACACACACACACACACACACACACACACATATGAAGATAATGATAGAATACAAGGCTCAGATATTATGTTATATGAAGTTTATTAAATGAACATTGAGGGAGAAGGAAAAAGGGGAAGGGGTACCCCAGAGAGACAGAGACAGAGATAGAGGAAGAACAGGAAGAGAAAGAAAGAGTAAGAGGAGAGAGAGAGAGAGAGAGAGAGAGAGAGAGAGAGAGAGAGAGAGAGAGACCGACCCCCCATGTGAAGACATGGAGGTTCCGTCCTTTTATATGACCCCGGGCAGGGTCATGCCCCTGTGGCAGGTAAGCGATGACATCACTTGTAGGCTGACTGAAGCAGAAGCCTAACATTTAGGGCTCTAGTTCCTGCTCTGTTTTGTTTTTATCTTTCTTCTCCTTTTGCAAAGCAACTTCCGTATGCATAGCTGCCTGGAAGCTGAGCATGCTCACATACCTCTTTGGCTCTAAGAAGGTGTTCCTCAAACTCCAGCGTAGACAGGGATGGAGAGCTATATTAATGCGTGGCGGGTGAGGCCGCTGACCAGCTTACCCTGCCCCCATGCGTCAGCTCAGTGAAGCAACCCCCCTTCTTGGGACCCACTCCTGCTATACAAGAGCTCTGTTCACTTCCTTTCTCCTATACTTTCACCTATGACAAAACTCCCTTCTGAGCCTCACCCTTCCATTGTCTTATGGGACAAAAGACCCAGAAGCCCTTTGACCTGGTGAGGCTTTATTGGCCACTGATTTGCATCCTAGCTCCCCAAGCTATTGATTTCTTGAAGTGAGAAAGTCTCTGTCACAGTCGAGGACTCCCTGCTCGCCCTCCACAAGAGTCACTCCCTTGCTGTCCCAGACATGTGGAGGACTTTCTAGGAATTTCATAGTGCCAAAATTCTGTCTAAGGTCCTGATAGCCTCCTTGTCTTTCTGGTAACCCATCTCTTAGTGTCTATTAGCTTTAAAGCTCTGGGGAGTGGAACAGATGGCTCTAAGTCAATAGCCACATTCCCTAAGGTAGGATGTCTGTAGCCATGCATGTTACAGGTTAGTCTGTTTAGATTGCAGAAGAGTGTTTATTGCTCCTTTTCCTCAAATTAAAACAACAGTCATTTGCATGGGGGCTTAATATTATAATGGCCAGTGATATAAGAAATCAAAGCCTGTTCGTTTATAGCTGACCACCGGCTGAGGCAATTTTTTAAAGCATTCCAGCTACAAAATGATTTTGAGCTCTTCCCTTGGGGAAAACATATTGAGGCCAATGCCAAGGTTTCATGCCCCTGGGAGCCCCTGTCTCACATGGTCTCTTTCTCCTTTTCCAAACAGTATGAATCTCAAGAATGTTTTGAAAGAGGAGCCAGGAAATACTGGTAAGTAAATAAAGATTGGCTCCTGGGAAACCACTGTCTTTGGGAGCTCAATGTAAAAGGCAATTTTAGGGTATAGCACAATTTCCAGGGACTAGGGTCCTGATAGGAGGTTTTTAATAGTCATATTAGGGGCCTATCACACACACACACACACACACACACACACACACACACACACACACACACGTAAAACAAAAGGTCTCCAGAAAATAAAGATTTAAAGAAGTTTAAAATATATAGCAGGCAATCACTCTCTAACTCAATACCTAGAGGCTTAAGGGGAATTTAGGATGTTTTTGTGCTATCGCAAGTATTTTATCTTGTTAATTAATTGACTGATTTAAGTAAAAAAAATTTTAACTATGTATACGCATGTGTGCCTCCATGTGGGTATTTTCATGTGAGCATAGGTGTTCAAATGAGGCTAAAAGAGGGCAATAGATCCCGTGGGGCTGTAGTCACAAGCAGCCATGGGGCTGTAGTCACAAGCAGCCATGGGGCTGTAGTCACAAGCAGCCATGGGGCTGTAGTCACAAGCAGCCATGGGGCTGTAGTCACAAGCAGCCATGGGGCTGTAGTCACAAGCAGCCATGGGGCTGTAGTCACAAGCAGCCATGGGGCTATAGTCACAAGCAGCCATGGGGCTGTAGTCACAAGCAGCCATGGGGCTGTAGTCACAAGCAACCATGGGGCTGTAGCCACAAGCAGCCATGGGGCTGTAGTCACAAGCAGCCATCTGTAAGAGCATCAAGTCCTCTCAGCTGCTGAGCCATGTCTTCAGCCTACATTGATGTGCTGTTTTGAGATGGAGCTTCCTCTACTGCCCAGGAGGACCTTGAATTCATCATGCCCTGGCTCCACTTCCTGAGCTCTGGGATGGTAGGCATGTACCACTACACCTGACCTCTATGCTTAGTTATTATTTTAGAAAGATTTTGCCTGCTTTCCAGCTTGATCTTAAACTGGTAGACTCGTGTGATTCTTCTGCCGCAAGAATTTTAAAGTAAAATATATGTATAATTTCTTAGTTACTGTTCTGTTGCTGTGAAGAGACTCTATGATGAAGGCAGCTTACAGAAGAAGGCATTTAATCGGAGGCTTAACTGAAGTTTGAGAGTTCACCCTGAAAAATCATGGTGGGAGCGTGGAGGCAGGCAGGCAGGCAGGCAGGCAGGCATGGTGCCGTAGCTCCAGCTAAGAGCTCACATCTTATTTGAAAATGGAGGCAGAGAAACTGGGCTTTTGAAACCTCAAAGGACATCTCCAGTGACACACCTCCTCCAAGGCCACGCCTCCTAATCCTTCCCAAACCAGTTCCATCAAATGGAACCAAACATTCAAATATACGAGCCTTTGGAGGCCCTTCTCATTGAAACCACCACATGTAGATTAAAATCTATGCTAGTGGAAAATGAATAATTCCTCCAATATACTTGAAATTTAGGATCATAGACACAGCCATTTGCTGCGGTATATTTAAGCAATTTATCATTCTTAGGAAGATGGTTTGTAAAATAATCACTTTTCTGTCAATTTATAGTCAAGGATGCTGGGCTCCTGCATGGTGAAACTTCCTATTTTCACAGCATGTATCTAGAACTCTCCAGGCCTCTTTCTCTGATCCCAGCTGAGTTAATATTTCAGAGCCCTGCCTTTGTGTACTGCCTCAGAGGTGAGAAATTGATATGTGTCATAATGATACCTTGCTCTCACATTAATATTTTCCAGCCTTTCAACCTGATACACTTAAGCCTTTTATCGCCTAAGTGAAAACAGGATGGAACAAAGGTGAGAAGCACTGGTCCGGAAGTGAGAGCAGACCTGCAAAGGCAGTCCCCAAGGAAAGGCTCCTCCACACAGGTCTAGAGGCTTATGTCCATATGCCTTTCTGGAACTTTCCCAAGACAGTCAGAGGATCAAAAGCATTTCTTCATGGCCATTATGCAGTGTCACATCTTACAGAGCCAAAGGAATAAATTCCAGACATGCAGAACACACCGCCCTTCAGCCTCTCCCAGGCAGGCTGTCAGCGTTGCTGTATTAAAACACACATCTAAAAGGGCAGCCAGAGCCTTAAGCCTTTTTCTGCTTCACTGTTCCTTACTGTCCAGCCTCCTAGTGCAGTCAAATGAGAAAGCCACAGCCAGGCTGGTGTCCTCTACGCAGCCTTCCCTAGGCAGGTACTTCAGGACTAGAGAGGGAAATAGAGGCAAGGGAAGGCCCTGTCCACGACACCGCTGCCTGGCCCTTCGCTGCTCAAATGCATGCTCCAGTATGTCTCCCCTTCTCAACCTTCCTCTCTTTCTCTTCCTCCCTTATGGTTTGCCCTCCACAGCTGAGTGCTTCAGAGTTCTTTCCCTCTTAGGAACACCACGATTCCTGTCAAACCACAGTTTAAACTTTTCAGACATCCCTGCAGCTGTCATCTCTGTAACTGAGATCAACAACCCATCATGCACTGTGCCTTTTCCAAGCGCCTGCTGGAGCCCTCCACCTGGGTACCTGCAGGCGCTTTGGAACTGATATGACCACAGCTTTGGCATCCTCCTCCTGGAGGGCGTGTGCCTTCCCTGGACCGTTGGTGGATGTTTTTCTGTTGTTGATAAGCCATTTTCAGTCATTGCAGTTACAAAGATTGGAATTATGTCCGGTTTTCGCCTCTTCTGTACCCAGGTAACTGAATGGAGGTTGGACACACAGCAGGGGGTGGGCTCAGGGTCTAAGGGGGGCTTTCCATAGGCCGGGCTGAGACATCAGTGAGACAGCTGATTGGATAGTTGAAAGCCGCTGGTAAATACCAGTCCAGAAAACTAGAACCCTGTATTTCTAGTTCTTGGGAGGGGGAGGAGGCCAGAGGATCAAGAGTTCAGCATCATGCTTAGCTACACAGTGAGACAGAGGCTAACAAAGGCTACACAACCTCCTATCTCACCTAACCCCCCAAAAACAACCCCACAAAACATACAAAGTGTGTTAAGTACTGTAAGAAAGCGCAACATCGGTTATTTAGTCTAATGCCCAACTTGCTGGGTTTTTTTTTTTAATTTTTATTTACATGGGCATTCTGCCTCCATGCGTGCCTGTGTGTGAGTGTCAACCTCCATGCATGCCTGTGTGTGGGTGTCAACCTCCATGCATGCCTGTGTGTGGGTGTCAACCTCCATGCATGCCTGTGTGTGGGTGTCAACCTCCATGCGTACCTGTGTGCGGGTGTCAACCCCCTGGAGCTGAGCTAGGGTTATGACCTGCCATGTGGATGCTGGCATTTGAACTGTCTCCAGCCCCAACTTATTATTCTCATAAAATTGCCTTAGCTATTCTCCCCTTTGCATTTCCACATAAATTTTGGAACCAGCTTGTCAACTCTATAAAAGTAAGTTGCTGCAGTTCTGATTGAGACTCAGCTGGATCAGTAGATTAAGGCAGGAAGGAAAGCTTTCTTAGCAATGGTGCGTCTTGTTTAATTCATTTGCTTCCTCGGTTTCCCTCTGAAATGGCTTGTAGTTTTCAGTGCACATGTCCTGTATCATCTTCTTGCATTTATCTGTTAGCATCTTATATTTCTGGTGATACTGTGACAATGCTTTAAATTTCTTATTGTCTTTTACTAGTATATGGAAATACAATTGATTTTGTATATCGACTGTATTTTCAACCTTGATAAAAATTACTTATTACTTTTATTAGCCTTCTGGTAAATTACATAAGCTTTTCTACATTTACAATCATATTGTCTGAAAACAAGATTGATTTTGCTTATTCCTCTTGACTCTAGTGCTTGTTTTCCTTGTAGAATCTCTAGCTTAAGGTGAGTACAACGGTGGTAATGTACATGCTTTCTTTGTTTGTGGTCCGGGCTTCCAGCTGGCTGAGGCCAAGCAAGAGTTTGATGACCTGGTCCCCCAGTTTCTGGAGTGGCAGGGATTACCTGTGTGCCTTCTCCATCCTATTAGGCAGTCCCGGGAAGTCAAACCCAGGCCTTTGGTATGCTAGGCTGCCACTCTCTGCTGAGCTACAAACTCAGTTTGAATTTCTTCTTAATCTTAAGGAGAAAAACTATTTCTATACTTTTGCTCAATGCAATTGCCAGACCCAGTTGTGTGTGTGCAAATTTTCTCTCAGCCTAAAGGACTTCCTTTAATGTTTTTCACAGTGAGCTCTGCTGCTGTGGAACCATTTGCAAACAGAATTAGCATGTCAAAAAGTCTTTACTTTGCTTTCATAGGGAGGACTTGGGTATGGAATTCTAGGCTAACAGTTGTAGTTTTTCCTGTCTTAAATTTAAAGACATTCCGCCAATGTTTTCTGACTTCCGTTGCTTCTGACCAAAAAAAAACACAAAAAAACAAACAAAACAAAAAACAAAAAACAAACAAACAAAAAAAAACTTTTTAAAAAAATCTTATTTCTTAGTGTTCTACACATATTATGCCTTTTACCTTTGTGCTGTTTTAAAGATTGTTTTCTCCTTATCTGATTTTAAGAAATCTTATTTAATGTTCCTTGTTCTTGAGATTGATTTAGGTGTGGTTTTTTGTTTTGTTTTGTTTTTGTATTGGTTTTAACAAGTATGAGCATTTTGGCTATTTTTTCCAAGCAACTTTTAATGAACACTCCTTCCTTCTTCCCCCTTTGGGACTCTAATCTCATATATGCCCAACTTTTTAAACAACTTAATTGCACTTTAAAACAGTTTTGAGTCAGAGTCTCACTATATAGCCCAGGCAGACCCTGAATATGTGATCCTCTTGCCTCAGCTTGCCAAGTACTGCAACTGTGGAACTGTATCACAAATGCACAACTGGCTGGTTTTGTTTGTTTGCTTGTTTTCAGTTTAACTTTTTCAATGTGATTTTATGTGGATAGTTTCCATTATAACATATTCAAGTCTTATAATCTTTTCTTCTACACTGTCTCATCTGCCATGAGTTCTGTCCAGGGCATTTTCATGTCGGACATTTTTATCAATGTAGTCTGTGAAGAAAGGAGCTTCACTCCCCAGGTGGCCAGCCAGAGACCTCAAGAAGCGTTCCAGAGCTGCACTGTTGGATTTGGGGTGGAAGCTGAGAAAGCTCACGGCAGAGACAGAAGCTTAAGCGCAGGAAGGCAGCCAATTCCAGATCTGAACTGCATCTATGAAGGGAGATTACACAACATTTTAAAAGGATGGGAACAGGAGCGGGGTCGGGTGAAGCTTTAAGTCAAGACAGGCAACACATTTACAACCTGTGAGTCTCAGTTCAGATAATGGACAATGGCAGCTTCTCTCTTTACATCCTTTACTGGTTATCAAACATGAAACACCTGAAGATGCAGGACAAGATGAATTCAGTTTTGACCCTGCCAGGAAGATGGAACCTCTTCCTGAGATGGCTGGACCCAGAAAACTGTCTCCTAACAGTACTTAATTCTGTTTTACTCTTTTTTTTTTAAACTTTAGTTTTACACACATTACATTTAGTTTAATAACTAGGTAGATTCTCAAAATGTATGTAACAGCATTAATTTTAATTTAGCAGAGGCCCCAAACAACATCTCAAATATGCAAGGCCTGCTCTCTCATAATAAAACCTTTTTAGGGGTGATCATCCCCCCTGTTTCTTCATCAGCTCCTGGTGTTGTTTAAAGCACGGATGTCTAGTTTTCTCCTTCTCTGTGTCAAGTCATAGCGGACCCCAGCCATGTTTGCATTCCAGGCAGAGGGAGGAACCAGGTCCATGCAATGGCCGTGCCTGGGTGTCCTTACCCACATGCAGCTGGAAGAACAACTGAAAACTGAGCCTTTTATCCTAGCCTGTTGCTGTCCTAAATAAAACTGTGACTTTGTTACCAAGGACAAAGGGAAGGATGAGAGCCGAGACGTTTCCATCATAGTTTGTAAAAGCTGTGTGGCCTGAACCACCTCCCTCTCACCACCTTGCAGAGCTGTGCGTCTCAGACCCTTCACACAGTCCCTCATGCTGTGGTGACTCTAACCATAAAGTTATGTTCGTTGCTGCTTCGTAACTGTAGTTTCGCTACTGTTGTGACTCGTAATGTAAATATCCGAAACGCAGCCCAAAGGGTCGGGAGCCAACACGTTGAGAACTGCTGCAGGAAGATTCAACTCTCGGCTGCTCCCCTACAGTATATGTTCACGCGAGTGCAGCACCATTTCTTTGTAAATAACATCTACTTATTTTTTACTACCGGAAATGAAGATTTCTACTACTTGACTTGCCTATGTGCTTCCTCTAGTCTTTTCTTCCAACATAATTATGCCATAATTTTACTCATTCAATATTTAGTGCTTATATTATTGTGAACAAGTTATTCAAAGTCAATCCATGTAGTTACTGTAATTATATGCCCTTTACATTTATTTATTTATTTATTTATTTTACATTTAAATCTTCCACCTATTTCCCTTCTTTGGCCTGAGCTTCCAATCTCCCTGCCTCCAATTCTCAAAGCCTAGGACATCAGGCACATACCACCATATTCAGCTTGTATTTATGATAACATTTCATTGAATTACTTTTGTGTTTGCTTAGAGATCATATTTCTAAGCCTTTAGATGTTATTATTATTTTGTATGTGCATGATTGGGGTGAGGGTGTACCATAGCACATTTAGAGGTCAGAGGGCAGGTTGGTGGGGTCAGTTCTCCGCTTTCGCCTTAGCAGGGGTTCCAGGAACTCAACTCAGGTGGTCAGGCCTGCAGGGCAAGTGCCATTACCCTCCGAGCCATCGTGCCAGCCCATTAGTCCTGAGCTTTTAGGTAAATATTGCTTCTTAGTAGGACCAAATCTATCTTTTTTCTATCAATTTCACCTTTGTCTTACAGATATGTTTCTGAAGTCCTGTTTTCTGTTTTCTGTTTTTCTCTTATTCTGATATGGACTGGTTGCACAACCGCTTCGTCTTCCTGAGCAATCTCAAGATCACTGTAATTTGGGGATTTCCCTTCATTCCTCAAACGTTTGCATGTTCAGAGGCTCCTATTTTCTTGTTCTCATCCTGTATCTGCTTTCTTAGTTTTTTGGTGTTTTCCTGTTATGATAAGACACTCCAGTGTCTTAAGAGAGGACATATTGGCAGTCAATACGCTGAGATACTGACAGTCAATAGGCTGAGGTTTTTAAAAAATATAAGTGTGTACATAATAGCATGTGTGTGTGTGTGTGTATTTTTGTTTTGTTTTGTTTTAGCCTCATGAGTGGTTGGCGGTTTGGACAGCATTAGGATGCTTTGTTGCAAATAATTTCTTCTTGATGTTCCCTTTTTCCCTCTTAGATTTCTGAAACCGTTGTTCTGTTCTCGTTCTGCTGTTGCAGTTGAGAAGTGACAAGCCATTCTGCTTCCCTGCCCTCTGGTACCGTCTACTGCAGATGTGTTTCCACCTTTTCTTTTTTGCTAGTGTTTCAGAATTCCATCATGTTGTCTCTGTAGGTGGGTATTTTTACATATACTGAGTTGGTTATTGCATTGGCCAGTTAAATATGAAAATGTATTATTTAGTTCTTAATTTAAATTTTTTTTTCCGGGTGGCTCTTCCTGTGTATTTCCTTCCTGGAGTTCCTGATGTATATGCATTGAGGCCCTTCTATAGACCTTGGCTCTGACTATTGCTGTTGCATTTTCCTTGAACACCATTTCAGGCAGTGACAATGGCGAACAGGTAAATCCAGCCCTCTGTGTTTAACTGCAGCCCTCTATTCTCTTTTCAGATGTCTCTATTACAGACTCTCCCGCATTGCTCTCACATTTTCTTGAGGATGTTTACAGAGAATAGAAACAAACACAAGTAGATGAAAGCAGAGCGGGGCCAGGTGCAGGCCCTGTGGGCATATTATTTACCCTCTGTTTATTGTAAGGCTTATTAATTTCGGTAGACAGGAACAACAATGCCCACTTAGTTCAAGGTTGTTGCAATGAACAGATGATGATGTGCAAATGAACATTACTGGAAAGATACATGGTGGCACATGAGTATGAAAAATTGAAAATCTCAGAACGCGACATAGACCCTCCTGATTAATGCTTAATTTGAACTTCTTGTTTCTGCTTTTGCTCAAAGGAAACAAAATAAAGCAAGAATCAGGTGAGATTAAGATAGTCAGTGGGAAGGAAGTTCACAAAGCAGCTCTCAGCAGTGGGGTGAGCAGTAGCCTTTCAGGCAAAGTGATGGCTAACAAACAGGATTTGCATCCTGATACTGGGACTGACTGGGCCATCTGTGAATGTCCTTGTCTGCAATGAAGAAAGTAATTATCTATTTTCAGTCTTTCTTTAAAGACATATTTCTTATAGAAATAAGAAATTTTGGGGAAATGGCTCGGTAGGTAAAAATGCTTGCCATGCATACATAAAAACCTGAGTTCAAAGAGCCAGATGCGATGGTGCATGCCTGCAATCCTGGCGCTGCGGAAATAGGGACAGGAAGATTCCCTAGGACTGCTGCCAGCCAGTCTAGCCAAATCAGTGAGCTCCAGGCTCAGTGAGAGACCCTGCCTCAAAAAATAAGGTAGACAATTGAGGAAGACACAGTGTTGTCCTCTCCCCTCCCCCTGCACACAGATGAAAACACACACACACACACACACACACACACACACACACACACACAAACACACACACACACAGACTTGCAGGGATAAAAATATGTTCTTGGTACACAGCTGGCATTCAACAAATGGTAGCAATGATGAATGGTTAAGTCTTGTATCTGAAGAGCTGGCTGTCTGGGTTCTACCTCATCCTGTCATTTATGAGTCATGTGATTCAAAGGCTCATCTTACTCATGTGACTCAAACTCTCTGGGCGTGTCTCCTCTTCCGTAAGATGATATAGTAACAGTAGCCACCTCAGAGGGCAGTTATGAACACTGCTTATGCCACTCAATAGAAAATGTGTAGAATGGAGTCCCGGTGCACAATCACTGCCCAATAAGCATCAATCTATTATTAGCTATTAAATTATTGCCTATTAAACAGCAACCGTTCACCAAGTTTTGATTTGGGGTGCAAATAAAGCTGCAATTAAATTTCTCTACTCTGTCTCTGTTCAGGCTTCTATAACAAAGTATCTTAGACTGAAAGCACTGAAAGCGCAGCATGTATGTATTTGTGAACAATAACGACTACTGACAACAACAACAACAATAATAATAGTAGTAGTAGTAGTAGTAATAATAATAATAATAATAATAATAATAATAATAATAATAATAATTTCTGATAACAGGAACAATGAACCCCTTATCTAAAAGAGCTACAATCCCAAGAGCATAGATCTTTAAGCCAACAGTGAAATGAAGGCATTTGAAGACTTTCTGCACTGTGGTAGCTACTTCTATGTCAACATATCACTAGCAAGGGTCATCAGAGAAGAAGGTTCTTCAGTTAAGAAAATGCCTCTATAAGATTGGGCTGGAGGCAGGCTTGTAGGGCATTGTCTTAGTGGTTGGTGGGGGACGGCCCAGGCCATTACTGGTGGCCCTGGGTTCTATAAGCAAGCATGCTGACCAAGCTAGTAATCAGCACTCCTCCATGGCCTCTGTTTCAGCTCCTGCCTCCATATTCTCTTTGTGTTTGTGTTCCTGTCTTGACTTCCTTCCATGATAACGGTGATAAGACACTGGAAGTATTAGCCAAATCAACCCTTTCCTCCCCAACTTGCTTTTGATCATGGTGCTTTGTCACATCAATAGTCACCTTGACTAAGACAAGAACTCTGGCTAAGACTGGGCTCCGATCCTGAAAAGTAAAAGCCCTAAATTGGGAAATAGCTGAGGAAAGAAAGATGGATTACTCCTAGGCAGCTCTCCAGAACGCAGGGGTAGCTTCTGCCTTGGTTAGTGTTCTATTGCTATGAAGAGAAGCCATGACTAAGGCAACTTATTGAAGAAAACATTTAATTGGGGCTTTGTGTACAGATTTAGAGGGTTAGTCCATCATTACCATGGTGGGCAGTGTGGTAAGGTCAGTAGGCATGGTGCTGGAAAAGTAACTGAGAGTTCACACTGGGCCTGGCATGGGTTCTGGAAACTTTAAAGCCTACCCAAAGTCCTTTCTGAACTGTTCTCCAACAGGGGACCTAGCATGCAAACATTTGAGCCTGTGAGGGCCATTCTCACTCAAACCACCACATTCCGCTCCCTGGCCCTCACAGGCTGGCAGCCATATGATTGGGTAAAATGCATTCAGTCCAACTTCAAAAGTCCCCAGAGTCAAGACTGGTTAAGACTTCAATGTCTCTTCTGAGATGCAAGACAGTCTCTTAGCTATAACCCCCAGTAAAATAAAAATAAAAAAGCAGATCACATACTCTTAACATACATCAACACATAATATGCATTACCATTCCAAAATGGATGAAAAGGGAACACAGTGAGGAAATACTAGACCAAAGCAAGGACAAGTTCCAGCAGAGCAAACTCCAGATTCTGCATCTCCATGTCTGATGTCAAAGCACTCTTCAGACCTCCAACTCCTTTCAGCTTTGTTGACTGCAGCAGGCTTCTCTCTGTTGGGCTGGTTCCACACCCTGTTAGCAGCTTTCCTTGGCAGCAAGTGTCTCACGGCTCTAGCACCCCAGGACATCCTGGGGTCTTCAGTGCACACCAGGCTCTGCCTTCACACAGCTTCACACAGCTGGAACCTGGCCCCCTCCTTGACTTACATTTGCACAAGGCTTCTGTCATTGTTTAGGCCTAGGAAATCCCTAGCCTTTTCCTTTCACAGGTGGCAGGATTAGCTGGGCAGGGTCTTGTTCTGATGATACCATTGCCTTTATTTTATCTAGCATCAGCCTTTTCTTTAAGTTTCTCACCATCTTGAGCCCCAGACTTGGCTTCAACATTATATTTAATAGTGCCCCTTTTCTACTCAGGCTGTACATTTTGTATTTCTCTTTGCCCCACTTGCTCCTTTCATTGTAGATCTGCATAAGAGTGATCACTAATAACCATGTCACGTAGTCAATACTAGGCTGCCTTGTAGTCTCCTTTGCCAATGCCATTAATACAAAACCTCTTCAACTTGATTTCAGGCAGATTTTTTTTTTTTAGGACAAGGACAAAAAGCAGCCTCATTTTTTGTTTGTTTTTATTTTGTTGACAAAATATCATAAGGATGGTCTCTAGGACATTTGTTAATATTATACCATTTTTTTAAACCCCATATCTCAAACTCTTCCCTATTTCACCAACAAACAGTGTTATGCCCTGATTGCTAGGTTCCCCAAGGCCACCATGAGTCCAAAGCCATATGCAAAAGCAAGAAGCCTTTATTCAAATTCAAGCTCAAGGGCCCTTGAACTTGACTGATGTAGCAAAGCCCTGACTGTCATTAGGCAGTGTTTTTATTGTAATTACAGCAAGGAATGGGAGTTTCCAGTTTGGCAGTTACAGGATTGGTTGACATTTAGCAAGGTTGGTTTGGTGCTAGGAGATTGGTCAAGACTGATCTCAAAATGCTTATGCAAACTATAACATCTGGGGACATTAGTTACTTTTGCACTGTCTCCTGATTGGTTCAGGCCTAGAGTGGTTCTTTTCCTGGAATAGTTTGTGGATTTTCCAGCAACAGAGATGAACTTGGGAACAAGCTCAAGATGGTACCCGCTGACAAAATGGAGTCACATTAGCTAGGGCTCTTCATCGGTATGTTCAGGCCTCTAATAGTAATGCCCCAGTCCTGGTACCAACTCTGTCTTAATGTTCTGTTGTTGTGAGGAGAAACCATGACATTTCTTTGGGGGCTTGCTTTCAGATTCAGAGAGGTAGTACATCACCACTATGGTGGGAAGGGAAGTGTGGTGGCTAGAGAGTTAGCCAAACGTTCACATCCTAATCTGCAGGCAGCAGTCGGAGAGAGAGAGAGAGTGTGTGTGTTAACCAGCTGGGGGCCAAGCATATAAACATATAAGCCTATGGAGCATTCTCATTCAAACCACTACAGATTCAGAAACTGTTACCTTACCATTTAGTACAAAAATGAGTATGTACAACATTTATTGAACTTTGAGGTCACCCTGACTTTCAAATAGCTGCAAACCAGCTGCCTACCCCCACTCACTGCCTACCTTATCTAGAGACACCTGCTGAGCTTCTCAGCAGCCTGGACTCTATCTTATCAGCAGCACTAAGCTGCCTGTACTTCAAGACTGACAGCTTCATATCCTAGCATGGTTCCCAGTGACTGAGAGGGCAGCGGTGCTCACAAAGTCTGTGACTAATTGTTGAAAGAATAACTACTAACCAGAGTGCGAGGGGGCAGAATAGCGAATGTGCCCGTGTTCACATGGTACCATACATCATGTAATGTAAATAAATGTCCTGTCTAGTTCAGCACTGTTTCTTCCCCTCCTGCACTCTCGCTCTAATGGCTCAGTACTTATTTCTCTTATAACTGAGAACTTCTCAAAGGTGTGAGCTGCTTTTTGCCATTAGTTCTATCTGAAGAGTGGACAAATGACCACAGTCACTCATTCAATAGATATTTGCTGTGTTGTGAGCAATGCTGGGGACATAGTGTAGAGCTTGAGACAGATGTGCTCTGTGATCTCACAGAGGTCCATTTTAAAGAATGAAACAACACAGCTGGGCTGAGCGCAGTGGTGCACACCTGTAATCCCAGCCCTCTGGGAGTCAGAGGCGTGGATCTCTGTGAGTTAAAGCCCAGCCTGGTCTACAAAGTGAGTCCAGGACAGCCAGAGGTACACAGAGAAAGCCTGTCTTGGCAGGTGGGGGTGTTGCGGGGGATGGGGGGGAGAGTGAGACAACACATAGATGAGCAGTTGGACAAGGTGATCTCAGAGAGTGAGTGTGATAAACCCTCACAAATCTACTGATGCAGATGTCCTTAGCACCCCCCCCCCCTTAGGGAAAGAGTGGTGTGCTATGTCCTTCGGCCCTGAGTTTCATCTCTGTGCAGCAGGCCCCTGGAGAGGGGAGGATGGCTCCAGACTACTAACCTGAACCGAGCCAGTCCTCCACCGAGAGGAGCAGCAGCATGGCCTAACTGCTTCAGCTTGGCCTGCAAATTGCTGGTCAGTACCTGGAGGTGACACACCATGAAACTCCCTAGTTTTTTTTTAACTGATTGGTTTACAGAAGGTTCACAGCAAATCTGTGCCCTGTAATTGGAAGTTTAAAGGTCCAAATCTCAGATTGTTTGAACTTGAACTTTAAAAAAATCTCCATACTCCTAATACCTCTTTTTCTTTCTTTCCCATTAAGTAGGAAAGCATGTCTTTCAGGATTGTGATAAGTCCATATGATGGTTTGAATAGATTTGGCTCCGTAGATTCATGTGTTTGAATGCCACAGGGAGTGGCACTATTAAAAGGTGTGGCCTTATTGGAGGAGGTGTGGCTTTGTTAGAGGAAGCGTGTCACTGTGTAGGCGGGCTTTGAGGTCTTCAATGCTCAAGCTATGCCCAGCCCTGTGTGAAACAAATCCAGTCTCCTCCTTGTTGCCTGTGATCAAGATGTAGCGCTCCCAGCTCCTCCTCCAGCACCATGCCTGCCTGCACGCTGCCATGCTTCCCCCCATGATTACAACGGGCTAAACTGTAAGCCAGCCCCAATTCAATGTTTTCTGTTTGTTTTGTTTTTTAATAAGCATGGCCTTGGTCATGGTGTCTCTTCACAGCAATGGGACCTCTAATTAAGAGAGCCTATCACTTCCCATGAGCAGAAAACTGAAAACCGCTGCCGCCTGAGTTCCAACCGTGGAAGCCTGTTGTACGTGTAAACTATGCGTATATACAGGAAAAAAGTTCTGAATAATATAACCAATGTATTTTGACTGCTTTACATGCCTAAGTAGTAAAAGAAAAACAAGTGTAATTGGCCTAAACCAAATTTGCCCTTTGATACATGTAAAGAACTCCATGGAGATCATTATACAAAAATGAGGGTGATGTTTGGATCTCAGCCCAGTGTGTGCTGTCTAGAAGCAGAAACTGATCTTTAGCCCATGATCCACACATGTCTGCTCATAGCCTGGGACAGAGGGGTGGGCTGAGAACTGAGCCGACTGGCAGCAGCTAAGTGGATAGAGGAGAGAGCTAGGAGCATTAGCGCTCGCCTCCCTCCATGGTGAAAGGTCTCCATGAGTACTTAAGGAAAGTCGTACATTTTAGGAAATTTCCATGGTGTGGTAACTTCCCATCCTCTGTCATTAGTACCATGTGGGTCAGAAGAGGGGCCAATGGCTTGGCTTTGTTTATGAGCCCTGCTCTATAGACATCTGAGCTAAAGTGGGAGCAGAAATAACACAGGTGTGATAATAACTTTCTCATTGCTGTGACCAAATACCTGGCATGAAGGAGGAAGGCTTTACCTTGCTGTAAAGTGTCACGGTCCTCCATGGTGTTCAGAGTGTAGAGCAGAGGCTATTTACTTCATGACAGATAGAAAGTAGGGAGAGTGTGTGGAAGGGACCAGGACCTTTCAGAATCAACCTCTCCCTAGCAACCTACTTCCTCCAGGTGGGGCTTACCTCCTAACATTACTCCATCTCTCCAAAATACATCATCATTACGTTAGTTACCAACTGTAAGCCAAGCACTCAACACACAATCAAACCACGACACAGCCGTCTTCCTCATCTTAAAACTAAACTTCAGAATCCTAGAGTGGGAATCATGGGCATCGGGGAGGGGTGGGGGGTGGGGGGCAGGCAGGGGTGCTCCTTCAACTGTTTATTAAGCCAAATTTTATAAAGGGGAATTATCAAAACCAATTATGTATTTATTCTAGGGACCCATGAAAATGGTGAGGGTAAAATTATTCCAAAGCAATTACTCTCCAGAAAAGAGTTATTATTCAATTTCTACTCTTGCTCCTAATGTTTCACTTATATTTATATTCATAATGTTATCAGAACACATTAATCCAAGCAAGACACCGGCCAAGAGTCTTAGCTATTATTTATTCTCCTTTTGCCTTTCAACGTGCATTTATAATGCCGATGGAAGCGCATACATGCACACAAACAGACAAACAGATTCACAAAGACATGTTCCTCTCTCGCCCACAGTAGAGTCATTTGTAGCAGGCTAATTCCTAGTAGGTACTCAGCACTTGGTTTCACAGCTTAGCTATTCATCGTCAGACAGAGAGTCTGTGTCTTTCCCCCCCTCCCCCTCCCCCATGCACTCCCAGTTCACAGAATGGTGCCAGACTGGCATCTTGTCTTGTGACTTGATAACAGATTCCATTAATAGTGCATCCAGGGGCACTGACATCCAGTCCCACTCAGCTGGGGGCATCTGGCAATTAGTGCCAGCCTGGAGAACTGCAAGGGCCATGGAGCCAGTGCCAGGTCCGTACATAGAGGCTGACTGTGGCCCACACCCTGTGTGTGCACAAGGACTGGAAAGAGGAGAGCTTGGAAATGAGAGGACGAGTGAAGAGACTGGGCCCAGACCTCCTTGATATTTGCCATCCCCACTCTGAACTCCGGGGCGACACAAAGCCGCCATTGTTTCGCTAGGTTGGGCGGGAGCCTAGTTCAGTGCTCTATTTATTCCCCAGCACATTGCTGGGGCTCGGTGATTGTCATTATTATTAATGATGGCAATAATTGACAACATGGTAAATAGCTTGAAAAGATCTCGCTTCCGGAAGGAAAAAGAAGTCGCTGTAAGAATGACTCTTTAACATGGGAATAAATAGCACATTTGTGTCCTGGTACTCTATGTCTTTGCTCGCTGAGCCTGGAGGGCACAGGGCTCAGTCTGAAACTCCAATAAATGAACAAATGGATTAGCGTTAGGCAAAGGGTACATGTTGATCAAAACCAGCCATTTGGACTTCAGGTCCACCATTACACGTAGCCTTCCTGCTTTCCTTCTTTCTGCCCAGCACCACTCATCCTGCATCTGCAGAGCCGGCCTTCCCAGGAGGGAAGGAGAGCATCGCTTGCTAGTGCTGGGGTTTTAGGTCACGGCAACTAAAATAGCCCTTTCTGCACAAAATCCCCTTCATTAAAGCTGAGAGTGTAAATATAAGGAAGCAAAAAGAGAGGATCTGGAAACCCTTGAGCTAGCCAGCGTCTCCCTCTGATGTTTTCCAATAGTATGAAAGGCAGGCCTTGATCACCAGTCTCTGAAAACCTGAGTTAGTTACTTTTTCCACAACACTTGCCAAAGACACTGCTCCTCAGTCTCATTGTGTCCCTTCGACCTGTATCAGGAAACATTTCTCAATGTAGTAAATTGTGTTTACCTCGGTAAATAATTTCAATTAAACTGGAACTAGGCTAAAAAATATTGTTCAGCCATTTTGTTGTTGTTGTTATTGAGCAACAACAAAAACTGAAAAACAATTGCTCAAGCTTTTTCACCTCCTCCCTTTCTGCGACTTACAGTAACGTCTAATACTGCAGGAAAACTTAGACATGATCTATGGAGCTTGACGCATATTGCTTTTTGAAGTAGTTTGACATGAATGTATTTGTGCAACCGAACTCATTTGTTCTAAGAGATGGCAGACTAGATTTTACCTCGAAAAAAAATCCTTCAGAATTCTAAATATGCATCCTCTTGGGTCTGCACTTGTTTTTGGAACTTGGTAGAAAAAAAAAAGATATGAATCCATTTCAACTAAGAAAGCCCTTCGTGAAAAATCAGCTCAGCAGACAGTGTCAATGTGGTAAAATTAATAATAATAAAGGTGGTGCTGTCTCTCTAGAGAGCAGATTGAGCTTTTCCAGGTCCCTGTTTGGGTGGAACACCAGCGGCTGGACCCCATCTTCTCTTCCTGAATTCATGTTGCTCCCCCAAGCCTCCAGTCCCTGAGGCTTCTTTTCTTAACGCCCTAAAAGCAGCTCGCACACACTTCACACTTGGAGAGCAGCATGTCCTGTTTTCAAGCCTCACCACTGACACCTCATCTTAGACCGCTTGGCAACTGGAAACCTTCCTCTCCTGCACTTTAAGATTGAGTTTTATCTTTGTCTGCCACATGCTTTGCTCCTTCTAGAGCCTTCTAAGCGTAGTTTTTTTTTTGTTTTTTTGTTTTGTTTTTTTTACTACAGTGTGGACGGGTTATTTTTCTAGGGCTCAGCTTTGTTTTGGCAAAGCTTGCCACTTCTGAGCGGCTATTGCCTCTAGCCACTTCTGAACCACTCCACAGGGAAAGAGCACACCACTGTGCCTCCCCCATGCGGTGTGAACCCCTGCTGAGGCTCCTCTTACACAGTGTTTGTAGTTCCTGAGAGTTACCACTTAAAAAAAAAAAGTGACCGTCTTAGTTACTTTTCTATTGCCACGACAAAGCTCCATGACCAAGGCAATTTATAAAGAGTTTATTGGGGCCTTGCTTACAGTTTTAGATGGTTAGAGTCTATGACCATCATAGTGAGGAGCCTGGCAAAAGACAGGCCTGGCACTGCAATAGTAGCTGAGCGCTTACATATCTACAAATTCCAGGGAGAGAGGGAGAGAAAGAGAGAGAGAGAACGCTAACTTCCTCCTCCAACAAGGCCATACCTCCAAATCCTTCCCAAGCAATTTTACCAACTGCAGACCAAGCATGAACTATATGAACCTGTGAGGGGGGGCATTTTTATTCATAAAAGGGTAGCAAAAAGGTAACAGATTGGTTCCTGTGAAGATTCTGAGGGAAACTCTGTTTCAGGTGTCTTTCCTGCCTTCTCGTGGTGGCCAATAATCTCTGGCATTCTTTTCTCAGGCAACATGGACCAGTGGAGTGTCTGTAACTAGGACAAAATATCTGAGATAATCAACTTACAAAGAGAAAGGTTTATTTTGGCACATAGTGTTGGGGGTTTCAGTCACAGCCAGCCAGGGCGGTTGCTTTTCGACCTGTCATGAGGCAGCAGATCATGGAGGGACCAAGGGGCGGAGTGAGCTCACTCATTAGCAGAGAAGCAAAAAGAAAGGAAATGTATGTGTGGGGGTGGGGGTGGGGGTGGGGGAGCTAAGGTCTCTTTTGGGGAGCAAATCCCCAGTGACCTAATTTCTTCCTGTTACCACCCAGTAATGCCCTATATGGGGACCAAACCTAAACAAGCCTTTGGGGGAACATTCAGGAACTAAAGTATAGCACTATATGACCCCAGTCTCTGTCACCTCTTCACATAGGATGCATGGTCCCTTGTGTCTATGTCCGGTGCCTCTTTATCTATCAGGACAGCAGTTACAGTGGATTAGACTCCTCTCAAACCAGTATGACGTCATTTAACTTGCTTCCATCTGCAAAGACCCTACTTCCAATTAAGGCACAGTCTCAGCTCGGGGACATCATTGCTTCAGTGAATTTTTGGAGGGTGGTGGTGGGGACCCTGTCCAACTGGCAATATTTAAGCTTTGTTTGCACTGTCGTTCTTCTCTGCTTCCCTGTGCACTCCCTGAGGATGCCTCTGCATCTGCTCTTTGTATCCTGGCACCAGGGGCATTACAGTGCTCGGTACATGACTGATTATGGAGGAAGCCCCATGTTCATCATGACTAAAGCACAGTCTGTCGGCACTGACTAGAAAGGCACCTAACTCAGTTATCCCAATGGAACTATCAAACGGGGTGGGTAGAAACAGTACAGCTCCACTCTGTAAAACTAGTTTCAATATTTCAGTAAGCCTGGTAGAAATGGTATGTATATCCAAGGAGAGGCTTCGCAGGCTTAAAAAAAAAGTGCTGTCAATTTTTTTGCACTCAACTCAGAACTATATTTAACAGTACCTGAGAGAGGCTCAGCAAAAACTCTTCTTGGAGCCTCCTGTGTGGCATTGTAGGGTCGACTTGAAGGAGCCAAGTCCTCAGTTGGGCAGTGTCTTCTGGAGCTGTGAGCAGATGGGGACACACTTGCTCTACGTGTCACCCACCACTGTCCTCATTAGTTCACCACAGCAGCTTTGCTGTCCTCTGGGTCCCCTCTCCTCGCCTTTTCTTGCTCCCTGGCTCTTCTCAGGCTTCTGGTTAATAGTTCTTCCTGCACCACAACTCGAGTTTCAAGCCTCCCTGGCTCCTCTGTCTTGCAGGAAAGGAGCAGCTTCCCACAGCAGGAGCACACCATCATTGGCCCTTAATAGAGTGGCCATTAGTGTCATTTGGAAAATCCTCTCAGTGAAAATGCCTGCCTTGTAAAACTATTGTTTTACCGCATAATCCTATTTGGCATGTCAGACCCTAGCGCCAGCCTCCTGCTTGTTCTGCAACTTCGACTTTTAATCTCCTCCTAAGCAGATAGACACCTTGGGTCTATCCATACAAAAGCAAGCAAGTCCTGGGGCGGGGCCACTTCCAATTTGCTAAGTTACACCGTGACAAGCGCCAAAGAGGGAATTGACTGGGTGAGAAGATAGCAAGAGTGATTTATTTTTATTTTTATTTTTATTTTTTATTTATGTGTGTGTGTGTGTGTGTGTGTGTGTGTGTGTGTGTGTGTGTATGTGTGTGTGTGTGTGGCTGATTTCCAGAGCACTTCCTAGCCCACTGAATGACCCAGAGGGTGGGGAGAGACTAGGTAAGTGCTCCAAAGGACCATCTTGTTGTCATCTTCAAGGTGTGGACACATGCTATTCCCACCTTGACTGGTTAATCATTTAACTCTACTCTGAAGATGTTTCCACTTTTTCCCAATGGACAAACATTCTGTAAGTGATTCCGTTTGGGGCAAGCCTTTGTAAGTACTTTCAGAAATCCTTATCTAGTGATTTTGCTCTTTGTGTTTGAAAGACCCATCATTTCTACTGTAGAGCCTGGAGAAAAGAGGAGGAAGAATTATAATCTTCTGGGAGGCTGCCGGTAAGACTCAGGATGTGATCCGCTGTGGTGGCTCCCCTCTTCCCTGAGGGGTGTTGGCTACCAGCCCATGAAGGCAGTAGGAGCAGAAGGCAAAGTGCAGAGCTTGGAAGGCCATAAGCATGATGGAGAATGGCCACTCTGGGAACCACTTCAGGGAGTTAGTTCAACTTTACTCGGGGAGAACAAAGGCTATGTAGTCATTGAGGGGTGCACGTGGGGCTCCCAGGATAGGTGTACCTAATTGGTTGGAATTAGGCACCTTGAGGATGCTTGTTTGCATTGGGAAGCATGCTCCTATCTTATGGACAGGAACGCAGTACTTAATTATCCTATAGGCATAGGGAGGGGAGAGCTAGCAGGGAACTGTGTCAAAAGCCATATATCAACTGTGGTTAGGGGCATTTATGTTTAAAGACACTCTCCAGATGAGGTCAGGCAGAGAGCAAGAGGCCCTGCTGCAGAGAGGGAGTCTCCCATCCAAGCCACCTAGCTCAGAATGGCTATCCAGACTGGGAGGACTGCAACCTCAAACAGCAGGGCCCTTCCAACAGTCCTCCACCATTCATTTTTATTTGTGGGGCGTGTGTGTGTGTGTGTGTGTGTGTGTGTGTGTGTGTGTGTGTGTGTCTGTGTGTGTGTCTGTGTCTGTGTGTGTGTCTGTGTGTGTGTCTGTGTGCACACACACCATGTGTGTTGGTAACCATAGAGGTCAGAAGAGGGTGTCAGATCCCCTGGAGCTGGCGTTACACACAGTTGTGAGCTGTCTAATGTGGGTGCTGGGAATTGAACTCACATCCTCTGGAAGAGCAGCAACCACTCTTAACCACAGAACCGTCCCCCTTGCTCTGTAATCCCCCAAAGTGCACCATATCAGTATGCAGAGTATTTTGGCCTAGCAGAAAAGAAGAAGCTTGGAAGGTCTTAGACACGGTCATATTTCTCCAGTCTCTGCCTTCTTGTTTCTAAGTGTGTCATAGAAATTGACTTCCTCTCCCCAAAGCGAGTCATAAAACCTGGAAAGGTTACTTTCTGACCTCTGTCACTTCAGAGGCCCCAGGTGTCCTGCCTCATGTGCAGGGTGAAAGAATGTCTTAAGAGGCCCAGAAAAGGATATGAATAGTGAGCCCTTGTAGAGAATCTTCACGTCCCCAGTAGGGCATATTTATGTCCAATCATGTTTCTCCACGACCAGCCAAGTATCTCATCAGACTTAGCATAAAAATGCATTTTTTTCCCCCTGGGTCTTTCAGTCTTCATTTTTGGAGGCTCTCAGGTCACATAAAACTTCAAGAACATTTGTTCAGCTCTTCTGTTGCTAATCTGTCTTGTTAGACAGGTGCCAGCTTTGACCTTTGCAATAGGCGGGAAGGAATCATTACTTTTCTCTTTAGCGCTCTGATGGTGGTTCTTGTCCTTGGCTGCGCATTAAACCCACCTGGGGAGGTTTCCAAAGACACACACATGTAAGAGTGTGGAAGTTCATTATTATCTAAACCCCGGCTTCCGGGCTAGCATTGGATGGGAGGGGGAGGCGCGCTGAATTCTGGGAGAATTGATTTTGGATCTCTGCAGTCACATTGGTTCTTGCTACCTGTGTTCTCAGGTTTGGGGCCAGTCCGCTTGTGATATGCTCTGCAGCCTTCATCCTCTGCAGCTCTCCTCTCAGCTTTGGTATCAGTTCATTGATTGGCCTGCACCTGTGCCGCAGTATCAGCCAGCCGAGCACATCTGTGTCACTGCAAGACCTGCCGTGTCATTCTGCCCAGCGTCACGATGCCTGAGCAAGCACGGGTATTTCACCCAGGTCATGTCACGGTTGACAGGTGACTTGTTATATAACAGCTGAAGGCGCAAGCTAAAGCAGTTCTCTTTACAGGAGATGCGTGCTGAATGGGAGTGGCTACTGTTTCTGTGGTGGGTGCTCACCAAGTATTTCTGTTTTCGTTTTACCCAGAAGGGAGGGAATTAACAATAAAATGATTAGTCTTATTTCTTGAAATCTTGTAACTCCCTTATCCAGATTCCTCAGTATTTGTGAAGCAGGCCTACTTGGGTACATTTGGTTAGTGTGGCCCATGAGAGCCTGAAGTCCTGGCAACTGAGATTCAAGTGTCGATCCAGTAGGAGATGAGGAGACAGAATTACCTGGGAGTGGGGGGTGGGGGGGCCCCAGAGACAATGAATGGATGGAGAAGCACTGGCTCTTTCCTTACTTTCTTCTTTCATTTACTGGTTCAAGAAACATTGATTACATATCATTGAGTTGTATGGGCTGTGTGTGTACCAGGCTCACTGTGACCATACCTCAAATATTTGTGCGATGAGTAAAAAAAGTGGTTTGTGAAATGGGCTTATCACTGATAGCGTTAGCTGACTTGTTAATTTTGTACTTTGCCAGGCTGCGTCTGCAGGGACAGTGTATCAGGACTGCTGTTCACGTCTCTCTCCACAACCTATCCCTCCAGGCTATAGATGATGTCATTTCCGAATGTCTCCTCCCTGTGTCATCTACTACATTAGCCTGTGGTTTTCAGTCATAATACTCAAAAGAATAGATCATTGCCCAGCTTTCTATTTCCTGTGAAATACTGAGGTTCACTTCAAATTTGTTTAAAAATGATTTATACTCTACTTTTATATTTTTGTCGTAATTTTCTATAGCTTTTGCCTACTTTCTGCTTTTCCCCCATTTCCTCCAGATATTTTCTTTAGGGTTAAGTATGAGACCTAGTAAACAACAACAACAACAACAACCTTTTTCTTTTAGAAAATAACTTACACAAGAAAGAATATACTTATATGTATTACTGAAATTTCTCTCCCCCCCCACCCCCCGTGTGTGTGTGTGTGTGTGTGCATGCGCATGTTTATGTGCAGAGTTCAGAAGTCAACATTATATCGTTCTCTGTCCTTCTCCAGCGAATCCTTTGAGGCAGGGTCTCTCACTGCCCTGGAGCTCACCTGGTATCTAGGCTACTTGGCCAGTGAGCCTCAGTGGCCCCACCCTGTGCTGCCCCTCATGTCCTAGAGTTGCAGGCATGAACCGCAGTGCCCCTAGTCTGTGTAGGGGATAGGGACCAGTGCCCATGTCCTTGTGCTTGGGTGGCAGACACTTCACTATTGGTGCCAACCTCACTTTTAATTAATTGTGAGATATGGTGTGAATTTCCTGAACTGGTAAAAGGAAACCAGGTTTAGGGCATGGCTTAGCCCTGTGGGTCCAGTCTTAACACTGGACAGTCAACTCTGAATAAATATTTACTTTAATAACTAAAAGAAAACAAAGGGGCTTAAAAATTCAAGAAAATTAAGGCAGGCTAGTGGTAGAGTTTTTGCCAAGGATGTACAAGGCTTGGGTTCAACCTCATCATGAAAAAGAAAGAAAGAAAGAAAGAAAGAAAGAAAGAAAGAAAGAAAACAAAAGAGATAACTGAAATGTAAATCAAGTCTTAGGGTCTATGTGGATTGCTTCTCATTTCTGCCTTTTTTCCTATCAGCACTGGCAATTGCAAATTGACTGCATTTAATTTTAGATTTACTAATTAACGGGCAATTTATTTTTCATGAAAAAAAATCATTGTTTGACTACTTATCAAATTGATTTCTTCAATTAATTTTAAACTTTTGACTTATTTTCATCTTATAAGCTTGGTCTAGACTTCATAATTATTCAAATAAATTACCCGTATAAAACTATTGAAAAGTTAAATAGTAAAGCTTAATAGAACAACAACAGCAGAAAAATCTGAACTTGGGAAACGGGGCTTTCTGAAATGAGAGTGAGTCCCATTGTCCTCATTAGGGTTACTGTCTATTTGCCTTACACTCCACATCACTGTTCACCATCAAACAAGTCAGGGTGGGAACTCAAGCTGGACAGGAACCTGAAGGCAGGAGCTGATGCAGAAGCCATGGAGGGGTGCTGCTTATTGACTTACTCCCTGTGGCTTGCTCAATCTGCTTTAATACAGAACACAAGGCCAACAGCTCAGGGATGGCACTACCTACAATGTGCTGGGCTCTCCCACATCAAGCACTAAGAAAATGCCCAACAGGCTTACCTATTTCTCTATCTTATGGAAGTATTTTTTTTGTCATACTATTACTTTAATCATATCTATGATTGTTTTACATATGTTTTATTTATTTATATTTTACTTTATTTATTTATTTATTTTTATTAATTTATTCTTCTTACATCTTAATGCTTATCCCATCCCTTGTATCCTCCCATTCCTCCCTCCCTCCCATTTTCCCCTTACTCCCTTCCCCTCTGACTGTGCCTGAGGGGGACTTCCTCCCCCTGTATATGCTAATAGGGTATCAAGTCTCTTCTTGGTAGCCTGCTATCCTTCCTCTGAGTGCCACCAGGTCTCCCCCTCCAGGGGACATGGTCAAATATGAGGCACCAGAGTACGTGTGAAAGTCATACCCACTCTCCACTCAACTGTGGAGAATGTCCTGACCATTGGCTAGATCTGGATAGGGGTTGGAAGTATTTTCCTAATTGAGGTTCCCTCCTATTACTTTAGCTGTGTCAAGATGACAAGGAATCATTTGTATTGGCTAATTTTATGTCAACTTGACACACAAACACATCATTTTTCAAGTAGAAACTTTCCTTTCTCATTTATCCCCAAGATAGCATCACAATATAAAACAAGTAACTTTAAACACCCCCACGATCTTTATAAATTCAAACACATTGAAAGTTCAGTCACTTTAAAAATCCAAAATCTCTTTTAAAATTTCAAAGTCAGTTGTGAGCTCCTGAAAGATCAAAGTTAAGTTAAATCCTTTCTTTTTTTTTATTTAAGGAAGAATGAGGACGCAATCGTATCAAAGCAAAACCAAACTCCAACTGTGTAAATAACTCAATATCCAACATCTTGGATTCACTCACAATCTTCTGGGCTCCTTCAAGGGGTCTGGGTCACTTCTTTGGCTCTGCCCTCTGGAGCACACCATGGTACTGGCATCTCCAAAATGCTGGGGTTATCTACCACAACTGGGCTGCACTTTCACCAATAGCTTCTCCTGGGCTCTATTGATGCTGCAAAGCTTCAACTTTCTCATGACCCCCTTCAGTCCTGAGGCTTCGCTGCTACTGCACCCTCACTTTCACCTGTGGTCTCTCCCAGTCTCTCCCAGTGACAAGTCTCAGCTACTATCCACGACTGCTTCATGCTTTCAAGACCAGTACCACCTGGGTGACTCTTATACTATCAAGTTTGGCTGCCTGCAATCCTATCCATCTCTAAACACAGCTTGCAAAGTGCTGACTCTGAGGAAATACTTCCCAGAAGGTTTTTACCTCAATGATGCTGGTCTCTCTTTAGCCACTACTTATTTCTCAG
Organism: Acomys minous; assembly: GCF_964271855.1. NCBI lineage: Eukaryota > Metazoa > Chordata > Mammalia > Rodentia > Muridae > Acomys > Acomys minous. The sequence goes on along the minus strand of NC_140499.1, from coordinate 57,950,658 downwards.
ATCCATCTAACCAGCATCAGTTGTCCCAGTAAAGCAAACGTTTTCACTTCTGTGGTTCTGGTAGCTTGTTAATTATATATGATTCTCCAGCCTCAGCAAACTAGAACCAAAGATTCTCAGCTCAAAACAGCACACTGCCCTGCTAGTGTCATTAAGGGCCTCCCAGCTCCCTCAGAAACGTCACAAGGGAGGCCTCCATCATCTGCATCACTCTCAACAGTATCTTTCAAGCTCCCTCAGAATAGTGTACCAAGCTTTGAATGCGCAATGGTTTTTCTCACCCCAAGTTCCAAAGTCCTTCTATGGCCCTCTAAAAACCAACAGTCAGGTCTGTCTCAGAAATACCCTACTCCTGGTACCAATTTCTGCCCTAGGTAGGGTTACAGTTGCTATGATGAAGCACCGTGCCCCAAAAAAAACTTGGGGAGGAAGGGGTTGGTTTATTGGGTGTACACTTTCACATCACTGTTTGTCAATGAAGGAATTCAGGACAGGAACTCAAACAGGGTGGGAATCTAGCGGCAGGAGCTGATGCAGACAGAGGCCATGGAGAAAGGCTGTTGACTGGTTTGCTTCCACGGCTTGCTCGGCCTGCGTTCTTTTAGAACCTAGGCCCACTGGCCCAGGGGCGGTACCACCCACAATAGGTCCTCCCATATCAACCACTAAATAATACAATGCTAAACAGGGTCACCTATGGCCTGATCTTATGGAGGCATTTTCTTAATTGAAGTTCCCTCTTCTCAGATGACTTTAGCTTGTCTTAAGTTGATATAAAACTGGCCAGCACACCCATCTGTAGCTTAACATCTGTTTCTGCTCAAGATGCATTGGGCGGTTCTCTTCCATGAGTTGTCCTTTAAAGGCGCATGGCCACTTTTTTTTTTGTTGTTTGTTTGTTTGTTTGGTTGGTTGGTTTTTTGAGACAGGGTTTCTCTGTGTGGCCTTGGCTGTCCTGGACTTGCTTTGTAGACCAGGCTGGCCTCGAACTCACAGCGATCTGCCTGCCTCTGCCTCCCGAGTGCTGGGATCAAAGGCGTGCGCCACCACGCCCGGCTATGGCCACGTTCTTATCTGTGATTTCTGTTCCCTACATTTGTCCATGGTTTTCTGGCTCTTACATCATCAGATGGGCATCAGCCACTGGAAATGTCCTGCTTTATATTTGTTTTCCTAACCACCTTCTCCTTTCTCATGTCGGAGCACTGCCTGGCTTTCTCTTTGAAGATTGATCTGATTTTTTTTAGATTTTTCTTTCTTTCCTTGCTAGATATGTTTGATGCATTTCTTTGGTCAAAGTTTATAACCCGGGGACAATGTCAGCCCCCGCAGGCTTCTTCACAGCCGTCACCATACTTCCTGAGACCAGATGGCTGATCTCCATGTTTATAGACTGTTGTTTTCGGTGGAGGTGCCCTGACCTTCACCTGCTCAACGAAAACAAAATCTGTTTTCTGCTGGCCTTTGAATCCAGAATGTACATATTTGAAAGCCATGCTTTTCCCTTTTTTTCTTTTCTGACCCCTATTGATCATGTTTACACATAGACCACTGTTTTTAGCATGAAAGTGTAATCAGTTTGCTAATAGATGCTAAGTTACAGAGTTTCAACCTTATAAGTAACACGGTGCAGACAGATACCATGACCTAATGCGATATATTGACTCTTACTGCTCGCAAGTCTTACAGATAGGGTGGGTAAAGGGATTCAAGGGAGAAAGAGCACCAGTCAGAGGCAGAGGTAGGAAGGAACATAAGAGGCTTTCAGGTGCCTTTAAATTAAACAAAACAAAGCAAAACAAAACTTACAACACACACAGCCTCTTCTGTAAGGCAACTACTAATAACTGAGGCTTGTGTCAGCCAGATTGTTCTGGTTTGAGTAGTGTTCTCCTCTTCTAACCCACAACTCAGAGAAGTCAGAGAGGAACTCAACAATTGAGTGTCTGGTTTTCTTGATCACTTACTGAGGCAGAGCACATCATCTCTGCTCTCATGCCTCAAAATGTTTTAAACAAAAGGCATTTGAAAATGGGTATCTGTGTGGACTGTGAAAAGCAGGAAACCAGTAAAGAGCCATCTGTCACCCACAACACTGGCCTCCGGCACCTTCATCCACCACATCAGCCCCTGGCTAGTCCTGTCCACTCCACTGCCCACGTGGAATGTTGGCCATGGGCTGTAGCTGGCCTCATTTGCTGCAGAGTTAGCTCCGAGATGAGAGACCAGCAAGATCACTCTACACCAAGCTCTTGTTCCAAAAGTGAAAATTCCTTCAAAGAGGCCAGATCATTCCTTCTTCAACCACTATAGCTTTCCCTGTTAGGAGCCTGCCAGAATTAAAAGACAGTGTCACACCGGTGAATACCAAACACTAGCACTGACCAGGGAGCTGTCAGCCAGGTCTAAACCCCAAGGCTCCTGAGCACTTGTTTTTAAACTAACCAGTGTCTTCCTTTACCTCCCCCAGTGCCCCAAGCTTAGTGGATTTTCAACTCCAAGGCAAGGCCTAGTATGTTCAAGCAAACTCGCCTTTTTATAGGGTAACAGTCCCTTTAGATTATGTTACAAGAAACATTAACTGCAGAAAGCTAGAAGCAGCCTCAGGAGAGAAGGGATAATAAATAGGCCAGCTTGGGCAGGGGTGGTAGGAAGGGAGGGGTCCTTTTGCCGACCAGGATGGACCAGGATAGCAGGTTACGCTGGAGGTTCAAGAAGACTTGAAGTTGGGCAAACAAGGACATAGAATGTTCTGGAGTCACAGCCAGAGGATCAGTGAGTTAGCATTTTAGCTATGATTCTGCCCTCGTGACACTGTGGGTTATGGGTAGAGCCATTTCCACAGCATTTCTTTTAATGAACTTTCTGGAGTGATTTATGATAATCCGGAGACATGCATCTGGAATGATGCTCTTTGCAGAGTAAAGATGACGGCGAAAAGTAGTGTGTCCACATCTGCTGACAATTAAAGGTTGCTGGAAAAGGCTTGTCATAAATTATTAATGAGGGATTCACACAACTGTGCTTTCAAATTCCCTCACCTCCCTCCTTTTAGGGACAGAAACAGAAGGTGGCTGTGGAGGTAGAGCTGGGTGCTGAGCACTACTGTGCATACTTGAGGCCCTGGGTCCCAACCCCAGCGAAGCAGCAATAGATACCCAAGCCAATACGGACCTGTGCGTAGACAAAAGGGGGCTGGAGAAGAAGCCTTTTAATACTCAGAGTGCTAACCTGAAATTGAGATCTCCTTGTTTCTCGCAGCGACATATACTCAGAGAGTTTTTTTTTTTCCCTACAGTGGGCATACAAATAGAATTATGAAAAACTAAACATCCAGACTTGCACCTGGTATCGAGGTCATCAAACAAAACAAGGAAAAAAAAAACCCTTGCCACAAATGCAGGAAATTAAATGGAAATTGGAAGCCTGGGTCAGGCGGGAGTCTCCAGCAGGCCAGTCTTCCCAAGTGCCCCAGAGCAGAGAATGACCATGACAGCTAGCCGTGGCTCAGATAACAAACCAGAGAGAGAGAGAGAGAGAGAGGGAGGGAGAGGGAGGAGAGAAAGAAAAGCCTTTATTTGAATTGTCAGCCTTAGCCTTGAGATACAGTGCAAATGGTTTTAACAGCCAAATCACATCTTTGTGAACAATGTCGCAAAGATAGAAAAGGAGCATTATATTTTTTTATCTCACAGATGTCCTGAATAAAGTACACTTGGTTCCAATTGCATCTTGATAGCACATCACAGATCAGGGTGACAGCCTTTCCAGAAGAAACACTGAGACGCTGGGCTAAGCTTGGTTTTTTCCTACTCTAGGCTGAGAAGCTCTATGTGTTTTCACTAGCACACATCCAGCGCTGGCCCTTAACTGTTACTCATCATCCTAAGAGTCCTCTTGGCCTTGATGGGTTTCTCGGGTGTCCTGGCCTCTAGAGAATGCAGAATGTCTGCAAGGATCCCAGCTAACCGAACACACCACGATATCACCTACCATCCGCCACAACATATGCTTAAGAGACATAATTTACAAACTGAGTACACACCAAAACTCAGGTTTCCTGGCACATGAGTTCTCCCATGTAAATTTTTCTCTGGGGTTTCAAAGGTACCGGGAAGCAAAACAGTGGTGACCTTGTACGGGGCTCTTGGTGCAGGGATAACATCACGTACTGAAAACTCTGTTTAGCTATAACCTTACATTTCACATAAAGACCCATACAAGCTTGGGCTCTTCCTGTTTGGCTTGGGGCTTTATCTTACCGAGGGCCAAGAGGACAAAGAGAAGGAAGTCAGAGGTTAGGGATGATGTCTGTCAGCAGGTATCAGTCCTCAGACAACCAGAGGACAAACCTCCAGACCTAAGCACAGTCTCTATGGCATGTGAGCAGCAGCTTGTGGACCCAGAGGAGACCAAGGGCAGCCAGAGGTGGAGGAGGAGGAGGAGAAAGAGAAGGGGAAGGAGGAGACAGAGGAGGAGATGAAGGGGGAGGAAGCCAGAGAAGGAACAGTAGGAGAAAGGAGGGGGCAGGGAGCGTCATACTTGCCCAGGTGGTCCAGAATTGCTAAGCACAGACACAGCACCCTGTGCTTAGTGCTCCTAGAAAGGCAATGGGTCATGAAAAATACAACCAGAGGAGGGACAGGTTGACACCCCTGCCCCGACATAGACCATTAGACACACCGCACCTTCCACTGACTCCAGAACCTTTTGGCTCTATCATGCGTTCCCAGTCTTTCCACATTTCTGAGCTATCCTCCAAGATGGTCACTGATGCCTGTGAGGAATTTTGGTAGGTGAGCGGCACAAGCCACACTGCCCTGGACTGAGCTGGGAGAGGGTCATACGTAATTAAATGAGCCACTTGATTCTTTGGAAGTGTCCCAATCCTGCTGTTCTCATCCTATTTTATTTCTCCTAGACTGTATCCATGCTCCATCCATGTCCTAACAGCCAAATGACTGGTCCATGAGTGAATGGCCAGCATCTTCCTCTCACAGCAGTACCTTCCAGTGCCTTCCTGCTCTTATCTGTAGCCCCTCCCCCACCTCCCTCTAGTCATTCTTGAGAAAGCCTTGGTGATGCTTTGGAAACACTTGTCATTTCCTGTCACCACTCTGTACCATACCAGGACAAGACGGGGTCACTGTAGGATGCAGTTCCTCTCCCTAAGCCCTATAGCCTGACTTCATGCACTGCTCCCCTCTTGCTTGCTTTGTGCCCCATCACCCCAGGATCTTTGCACCCACAGTTTTTATGCTCGGGATGTCATTCTAAGTCTTGGCACCCATCAAGCCCCTGTCTGAGTCTCGTCCATTGAGATCTAGCCCAAATTCTCATTCTGCCATCCCTGGCCCTTCCCTACTTGGTATTTCTCTACTGCACATAGCAGCTATTAAAGAATCCATAATGTCTCCTTCGGTATTGTCCATGTCGCCGTCCATACATGGAATAGAAGCTTCATGGGGGCAATGAGGTTTAGTCTACTTTGTTTACAAAATATGACTGCGCCTTCGAGAATGATGTTCCATATAATATAATGTGCTCAAAAAAACGATTTGTGAGTTGAATTGCTAAATTTTATAGCAGTCTTGTGGGCAGTTTTCTTATATACAGTTTTATATATTTGAAAGGTCATGTCTGATTGGAACAAGAGAAACCTCCATAAAATTGTACACACACCCTCTAGAGACTGCCGCCTAAGCACGGAATAGGCTGTAAGTAGCAGCCGAGTGGCCTACGGATAGAAGTCCACAGGAAAAGACTCTTTTGGAGCCTTACTTTTTTCTCTCAACTGAGGCTGAGGAAAGTCACGTTCCTTACTGGCTGAGGAAAGTAAATGTCCTATTATCTAGGGTATACCAGGTGCAAAGGAAAGGGGTCATTCCCCATCAATCTTTCCAGCAAGTCATTTTTGAATGTTCTTTTCTTTTAATTCAGTTTTTGGAGATGGGGGAGCCTCACTCTGTTGCTTAGGCTGGACTTAAACTCCTAGGCTGTGGTGATTTGAGTAAGAATGGCCCTCGTAGGCTCATATATTCCAATGCTTGGATACCAGGGAGTGGCAGTATTTAAAAGGCTTAGAAGGATTAGGAGGCGTGGCCTTGTTGGAGTAGAAGTGACGTGGTTGGAGGCCTTTAGATCAAGCTCAAGATGTAGCTCTTAGCTACTGCTCCACCGCATGTGTGCTGCTCTCAGCTGCCTGCCAAGCCGAGAATGGACTAACCCTCTGAAATGCTTTCTTTTATAAGAGTTTCCTTGGTCACGATGTCTCTTCACAGAAATAAAACAGTGACTAAGGGACAGACACAAGTGATTCCTGTATCAGTCTCCCCAGTAGCTGGCAGCATACTCAGGCCCATGTTATTGTTTTATTTCATGTATTGTAATGGTATGTGTGTGGGTGTGTGTGTGTGTTCACATGTGTGTGGGTGCATGTTTGTGTGTGTGTATCCTGAGGATCACATCAGGTGTCTTTGTCAGTTGCTCCCCACTTTAGTCATCGAGGCGTGGCCTCTCAATTGAATCAAGAGCTCACCAATCCAGGCTAGCTGAGCTAGCCAGCTTATTCTGGGAATCCCCGTCTTTTCTGCCCTGGACTTACGGGAGGGCTGCCACGTCCACTGAGCATTTAAATGGGTTATTGGGCGCCAAACTCCAGTCTTCGCATTTACACAGTAATTCGCCTCCCCAGCCCAGCTTTATTTCAAAACATTAAGTATTCAAGGTGGGCTCAGTTCTGTGTGCCTGTGGTCCCAGTTAATCAGGAGGATCGCTTGAGCTCAGGATTTCAGGACCAACCTGGGGAACAAAATGAAATCTAATCCCCGAAAAGCAGGTCTGGCTGGTTGCCACTGCCCTAAATCTGGCTGCATGTCTTTGTTCTCTCATGCGCTTTGCTTTATCAGGAACATGGGCATAAATAATGAACGCCCATGGATTGCTATTGGTGGCATAGGTGAAATGGCTGCAGTATGACAATAGCCTCAGAGGCCTTTCTCGGATCTTACTTCCGTATACCTGCCCCATTGGCTAAACATCCATTAGTCTCTTGACTTTTCATCTGAATTGATATTGCAATTGAAAATCATATTCCAAAGATGGAACAAAGTAATACTCATTTTTTTTTACAAAGCCATTTTATTGTGTTTACCTTGCGTTTACCTTGTGTTTACAGTGCGTTTCTTATTTATCTGAGAAGTATTATCATCCAGCAGGAGATTGTGCCATGTGTAATGATTATAATTTAGAAATGAAAACCATAAGGTGTCTTTACCCTCCCCAATTTCATTGTTGCTGGCTCTGTTTTTTTTCCCCCTGTCTGTAAACACATATAAAATGAGTAAGAGTAAATGAATTACACAGGTATAATTCCATTGAATGTTCTGGAAACAGTTTTTAGCCTGCAGATCCAAGCTCTGACAGTCTGTGTCAGGTCAGAAGTGCAAGATAGAATCATAGCTCTGGTATTTAAGGTTTGCTTGTTGTTAATTTTATGGGGAACATAAAAGCTAATGTAAAGCATCTGTCACATCCTTGACCCCCTTTACGAAGAAACCTGTATCCACGGGAGCCAGTAACAAGGATGAGGAGGAGGAGGAGAAGAAGGAGGAGGAAAGGGAGGAGGAGGAGGAGGAGACCCCAGGTCTACACGAAGCATCTCAGTAAAAACAAAAGAAGTGCTTATACCTTGAGTTCCCCCTCCCGCTATGTTGATGCATTGATAAGGTTAGGGTAAGTTTCAGTCTATCAAATCAGCGCTCATTAACTGGGCTCATATCCTCTTGCAGGTGCGAGAGTCATAGCCATGAACAAAGCACACAAGAATCCCCCTGCCCCTTTCCCAGAAGCTCACTGATACTGTGACTAAACAAGTTAGGGGGGAAAAAAGTCGCAAAGAACAGTTTCACCCAAAACTGGTTCTTAAGCAGCTGAGATCAGAAGGAGGGAGAGCCCAATGCACAGCTCTGGCCATAGAGACTCCCAAGCCCAGGGGAGCAGCCTGTGCAGAGGTCCTGAGACTCAGGCTTGGCAGAGGGAGTAGCAATACTCACGTGCCCAAAGGCAAGTAAGTAAAAAGTGATACAGACCGAGGTGCAGAGGACCGTGCACTGTAGAGTTTCCTAGGTCCAAGGCAGCCCTGAGGTCCTCTGGGAAGAATGGGAAACCACTGAAGAGTTTCAGAAAGACAAATGGCCCCATTTCAAAAGGATCACAACACAGCTTCATGAGAAACAGGCAGCTGGGCTTTCCACAGGAGACATGGTAGGAAGCTGCAGTAAAACCTGACAAGAGATCATGGCGGCTTGGAGGAAGGTGGCAGGAGGAAGGTGCTGACATGGAGCCTACTTAGGTTGTATGTTGAAGGCAGAACCAACGGAATTTGCTGACAGATTGAATGTAGGGGGAGGGGGTCTCTTCAAGGTCCCATTCTCTGAAATCGTTATTTAAGGTGCATGAGGGACTCTGAGCTGCCTCTTCCCTGATGATGGATGCTCAGCATTACGTCATTGTCCATACTTGGAATTTGTTTCTTGCTTTACTACATTTTGTCTTGAGCACATCTATGATATCTACAAGTCTGCAGAAATATTATTTCTGTGCCTTTCTATTTTCGAACTGCAAATTCTTGCTGCTGTTGCAAAGCATTCCTACAAAAGCTCTGCAGTTCTCTTGGGTTCATGGACAACAGACATGTCCATCCTTCTGCGCACCACTGCCTCTGCGCATCAATTGTGCCTCCTCCATAATCTCCAACGTCTCTTTCCTCTAGACTCTGCTCCGAGCTGTAACTGATTCATGTTCAGCCGGATGCAATCATCTCCACACTGACTCTTCTGTTTTTCTGCTTCTAGAAAACCGGCAGCTAGCAGCCAAAATTATCCTTGTCCAGTTTCATTTTCATCTACTCACTGTCCCTTTGAGAGTTCTTTCTCTCTCTCTCCAATGCACCTCTCTCTCCCACTGAATTTAAACAGTTTAGCATACTCTTGTACAGGATCTCAGCCTGTCCTTTTCGTCTTTAGCACATCTCTATGTAATTTTGGATTCTCTCTGGCAAGCCACCAGGAGAACTGAACACATCAACTAAACACAGGGTATGAATCCAGAAACACCCTCATCCAATTTTCTGGTTATCCCTGCCCAGAACATGAGAATGGAACACAAAGAGCAAATAGGACCAGGAGGGGTAATACTTTACTCTGCAAACTTTGATCTCTTTTTCTTCTTAGTGTAAAATAATCAGTTGACATGATAACACAGAGTCATTTATACAGCTTGATCAATATTTCTGGGCCTGTGACTTCAGAGAATTGTATTTTCTGGCTCCTTTTTGGTTAAATGAAGCCATGTGACTAATTTTGGCCAACAACTTGAGAGCCTTGCTACCATTTCTGATGATGCCCCGCCCCCCCCCCCCATCCCCAGGGGATGATGAGTTCCTGATGGTAACCTGGGTCACTGGTGATGCTCTAAATTACAGAATGGCCCTGAGATGTAGCCATCTCGGCAACCTGGCAGATATGCAGCATGCAGGGTAGACCTTCATTTTCACTACTGAGATTTTAGGACTATTACCCCAGAATAACCTATGTCTGTTGTTGTTGTTGTTTGTTTGTTTTCCATTGTTCTGAGAGTCAAACACAGGGACTCATATATCCTGCTAGGCATGTGCTTTGCCCTTGAGCTAAAGTCCTCTCCCAACCTAGCCTATGCTGGCTTGATTCATTCATGTCGCCAGTTTCTGCAGTGGGTCCTTAAGAATGGGACCTTAAAACCAACGAGAGCTTGAATGAATGACCAGGACTCCCCTAGTTACACCCCAGACTAACCTATTCTAGCTCTGGGGTCCCTAAGAACTATGGCAGGAAGAGGAGGGTCAGCATTAGCTTTAGAGAAGAGGAGAAAACGCTGGTGGCACATATATAGGTGTGTCTAGGGTTGGAACTGTGTTTCCTTTGTGGTATCAGAAAAGAGCTACCAAACACTTTGCCTCAACCAAGCAGCCACACAGCTGGGGTCCTACTTGTTCAGCAAGGAATTTCCATTCCACATGCTGACAGGAAGCCAAAGTGGGAAGGCTCCTCCTCCAAGGAGGGGAGTGCACATGACATGTGACCTGTTTGCCCAAGCCTGTGGTGGTGACACAAACAAGTGTCTGTGCTCACCTCAAGCTAGTCAGAGGAAGCACTTGATGTTGTCTAAGTACCACAGCGTGTCAAAGGAGTGATTTCTAGCTTCCTGTAGAGACCATTAGCTACATTGTAATATCGCCTTCCTGTACTGCCTTTGCCAGGGACATTGTTCCTTGCTTTGGACTTGGGGGAAGGCGAGGGAGAAGCAGGCACCTCCACCTCCCTCCCCATTTCTCTGAAACCCCCTGTTTATAGGGATGCTTTGCTTTTAATTGGCAGGGGGAGGCTAGTGAGAGCTGCTTGCTTTCTGTTTGTGTTATGATTTTGTGACAGTGCGAAGTCAATCTTTGAGCAGTTACAGCTCTCCAGAGCTGTCAGTAACTCAGAGGCTTCAACTCTGATTAAAACTCATGACTAGAAAGAATTACCATAATTCAGTGACAGGCATGGAGAGAAAGCCATGGTGACACTGATGACAATGTGCCAGTGAAGAGGCCACTACAGTGAGTGCCTTACTTCAGCACCCAGGATGTTTTCAGGGTCACCACTGAGAACCATTCTCCTGTCAATGAAAGTGAGCCAGTGTGTGCCTGGCCTGCCTCAGATACTCCCCTTGGCGAGGAAGAGGTACTGCAGTGCTTCTCTACTGGAAGTCCAGCTGTTAAAACAGAAGCTACTGTTTTGGTTAGGGGACCAGCAGAGAAAGGAACTCAAAATTTTTGTCCAATGAGCCAAGTTAATTGTCTGGACCCTTCTGACCACTCCCACTAAAGCCTCTCACCTGGGTGGGGGGTTCTTAGAAACATACAATGCTGCCGCTTCTGTCCTTTTGCCCCCAGACCACAACAGGCGGCTTCCTGTTGCTCTAGCCTGCTTGGGCCCCTGCATGCCTTCACACACTTCTTTCTAGGTGGGGCTAGGTCCTTGTTAAGTTCTTTAGAGCTCAGCTATTAACCCTGCTAACAGATTAGGGCCTGGGCCATTCTGGCTGCATCTTGACCAGGGACCTTTCAGCCTGAAGCCCAAAGTATTACTGCTTAGAATGTAGGGGACACAAGGAAAGGCTGGTGTTAGGGGGAGCTGAGTCTGTCTAATCATATTAGGTAAGCATTGTATTTTTTTTTTGCCTAAGTGGTGCTGGGACATGGTACAGTCTCCTGTTTGTATTGTGGAACTTTGTATCTCTCTACGTCTTTTCAGTCAGATAGAATGCCGCTTCCTCCAGACAATTTCTTTTATTAAAGTAGGTTGTACTGTTTGATGGCCTTGTATGCGCCCACAAGTATATGCGTATGTGCATGAGAGAGAGAGAGAAAGAGAGAGAGAGAGAGAGAGAGAGAGAGAGAGAGAGAGAGAGAAAGAGAGAGAGAGATCTAAAGGCTGTAGGTAATCAGCTGTCCATAGTTCTGAGTATCTGAGAAAGCAATGGTCACTCCATTATTAGGTGGGCAAGCAGATTTTCTCTGCTGAAGTAATGATTTCAGTCTAAAGTCTCCACTCTGTTTTAATCACATATGCATATGAATACTTTGACACACATACACACAGAACATTCTACAGTGGTATGTTATTTTATATCAAAACCAAAAGATTCTGGGATAAGCGGAAATAAGTATTTGGAGGGAAATTTAACAAGTGCAAAAAATATTAAGAGTGTGAACATCTTTGACTTAGCAATTCTACATCTAGAAATTTATCTTGGAGATAATCAGAGACATTTAGGAAGGATTATGTAAAGATAGATGACAAATTCATTAGAGTACTTTTAATAACAAAATAATAAAAACATTCAAAATTTAGGGTTGGCAAGAGGTACATTTATATAACATTGTTGGGTGAATACATATAACTTTTTTTTTTACATTTGTTTATTTTAGTTTATGTATACAAGTGCTTTTGTCTGTAGAAACTTATGCACACTATGAGTGTGTGGTTCCTACAGAGGTCAGAAGAAGGCATCAGATGTCCCAGAATTGGAGTTATGAGGTTGTGAGCCATCATGTGGGCACTGGGAACTGAACCTAGGTCTGCTACAGGAACAGCAAAAGCACTTAATTGCTGACCCACCTCCACAACTCCAACATACATACATATATACAACACACACACACACACACACACACACACACACACTCACACGGAGGTTAGAATCTCAACTGGTTACCTCTTAGTGTTTATGAATGATTTTAAAAATTTTATTCTTTATATTTCAAACTGTTAAGGAGAGTGACTACTTTTCTAGTAAAAATCAAAAGGTGATTGGAAGTATGGAATTTGGTCTGGAGAAATGGCTCAGGGGTAAGGACACTTGCCTCCAAGCCTGACAACATGGATTCAGTGCCTGAGGTCCACATGCAGAAGGAGAGGACAGACTCCCTGAACTTGCCTCTGACCTTCACATGCACTCTGTGGTACGTACATACTTAACACACATACAAACAAATACATGTAATTAAAATCTTTTTAGTATTTAAACCTCATTTGTTCAAGTTTTAACTCAGAAAGCATATTGAGGTATTATGTAATACATACACAAATAGAAAAGGTTGGCAAACACTGGGACTTCCAAAAATTGTGGGGACAAGTTAGGAAAAGCGTTCTGTTTTGAGAGTCACAGAAAAAAAAAGTTGGAATCTCCTTCGGCTTGCAGCATATTATTTATTCCAACCCTTGCTTTTCACTTCTCTATAAAGGAGACAACAAATTATTTCCTAGAGCTATCATGAAAATTAATAGGGAAACATTAAAAAACAGTACTTATTTTCAGGGACAATGTATAACCACTGAGAACTTAGGGCACACAGTGAAAGGCTGATAAAAGGTGAGTCTGTCTGGGGGACACATGTGACAATGTGGCCTTCTCAGCCATTTCTACCTTGTCCATCTTAGTCATCTGCTAGAGTGACACTGGCTGTGGGATTTGCCCCCTCATTCATACTCCGTGGTCACTGCTTTAAAATGCTTATGTAATTATTAGTCAGGTATGGTTCACCATTGAAAAAGGGTTCCTAAAAGACAGGGGGGGGGGAGGGAGGGGGGGGGGGAGAACCAGGCTGCCTGGAGCAAGGGCCACAGAGGGAAGGACACGTTGGTTATCACACGGAGGGCACAGGGATGAATCTAAGTGAAAGCTTCTTTTGTCCTGCCATTCAAACCAGCAGCCCAATGCCTTAGTTGTTGTTGTTTGGGGCTGGAGCAAGTAACTTACAGCAGGTGGTGAGTGAGGGTTTTGGGGGGGAAGGGAGCAGAGGATGGGAGAGCAACAAAGAAGGTGGCTTGGAGGCATGTGACTTGTGAATTGGGTGATTTACACATGACAGATACACTGCGGCCTGGAAGGAGCTCACAATGCCTCCGGTTTCTCCGCTCATCAAAACTACAAATCAAACAGATTCATACAGATACAGGCTGGGCCAAATTAGCACCACCACTACCTGTGGATAAAGGGTCAGGATCTTGGATTGGTTTGGAACCTTGGCCAACCTCCTAACTTCTGTTTTCAAGAACAGAAGTAATTGTAATTGTAGGGTTTTTTGTTTTTTTTGTTTTGCCTTTCTAGTATAAACGTGTAAAAACCATCCTAAAACTCAGCCTAAGATGAAAGCTGTTCTATATCTGCTTGTGATTCTGCAATTAGAGCTGAGTGTTGGGGGATAGTCTGATGTATTTTGATGCTAATTAATAAAAAGCCATCCCACCTGGGCAGGACAGGGAGCTAGGTGTGCCTAAGGTTCTCCAGCTAAAGGAGACAGAGAGGAGAATCCTGGGAAGAAGGAGACCCGAGGACAAGGTCCTGAGAAGGGAAAAGAAAGCAGCCATGGGTTAGATGGAAGAGAAGCACGTGGCCAGCATGGATGGAAGATTCAGCCCAGATGAAGAACATTAGCAAGTATTTGGGATTATATACACAGATGGGAGGTAGCTGGATAGACATTATTAGAGCCAGATGGCGTGGGATTGGGGCAGGTATAATAAACCTGCCCCACTATGAGAAGTAGCTAACAGGATTCATATCTGCCCTGCCCCAGGTTACCTAAGGCTATTTTAAAATATGACAAGCGTCTGTGTCTTGATTGATTGCTAGCCAAGCCTACTACTACTAATGATAATAGATATAAATTAAACAACAGCTGAGCTCAACTGGGTGGCTCTTTTGCTGACCTTGCCAAGGATCTCTCAAAAAAGTACATTTGGTTCACAGGATAACTATGGGCTAGGCTCAGCTGAAGATTGTCACGACCAGGTCTCTTCCTTCTCTGATGATGGCTTTGTCCTTGCCTTCTCCAAACAATCTCGCATAGAAGACAGACATCCTCCGTACCTCCCCGGGACTGTCAAAAATGCAGAAACAGAAGTTTTCTTCCCATCACATTTACAGCCTCAGACCAGAATGGGGCATGCGCAGTATGTGCCGAGAAGCGGGTGTGCCTAGAGGTCATCAATGCGATGAGCCACGTCTCATAGTAGCTGAGGCAGAACAGCCATTTGCACTTTCAGAGACAGGGGAAGCTTAGAGAGCATCCAGCCCAAGCCAGTAGGGAAACAGATCTGAAGGTCCCCATCCACTGAGCTGTATGCATGCTGCAGACTTCCTCTTAAAGAAATGATGCATCAAGAGTCATATTTGTTAAGATTTGGAAGTAGTAGGGGCCAATTTCCAATCACCTTGCTTTATGGGCTGGGCTATTGCTAGATTTTAGACAAAGTGTGCTAGTCTGCCCCTGACCATAAGGTCACTGAGTGGAGCTGACACACAACCAGAGGACCACTTATTTGAGTTCTCATCAAGCCAAGGGAGGAATGTTTCTTTTGCCTTATAGTCTGATAGTAGAAAAGGCGCTTTAGACGACTGAACAGTCTGTCTCCCTCAGAAGAAATAAATGCCAGGTTTTAAAATGGTTAACAAAGACCTGGCAAATGACACTTTCTTCTCTCAATTTTTACTTTTTCTTGAGAGAGAGAGAGAGAGAGAGAGAGAGAGAGAGAGAGAGAGAGAGAGAGAGAGAGAGAGAGAGAGAGAGAGAAGGCTGGCTATCATGCAGGTGCAGGCCTCAACGACTGTCTGTTTCAACACAGCGCCCCTAGTGGCAGAGAAGGAGAATGCACATGCTGTACCCACTGGTACCTAAAAAACGCTTTTATCCTGTAAGACCCCCAGCACGGTGGTCTTAACGTGGAGACCCCCACCAAGAACCAGCGAGACCAAGGTTTCGGTTGCAACACGCAAGAGGCTTTATTGTAGGGGGACGGGTACCCGGGCGTCTCAGTCTCTGGAGAGGCTGGCGCGCTGAGCGAGTCTTTTTGGGGGCCTTTTATAGGGATTTTAGCGGGAAGCGCAGTTACAGAAGCGAGAAGCATAGTTACAGGGCTCTGATTGGTAAATTTAAATGAGGCGAGGTTATGGTCCGGTCATCAGATGGGAACAGGGGAGTTTACCCGTTCCCTGGGCCAGATGGCCAACCATAAATATCTTGTTTGACAAGGACAAACTGTTTCTGTTATCTCAGCACGCTTTTATCTTTCTCCTCTGGGCCCCAGGCCTTATCTTATCCCGGGAACCTATTATTCTAGTCTTGCCTTGCAAGATAGCGTTACTGCTGCTATGCTTGCTATGGCGGGTGCACAGGGGAGGGGGTCTTACATTCCCCCCTCTTGTTGTAAATTGAATGAAATCTTTCATTCAATGACCTCTGGTTTTACCTGTTGGAGCTGTTGGTATTGTTGGGTTAGAACCAAGGCCTGTACAACCGATAGGCGGTCTCGGATGAATTGCATCAGTCTGTTAAGGAAGGACGCAGGGCCCAAAAAGTAGGAGCAGGATAATAATTAATAAAGGGCCCGTTATGGTAGATATTAAAGTGGTGAACCAAGGAGCCTTATTAAACCAGTTTTTATACCAAGTTCGTCCTGATTTAAATTGCAACTGTCGCTGCTTGAGCCTTTGACTCGTTGAGGAATCGGAAGGGGTCACAGGCAAGGAACCTTGGGGAGTAATGAGATTAAAGGGGCTGATGGTTACTGGCATAGGCGGGAGAGGTGCTAGGACAAGGGGTCTGGCAGGTGGGCCTTGTTCTGGAAGGACTTTGTTGGTCCTACAGGCACTGGGGAAGGACTTGTTAGGGTCAACTTAATTTTAAAAATCAACCCAGGGTCTTTCCCCGCAGCATATAAGCGCAATCCCCAGTTGTTTCCTCTAAGCCAGCTCTGATGGTCTCATTTTCCCATGTTAGTGAATCTCACGGCTATGGGGTTGCAGTATCTGTTTTTACAAGGCCCATTTGGGCTATTGCTGTGGGCGCACCTATTCTCAGGGTATTTATAACTATCTCTTTCTCCCTGGTTTGGCCTGTCATAGCTGTTTCTTTTTACCGTGATCAGATCCCAGGTGGAAGTAGGGATCCAATGAGCCTTACCAGTAGTTTTACAACCCCATGCAGCACAATAGAAATCAGAGGTCCCTTCACACTTGTGTCGAAGCTTTTAACTGTGGCCCTGACCAGGGCAAACATAAAATTTTGAGGACCGGAGGTTGGCCCGGTAGAACTGTCCTGAGCACCTGAATGTGCTCCCTATCCCACCCGGGACACACTGTTTTTCAGCCAGTGGTTTAGAGAGGTCTGTGTGGTCGGGGAGATCCCAGGTGAGCGATCCAGCCACCAACTTACAAATATCTGGCATTAGATCCGGCCACCAAGTCCATGGGGGGGTGCACTGCAGTGATCGACCAGACAGTGTTCCCCTCTTTATTGATCACCTCCCAAGTCTGTTGCATCGGGGCATGAGGGTTGTTGTCCTGACTCAGGGTCGCGTCCGTGACGCAGACGCAGCTTAAGAGGATTATCTCCAATCTCGAACTGATGAGGAACTGTAGGGTCTCCAACGGCGTAAGCGTCCTTTAGCTGTTCCCAAATCTCTCGCCTGATCGTCTCGAGAGCCTTTAAACGGGCTAAAAGATGGGTGGAAGGCACAAAACTGTCATCAGGACGTGCCACACTCTCTAGGATTTCAAACAGAGGTGGTGGTGCACCAAACAGTATCTCAAAGGGTGTCAGTCCCAACGGTCCAGGCGTGTTCCGTACCCGGAACAAGGCAAGGGAGAGAAGGGCTGTCCAATCACCCCCGCCAGTCTCTAAGGTCAATTTTGTTAAGGTCTCCTTTATAGTTCTATTCGTCCTTTCTACCTGTCCTGAGCTCTGGGGTCTATAAGCACAATGTAATTTCCAATTTATCCCCAATTGTCTGGCCAGTCCCTGACTTACCTGGGCGACGAAGGCAGGCCCGTTGTCCGACCCAATTACCTTAGGTATCCCGAACCGGGGAAGGATTTCTTCAAGTATCTTCTTGGCCACTACATTTGCCGTTTCCTTTTTCGTGGGAAATGCCTCGACCCACCCCGAGAAGGTGTCTATGAAAACTAGAAGGTATTTATTACCATATCGGGCCGGTTTGACTTCAGTGAAATCAACCTCTCAATAAGTTCCAGGTCGATCTCCCCGCAAGCGCTTTCCTGCACAGTGTCTGCTGGAACCGGCATTAGTGAGAGCGCAAGCCTTGCAGTTTTTTTTTTTACCAGATCCTCTGCTGTCTTTTGTAGTCTGGGGATGTGATAGGGAGACTTATTGACCAGTTCTGTCATCTTCTTGGGCCCTAGGTGGGTAAGGCGGTGTATACTAGCCAGGTATTTTACCCCTCTTTCTCTGTGAGGATTTTTTTTTCAGGAATCCCCTCAGCCTGTTGGGGCATAACCTTAGCTATTAGAATCATTGGTCCTTGTGCCGCCTCTTTGGCCATCTGGTCAGCCATTTGGTTCCCCCTTTTTATAGGACCAGTCCCTTTTTGATGTCCTTGGCAATGGATGATCGCCACCTTGCGGGGCAAATGAACAGCCTCTAATAAACTAAGAATTTTTTTATTTTTTATTTTATTTTTAATGTCTTTGCCAGCTGAAGTCAGCAGCCCACGTTGTTTATAAATCGCTCCATGGACATGAGCTGTTGTGAAAGTATACCGGCTATCAGTGTAGATATTAATAGCCTTTTTCTCTGCCAGTCTTAGTGCTTGGGTCAAAGCAATAAGTTCAGCTTTTTGGGCCGACGTCCCTTCTGGTAAACTGCTGGCCCAGATGACAGACTTCCCGTCCACTACTGCTGCCCCAGCCCTCCGCTTACCTGCTACCACAAAGTTACTTCCGTCGGTGAACCAAGTTTTTACCCCAGGCCACGGCTGGTCAGTGAGGTCTGATCAAGTCCCTGTTTCTTCAGCCAGTATCTCTTTACAATGATGAACTGGGGTCTCGCCAGCTTCGGGTAGCAAGGTGGCAGGGTTAAGGATGGCGGGCGGAGTGAAGGTCACCCGCTCTGTCAGCAACAAGCTCTGGTAGTGGGTCATCCGGGCGTTGGTCATCCAACAGTCTGGTGGTTGTCTGATAATGCTCGAGGGCGTGGGAGGCCACCACCATCACATTTTGGCCCATGGTTAACTTATCGGCATCTTTTACCAATACAGCAGTTGCTGCTATCGCCCGCAAACAAGAGGGCCACCCACTGGCCACAGGATCCAGTTTTTTTTTTTGACAGATAGGCCACTGGGCGCTTCCAGGGTCCTAGAGTTTGGGTGAGGACCCCCCTGGCAACCCCTTTCCGCTCGTCGATGTACAGAGTAAAAGGCTTGTTCAGATCAGGCAGTGCTAGGGCAGGGGCTTCTAGCAGTGCCTTTTTAAGGGTCTCAAAAGCCAATTGGTGTTCCTTAGTCCAAGTGAACTCCCCCCTTTCTCTTGTTAGAGGGTATAATGGGGCCGCCAGAGTGGCGGACCTGGGAATCCAAAGCCTGCAGAATCCCGCGGTCCCTAGGAATTCTCTTACCTGGCGAGGAGTGGTTGGGGTCGGGATCTGAGTCACTGTTCGTTTCCTGGCTTCTGTGAGCCACCGTTGTCCATCTTTTAGGGTGTATCCCAGATATGTCACTTCAGTCCGGCACAGTTGTGCCTTTTTGGCAGAAGCCCGATACCCCAACTCACCTAACTCAGCCAGGATTTTCTGAGTCCCAAGCTCGCATTCTTCACGGGTCTCTGCAGCCAATAGGAGGTCATCTACATACTGTAGAAGAGTCACCTGGGGATTATTAGCACGGAAAGGGGCAAGGTCCCGATGTAGGGCTTTATCAAATAGGGTGGGGGAGTTTTTAAACCCCTGGGGCAATCTCATCCACGTAAGCTGTCCAGTTTTTCTGTTTTCAGGGTCTTGTCACTCAAAGGCAAGCAGGGATTGGCTGTTAGGGTGCAATCTCAGACAGAAGAAGGCATCTTTGAGATCAGGTGGCAGTGTTCAATCTTCTCTGGGTCTCCTTGGCCCCTGCCTTCTGTTGTCGCCCAGGTTCCCTGTCTGCCTAGGCCTGCCTGTTCCCTGACGCCTTCCTTCTCCTACCACTGCAGCCAGTACTCTCGTCAGATTCTTTTCCTGCCTTTTTTTTTCTTCATCCTCAGCTCTCTCTTTCTTTCCTCTTTCCTCATCCTCAGCTCTCTCTCCTTTTTTTTTCCTGTTTCACTTCCTCTGTCTCCTTTTTACGATAAACTTTCTCAGCTTCCTTCACCACATCCCTGATGGTATAATCGTGCAATCCCTCAATGCGCTAATGCACTGTAGTTTCTTCCTAATATCAGGTACTGACTGTCCAATGAAAGCCATGATTACAGAGGCTCGCTGTCCCTCTGACGTAGGGTCAAAAGGGGTATATCTCCAGTAAGCCTCCATGAGCCTCTCTAGAAACACTGAGAGGGGCTTGGTCGTTCCCTGCATGACTTCTCTTACCTTCGCCAAATTGGTGGGCCTCCTCGCGGACCCTCTGAGACCTGCCACCAGAGCCCGGCGGTAAATGGACAGCCGTTCCCTACCTTCTGCCGTGTTGTAGTCCCACTGAGGACGGGTCAGGAGGAATCCTTCATCTATTTCGGCCAGGGTCTGGACGGGGTGTCCAGCGTCATCTCGGATATTCTTTCGAGCCTCGAGGAGAATTCTTTCTCTCTCCTCGGTGGTGAATAAAACCTGCAGAAGCTGCTGACAGTCATCCCACGTGGGTTGGTGGGAGAACATCAGGGACTCTATCAGACCTGTAAGTCCTGTAGGGTTCTCTGAAAAAGGTGGGTGGTTAGTTTTTTAATTATAGAGATCAGAGGAAGAAAAAGGCCAATACTGTAGGAGTTGTAACGCATTTTTTTGCCTGTCGGGGCCGGCCCGACAGCACTAAGGGGCAGAGCCACGGTGGAATCAGGCCCCTCAGGGGTGGCTCCAAGGCGGCTCCCAGTGCCCGCCGAGGGTCCATCACCCATTGCCCCGGAAGCCGCGGGCAGGGCTGAGGTTGGGGCTGCCGGCTGGGGAACTCGGGGATATGGTGGGAGCAGGGGCATGGGCCATTCGGCGGAACAGAAAGTCTCCCATTTGCCCTTGCGGACTTCTACTGACAGATTGTGTGCAATGACACGGACCTCCTTGAAATGCTGTAAGGTAAGGGTTAATGGAGTGGCAAGAGTCTGACCCATGGTACCAAAAACATAAAACGAAAGACAACAGAGGACAGCCAGACACAAAAGACCAAAAACAGCCTGCGCGGGACGCTTGTGCCAAAACGAAAACAAAGCAGAGGTTGGAGACACAGGGGGTCCGGATTCCCCGTCTCCCAGATGAGGCGAATAGCCTCTCAGATGGGCCGGAGCCCCAAATTCGGATGGGACGGAGAGTCCCTACGGAATCCCGCCGGGACGTCTCCCGGAGGTACAAGGAAGAAGTCCGAGTCCGTCAACTCCTTCTTGTCCTTGCCAGATTCAGAGAGTCTGCGCAGACACCAAGACACGTAACGTAACGATTAACAGAGAGACGAGAGACGAAAGACGAAAGAACAACAACGACTAAGCCGGCCGGCACAAAGGCTTACCTCCCGAATTTGGGTCGGTGGTCCCTGGGCGGGGGTCCCGATCTCGGTGGGACCTCCAAATGTAAGACCCCCAGCACGGTGGTCTTAACGTGGAGACCCCCACCAAGAACCAGCGAGACCAAGGTTTCGGTTGCAACACGCAAGAGGCTTTATTGTAGGGGGACAGGTACCCGGGCGTCTCAGTCTCTGGAGAGGCTGGCGCGCTGAGCGAGTCTTTTTGGGGGCCTTTTATAGGGATTTTAGCGGGAAGCGCAGTTACAGAAGCGAGAAGCATAGTTACAGGGCTCTGATTGGTAAATTTAAATGAGGCGAGGTTATGGTCCGGTCATCAGATGGGAACAGGGGAGTTTACCCGTTCCCTGGGCCAGATGGCCAACCATAAATATCTTGTTTGACAAGGACAAACTGTTTCTGTTATCTCAGCACGCTTTTATCTTTCTCCTCTGGGCCCCAGGCCTTATCTTATCCCGGGAACCTATTATTCTAGTCTTGCCTTGCAAGATAGCGTTACTGCTGCTATGCTTGCTATGGCGGGTGCACAGGGGAGGGGGTCTTACAATCCTGAATTCTTTTAATCTTTAGATTTTATGGAAACACCTCTCTATTTCACGATATAGCCATCACTGTTAAAAAGGCAAACACAATCACTTATAATTCTCTTCACTTATCCTAGGGATACCCAAGGCTATTTATTGTCCTCCCCGCCTCTCCTGGGGACATCTTTGAATTGATTGTGCAATATCAATTATGCCTATATTTTAAGGGTATTTGTTATTTGGAGGACTGGAAGTCCATCCCCATTGTCCATGAGGAGAAGGGCACACTTTCCTACTTACACATTTTCCAATGAGCTCGGAATTTCCTTTCCAAGTCCGTCCTTTGCACCCTCTCCCTCAGTTGTGGGAGAGAGCTGCACTCTTACTTGGTAAAGCCCATCTACTTGCAATGGGTGAAGATGTCCCCAGACATCCTCACATGCTTCTCTTCTGCCGGCTCTTCTTGCCCTCTTAGATAACTTGTCTCAGGCCTCGAGTCCTTTGACCAGTTGTACACCCCAAGCTCCTGCTGCCGGCCCCTCCCCGCTCTTCCTAGATGGTTCTACCCATGGATTCTGTCATTGTCCACATTCTCATATTCCAGAATCATCTTCTGTAAGGAGCGCAACTACTTCATTGAAGGCCAGCAACCTATTTTTTACCAGCTCCCTGGATACATTTGAACAAATGCTCTGTGGTACCTCAAATTTAAATGCATCAAACTCCTACATCCTCCACAAAATCTGTTTCTCCTCCTGTGTTCCCAATCTTAACGCCACCATCTTCTCAGTCACCTGAGTTTAGGGCTTTGGAGTCATATACGACACCTCCTCCTCCTCAATTCCCAAGTCTAGTTGCCCAATCTGGCTAAATGCAGCTCTAACACAGAGAGAGAGAAAAAAAAATCTGTCTCCTCTAGCCCAGACCCTCAGCGCCTCTTGCTTAGATTTTGGTGAGAAACCCTGACTTACAGGCAGATGCCTTCTTATTTGTCCTGACAAAGGAGACAGGAGGCTCTCCTGTCCTTTCCTCTTCTCCTAAGGGCATTCATTCTGCCACGAACTCTCCAGACCCCTGGCTCCATCTAAACCCAATTATGTTCCAAATAGCCTCTTTTCCTAGTGTTATCATGCTGTGGGGTTTAGGCTGTAACATGTAGATTTGGGGTGGACACAAACATCTAGTCCCCAGAAGCCTTTTACACACATGCCCTCAGTGGTCCCTCTCACTTTCAGTCTTTTCTCCCCTCTCCACCACATCTTTCAGAGCTGTCGTTCTGAAACACGTAAGTGGTACACACTACTGCTTTGGGCAAAAGCTTTCAACAACAGCTCCCTGTGTTGCCACGGCACCTGCGGCAGGGCTGCATCCAGGCTCAGCCTGGCTGTCTTAGCTGCTTCTCCAAAGATGCTGTCCTTCTTCCCACATCCTCTTCCTGTTCCCCTTGCCCAGGCACTTTCCCCATCCAGTTGGCTCCTTTTTTTTCTGGCCCTCCTCAAATGTCATAGCTTTGGTAAAGCTTCCTCTCAGATAGCATTAGTCACTTCTCTGTGATTTATATGTCAGTGGTTTTAGAATCTGATTGCGTATCAGAGACACCTAGTGTACTGGTTAGAACTTTCTAGAGAAACAGTGCCTATAAGGCACACACTCGCTCCCATTACCTCAGAATTCAGTCCTATGTGGAAGCAGAGTTGCTGAGATGCCATTAGTTGAGATGAGATCCGCACAGTGTGGGGGAGTCTCTGATCCACTTTGACCAGTGAGTGTTCCTATAGAAGAAGCTGAGTGTAGTGGCACACACCTTTGACCCCAACACTCCAGGGGCAGAGGCAGAGGTAGAGGCAGGCAGAACTCCACCACCTCTCAGCCAGCCAGGACCACAGAGAAACAGAAACGACCATGTGACAAAGAAGTTAGAGACTGGGGTTTGCAGCTACAATCCAAGGCATATCCAACACCATGACCAAACTGCTAGACCAGTGGTTCTCAGCCTGCCTAATGCCCCAAGCACAACATTTTTCCATTGCTCCTTCAAAACTGTAATGCTACTGTCATCAAGCAAATTGTAAATATCTGATCTGCAGGATATATGAAATGCAACCACCAAAGGGGGCGCGACCCACAGGCTTGAGAGTCACTGCAAGGAAAGATTCCCGATGGATTCAGAGGAAGCATGGCCTTTGATTGCTTACTTACACCCCCTAAAGTTCTGGTAAGCCAAGGAGCACTTGTTATTACTATGATGTTCCCAGGGAATGAGTGAAATAGCCAGATAAGGAGAGGCGCCAAGAGGAAGGTAGTTTGCTAACGCCTATGCGGGATAAGCCAGAACTGGTGGTTCATTCTATATGGGGGGAAAGAATGAGCTCAGACTCCCCCTGCCCCCCAAGTCCTTTAATTTGAGATCTTTCATTTGCAGTACCCCGTGACACATAACTGAGTCTGCCTACGTAAAGAGCCATTCAGAAAAGATGCCCTAAAGTGACAGCCGGTGTCATTTCCCAAGCGGAGAGTCGCAGACTGAGTGGAGATGTAAAAAAGCAGGTAACCTCGGGGATCCTCCTCGGAGCACACTTCCTGGTCCCCCAAACTGAAGCTGTTTGCAGTAGGCTCTGTCAAGGTCAGTGAGAGGCGCTGCCTGCTCAGCCATCTGCCCCTCGCTCCTTGACGTCTTTTAAAATTAAACTCCACACCCTGTGGTAAAATTGCCCTCGGTCTATAAATAGCAGGCTTGGCTTGGATTGTCCTGCAGACACTGCAGAGGAGGAAGGGTGTCAGAGCAAAGAAAGAGGAAGGCCACAAGCCTGAGGACACATTTCTCAGATGCTTGCAGTCCCTGAGGAGCCCTCAAGAATTCTCTGCGTGAAGCCTCCCCTCCCCCCACCATACCCCCCACCCCTGCTTCTCTGGTGACTTCCTTGTCCAAGATCTCGTCTCTGCTCACGGGAGCAACCCCACTTTTCCTTTCCTCCATATTTTCCTGATTCAGTTTGTTTTGGATCAGCACATTGCTGCAGGGTTACTGTAGGTGTACCAGCCCCTTCCTGTAGACCCGGGACACACTTCTAATTTCAGTCCCATCATTACTGAATTAAAACGGAAGCCTTCTCCCGGCACACATGGTTCTCGGTGCTTCCTACAGCCACGCTCCTGTAATATGGTAGTACAGTTTTACAAGCCATTGGCCCCAGTTTTTATAGGCTGTTACAGCCTCACACCTGCTCTCTGGGAAGGACTCTGCTAGCTTCCTACAGTCTCTAAACTCTCAGTCCACCTGACTGGAAGCTCTTTCCTTCTGCTGGCTGCCTGGCTGCCACACTTGGGTCACCTCATCATGGCTGTCACCACTCTATAGTCAGCAACTCCCTGCCAAAACTTCCTGGGCTATTTTTTTTTAAAGTGTTTACCCTTGTCTAGTCCCCGATGCCCTCACTGCTCACATTCTTCCCTTCCCTCTGGCCACGCCATCACCTTCCTACCCAAGGCCTCATCACTGGCCACAGAGCAGTCTTGCAATCCAGACCCTGCTTTTGTGCCCCTCTGTGTAAGCACAGGGAGGTGAGCTTTGTCTAGGGACGGGGGGCTTCTGGCTTCACCACAGAGGCTCATCTTCTGAACTCTAAGCTCTGAGTTCCATTCTGGAACAAGCCTCGCCATTATATATGGTGGCCTCACTCTTCCCAGGTAACTTCTCGAAAAGGCAGGTGCAGAATGCACCTGAGGGCTGGCCATGTCCCTGGACTCTCCTGTCTCAGAGCAAGTTTCCCTTTCTGCTCCTCTCACCAGTTCTGGGATGACTCTGAGACTGACTACACTAACCACAGGCAGGTGTTGCCTGCCCTCTGCTCCCCAGCTACAGTTCCCTGGCATTGGAAAAGCAGGCCAGAGGCACTGGCAAGATGACTCAGTGCGCTAGGGCAATTGCTGCCAAGCCTGATGACCTGAGTTCGGTCCCTGGAATCCATGTGGTGAAGGAAAGAATCAATTTCCCAAGTTGTCCTTTAATCTTCATGTGTGTGCTGTGGGGTATGTGTGCTCCACACACCCCGCCTACCAATAAATAAATGAGTGTAAAAAAGAAAAGCAAGCACCTGGTGCAGTGACATATGCCTGTAATCCCAGCACTTAGGGAGGCAAAGTCAGGTGGGATTTCTGTGAGTTCGAAGCCAGTCTGGTCTACAAAGTGAGTCCAGGACAGCCAAGGCTACACAGAGAAACCCTGTCTCAAAAAGCCAAACAACAACAACAACCAACCAACCAACCAACGAACCAAACCAAAGCAAGCATGGTAGAAAGGTCAGCATATTGGAATGCCCCAGATGCTCTGGGTCCCTCTCTGGGTGTCTAACAGGGGCTGTTTGCAGAGCTTTCTGCAGAATTGCTTCTCAAAATGTTTGGCTAGGTAGAGCAGGCTAGTATCCCCAATCAGTCAAGGAACTTGTGATGAATTCAGACTCTCAGGCCCCTTGATCTACTGAATCAGAATTTTGTTTGACCATCATCTCTGGCTTCTCAGGCACATATTTCAGGGTGCAGTGTGAATGTCCACAGGATTGTCTTGCAGGTGAATGGTATTTTGTGCATGTGAGTATGTATGTCTGTGTGTGTGTGTGTGTGTGTGTGTGTGTGTGTGTGTGTGTGTGTCTGTGTCTGTCTGTCTGTCTGTCTCTGTGTGTGTGTGTGTGTGTGTGTGTGTGTGTGTGTGTGAGAGAGAGAGAGAGAGAGAGAGAGAGAGAGAGAGAGAGAGAGAGAGAGAGAGAGAGAGAGACTGTAGAAGTAGAAGCCTTCACAGAGTCCCTGGTGCAGCAGTAGGGACACCTTTAAGAATGTGAGCCGGCTAAGAGCATTTGGAGGTTATCAACATGTCAGCAAAGCAACCTCTTTATGGGGATCATTTAATTAATGTTAATTGCTCTTGGCCTATTGTGTGACTCTGGCAGGATTTACGGAAAATCACCATTATCTACAACCCCATAAAAGACTCATTGCTTTTAGAGGCCTTGTAACTCATGCCTGGAGACACCTCCTGATACTTGATGTATTACCCAGTTGTACAAAGACTGCTGGTGTTTGCATACTTCTCAAAGATGTCCAGGTCCTTCGTGGGAGGTGGGGCTGGGGGCTGGAGAGGCAGGGTGTGGCCAGAGAAAGAGCCGCCCCGCTCTCCACATGTTACACACTGAGCAGCAGTTGGGGAGAATTTGCTTTAGAAAGAGAAATGATCTACCCAGTCTTATTACCCAAGTCAGTGCTCTCATGGACCTGCATAAATGGCACTGTTGTTGCCTTCGGGGCAGTGAATGGGTGGTGAGCACTGTGTCCACACCGTTGTCACATCCCATCCTTTTCCTGGGCTCTCACGGGTCAGAGAGAGGGAGAGGTAGGCTAGAAACAGAAGCGGTGACAGGTGATGGCTCTTGAGGAGCTGCGGCCTGATCGCAGAAAAGCCGTGTCCTTCCCAAGCTGGCACCTGTGCGGTGGCGGCTGCTGCTACAGGGGGTCAGGGGTGGCCGGGCTCCCCTAAGTGCTGTCACAGTCCTCTGAGAAAATGAACACGTTTGTCTTTCAAGCTCTGGTCTTGGTTTGTGTCACCCCCTTCTCTTACTGTCTCCGTTTGTTTCATTTATAAGTGACAGAGTTGTGTGTTTTGAATTCTTCACACTCCGCTTCAGTTACCTTCAAGAATAACGTATTTCCTGTATTTATTGCCCTGTGAGAGGACTCGGGCCTCTAGAGCTCCCATCCTTCATACTTTGGAAAAGCGTCCTCACATTTATTTTTCTTAGCAGGAAGGCTCTCTTACTTTTGTGGCAAAAGAGCAGGGGAAGACGGAGGCAGTGGGATGAAAGAAGACAGTAAAGAAGACTGCAAACTCCTCCCTGGTAAGGCTGACGAGAAATAGAGCATACACAGAAAAAGTGCTTGCTGTAAAAATGCCCCTATCTGCTTAGAGCAGCTCTCCAGTGCGCTTTCTTTCTGAGAAATGCTTTCTTTTAAGATTTATGTATTTATTTATTATGTATACAATGTTCTGCCTGCATGCAGACCTGTCTGCCAGAAGAGGGCAGCAGATCTCATTATAGATGGTTGTGAGCCACCATGCGGTTGCTGGGAATTGAATTCAGGACCTCTGGAAGAGCAGACAGTGCTTTTAACCTCTGAGCCATCTCTCCAGCCCCACTTAGTTTTTCTTAATAAACTGCCACTGTTTCTACCACTGTCCACATGGTGCTGGCTAAATTCCTTGTTCTGGGACCACAGAACCTGGAACTAACTCCCAGCCCCTGCCTTCCGGACTCTGTGTTCACCTGTAATAGTTTTAACTTTGGAAACAATCTCTTTCATAGTTCTAAATCCTTCTTTACCCTAATGTTTTCCATTCCTTCCCCAAGCTGAGAGCATCATTGGCTTGCTCAAGACCAACTCTTGCATATATTCCCCGAGTTGGCCTTAGTTTGGATAAGGGTGGTCAGTTTCTTATTTACCTTTTCAATTCTCACATAAAATCATGGGAATTAGGTGGGTCTGATATCTTTAAATTTTTTACTACACTTAATTATTTAGTGTGTGTGTGTGTGTGTGTGTGTGTGTGTGTGTGTGTGTGTGTGTGTGAGAATGAGTGAAAGACAGAAACAGAGGGAGAGAGGGGGGAGGAGAAAGAAAGAGAGGTGGAGGGGGAGGAAGAGGGAGGGGAGGGAAGGGGAGGGAAGAGTGTGAAGATTAATGAGACAACTTACAGGAATCTGCTCTTTCCACCATGTAGGTCATAGGCATCAAACACAGGTCATCAGGCTTTGTGGCCGTTGCCTTTACCAGCTGAACCATTTCACCTAGCCTGGTCTAGTGTTTTAACACCCCTTTCACAGGTGAAGAAACTGAGGTTAGGGAGCAGGACTGGGGCTGGGATGAACAGCTTCAACCAAGCAGAGCAGTTGTTGTCACTCAGTGTAACCCCGGCACTGTGGACCTGGGCTCCAGCTTCGAGGTACAGAGGTAGCCATAGGACTGTGTCCTCTTACAGGCCAGCCCCACCAAGGCCTCCGCTGTGCAGTGCTGCCCTTGTTCTAGGCAGGGAGATAAAGGTCAGGACTCCATCGTGCGCGGCATTTCCTCTTGAGTTTGGTTTGCTGTCCTGGCACGGGATGGGCCATCTGGGTGCTGCCCTGACAGTGTGGGAGTGTCTACCAATGCATCTGGAATTCCCCACCCAGCCTTCTGCAGGGGCTTACGTTCCACCATGACCCCCCCCAACCCCCCAAACCCCCCAAACCACCCCCACCACCACCACCACACACACACATCTTTCAGGCTGTATGGCGCTCGGGATGGATGGCTCACTTTTCAACCCTCACAGGCACGCGCCGTCTGTGGACTCTCACCCCAGTGATTATTTTCTCTGAAGCCTAGTTTCACTGTCACTCGCCATTTGCTCTGCATCCCATGCTTTGCATCATCTGATAATCTGGCCATCTGAATTTCTGTCACTTCACTCCTTCCCATCTGGAGATGAAATGACAGAGTTCCAACATTTCCCAGAAAGGAGAGACAGAAATGCCTCACTCGCTCACCCACTCATGGGATACTGAGCACGTACCTTACCCATGGCCTCAGGTCTGTATATAGGGGTGGGGGGTGGGGGTGGGGCAGAAAGCTGCTCATGGCTGATAGCCTCGTCTTCCAGGAACCAATGTACTAGCTGCCCAGCCCCCCAGTGAAGCAAAGCACATTAGGAAGTAGGGGATCATGCTGAATATTAAATTTCTTCTACATCCTGTTAGAACTGAGCTCCATGGCAGGGCTGGAGTCAGCCTCCTCTGCTGAGAAATCCCCAGCTCCTCCATTGACTGGACCTGTGGGTTCTTAGGAAGGATTGAATTTGTTTCAGTTTGCATCATTGAGCCTGGTTCTCTACCCTCACTGAGTTACACGAGGTAGTTTCACTTTTGGGCTGCACCATGTGGCTTGCTTTGATCCAGCGGCATTCAGGAGAAGTGGGAGCAAGTGAGTCCTCAGTCTACTGCCAAGGGCTGTTACACAATTTCTACTCTTTGGGCCTCAATTGCTGTCAAGTGAAGATCATGTCTTCTTCTTCTTCTTCTTCTTCTTCTTCTTCTTCTTCTTCTTCTTCTTCTTCTTCTTCTTCTTCTTCTTCTTCTTCTTCTCCCTCTTCTTTGTTTGTTTTGTTTTTTGAGACAGGGTTTCTCTGCATATCCTTGGCTGTCCTGGACTCACTTTGTAGACCAGACTGGCCTCGAACTCACAGCGATCTGCCTCCCAAATGCTGGATTAAAGGCATGCGCCACCATGTCTGGCCTGAGAAGATCATGTCTTGGCTGGCCCACTGGCCCAAGGAAGGTACAGGATGGTAAAGATCCAGACCAGAGACCTTCAGTGTATAGCAGTCTCCCTCAGGACAGCTCAGCCTGTCCTACCTGACTCAGGTGACGGACAGAGGGCAAGCAATCCCTCCGGCAGATGTGTAAAATAAAGTGGTGGTATTTTAAGACACAGAAAGCTGGAAAGATCTGTTGCACAGCGTTGCTGTGAAGATAGACAATGCCTCCTTCGCCTGCTGCCTGCTTCTCTCCGGGGCCTGAACCTCTAGGGTATTGCTTACTCTCATTGTTTTCATAAAATGAGCCATTGGCAAACCTTGCGAAGGATCAAATAGTAAATATTTTGTTGGGCCCATGCGTGGTTGCCTTTTCACTTTTGGCTCTTCTCTTTCTCCTTCCACCTCAATCTGGGCTTGGCTTGGATTCAGCTCTTGAGCTATAGTTAGCCGACCCTGCTATAAACGACTAGAAACGGTCACTGGTAAAGATCTTCACACTGAGGGCCAGGGCTCCTCCAGACACATCCAGATGCGCTGTCTCATTTTGTTGTTCAAGCATCAAAACAACAGTCGCAGACAAAATATTTCCGCAGACACAGCTGATCCCGCCCCGACCAAACGACTAACAGCCTGTGCTTCAGTAATCCCAGGTCCCATTTTCTCAGATAAGCTTGACCCTGGGAAGAGGTGACAGCGTAGAGGTCTGTCGGATTTCTTTTTATGACACAGGACCTATGACGTTGTGACTTTAAACTGAGTACTCCAGACGGTTCTCACAGCATCTGAGGCCAGAGGGTCAACAATGAATCTTCCTGGGTCATTGCTTTTAATAAAAGATTTTTGGTTTAAGGGGGGGAATAAAAACCCAACCTCCATGACCATAAATGATAAGCTAATTTCAAATGTTTTAAGATAAAAGAGTGAACAGCACAGATAGAGATCACATGAGGTTTTAAGATAGTGCAAGCCTTTAAAAGATATTTTTATCTTTGGACCCGTCCTCAACCTCAGTTGCTACTTCTTCTACCTTTTTATTTTTTATTTTTTGTTATCAGAGGATTTTGTTGGAGAGGTTAGAGAAATCTCCTTTCCTCTCCTCTGCCATCATTTGTATCTTGAATGTCCCCACAGCATGCATGTACTGAAGGCTTGGTCCCCAGTGCGGAGGGGGGGGCGGTATTGGCAAACCATGTAACCTTTAGGAAGTGGCACCTAATGGGAGAAAGTTAAGTCAATGGGGGTTGTGTCCCAAAGGAGATGATGACTTCTGTCTTAGGGTTTTATTGCTGTGAGGGGACACCGTGCTGGAGAAGGAGCTGAGAGTTCTACATGTTGATCCAAAGGCAGCAGAAGAAGACTGTGTGACACGCTGCGCATTGCTTGAGCATGTGAGATCTCAAAGCCCATGCCCCACCCCCACAGTGACACACTTCCTCCAACAAGGCCACACTTCCTAATAGTGCCACTTTCTATGTGCCTATGGGGGCCATTTTTTTTTCAAAGCACCATAGAACCTCAGCCCCCTTCTTTCTATTTCTTTGACTCTTGGCACCCGTGAGGTTATGAGATAGATGCCTTCTCCCTCACAGCCGCAGGCTCAAAGCAATGGAGACAGGTAATCAAGGGCGGAAATCCCTGGAACTTGAGCTAAACAAGCTTTCTTCTTCTGTTTTCCTTTACATTGTTACGGCAACGTAAAGCCAACTAACCCTTCTTTCCTTCTGTCATTTACATATTTAATTAAATTAATCTATTCTTTAGGGAAAGCACAACTAGACTGCACATACAGGATAGTCTTTCTGGTCTCTTCTTTCAGCCGTCCCTTTATTATTGCCATAGTCTTCTTGTTTAGGAAATGTCTCAACTAGAGCTCAGGTTCAATTTCTCTCCTTCTAGACCAAGCTCCAGACTCTTGGGCTTTGAGAATGCAGAATTCTCTGCCCCAAACTTTGTATGATGTGCGCATCCTTGAGGTGACTGAGAGGTTGGTCTTTGCTTGGAGCGGAGGGGAGATGGATGACAGTCAGGCTTGTAGACTGTGGAGAGTGGAGGCCCTGCGGGCCTGCAAGGGGCAGGGCAGAAAGAGAAGTGGGTGTGTAGACAAGACCTCCATTTTTATTCTTGTTATGTTTTGTTTTGAGACAAGGTTTCTCTGTGGAGCCTTGGCTGTCCTGGAACTCGCTCTGTAGACCAGGCTGGCCTCGAACTCACAGTGATCCACCTGCTTCTGCTTCCTGAGTGCTGGAATTAAAGGCGTGCGCCACCACACCCAGCTTCATTTCTATTCCTGATCAGATTCCACATGTGCCCACCCACATATGAGAGTCACTCATATGAGTCTCAGGCTGTCCCATTGAGCTGCTGCAAAGCCCTGAAGAGTCTTTTTTTGACGCAGAGGAGACTGGGTTCTGGCTTTAGCTTCTTCTAGTCATTTCCTTTCAGCGCGCGCGCGCGCACACACACACACACACACACACACACACACACACACACACAATTACATTAATTATTTTAAAAATAGATCAAGCGATACAAAAGCCAAAAGGCACAAAATGGAATATAGTAAATATTAGGGCGCTTGTCCACTCTTGCCCTCATGTTCCCTCTTAATTTCTCTCTGTGTCTGATACATCCCTCACGAAATCTTTAATCTACAAACAAGGGTCCATTGCGCACATGTATCTCGACAGCGTTCGGTCTCCGCACAGGCACAACCCGTCTTCCCCTCCCCTTCTCCTCTTGGCCCCCTCCCCCTCCTCTTTTAGTATTTTTTTGTTGCTCCCTTGTTTTCTGCGCATGGTCATGCTGTGTAGCTTCAGCTGCCCTCAAACTCGCCACGTAGAGCAGGCTAGCCTTGTTCTTCGGAAGAGCAGGCTAGCCTTGTTCTTCGGAAGAGCAGGCTAGCCTTGTTCTTCGGAAGAGCAGGCTAGCCTTATTCTTCGGAAGAGCAGGCTAGCCTTGTTCTTCGGATGCTTCTTCCTCAGTCTCCTGGGTGTCACATCCCTCTCACGAGTGACTTGAGCAAACTGAAGACATTTGGATGGAAACCCAGCTGGAATTTACCTGAAGTAAGAAACCTATGGCCACTGATGAAATCTCTCCTGCCATCTATTTTGAAGTACCTTATGAGTTATGGTGTTTATATATTGATTTTTAAAAAAAAAATCAAAAGAAGCATCCGGGGAGGGAGAAGCAGGCAGATCTCTGTGAGTTAGAGGCCAGCCTGATCTACAAAGTGAGTCCAGGACAGCCAAGGCTGCTACACAGAGAAACCTTGTTTCAACAAACAAACAAACAAACAAACAATCAAAAGAAGAATATTTCATGTCCTGTAAATCAGTTTTTTTTTTTGCATTCAGTCACTTGTTCCCTCCCCATTCCTTTCTCCCTCCATCCATCCCTTTCTTCCTCTCCTTCTGTCTTTGTCTTTCCTCCTTTCTTTTCTCCCTTTCTTGTTCTCTGCCCTCCTCCTTTTTCTTGAAAAGTGAGGAAGGGAGGAAGACTAGGCCC
The DNA here is from genome assembly GCF_964271855.1 of Acomys minous. Classification (NCBI taxonomy): domain Eukaryota; kingdom Metazoa; phylum Chordata; class Mammalia; order Rodentia; family Muridae; genus Acomys; species Acomys minous. The sequence goes on along the minus strand of NC_140499.1, from coordinate 57,917,212 downwards.
GGCACGTGCTGGACAACCCTCTGCTGCTGACCCGCGTCCCAGCCCCATTTCTGGCCTCTGCAGCAGCGGCAGAGTCGAGACAGCATGGCAGATCTCTAAAGCTGTTCATCATTTCTATGTGACTCTTTATAGGGGGAAAAAAACGTGTTGACCTTTGGCCTAATGACAAATGCACTTTACCACTTTGACCATTTGAAAATTGGCAATGGGAGTTTATGGGCAGCATGTCTTTTCCTTGGGAAAATTAAGGAACTCCCCAAAGTACTTGCCTCATTGGGAGAAATTTTTGACTGGGCTAATTCTAAATCAAAAAGAAAATGAATTCTTTCATCTTATTTGAAATCCAAAAGCCAAGATGCTCTAATTATCAGAAGTTATTTAAAAGTTCAATCAAAAACAGACTTGCTAATGGACTGGTGTGAATAACTTCCTAACCTTTCTTGTGAGGATGTTCCTAATTTAGAATTTAGCTTTACATTAGCAACTAAAATATTAAAGACAGTTTTTACTAAAAGGAACTGACTTTTGGTCCCTTTCATTCTCAGAGATGAATTAGACAAATGGTCTTTTTTTTTTTTTTTCTGATCTGGAGCTGAGCAGAAATTTCAGAGACTGTGATTCCTTATTCATATGTTATTAAGGGACAGATCACAGCTAACAGGGTTTTTTTCTATATATATATTTGAAAAGTGAAAGTATTACACATATAAGAAAGACTTTTTTTTCCCCTCGCAGACACAATAGTAATAAATCATTGTTCCTCTGTTTCCATAGGGAGTGGTTTCAGGAAACACACGAATGCCGATCCCTTATATAAAATGCCAGAGCGTTTACATATAACCTGTGCGTGTCCTCCCATGGCATTTAAATAATCTTTCCCCTACTTATAATGCCTAATATAATGTAATGCTATCTAAATTGTGGCCCTGTAAATAGCAGTATTGTTTAGGGAATAATGCTAAGGAAAAACTTTGTACGCGTTTAGTATAGATAAAAGCCCTCTCCTCCCCCCACCCCACAATTATTTGCCTCTACTTGAACCCATTGATATAGGGCCAGCAATGGAGGGCTGACTGTGTGCGCTTATAGCTGTTTACAGCCAAGGTCTTAAAGTACCCAACATATAAATAATACTAAGAGCTTCTAAACAGTCACTAGAAAAGCAGGAAGCACCGGGCCATGGGGAGTTCGAGATTTCAGATCGCACGACTAGTCTAAGGGCAGTGAAAAGCAGTAAAGAGGAAGAGCAAAACCAGCAAGAAACGTGGCGAGAATACAAAGGATTCCAACCACCAGCCTCGCTCACCTTGACTGGCCCTTGAGAACTGCATGTAAGCGGGGTGAGGGGGTTGGGGGGGGCAGGGACATCAGAAACAATACGGTTCTTATGTAGGAGTTAAAAATGGTGGACACAGTCTGGCAAGCTGCCCATCTGTATCATCTCTGAATTGTTTTGCTGAGCCTGAAATAATCAGTATTTGATGCGTTGGGATGTTCCGCGAGCGTTAAGGCAATGCAAGGTTTTTTTTGGTTGTTGTTGGGTTTTTTGTTGTTGTTTTTGTTTTTTCTTTTTTGGCTTTTGTTGTTTTTTGTTTTGAGACAGGGTTTCTCTTTGTAACTTTGGCTGTCCTGGACTTACTTTGTGGCCTCGAAGTCAGAGAGATTTTCTTGCCTCTGCCTCCCTGAGTGCTGGGATTACAAGGAAGGGAACTGAGATTCAGAGCTAGGACTTTGCCCAAGTTAGTGCTCAGCGTTGAAGCACTTACCAGACATTTCAAAATACCAACAATGCTTCAGATTTCTTCCACAATTATGAACTGAGAGTCTCCTTTGTGCACGGTGACAGGCAGAGAGAAAAAAAAGTAAACCAAAACTGTTGCCCATGGGAAGCCTATAATTTTGTGGTGGTGATGTAGAATTCAAAGTCAGCCAGCCAGCCACACAGATAGCATCGCCCACAATGGTTGAGGGACCTTAGGATGGACTTGTAGAAGTTAGACACATGCACATGGGGCTATTCAGTATCCTTTTTTTTTTTCAGTCAGGACTTTTAAACAGGAGTCAGATGCAAAATTAGGAGTGGGACCTGTGGATGTGGTTCTAAGTGCTAAGGTGCTAAGCATTTCCTTGAACTTCTAAAATAGGAGACACCATTAGAAAACCCACTGAGTGTCTGTCAACATTAGCGGCCTCAAAGGGTTTATCAGGAGGGCAAACTGATGGACGTAATGAAGTGCGTTATTAATATCACAGATTTATAATTTAACTTAATCCTTAAATTAAATTAAATTATTATTGTACTGGCACTGAACTGGGGCAATTTCACATTCTGAGCAGGCACTCCGTCATTAGGCTCTATCTCCAATTCTCCTTTTAGTATTTATTTTGAGGCAGGGTCTCACGATGTTGCCCCGGACTGGCCTTGAACTCATTGTACAGACTCGACAGGTCTTCAGCTTCCTGCGTTCCTGCTAGAAGCTTCTATGCACCCAGGATGACAGGCCTGCTCTACCAGGCCTAATCAAAACCCTCCATCCAGCTGAGACTAGCTTTGGTGAATTGTGGAATATTTTTTCTCCTAAATAACAAATGGTCTCTGCACCATTTGCTGAATAATGGATTATTCCTTTCTCCCATGAATTCGTGAAAATATTCATGATCACTATTTCCTGTGTGTCTGTCACATGCCAGATACTTTGATTTATTATGTAATGGACTTTCACATTCCTTAGGTGACCCAGAATCAGAAATTCTTTCTTTTATTTGGTCAGTTCTCCATCTAATGAATCTGACTGAGTAGAGGAGATTTTCACTGTAACACTCGAAATGCCAGCAGTTTGTTTTCACCGCCTCCTGGGCACTTAGAGGCGACCGATCCGTTGAATCACCCCACAGACTTTGCCTACTTGAAAGGCCATGCCAAGTGATAGTGACAGTGCCTGGAGCAAATGTGGCATGCTCCTTGTGGTATCCTTAGTTCAGGATACAGGGGAGTCCTCATCCTCAAATGCTCTTTAGCGGTGTGGGTTTCTGTGTCTCTTTCTTCTCCTTCCCTTCCCCAAGTTTGGTTCTGTTCCCTTCTCAGAAACCCTGGAAGTTACCGAGTGCCTTCACGAATCCCTCTTCTGCTCCGGCATGCTAAAGTATACCTCTGAGGCGTGTAACTCAAAGCCTTGGTTGCTAAGTGTAAGATGTCATTAATTTGCAAATTCTCATTTCTTAAAGATAACACGTCTTAATCCCTATTAGGTTTTTGTCAATCAATATGCAGTGAGAATATTACAGTGCTTAGAAGTATCCTGCATAGCCAGGAAGTGATAGATACAGAATTCAAATCCAGATTTGAAGGTTCCTATTCTTACTCTATGAAGAATGCTCACATTATTATAATATATCATACATGTACATATGAATTATACACACACACAGACACACACATGCACACGCACATGAGTGCTTCTCTCACCTCAGCAAAAAAAAAATCCATATATTTTTAGTCTCTGCTTTTATTCTGCTCCATTGGTCACGCCTTGCACAGGCAGCAGGCTGCTTTATTTGTTGCCACTTAATTTTTTTCTTTTTATTTATTTATTTATTTTTTATTGTCACTTTATAATAAGTCTTAAAAACCCAGTATAACAAACTCTCCCTTCTTTTACATCTTTTTTTCCTTGCTGGACCATTCATTTTTCTAGATAAGCAGCGTGTTTTGCAACACGTCCTCCCAATCTTGGAAGAACACATTAGCAGCTGCAATTCAAGGGGCACCCACCTTAGTGCTGGCTTTTCCTAACGGGATTGCAAGGCACTCAGGTCCCACATGGGAGCATGCGCACACTTCCATACAAATGCCCAGTTACAGAAATGTACACGTTTTGCATCTAGTACAGAAATGTACACATATTTCATCTCTTCCTTAGAGAAAGCCTTGTTCACATCGGAAGATTTCAGAAACCTCCAAAAGCAGCAACGGAAGCAGAGTGGGCTGACCAACAGACTAAAAGGCAATGCCATGATGCGTGGCAGGACCCACTTAGTTTATCTGAGCTTTTACTTGCCACCGCTTTGTTCTAGAAACAAACGAAACACTGCACGATTCTCTTTGAGGCTTCTAGTTTTTCTCCCAGATGTAACGGATGTTGGGAAGGTGGTGGGGGTGGGGCTGGGGTGTTCTCTCCAGGCAACACTCAGAAAATAATTCCCAAGAGACTATCTGATTTGCCTGTGTGCTTCATTTTCCTAGTGTGGATCCTCAGTAATAGGAGGTCTGGCTAATATCCATGGTCCTGGAAGAATTTCTTCAATTATGGAGTTGTTGAGCCTCTGTTAAGGACCGATGACTCTCACAGGCCCTGCCTAGCCCAATAAGCTAAGAGAGTAATTTCCACCTCTGTAGGTAGGTGTGGATTTGAGACATATATATTTATCACAAGTTAATGAAAAGCTCGAGGTTTTGATCCGGGAGGACGCCAAGCTCTTTATTCTCTCTGGCAGAAAAAACATTCAAGTACAAACATCCTTGTAAGAATCCCCATAGGAAACCCCGTGCATCTGCTCAGATTAAAAAGGCATCAACTTATTTATTTCCTCTAATAGAGAGGGACTTCTCTCAGCACAGAGTTCTCTCCTGGAAGGCCAGTGGCTTGGTTCTGGGAATTGAGAGATGCTGGCAGCATTGAGAGTGATGCTCTTAGCAGTAGACTCTGAGGGTGCACAAGCACTGATATAACCACACGCACACCGTGCTCTGGAATCCAGCTGCCTTTGTTGCAGGCCCAGACTCCACAGTGCCGGGGAGACTCTAAGGCTCAGCACCTTTATTCCAGATTCATGGTTATTCTTTGGTGCCACAGTGCACGCAGGCATTTCCAGCCTGCCTCAGTTAGATGGCGGATAGCATCAGATGTGGAATGCAGCTTGTAGCAAGCTGGAGTGTTAACTTCTCCTCCTAAAATTAAATTGAGGTTAGCCTTGGTACCTTCTCCTGTCTCTGAGAGCTGTGCTGCATAATAAAGTGGAGCTGAATGCTGCTCCCAGGAAATTTATACCATTTTTGCAGGAACAGTTCTGATTTAAGAAAAAAAAATGGAATTGATGAACAGAGAGCTAGTCATGTCCTAACTGCATATAATCTCATGAACCACTCTCCAGTGGAGTCCATAATTAACTATTGGTGAGCTACACGGGAGCGTTTCCTGGCTTTCACCAGCAAGAACATGGCAACCAGTGCCACTGGCTTCTGAGGAGACTGTTAAGAGGCTGGGTTTGCTCACCAGAACCCCAGTTCTGCTTCGAGTTTGCTCTAGATTAAAGCTTGGTTTTTTTCTAGTTGGAGTGTCAGTGACTTGAAATGAATTCTCCAAGGCCAGTCTGGGCATGCGCAGAGAACAAGGCCAATCATGGAAAAGCTGAGCTGAGCACGCCTGGCGTGGCTGTGCCCCAGCATTAGGAGAGCAGAGATGGGTGGAGCCTGTGAACCCCCTTGGCCAGCCAATGAGGAGGTCACATTCAAGGAGAGATGAAGAGGGACCGGAAGTCACCTGATGTCCTCCTATGACCTCCGCATGCCCACATGGGTATGTACATCCACACAGATACATGCACATACAACACACACACACACACACACACACACACCCCACAATGAAAGGTGACCCGGAAGGATGAGTGACAGATTTTCTAACGTGACTGGTCTTTAGCCATACTCAGTAAGCCTCCAGAACTAGGAAACCCTGGGCTCATCTAACACCATTGTGAGGGAAAAGGACTTGCTTTGTCTGCTGAGAAGCTGAGCTTTCCTTCTGATTCAGATACATTAGCGCACACAGTTGGTCTTTTTTCAGCGTTTCGAAGTTTCAAATGGATGTTTGGCAACAAAGACCCATCGCATTCTTTTTTTCTAATTGCGAGTTCTGGTGTTAGTGTGTACACAAAATGCCTTAAGAATCATCAGCTCACAAGAATAAATTAATAAAGGAGAAAAAAAAGAAGAAAAAAGAATCATCAGCTCATGATGCTATCTGCTATCATGTGTAAGGTGAATGAATGAATGAATGAATGAATATAAAATGAATTGCTTATGACTCTACTGTAAGAGTAGCTACAGAGAAAAGGGGTCTTAGTTCTTAATAATATCACCTTGCCGGGTAAAGTGACAAAAATAATTCTTCCATTTAATGTTTTTAGAATCCAATGAAAATGTGTCACCTCGATTTTCTTCCCCCTTGGGTAAACAATTAATGGTTGCTCAAAGAGTAATGGAACAGCCTATAATCTTAATTGAATAAAACCCATTTCTCTCTTTTTCAAAATTGAAATCCAAAATTTAAATTGAAATCCAAAATTAAAACAGGTTGACATTCAAAACTTCCTAAAATACCGTTCATCAGCTAGGATGAAGTCCAAGTAACTTGAGTTATTTATTTCATAAGAAAACAAAATTGGTGTCTTCACAATTTTGATGGGAGCCACATAGCTTTAAAATGGCTGTTGTTGTTTTAGTGTGGTGGTGGAGGATCTCTGGGAAGCCCTCTCTCTCACGTGTGGAGAGAAGACAAAGCCAGCCAGGCGTGGCAGTGCACAACTGTAATGCTAGCAAATGGGGAGCTGAGGCAGGAGGATAGCGAATTTGGGCAGCCTGAGGCATACATTGAGACCCTGTTTGGGAAGAGGGAGGAGGAGGAAAAGGAATGCTACATCATATGTGTTCGATCTTGAGGATTATCCTGCATTAAAAAAAAATAGACATCAAAATGGTGACAAAATGGTGCCTACTGACACACAAACTACACAGGTGAAGATGCCACAGCATATATATGTCTTGACTGCACTATGGATGGTGAGAAAGTTGATCCTCTTCAGCCATTTCTTCATCATTCCTAATGGGGTCGAACTCAAATACCCACAAAAGGAGATGAAGAACCAACATACCACACCCTCTGCATGTTCATAGAAGGCTCTGGAATTCAGTAATTAAACTAGATGCTGAGTTTTGACAGCAGCTTTGGAGAACTCTCTTAAAACTTGCTGTTTACTTGATATTCCAACTGAAGATGCTCCTTAGACCAAAATGGTAGCCACTAGCAAATCTCTTTCTCCTCCTCCTTCTTTGATGCAGGCTCTTTCCAAGTAGCTTGGCTGTCCTAGAACTTGCTATATAAATGAGGCTGAGGCAGGTCTCCAATCCATGGCAATCTGCCTGCCTCTGCCTCCCTAAAGATGTGTACCACTATGTTCAGCTTTATTAGCATGCTCTTAAATTTGTGTTTTACAATTGTATAAATTTAAAAAGTCAATTCCCCACTTGCTCTTTTCCAGTCACTCAGTATCAGTGTGTGACTGCAGGCTACCACACGGGACAGCCCAAACTCTCAAACATTTCCAACCCTGCAGGAAGTTGTGTTGGTGAAGAAAAGAAATACTTATCAGTTGTGTGACAGGCGTCATAGTTGGTATGTATTTTTGCTTATCAACCTTAGAAAGCTACTGTCATGTGTCCAAGTCATATAACTGGCAGAGGGCAAAGCTAGGACTTGAAGCAGTTTCTTCTCACTCCAAGGTCACCGCCATTTCCTATGCATAGCCAAGTGCTGACTCATCCTTTCATTCACCCACCTTAAGGATGGAGCGGCAGCGTATTTGAGTAATTATGCTAGAAAGAGCATGTAGCAACAGTTATTGAACAAACTAGTTTCTCTATTTACCAAGCCCCCGATTAGCAGCGAGAGCTACGAGAGTCAGAGGGATGAATCTGGTTCTTGGTTTCACACTACTTAATAGCCTGGTAGAGGGGCCCAACATTAAATATACAATCACACAATTAATTATCAGCTACCATTGTGACAAACATCTAAGAAGAAAGCCCATCTGTTTTGGAAGAGACATCCAAATCCCATGACGTAAAAATAATACCAACAATTACCAATAAAGCTTTAGCTCCAATGCCCTGTGAAATTCAAATTAGTAAGGAAAACCTAGGATACTGTTGGCTTCCTAATTGATGACTGCGCTGTAATCTTTATGCCCGGTAAACAGGGAGATCTATTTCATTCAAGGTCATCCTGGGTTGATACGACCAACTTCAATTTCATCTGGCTCTCCTTGGTACAAGTATTGTTGAGACAGAAAGCTACGACCAGCTAATTTGTCAGCATTACAAAGCAGAACCTTTTACTCATAGCTCTTCTCTCTCATTGAGCCTTCCCAGCAGCTGCCACTGACATATGAACCTCGCAGATGAAGGTGCCATGGCATGGCTATTTCTTGACTGCTCTGCTGAGGGTAAGATAGTGGGCTAATGCTTCTTTTCAGCCATTTCTTTGTCATTTCTAACAGGGTCGAACTCAAATACCCATAAAAGGAGATGGAGAGCCAATATGCCACACCATGAAATTTAAAAGGCTAGGAAAAAGGGGGAAAAAAAGTCAAGGCCATAAACTGTTATCATGCTCAATCCTCTTAATGCTAGTCTATTAGTTTCAATAAAAGAACAACAGGATGTCCATCACTTCGTAACATGACACGCCTATTATGTCAATACGATTAGTTTTTGTAATGTGTTCATGTACTGGTTACAGTTTATAGAAAAATTGATTTCACAGAATCAGAGAAATTAGAATTGGAAATATTCTATTAGATCACGAGACTCACCCCCCGGAGGCTAGTGTAGAATTGGTCCCTACTTCCCAGCGTATTTTCTGGAGTGGTTTTTCTATCAGATTTTGATGGGCTTATATATTTATTATAGGCTGGGACTATGTTCCACTAAAAATTATACCAATCCATCTGAGAAATAAAATTCTAGAAAAATAAGCATTTGCTGAGTGCTAATTTTACTTTGGTGGGTACATTTTTAATATAGCAGTGTTTATAGCCTCTCATCTTACAAGAGGCAGGGTAGCAGCAGTGGATCATGGGTTGGCATTATAATCAAGTAGTAAATTTACATATCTTCAGATGAGGAAATTTCCCCAGACCAAATTTCCCATCAGATTTACACAATATGTGATAGGAAATTTTGATTCCCCAAGAATGGCTTATTTTCTATGTAAGAAACTGAACCCGGTGCCTCCTGAAAGTGCCTATGATCACACACCTGAAGGGACTTCCTGCGCAGTGTATACTGAGCCAGGACTCTGAGAGAGATATTTGCGAGAGAGTGACAAACACAGCCCTGAACTTGGGGGCTGGCGTGGGCTATGGCAAGGGACTCCTCTTGTTTTGCTACGACTTCCCACCCCAGCTCCTCTTCCCTGTCTCACTCTGTTGTGGCTGAGAGAGGAGAGGAAGGGAGGGCGGGGGCTGGCCTGGTGAGCCCTGAGTTCTACAGAGCCCCTCCATCTACAGATGAGTGAATGCGGTGGCTTCTCCAGGTGAAATTTACACCCAATCGTCTATATCCAACCAAACCAGCAACTCCCGGGGTTTCTCAAGTTGGGCTAGGTGGTCTCTTCCTCTACTTCTACGTTCCTTACCTCCTTCTCACCTGGTTCCATCCATTAACGATGTTGGGGAAAGGACTAAGATATGATTTTCCTCGGTCTTTCCTAGGGTTCCTTTACCTCTTTTCTCTTTGTGGAGACAAAAAGCAAAAAGTTATGTGTAGTCTAAGCTGGTGGGTGGGAGGAAGGAATCAGGCCATGTGTGGGAAAAGGCAGGGCGGAGGCAGAGAAGGGTAATGTTCGGCCAGACAGTGCCCGACCCTGCTTGGCTCCGTTCTCACAGCCCTGTCCGGGAGCCCAGGCACAGTTCTTGTTCTTCTGGGATGCAGTGATGAGGATCACGTCTGGAGAGCATCCCAGCGAAGGCCTGCTACATCTTCTCTACACCTGCGTGCTAATTGAGCAAGAACACCCAGGTGCCGAGCCGGAGGCAAGAATATGCGGCACATTATGCAAACAAGCCATTTTGCATGTCCAGAAAGAGGTGCTATCTATAGCGCTGTTTTCCTGAACTCTCCAAAATTCAAGAGAATGCAAACTGAAAGCTGGCCCAACAGCGCTAGACCCAATTGCTCAGCGTGGTGTGCCCCTCCAGCAGATGGTGAGGTAGTTCCGGTAAAGGTGTGGCCAGGTAACTGAGGTCTTACTGAGCAGTGATCAAGGCTCTCTCTACCTTGGCTATTCAGTGAGCCATATGAATTTACAGTACTTCCTAATCCCGAGCCATATCCTAAACCTATCGGATCCAAATGTATACTCATGTTTAATTCCAGTGATTTGTTTGCACATGAAAGATTAAGTCGCTCTTGCACATCCCAGGAATTCCCTGCTGGTAGCAGCCCAGGTCTTTATTTAGAGAAAGGACCGGCTTTGCTAGCCCACTGGGACTCTGGATCTCATCCTCATTTCAGCAAAAGCCTAGGAATGGGACGCTTCCCTCCCTCAGTGTACCCCTCCCCCTTGCCCCCCCCCCCTTTTTTTTAAACTACTCCCACGTTTTTTTCTTTTCTGGAGGCTGTCCTTTCTGACTGCATTTGCTTCTGGCAGAGCTGACATCCAAAAAGGTGAGCACCTGATTGAAATTGGATAGGGGCTCCCCTCTTTCACCCCCCCTCACCCCCCCATCCTACCCTGGCCCCTGCCACCACCAAGGGTTGATTGATTCTTCTGAGATCATTAGAAACAAGAAGAGCACAAACATGGGACTGGTAGGCTTGTCCTCCTAGCAGGTGTGGGGCCTGTGTAAGGACCCGTGTGAGAGTAAAACCAGCCGTACCTTCCTAGACCCGTGTGAGAGCAAAGCCAGGCATACCTTCCTAGCACATGTAGAGAAGACCCGTGTGAGAGCAAAGCCGGAGGACTTAGAACTGAAAAACAGAGACAGAGAAATCATTGCCCCAGAAGTCAGGCCACCCTTGGACTTCAGCTTGAGTGAGCCCACAGCTTAGCTTAAAGCAGTCATAGGTGGATTTTCTGCTCTTGGTAGCTAAAAGGATGGTCCAGACAACACAGCCTTGAAATTAGATAGTCTGTTCTCCTAAAAGGGAAGCATTTATAACTGGACACATGAGAATAAATGAGATGAATATATTCATCGTGAGGTTTATAACCTAGATTTTGACCATTGTGTGAATGGATTTCTAAGATACATGTATGTATGCATTTAATCTGAGCCTAGTTAAATGTAGGTGGTTTAAAATGTTTAGACACTTCTGGGCCCTAAATACTGGTTATCTATATTGTAAAACAGCAGCAGGCTATATTTATTTTCTGGATTTAGAGGCAATGTGTACAGAAATTAATATTTAAATTTATGCCAGCTAACATGCAAATTAGCATGGCATTGGTGTTTTACAACCAAGAGGATGGGATTACAGCAGTGACATTTCAATGGCACTGATGCTTTGATGAAACAAGACAAAGCAGGCTAAACTGCAGATGGGATGGTTCCCTTGAAATGGCCAATGCAGGTGGGGAATTTATGGCTCTGTCAAGGGTTCGAAAGCAGAAACCAGCATCTCAACTTAAAATAGGGGTTTAACCATTCATTAATTCACTCAATGAAAACACTGCAACTTCTCAGAAATGATGTGGCTAGTAAACACAATCTACAACCCACACATTAAAAAAAAAACCAAAAAAACAAAATGTATTTTTATTTCTGCCAAACATCAAAATTTAAACCTACAATTGTTTGCTCTGGTGTTCTTTTCACTGAACGGTTGTTATTCATTACTGGTCATACGTTTCACTATTATATACGCCCTTTAATGTGTGTGCTGTGTGCTTACATATTTCAAGTTAATCAGCTAAGTTAAGCATGACAGAAACTTGACGGCAGGTAGTAACTTAAATGAAGCAGAATTTTTAAAAAGTAAAATAAAATGCCTGAGATTGACTGTCTGGTGGGGCTTCTCAGTGGTTAGTGAGGGCTGAAGCTCCCTCTAGGGTTCTGAAGCAGGGAGCCTCGTATGTTGCCTCTCATCCTCCAGGTGGCTGCTGGGTCTCTGCCCTTAACAGCCAGCTTCTCTGCAACAGGTGGAAGAAAGAAAGATTTGCCTCCTCTCTTCAAATGGAACTCCCTGAACTATCCCCTGCCCAACCCGAAGTGTACCTGGGCCATACCTAGCTGTGAACGAGGCTGGAAAATAGAGCCTTTAGCTCAAAGGCCATGTATCCAGGGGAAAAAAATTATTATTTTGTTAACTTGAGAAACAGAAAATAATTGTGCTTTAGTTTGCATCTTAAATGTGGCCCCATGTGTTAGAACTGCAGTGCCAGAGGTTGTGGCATACGCGCGCCTTTAATCCCAGCACTCGGGGGGCTTAGGCGGGTGGATCTCTGTGAATTCGAGGGCAGCCTGGTCTACACAGTCAGTTCCAGGACAGCCAAGGCTACCCAGAGGAACCCTGTCTCCAAAAACCAAAACCAAACCAAAACAACAACAACAAACAAAACAAAATACGTAAATCAAGCAAGCAAACAACCAAACAACAACAAACAAAACAAAACAAAAAAAATGCAAACCAAGCAAACAACCAAACAACAACAAAAATCCGAAACGGGCCTGGGGTGCCTCCTAGTGACCAAGCTATCTCTCCACTCCCCTTGCTTGCTTTTTTTCCATTAGCTCATCAACTATGATCAGCTTGAGTGTGGACTGAAGAGAATGCAGTAACTACAGATTTGGTGAGAAGGAGAGCTGTGAGCAATTAATGCAGTCTTCGGCAGCCAGTGCGCATGCGTCAAGTTACCTTCGTGTCAATGAATAGGTTTAGGAGCATCTGGCTCCCTTGAAGCCGGTTTCAATTCCCACCAAAAGGCCTTATTTAGGTGTATTGTTTGGAATATTTTATTCTGGGGAAAGATGGTATTCTCAGCAAATTGGAACTCTCTCAGGCAGTTACACATTTTTTTTTTTTTTTTGCAGGTTTCCAGAGTATTGCTAAAGGAATTACATTCAAATTCTAAGTTACACGTAGCTGGCAAACTCTCAGTTGAAAGTTGCTTGGAAAGAGGATTTTTTTTGTTATTCCTTAGAGGACAAGGTAGAAAAACAGGTCATGAGTTTTACGCTGTCGGAATGGAGATGTAATTCTACATGTTTGTCTCTTCATTCACCCAGAGAGCAGCGGGGCCAGGAGCCGCGATAAAGACTATCCCAGTTCAAAGCTGGTGCTGGGAAGACAATTTCAGGCTTTCTCTCTATTTAGTTCAAATGAGCCATGCATGGGGACGGGAAGGCTGGAGTTAAATTAAACCACAACCAAAAATACCAGGGCGACACAGCGAGGTATTGAATTGCATCTAAAAAAAAAAAACATATGTCTTTAAAAAGCTGTGATTGTGGCAACCTTCTTTTTCTGTCATGCCCTGCATAACACATTTTATCAGTATTGGTGGCAAGACACTGACCTGACGAGGTTGTGATTCCTCTAGAGGGGTGGAATTATGCAATCTCCTACACAGACACACGAGACTTGCAGGGTGGAGGTGAAATAGGACTCCACAAGGCTCTTCACATGTCTTGTGTCCTGACTTCCCACTGGTGAAGTAGGGACTGCTGTTTTATTGAAGTAACCTGCTTGGCTGTGGAGAATGGCCTATTTGTAAATAAAACCTATTAATTCTAGCTCTTAGCTGGGGCTCTTTCAAGAGCAGAGTCTGAGAGGCCTGGGAGTCAGTTATTTATTTTGGAAGTGATCTCAGGAAGCGGGAACCAAAATCTAGATGGAGCCAGAGAGGTAGGACGACCTAGTATGTGAGAATGTTCCTGAGAGTGCAGTATGGATTAGCAGGCTTGATTCTGTCAAGACTTCCAGAAATGTGTGCAGCTTCATCTCAACATCATCTGTAGGCAGAATGGGAGCTTGGAACATAGATTTCAAGCCTCCGTCTCTATTGGTTGGTTGTTTCTGCAGGATCATCAAATAGCATACTCACCTGACTCGCAGGTTGGGCCTTGATCTCAGTCCTCCGTGCCATAAAAAGCCGTGTCTACTGCTGCCTTTCAGAAAGGCCCAATGGGAACTCTCATAAGACCTTAGCTTTTGCCTTGAGACAGATGGTGTCAGAGCAAGATGAAGCTGAGATGGCCTGGGTCACTTACTGTTCATCTTAGTCACAGGTGGGCTGATAGGGGTAGGGAGGCTTTCCGGAGGGGATGGCACAGCTATCTGCTACAGTCCCTCACTGTGATTTGGAACTCAGCTCTATTTAGCAGTTTGATGTAGACCCTGTGGGCACAATCAATGCATCAGATGGTGCTTCTTAGTGGAGGATGCAGTTTTCCATCACTGTCCATGGAGTGCTGCACAGTGAAGACTAACATCACAATAGTAGCTCATCTGCGGAGATGTGGTTTAGACTCTTGGGTTCCGTCTCCTCTCAGATCCCATCCTGCTTCCTCCAGACATCCCTTCTGTATGCTGCTGTCTCCGCCCCAGGGCAGGGATGGAGGCAAAGCTGCAGCCTTTCAAATGTTGCCCCTTGCTAGATCCTACTCCATCACCATTCCTCATGGAATCTGAGGAGGAGACCGTTGGCCAAGATGAGTTTTACGGATCCATGTCATTTTGATTTTCCCACACAGTTTAGTCTCCATCATTAACTGGAGCAAGGTCTGGAAGCCTGAACCACTGGGAGAGAACGCAGAATGGAAGAACAATTCAAGTGTTTTGTTTTGTTTTTTTACTCTTTTGGCATTGTGCTTGTGGATTTTTAAAAATTTTTTAATTATATTAATTTGTTCAGATTACAGCTCAATTGTTATCCTATCACTTATATCCTCCCATTCCTCCTTCTCTCCCGCTTTCACCCTATTCTCCTCCCCTAGGTCTATGACCAAGGGGACCTCCTCCCCCACTATATGGTCATAGGCTATCAAGTCTCATCTTGGTAGCCTGCTTATTCTTTCTCTGAGTGCCATCAGGCCTCCCCATCAAGGGGAGGTGGTCAAATATGGGGCACCAGAGTTCATGTCAGAGTCAGTCCCCACTCTCCACATAACTGTGGAGAATGTCCTGTCCATTGGGTAGATCAGAGTAGGGGTTCGATGTTTACTACTTGTATTGTCCTTGGTTAGTGCAATAGTTAGGGCCCCAATCCACCTGTAAAGATGCTCTTCTTGTAGGTTTCTAGGACCCTCTGGGTCCTTCTATTTCCCCATCTCCTATATTTCTCTTACCTAGAGTCTCAGTAGGATGTCCTCACATCTATTTCAATCTCCTAGTAAGTGAAGACTTTCATGGGACATGCCTTTTGGGCTAGTGAGAACAATTCAAAGAATCAAGTGTTTGTTATTGCTGAGGCTGTATTTCCTGAGTGGGTCGGGCAAAAAAACTTCGGCAGATGGGTGTGGTGTCATCTGCAAAGGCTTTGCCATCTTAATCTTCTCCCTTCTCCTACTTGATTCTTCACTGAAGGACCACATGTGTCCTTCATCTATCTGGGCTGCCCTGGCTGAGCCACAGGGCAAGGTTGAGAATCTACTTAGGCCTCAGTTCCCATAGCCGTAAGATTTGGGCAATAATAACTTGCTTGCTGGGTTATAGTAAGGGTTAAACATTAGGTAAAGTATTGAGCATATCCAGTCTGAATTCAACTTTTTATTTTATGTGTACATAATGCTCACGCTTGTGCAAGGATGTCAGATTCCACAAGCCTGGAGTTACAGATGGATGCTGGGAGCGGAACTCTAATCTTTTGCAAGGACTCTTAACCAGTGAGCCAGCTGGCACTCTAACCCCAAACCCGCACTGTTGCAACCCACTAAGGAAATCAGTAAGTACTCTCTTTTCTACTTTGCATCCCATGTTTACTTAGTTTCTGGGTAAAGTTTAGACTTACTGAAACACACTTTGACTCAGTCAGAGCAGGACAGTTCACACTGAGCTGAGTGCCCAGTGTGGCTGGAGGCAAGCATGGTTTATGCCTCCAGACAGATGGAGCCACCTCTCAGCAACCAGGACAGCCTCTTCCAACCAGAACTACCCAGCAGCCCACACACCCCTGTGGCCACATCGCATTTTCCTAAACACAGTAAGACAAAAGGTAGGTCCAAAGTGGAATAGGTGAGGGCAACCTCTAACCACCTTCACTCTTCCTAGGTCTTTGGATCCTTCCTAGAAGAAAGTTTTGGTTCATTCTGAAGCAAAGATGACTACCTGTGAAATCTTAGGTCTTCAAATCTGGGGCTCCTGGAGTACAGCTCAGTAGTTAAGCAATTGCCTAGTATCCACAAGATCTGGGTTCCATCTCTAGCAAAACAAAAAACAAAAAACAAAAGCAAAGCAAAGCAAAACAAAACAGAACAAAAAGACCAAAAAAAACAAACAAACAAACAAACAAAAAAAAACAAAAAACAAAAAAAACCCCGAAATTAAATGCAACACCACTTGGGACACTTGACTTTGAGGCATGCTTATATTTGAGAGAATTGATTTCCAGATACTCAATTTTCACATGTACATTTTAGAAACTGAGTAGAGGTAGTTTGAAAACAAGACCATTTCTCTTTTCCATATTCCTTTTATCTTCTCCCTTCTCCTACTTGCTACGTGACTGAAGGAAGGAGCACATGTGTCTTTCATCTATCCCACATCCTGCTGTGCACTGCTTAGCATGTACAAAACTGAAACCAGGCAAAGGGAGACATGGGAAAACATGAGTCTTAAAAAGAACCATGCATTTTCCTTCTTCCAGATCCTGCTGAGAGCTCCTGTCAGTTGCTGCAGGATAATGAAGGTAAGTCTGTGCTTTGGGATTGGGACTCTGACAGGCATTGCCCATTAAAGATTGAACTAAATGTGATCCCCAAACTTGCACTACAATATCCAAAGCATCTGACATTATCGAATAATTGAAAAAGAAATAGTATATTGGAAAGAGTTTGTGAAATAAATAATAATTTAATTTTCAAATCCTGTATGTACATAATGTATTAAACATGTGTCCTAGAGTGAAATATACAAATGAGAGTCATTTGTTGTTCATATATGTATGTGTTGTACATGTGTATGCATGTATGTGCATGCATGTGCTGTATAATATGTGTGTATGTGTATGTTTTGTATGTGTGTGTTGTGTATAGGTATGAATGTGTATATGTATGTTGTGTATGTCTGTGTTGTGTATATGCATGTGTATATATGTGTGTGTGACATATGAGAAGATGTGACCTAACGATGGCCCAGCCCATCCATGCAAGTTGGATGAATTTCAATTCTTTGCTTTAAAAAAATGAAGGAGAGTGTAATAGAGTTATCAAATGTCAGATAATAATAAAAATAACTAGTGACGACAGACCACTTGCTAGTTTGGGGATACAAATCGGAATGAGTTTAAGGAATCGAGTACTGTCTCCAACACAGCCGCAAGCCTTCCCTCCGTACCTACGTATCTATGTGAGTGGGTCATCTCTGCGGTTGTATCTTAAGGCACAGGAAGTAGGAACAGCTGCTTCTGAAGCCATCTGACTCTCTCAAACACTAATGTCAACCCAGAAAAGAATCTTTATGCCTCCCAACTGGAAATGAGTTTCTAATGAATTTTGACTTTTATGCTTAGCAATCATCAAAACTTGTAATAAATTGACATTTGATTACCAAGAGCTCTAAATCTGTTGAAAACTTTGCTGTTGAAATGAAAATAATGAGAAAAATAATTTCAAAAATTCTCCTTGAATTTCGGACCTGATTAGGCCCTAGCCCTTTGGAAGGATGTGTCTTTTGTCATGAAACGGGAGCAGCTGGAGTAGGGGGGACTGCCTCTTGATGTCCCTGTTAGATTGATGGATTCATGAGATTTTGATACAAAGCCTAGCCTCTCCTTGGTTGTGACTTCAAATTCTGGATTGATTTTGGAACCAGCCTTATGTCTTCCCCAGAAATAGGTTTTAACTGCTATTTTAGAGCTACTTGAGCTCAGATTTGTACCTCCTTAAATATGCTTTCCACTCTGAGAACATCCCTGGCATGTGGGATGTTCATGTGAGTTCCTATCGCTACCACTTTAATCACGATTCTGCCAAAGCAAGTGTGTGTTCACTGCTTCATCCAATATGTACATGCCAGGCACTGTTCAAGGAGCTAAATTTAATCTCTGTGAAGAAAGCAGGCGTGGCCATAGATTCATGGACTATCTACCTCAATGGAGACAGAAAACCAGTTCTAAACACAATCGCTGCACAGATACATGACAGTAAGTGCTGCACATGCATAGAACATTATAACTAATGATAAGAACAGGGGGTGCTTAATTTTAACTGGCCAGGCAGGATAATGTAAACTGAATTCAGAAGTGTGAGAAGGAGCCAGCAAGCTAAAATGCTGAAAACATGCCCCAGTGAATGGAAACAACACATGGAAAGACCTGGAACTAAGCATTTGGGCTACTGGAGTCTCCAGAAGAAAAAAAAAGTTACTAGAGCATTGAGCAAGGGTTGGGCTGAGGGACTAGTGACACAGAGGCCATGTTAGGTTGAATTTCGGCATGTAAGTCCAAAAGATTCTGGGCAAATTTGATTTGTTTTTGAGAGAATTCTGCAGCTCCTCTAAGATTGGGTTGGGGGAGCAGGGCAAGGTAAAGAGAAGGAGCCCGGTTCAGAAATGTGTCAGCCAATTGGGCTGAAGAACGCCATGGCCAACGCCCTCAGGGTCTCAGCAGCTCTTATCAGCTCAGTTTCCGTTCTCCTTGTAGTTTCTAGCCACTGCAGGTCTGCTGGGCGGGCACGCTGGTCCTCCTCCATTCAGGGGAGGACATAGGCTGGTGGGCCTAGCTGTTCTCGTGAACAGAGACGGTCAGGGCAGCAGGCAAGGGGAGAAAACAAAGCGTGCACTGACTCTGTCCTGCAGCATCGCCACCAACTCTACCCACCTACTGAGCCACACGGCCAGTTCTGAGTCAGCAGCAATGGAAGGTGTCTCCTTCAGGCAAGGACCCTGCAGTGAAAGAATATAAGAAATGGAGGGCACTGCTATACAATGTACTACAGGAGGCCATTGCTGTGGCGCATGAGCAGTGTCCGGTGTCAGTAAAGAGTGGAAAGTGGAAGACCTGAGGGTCATTTTGGATTGACTTTGGGGCATGACCACCAACACGAGCATGTTTGCCAAGATGTAACCAATAGACTTGGAACTGCATGAAGCAAACCAGAGTGTTCGTGTTCACATATCCAGGGCCACACAGTTTCCCCAGAGTGGGATCCCAGAACCCTAACACATGTCCTGTGAGTGTAACATGGCTTGGATTTTCCCTGAAAGGGCTGAACCTGTTATCTAAAGAGAGAGGAGATTCTTTGTTCAAACCCAGAATAGATCCTCACTCAGGTCCTCTGCAGGGCTGAGAGGAAAATTGATTTAAGCAACCCTCTTCTCTGCCATGGAGCTGCTCCCAGAGCCAGCCTGGCCTATACCATCTGGCTCCCTTCTCTCTTAGGTCTTAAATTTCTTCCATTTCTTATCCATTTCAGATCTCTTTACACTCCAGGATAGCATAGGAGAGGAGATGTCTGCAACAGTGCCTTTGGAGAAAATAGATTCTAGATAGAGCCAATAAATTCTGCACAGCACATAACTCTCTTTAACAAAGAGAGTGGCTGACAGAGGGAGGAAACCTGCGGAAAACAAACCATCAGAAGCGCCCTAAGGAAGCCCGGCTCTCTGGCCTCTGCTGCCAGCGGGAGAGGCACTGGCTGCCCCTTCTGCTCAGCAGCACTCCAGCTCCTGTCTGCCCTGCTCCCAACCCCGGGAATACAGGGTTAGGAAACTGCCCTGCCGTGCCTATAACATGCGGGATGATGAGGGCCCAGTGCACAGTGCACACAAGGTGGGTGACTCGGCTTCTGCAGAATAAAGGAGAGGTTGGTGTGTGTGAGGTACATAGTCAGCTCTGACAGGGTTCTCAGGGCTTCCCAGCTGCCCTCCAGGGTCAACGTCATTGTCTCTAGTCCAAGTCAATCATCCAAAGAGCACGCTGTGATGGAGGTGATGTGGGTGGAAGGAGTGAGAGGAAGGACCAGGTTCTGATTTAGCTCAGGTGATTCCTCCTTGGAGGTTCGTCTCTGGTGATCTTCTCAGTTCCACACCTGGACATGGGAGGCTGGCGTTGGGAGGGTACTGTTTACAAAGCATCACCATTAAGTCCTAACTGTTCTTGACTTCCTTTGCTGCCAGGGCCTCTCTGCCCCCAAGCATCCCTCAGGCTGATCCCTCTCAACTCTGTAGCCAGCAGAGGAAGGAGCAGGGTCACCAGGAAAGGCTGGTGTGGAAAGTGGAAGGTGAAGTAGTAGCCTACGCCCCCTCAGAGGCGTGGTCAAGAGGGATGTCTGGGTAGGCAGGCAAAGATGGTCCATAGGGCCCTAGTCCTCAAAGCTTTCCCGTGACCCTGCAGTTCAGGTCTGGGACTGAGCCCCGGCTTTCTTCTCAGAGAAAGAGCAGACTCAGGACTAACTCTGGGCTCTGCAAACACTGCGTAAGAACTAGTTGCTTCCCCATGCACAGAGGCTGAGCCGCTGAGGCGCTATCTGTAAATAATTTCTCCATGGCCTATTTTTGGAGACTGGAGTATGATGCATAGGGATGGGTGGGGCCAGTTACCTCCTCCCTTGGTGTCTTTCAATGTAAATGTGGGACTGAGGCGATGGCTCAGTGGATAAATCATTTACCCCGTGGCTTATTTACTTTTCTATTGCTGTGAAGAGGCACCATGACCAAGGCAACTTATAAAAGGAAGGGCCATGGTCCTAAATGGTGAGTCCATGATCATCATGTGGGGGGGGGGGGAACATGGCGGCAGCAGGCAGGCCTGGTTCCTGTAGCTGAGAGCTCACAACCGATCCACAAGTACAAGGCAGAGAGAACTAGAGCCAACTGGGAATAGAAGAGACTTTTGAAACCTCGGTGACAAGCTTCCTTCAACAAGGCCACACCCCCGATCCTTCCAAAACAGTTCCACTATCTGCGAACCAAGCATCCAGCTATATGAACCTGTAGGAGCCATTCTCATTCAAACCACCACAGCAAGCAAACGTGAAGACAAAGGCTCAGATCCCCACCACTCACGTGAAAGCTGTATTTCTGCTCATTGTCCCAGCACTCAGGAGACACCTGGGAGACATTGGCTGTGGAGATGAGCTGGCGTCAGTGAGCTTTGGGCTCATCAAGAGACCCTTCCTCAGTAAGTAAAGTGAAGAACTGACTGAAAAAACCCAACAACCCCTGGATGCCACTTGAGCATGCATACAAACACACACACGCGCACACACATGCACACACACACACACACACACATGCACACACAACCACATACAATGCACATAAACAACCACACATACGCACACACATAACTACACATGTGTGTGCACACACATACAGACACACTCACACACACTTATTCACACACATGTACACACATGTACACATACCTCTACCTACACACACATGCCCACACATGCTAAAATGTAGATATACATTTACATATACCGTGCATACCTACTTATCCAGAAAAACTTGCAAACCTGTTATCAGAGTTTGTGGAGTTTCCCACAGGAGCATCTGATCCTCCAATCAGGAGGATCCCAGGATCTGGGGGAGGTTGGGGTTGAGTAGCAGTGGTAGGTGGAGGTAGGGGACTCACCAGGCCCCATGGCAAGGTTTTTCACCATTGCACCTAAAGCTGCCACCTCTACCCGGTCCCAGCAAAAGCAGAGGGGAGCCAGACCCTAAGAACGAGCACTGAAGTTTCTTAGCAAACATTATTGGCAAACTTGGGTAGCCACTGTGAAGATTTCCCCACTCCACTCAATCCCTGACCTAACATGTCTCCAGGAATTGAATCAATTGCGCGTGAGAGTGTGTGTGTGTGTGTTTTGGGGTGCATGTGCAGTTCAGAAGACAATTTGCAGCAGTCTGTTCTTCTTTTCCACCACGTAGGGGTCACACTCAGAGCAGCCTGCTTGCTTACTTACCGAGCCATCTTTCTGGCCCTAGGAACTGAATCTAGCAGAACCTGCTGATTCTTGGAGCTGGGCCATTCACCTGGGATGTCAGAGCAAGAAAAGATAAGATGGGGTAAGGTGCTAGCCAGGGCCCCAAGCCTTGGGCCCTGGAAGGTGACCCTCCTGCACAGCGGACACTCATTCCCAAATGTGTACCAGGTTTCTCTTTGCCAGCAATCATAAGGTTCAGAGAGCTCAGAGGGCCTGGGGCCCCCAGCAAGTCAGCCTGCCTCAGCCACCATCTGTTCATTAGAGCTAACAGATCTCCGAAGCAGCCTGTTGGCTGGATGTGGCGCAAACCAGTGCCCTGTGGTGGCTGTGGAGAGGGTCAGAGGGCACCAACACTGGCTGTGGATCAAATCTGGGCCTACTGATGCTGCCTGACCCTTCTAAGACAGGAACTGACGTTGCTGGGAGGAGGGCTGCGACCTGCTCCCACCTGGCTTGGCCTGGGCTTAGTCTTTTTTTTTTTTTTTTGGTTTTTTCGAGACAGGGTTTCTCTGTGTTAGCCTTCGCTGTCCTGGACTCACTCTGTAGACCAGGCTGGCCTCGAACTCACAGCGATCCGCCCACCTCTGCCTCCTGAGTGCGGGGATTAAAGGCGTGCACCATTGACCTTCTAATCCCACAAGGATGCCCAGTGCTTGGGTGGAGACGATTATAAGGTAACGTGTTTTGCTTTCAGAGGGTAAGTTACAAAGGAGACTTCTGATGCGACTTGATGGGTCAATAAAGCTGAGGTGAGTGAATGGGGAGGCTCCCCTTTCCTGAGGAATAGGGGAGGGGCTTGGGGAGGGAAGGTGGGACTGGGAGGAGAGGAGGGAGGGGGCTCTGACTGGGATGTAAAGTTAGTAAAAAAAAAGAAAAGTCTTCCCAAAAGAAGGCCTCTGGTTTTAAGAAGAAAATACCAAACCTGACTCCAAAATGATCCCTTCCCTCCTGCCACTAGCATTGTGCCTTATTTGTGATAAGCGGTGGGCTCAGCGGACCTGCCGATCAATAACTCCTTCCAAAATGGACAGACCTAAGGGAAGAGCAGATCCCACCGCTGGGTAAGCTAGGCAGCTACGCAGTAGTGGCATGAGCCAGCAAATGTAAACTGTGCAGCGTCCTCCTCCCCCATCTCTTTCCCAGCAGTGACCGGTGCATAGCAAGTACTGAGTTAATGAAGTTCATCATGGGGTCAGCTCTGAACCAGGCTGACTTCTCAGCTCCCAGGCCTGGGAAAGCAGGAGAGCCTTGTCACTCGCTGACCTCAGATGAAAATTTGATAAACTGTTGATTCCTTTGGTTATTTATGAGTTATTACATGCATACAAATGAACATATTTTACTAGCTGTACAAATTACATTTTATCAGTATGAAACATGCATTTCGTTCCACGGTCGGCTGACCTGGCTAAAGATGAAGGTTTTGAATGCTATTAGAATTTGTGTTCATGAGTCCATATTTGACCCCCAAGGATCCTCCTAAGGATCCCAGGCTCTGCACAGTGAGCCAGACCAGCTTCAGTTAAGGGTAAACAAAGCCCATCCCCCTCAGCCAGCAAATACCTCACCCTCATCCATTACTGGGTATGAAATGGCAGGGATAGGATTAGGATCCAGGGTAGATGTCCCTTGAGCTAGTTTGCCCTCTTGTTCCTTAGGAATGGAGTGTCTAAGATCTGTTTAAGGCTCCACCAGTCTGTTGAAGGCATGCTGTAATGGGCAGTCCACGGTGATCTATGCTGCTGAGCACATCCACACAAACCATCCTGTATCAGAGCAGCTCCTCGCATCCATATGTTCCCTTTAAGTTATAGCGTTATTTTAAACAGAGGGGAGCTAGCCTTTAAAAGATGATGTAGTTCCTGGACTAGGAGCTTAGGCACTCAAAATCAGGACATACGACCCTAGATACAACTGCTAAGCAGACCAGAAATGATGTGTATGTGAGGGAACCTATGGCAAGGTGCCGGTGGAGTCAGGCATTCTCTGAGCACTGATGCTATGCTAATCAAGTAGGTATCAAGCATATGCCTCCCAGCGGCCCACAAGCCTCTATTCCAGACCTCCAAGAGTGAATGTGTTTTAGAAAAAGGGCAGTTCAGACCTTAGAGAAGCAATGAGATGAATATATTAATAATATACATATTAATGATGCTCACAGTAGAGTCTGGGGTGGCACCCGATAATCAAACACATTAATGTCTTTGTAGTTAAATAAGGAAGTGTTCACTACTAATGGGATAAAGACTATAAATAGCCAGTTTGTTGAAAACTTGACCAAAAAAGAAAGTTGTTTTGTGTGTGTGTGTGTGCTTTATGAAGCTCAAGTTCTGTGGGAAAGGGACTGTACCCATCTTCTCTAACTTTCAATGAATGGATACATTGGCCAGCAAATAACTTACTGAACAAGTTTCAATACTTAGCATGTCTTTTCAAGATTACACCATCCTCAGTGGCTATCTATAAAGAAAATTACAAGCATCATCGCAGACAGACAAAGCTTAAAGGTGCCCGGCTGACTCCTTGGTTGGTACCCAAATCCCACCTTGGCTGTGTTAGTCACCTTTTCAATACTATAACAAAAACACCTGAGATAATTAACAAGGAAAAAAAAGAAGAAGAAAGGCTGTTTTTGGCCCATGGTTTTGGAAGTTTCCGGCCATGTTCCATTGCTCTGCAGCTCTGCCAACCTGTGCTGGGGCAGTGCATCATGGCAAAAGTGTTTGGTTGAAGGAGCAGGGAAGCAAATAGAAGATGAGGACTTTGGCTCTAATATTTACTTCAAGCGCTTAGCCCCAGTGATCTAACTAGAACATGTCCTAAAGGCTCTACCGTCCTCCAGTAGCCCAACAGAGTGGTGACTGAGCCACTGACCTCAAAACGCCAAACTGGCCTCTAGAGAATGTTCCAGATCTATACTGTATTGGTCCCAAAGCTCTAGCTCCTTCCTTGGGTGTGCAGCCATTCCTAAAGGACTGGCAGGGCCCTTTAGGTCTTAAGGAAGAACCCTGATTAGGAACCGTTTTCTTTTTTTCCCCTTCAGATGGAGCTCTCCAAGATTATTAGAGCCCTTTTAACTGTACAAGCTTCTGTGGTCTATTGCTGGCCTAAAATCCTTGCTTTTTTTTTTCTCAGTCATGAGACCTCATATAAGCTTTCTCACTTCTTTGCACTGCAGTGTTCTCCACATTGTGAATAAAAGTAATAAGAGCTGCAATTTCAGAGGGCTATCACAAGGGCAAAAATCTAGGGAAATGCTTAGAGAGGCTCCAGGCGTGTAGGGACCTCTCAGCTAATGCTGGCTGCTTTGATCATTACTTGTCTGCATTATTAGGCAGAACCACACCCCTGCCATCCACGTCTGACTCCTTGGTAATGCTCCCCCCACCTCAGAATGTCACCTTACAGGGCAAAGGAACTTGGAAGATGTGATTGAATGACGTACCTGTAGGTGTGGGAATGTCCTGGCTTAATGCAAACGGCTGCGACCTAATCTCAGGATCATAAGGGAGATGCCTCTCCTGTGGTCAGAAAGGCTATGGGAAGACGGGACAGAGCTGGGAGGCGCTCAGGACTGACCGTGTCTGCTAGTTCAAGACAGCAGGAAGCTTCTGGAGGCTGGCATGGATGAGGAAATGCACTTTGCAGCCCTGCCCACATGCCAGTTTTATCCTGGTGGATCTACCTTCAGCATCGAATCTAGAGAACTTGAAGACGGCAGAGTGTTGTTTGGAGCCACCAAGCTTGTGACAATCTGATATGGCAGCAGTAGGAGACTCATAGCGCCTGTTTCTTGTGTTCTCTGATGAGCAGCCACCTCATTCCTCCCCTCGATCTACTTGGAGTGCAGAACTCCCCAAATATCTTGCAAATGTGTGTGTAAACCATGACAAACAACTCTGCCCAGAAAACAGAGGAGTTAAGATGGGAAATACCGAGGTAAAAAGGGGCTTCATAACCACTTGCCAGGATAATAGTAACCGTAAAACAATTAAAAATTAAGTTAGATACTAACAAATGTTATTGAAGGGAGACTAGTTCGCTATGGACAGGCATAGAGGGAAACTGAGCACTCATCTGCTGCCAGTGGAAAGGAATGTCAGCGGTGTGGGGAATTACGTGGTACTTACTCAGGGAGTTGGATATAGGACTGCTATGTGTAGCTGATTTACCAGCCCTTTCCACTCCACTCAAGCTATATTCCCCAAGGAGGTGAAAATAAAGATGTAAAAAGAACCCCTCTCCAAATGCAGCATTGTGCAAAATACCAAAAGATGAAAACGATGCAAACCTCCATCAAATAAATGACCGAGTAAAGAAATGAGTGGAACAGAGGGTGTTCATAAAGTTAACTATGTGTAGGTCACGAAAAGAAGGAAGTTCTAATGAGTGCTACACTATAGATGGCCATGAAGACACTGTGCTAAGTGAAAAGAAATAGACATTCACAAGACATTACAAATTATAGGATTCTAATTATATGAAATATCCAGGGTAGTTTTTAAAAGTTAAAATAGATTTGTAGAAACAGAGAAAACTGGTGGTTGCTACGGGCAAGAGAGAGAGAGAGAGAAAGAGAGAGAGAGAGAGAGAGAGAGAGAGAGAGAGAGAGAGAGAGAGAGAGAGAATGAGAGAGTGACTGCTCAGCCCATCTTGGGGACTCTCCTGGGCTGATGAGGTTGCTTTTGAGCCAGAAAAGTGATGTCTGTAAACGCTGAGAAAATGGTGGCTACCCCCAGAGCTACACCTGAGAGGGTTAACCTGCAGATCATGTGAATGCATTTCAATATAGAAAATGTAGCTAACTGGACAGAAGGATTCTTCTGTTTTAAAAATCCCACTGGTGACAAAATGTAGTAGTAACCATAGGCTCTGACTTCTCTAATATCTAGAAATAGTTTGCTCAGAAAGTGGCATGAGTTTGTGTGTGTGAGAGGGACAGCTATACATAGTGTCAGGAAGAAGTAACACACACACACACACACACACACACACACACACACACACACACACACCTCCCAAGACAAACAATAATTGCTGCTGCACCTGAATATGTCCCATAACCTCCTCCCTCCCCACATCCCAAGCCTTTTGGAGGAAAGATGACCCATCAATAAAATCTGAAGTTTCTACCAGTGGTTCTAGCTTCAAGAGAAACAGCCCTATGGGAGGAGCCAACAACAATGGGGAAGTCTGGGAGAGCTGTCTCAGGAAGGAGCATAGCACCTCCCTTGGAATGAAATACTTACCATGCTTTGGAGGCTGTGTGGAGGGAGGGAGGGCTTCCAGATCAGTGCGTGCTGCTGCAGTGTGAGCTGTAGCCGGGGAAGTGGGCCACACCTTTGGTCAGGTGGCGTGGGCCAGGGAGAAGTGAGCATCTATTGGGCTTTGTAGTCTTGTTCTGGGGCTTTGTAGTTTCATTCTAGACCATCCCGCAGAGGCCTGTGTGTTAATGGTGTGGTCACTAGGTGGTGTGCCTGGAAGGTGGTGGGAATTCAGGAGGTGTTTCTGATATATGAGATTTTGTTCATGAGATGTCTTTAGGTTACTGAGGATTTGCCCTTGAAGGGACTGGGGGCATTTGGCTCCTTTCTGTCTTTTGCTTCCTGGCCATGAGAATGGTTTGTTCTACCACGTGCTTCCTTAACATTGCCATCGGTATCTCATGAGACTCATGGACTCATGAGAAGTCCAAAGTAATGGGCCTGCCTCACCTTGGACTGGAACCTCTAAAACTGTGAGCCAAAAGAAACCTTTTCTCTGCATAAGTTAATTATCTCAGGTATTTTGTTATAGCTATTGAAAGCTGACCAACACAGACTCTATGCAAGGACCCCACCAAGGACCAGCTAGGCTAGCATCCTTCTCTCCCCACCCTCACGTATTTAGACTACAGAAAAAAAAGGACTGGAAGTGACACCTTTACAGCCCAAAGCAGTAAAGATAAAAACGCTTACACAAGATAGGAGGATATCAAGGAAAATTCATCTGAATCATACTCTATGGAACCAATAGATAATAAAAATCATCTGTATTGGGCATAAGATAAAAAAAAAAGAGAGAGAACCTTGTACAAATATTCTAAGGAGAAAAACACCTTAAAGGCATGACAATGCTGGCTGTAAAGACAAAACTAAAACACTAAGCAGGTTTCTTGTAAGTGCATTGTGCTCTCCAGCATTTAATGAGAACATGGATAGAGCAAAGAATCAAAACAAGATGATAAACAGCAAAAATGAGCTGGAACAAGATATTAAAGAGCCTAAGGAACACAATAAAATTACGAATAACATAGAAACATATGTATTAGTTGAAGGGTCTGGAGAGATGGCTTAGTGATTAAGAGTGAATACTGCTCATGAAAAAGATCTGAGTTCACTTCCCAGTACCCATGTCAGGTAGCTCACAACTGCCTGTCACTCCAGCTCCAGGGGCTCTGATGCTCTCTTCTGGCTTCTTCCAGTACTGCACCCTCATGCACAAATGCACATGTAGCCACATACATATACACATTAATTTAAGAATATATAAGAAATATAGAGAATAAGCAGAAAACTGTATGAATTGCAGGTAAAGAGAAAACCACAGGGAATGCAGGGTATATAATAATTTGTTAATAGGTGGCTCAAAGACAATTCTGTGCAAGGATATTTGGTGTTGTTGATGTGAACTTGACAAAAGAAAGTGGAACATATTTAAAGATGTAACACTACCCCTGCCTGCCAGGTCCTCTGGGGCACAGCTAGGAGCAGTGAACTGCACCCTGTCCCCTGAGTTCTCCATTGTTCAGCCCGCAGTTCTGCCAGCCTTTCTGAGAAGCCTGCCTGGCCCCAGGAACATGCAGGATAGGTCCCTTCTCACCAGCCCTCTGCCTGCCAAGTCCCCCTAATGCACACCCAACAGTGGTAAACCGCATTTTCCAGCCCACAACTCTACCTGCATCTCTGGTGAGCAGTTGGCACCAGAGACAATAAGATGGCTAAAGGCCAGTGCACGAACACAATCAACAAAAGCCCAGCTATCCTACTACAACAAGCCCTGCATATCCCAACACAGTGGAAGCACAGGAGGGTCCCTGATTTCAAGCTGTATAACAGAGCAATATTGATAAAGGCCACGTAGTATTGGCATGAAGACAGGGAGGCTGATCAGTGGAATAAAATCTGAGACCTAGAAATAAACACACACACACACAGAGACACTTAATTTTTGACAAAGAAGCCAAAACCACACAATGGAAAAAACAAAGCAAAACAAAACAGAGCATTGTCAACAAATGGTGCTGGTCTAGCTGGATGTCTACATGTAGAAAGATGCAAACAGATGCACATTTATCACCCTGCACAAAACTCAAGTCCAAGTAGATCAAAGACTGCAACATAAAACTAGATACACTAAATCCAATAGCAGAGAAAGTAGGGGAATAGCCTTGAATGCATTGAATGCAGGAGACAACTTACCGAACAGAACACCAACAGCTTAGGTGAGTAGCTAAGATCAACAATTAATCAATGGAATGTTGTGAAACTGAAAAGCATCTGTAAGGCAAAGAACAAAATGGCAGCCTACAGAATGGGAAAATATCTTCACAAACTCTACATCCTACAGATGGCTGGTATCCAAAATACATAAGGAACTCAAGAAATTAGATGTCAACAAGCAAAATAACCCAATTAAAAATGAGGTACAGATTAAAACAGAGAATTCTTAACAGAGGAATCTCTAAAGGCCGAGAAGCACTTCAATGATAGAGTAGAGATTGAGGGACTGTCCAGCCAACACCTGGCCCAACCAACACCTGGCCCAACCAACACCTGGTCCAACCAACACCTGGCCCAACCAACACCTGGCCCAACCAACACCTGGCCCAACCAACACCTGGCCCAACCAACACCTGGCCCAACTAACACCTGGTCCAACCAACACCTGGCCCAACCAACACCTGGCCCAACCAGCACCTGGCCCAACCAACACCTGGCCCAACTAATACCTGACCCACCCCATGAAAGAGAGAGAGAGAAGGTGCCAATCCCTGACACTGTTAATGATGTTTTGCTATGATCCTGGACAGGAGCCTAGCATAGCTGTCCTCTGAGAGGGAAGGTACAACCTGGAGGAGAGGAGGGAGGGAGCTACAATTGAGATGTAAAGTGAATAAATAAATAAATTAGTTAAAAAAGGAAATGTTCAATGTCCTTAGTCATCAGGGAAATGCTAATGAGAATGACTCTAAGACTCCATTTTACACCCATCAGAATGACTAAGATCAAAATCTGAAGTGTTAGCACACGCTGGTGAGGATGTGGAGCAAGGGGAATACTCTTGATGGTGAGAGTGCAAACTTGTACAACCACTTTGGAAATCAAGTTGGCAATTTCTCAGAGAATTGTGGATAGTTCTACCTCAAGACCCAGCTATACCACTCCTGGGCATATACCCAAAAAATGCTCTCACATACCACAAGGACATTTGCTCAACTATGTTCATAGCAGCCTTATTCATAATAGCCAGAAACTGGAGACAACATAAATGTCCCTCAACCAAAGAATGGATAAAGAAACTGTGGTACATTTACACAGTGGGATACTACTCATCTATCAAAAACAAAGAAATCATAAAATTTGCAGGCAATGGATGGAACTAAAAAAATCATCCCAAGTGAAGTAATAACCCAGACCCAGAAAGACAGACCATAGTATATACTCACTTATAAGCCGATAGTAGCCATATAGTACAGGATAACCATGCTACAATCCACAGACCCAAAGAAACTAAGTAACAAGGAGGGCCCAAGGGAGGATGTTTGAAACTTACACAGAAGGGGAAATAGAATAGATTTTGGAGATGAGTGGAGGAAGAGAATTGGATGGGAGACGGGGTGGAGAGGGGAACAGGGATGTGTCAGGTGTGGGGAGGTAGGGAAGAGGGCCGAGAGAGAATGGAAATCTGTGGTGAGGGGCATCTCTGGGGTGAGCCAGAGACCTGGGATGTGGGAGGCTCCCAGTAGCCTATGGGAGTGACTCTAGCTATGGTGACACCAATCCACCCACAAAACCTTCCCCGCAAAATTTGCCCTGCCTACAAGATTTATAAGGATAAGGATGGAACAGAGATTGAGGGTATGGCCAACAAATGATTGGCCCAACTTGAGACCTATGCCATGGGAGAGAGCCAACTGCTGACACTGCTAATGATACTCTGTTATGCTTGCAGACAGGAGCCTAGCAGAACTTTCCTCTGAGAGGCTTCACTCAGTAGCTCATGGAAACAGATGCAGAGACTCACAGCCAAACATTACACAGAGCTCGGGGAGTTTTGTAGAAGAGTTGGGGAAAGGATTGAGGGAGCCAAAGGGGTCAAGGGTACAATAAGAAGACTGACAGAGTCAACTAACCTTGGCCCATGGGGACTCACAGAGACTGAACCACCAACCAAAGAGCATGCATGGACTATGCCTAGACCTACATATATATAGCATATATGCAGTGTAGTCAACATGTGTGTGCCATAACAATTGGAACAGAGGCTGTCTCTGACTCTGTTGCCTGCCTTTGGATCCCTCTCCCCTAGCTGGACTGCCTTGTCTGGCCTTAGTGGGAGAGGATGCCCTTAGTCCTACTGTGACTTGATGTGCCAGGGCAGGTTGGTACCCATGGGTTGGGGGGCTCTCATTCTCTGAAGAAAAGGGGAAGGGAGAATGAGGGAAGGGGTGTGTTAAGGGGGTTAGGGAGGAGAGGAGGGAGGGGGCTGTGATTAGGATGTAAAGTGGATAAATAAATTAATGAAAAAAAAAATAAAAGAAAACATAATACCAGAAAGTTTCCTGAAGCGAACTGACTTATCACTTTAAAAGATCACACTGTAGATGTCTGTGTGTCTACTCCTAATGTGAGATTAATGTGTAACACAGGAGACCAGGCGTGGCCTGCGCTATATTCATCTAATCAGATTTTCAGTCCATTCTAAAGGTTAACAAGGAGACCATTTGCAAACAAACTCAAATGTTGTAAAACAGCAACCACTAACCTTCTGCCTGGAAGTCTTTAAGGACACGCACTGGAGCAGACTGCCTGGGTTTGGGTCCTGTTTTTATCCCTTTCCAGTGCTATGATTTAGGCAAGATGTTTGACCTTTCTTTCTTTTTTTTTTTTTCTTTTTTTCTTTTTTAACCTCTGTTGCCTCATCTGTTAAACAGGGACTTTTAGTGACTCTGTCTGTCTGTCTGTCTGTCTGTCATCTACCTCTAGTTCTGTTGTGGTCTCTGCAGTTATAGTTATAGTGCTTAGGATTGTACCAGGCTCGTAGTAAATTTCTTATGAACGTGTTTGTTCCACCCAATATTATATATCATTGTGTGAAATCTAGCCCACCAAGACCTAACTGAAAAATGATAAAAATAACCTCAGGGGAGTATTGGATGAAGAGCGAAGATGATAAAAGCAGCAGCAGAGAGAAATGTGACTGCTGAACACAGGGTAGGCACACACTCATCTTCCCCAAGCAAACAAAACAAAACACCCAGCCAGCCAGGAAACACTGTGAGGAAGGCTCTGGAAAGTGTAAGTGCTCTGGGCTCTTCATCGTTTTAGAAAACTCTCTCAGTTCATGTTGTCTAAGATGAAAACAATTAGACCAACAACCTCTTGAAGGAGGGGAGCCGTTACCTTTTGCAACCACTGAGCCATCTTTGAAGAGTGGAATTCCGGGTTTTAGAACTTTTTAAATTTCGGTCTCTCTTGTTTTCTGTTAAATTCATATGTGGCTAGATTCTTAATTTTTATTTTCATATAACAGGATCTCACTTTGATAAAGCGGTGTTTCCCGAGCCATTTGTCCACCACTTCCAGAGCAGTATGCCAGCAGGAGTGATTGGAGCTGGTGAGTCCTGCACTCATCTTTTCCATCTGAGCCTTTCTAATATGCATACAGAAAACCAGGAAAGCCATTATTTTAAAGCAAGCCAATTAAATAACCATCTAGACTCACAAACCACTTCACAGCTCTGCGAGGAACGACTCACACCTGCTCAAAATGCAGTTTGATCTTGAAAGAAGAGATTGTATGTGTAATCAAAATCAACCTTTTCATATTTTGTCAACTATTTTCCACTCTATTACTTAAGCATTAGGGAATGGTTCTGTCTTGTCAACACCCAGCTGGAAATAACAGCTCACGTGTGATGGAAAACCATGGCTGAGGGGTATGGAGTGACTCGTGGGAACACAGGTTCCTATGTCTCGGGGAAATGGTCTCCACTAAGTAGCCTGTAATTTTCCACAATGGTGAACAAGGAGGTGAGGCAAAGCGACAAGCAACAGTTTCTTCCCTTGCCATTCACATCACTGTGTTTAGCCCTGCTGAGCTGCTGTGGAACCCGAGTCTGGAGTTCTGGCTTCACTGGGTTGATCTCCTGAGCATCCTTCTGTTGGATCTATTGCAGCTTGGTCACTATTCATGCTTCCCTGTGCTGCCGGTGTGCTCGCTAGCCTGTGAGCATCCTGAGAACAAGGCCTGGCTTCTTTGTTACCTAAGAGGTCCTTTTTTTTTTCTTTTTTCTTTTTTAGAGGCAATAAAGAATCAAGAAGAGCTGACTTAGGAGCAGTGGTTCTGTTGTCATCCTTCATGAGACCTTAGCAACCAGAGGGGCAAGGTTAGCCTGGGGTACTTCTTATGCTGTTCCACATCCCAGCAGCCCCAGGAGAGCCTCGCTTTCCCTCACAGTGCTGAGTGTACTTACCAGCCAGGATGAATCGCTTAAAGGTTAATTATTTACTGTAGATTTAGAATTTTCTTTTCTTTCTTTTTTCTTTTCTTTTCTTTCTTTCTTTCTTTCTTTATTTACTTATTTATTTATTGCCTTGCCTGGCAATACTATTTTAAAACTTTTTGTTTTATTTTTATGATGACAAGTAAGTTTCATGTTTATTCCCTCTTTTGTTTGATGTTTAAATACAAAGCTAAGCAACAGACAGGTACAACCAAGACATTTTTATCTCGCCGTTACACCCTCCCGTCGGATCCTCCTTTAAGTCTGGCCGCTGACCAAGCTAGCAAGGAAGACTTTCTTAGGTGGCACCATCATGAGGCTTGGGGTTGAGGAGTGGGTGGTGGGGACAAGGGGAGGTTCTTATACCTGGCTCCTGAGCAGCAGCCCCTGCACTGAAGGTGGATGGTGAGGGCTAGCTCTTGCCAGGGAGGGAGAAGGCAGCCACCTACTCTTGCTATCACAGGCTGAGACTGAAGTGTCATCCCTGTTCTCTGGCTGCTAAGCATCCTTGTGCTGAACGCATTTGATGTCTGATGTTGGCTGGGGTCCTAGCCTAGCAGCGTCTGCACGGGATTCCAGGGGTTCTGCCTTGACAGCAAGTAGAGAACTTTCCAATCGGCAGAATTGGGGTGTGTGGGGGGGGCGGGAGAAGGGCTTAGTAATTTCTGGTCCTACCACAAAACCTCACTTTTGCTTAGACTATTGTACGATATCCAAATCTTCTCTACACAAACCAGCCAGCCAAGCCAAAATGATGAAAATAGAAGAACCCCAGAAGAAGAAAAAAAAAATGCATTCATTTCCCTCCCTTCAAAACCTACATACATATAAGTTGTTTTCTTGCTATTTTTTCTTTTCTTTTTGATTTTTAAAAATGTTTTGGTTTTTAAATTTTTTTATTTTTATAAAAAATAAATTCAGCGTTCACATTTCTATAAAGAATTAATGCAGTTTCAGGAGACCTGCTTTGATTTTTCAAAACCTACTTTATTTAGGGTTCTTAAATACTTCTAACCCACCAACCAGAGGAAAGGAAGAAAAAAAATATTAATAGGAAAAAGGAGTTGTGGACCTGTTTAGATATAGTCCCTTGGGCCAATTCCACAGTGCACTGTCAAGATACCAACAGTTCCAGTCCAATGGCCAACGCCAAACAGCACATGAATGCACAGAGATGGCGCAATCCAGCAGAAACACAAGGTTCCGCGTGGAGTTGGCATGAGAGAATGGAACCAGCCAGAATTGGCCGGAGTACCACGAGAAGTTCTCTGGAATGTTCCTCTGCGAAGCAAAGACCAGCAAAGACCGGCAAAATGCTGCATGGTATAGAAAGGCCAAAAGCCTGGAGAAAATATTTATTTATAATGCTTCATTCATGTCAGCTGCAGAGTTGGCCCTTTCAAAGAACAGGGGCCTTGATTCCTAGTCATCTGATCCTCACGCCTGCCCTGTGTTGACTGATCAGATCACTCGTCCCACAGAGGTAGGAAGCAAAGATCAGGGGATGGGAGTCAAGGCTGAGGAGGTGCCTGGATATGAGGTCCATATCGGACCAGCGCTGTCCTTCTGCACTTATTTATCTACATGAAATGCATTCATTCATTGTGCTAGTGATAGGACACAGGGTCTTATGAGCTCGAGGCAAGAGGTCAAGCACTGGCCAATTTCTTTCTAATAACATGTTATTGTTGTTGCTGGGAATTAAGAGAAGGGAAGAAAAGAAAGGAAGGAAGGAAGAAGGAAATAAAGGAAGGAAGGAAAAGAAGAAACTCCATGTGTTACTAAGAGTGTGTTTCTTGGCTAGTGTGCAAATGGCAGCAGGAAGTCACCTTGCCTTTTTGCTTTGAATGGAGGGGTGATCAAGTGGCACATTGTGACCTGCTAGTGGGACGTGTCCTTTAGAGAGGTATTCCTGGCTCCCCCCTCAGTGATGTTACTCTAAGAATTTGCCGATGGACTGTAGGCCTGGAAGCTTGCTTGGGCAGCTGGATGGTACAGATCTTTGGGTGGGCTCCCAGTTAGACACTTTCTAGGCAGAAGAGCATCTTTTAGTGTGTGTGTGTGTGTGTGTGTGTGTGTGTGTGTGTGTGTGTATGTGTGTGTGTGTGCACGCGCGCGCGTGCCCGTGCATGTATGTTAGTGTGTGTTGTTTGCGTGTGTTGTTATTTCAGTACGCGTCGCTGTGAGTGCATATGTGTGAGTACCACTCTGTATGTGTGTGTATGTGAGTGGTACGTATGTGAGTATGTATGTGTGTGTGTGTGAGTTTGTGTGTTTTGTGTGTGCATGTGCATGGGTGGGTGAATATATGTCACTATGTTTGAGTGCATGTGTGGTATGAGTGTGTATGAGAGAAAGTGTGAGTCATTATATGTTTGTGGATGTGTGTGATGTATGAATGTGTGAATGTATGTTATTGTGTATGTGTGGTATGAGTGTGTATGTGAGAAAGTGTGTGTCATATATGTTTGTGGGTGTGTGTGGTGTATGAATGTGTGAGTGTATGTTATTGTGTATGTGTATGTATAGGAATGTATGTGTGTGTTTGTGTGTGTACATCTGAGTGTGTCTGGTATGTGTTTGTGAGTATGTGTAGTATATGAGCATGTATGCACTGTATGTGTTTGTGAATGTATATAGTATATGGGTGTGAGTGTATTTGAATGTGTAGAGTATATATGTGACAGTGTGTGTTTGTATGTATGGACGAGGATGTATGCGAGTGTGTGTTTGAGTGTGAGTGATATATGAGTGTGTGTGTGTGTGTGTGTGTGTGTGTGTGTGTGTGTGTGTGTGTGTGTTGGGAGAGGGGAACCGTAGAGATGCTTCACCTGACTTGAAGCAGCCAGGGTGTAAAGGGTCCTCCTCCAGCTGCAGGGGGGAATGTTCAACAGCTAAGGGGCACACTCTCCTTCCCTCTTGGACTCCACCCATAGAAAAAGAAGTCATCACAGGTAGACCAGGAGTCCCAACATTTTTAGGCTCGGGCTGAAGGCCTGGAATTTGCAGTTTTATGATCCCCACAGCCTTCAGAGCTGTAAGCTGTAGAATTTCAGAAAGTTACCTGTAGAGCAAGGACTGCTTCCCTTAAAATATTGAGAGGAAACCGCAAGAAACACAGAAATAGAAGCATCCTGGGCATCCTGATCCATTGTGCTGTTCAGTTTCATTGGCAACCTTGCTTGTGATTTACCTAAGATGCTGCTATGTTCTGGGCCTGAGCCCAGGCTTTCCTGTAGCTTATTTAATCCTCACACAAATCCCACGCGGTATAATCCCTGTTTTGTGGAGCAGAAACAGAAATGCCGAGAAACTAAGAAATGTCTTTAGGCTTTGTAGGCTCTAAGGGGTCATTCAGGATTCAGCCCAGGTGAATATGTGTTTAGCTCTCCCTGCTAAGCCGACACGACAACAGGAGTGAAGGCCTTGTCAGCAAAAGCATGGTCAAACAGAAGTCCCTTCGTTCTTTTTCCTGCATTAAGATTCTCCAGGATCTCTGAGGACCAATGGTATTGGTCTAACAGATTTTATTCTATTCCCCCAGCAGTGGATGACACAGGGAGCCTTTCCCTGATGTTCATTAGACTATTTATAATGACATAACCTTCTATCAATGCCAAGGGAGAAACAAAAAATCAGTACTGGAGGGACCCATCTGAAAAGAAATCTTGCCCCCCCCCTTAGAGATCTAAAGGGCCCTTTTTGCATTAGCTGCTTCTGTTTGGCTCTGAGAACTTATAAATGACTGAGTTCCGAGTCAATGATACAGCTCCAGGTCCTGGCACAAACATCAGAACCCTGGTCACCAAGGATGCTTCTTTGGGGATGTAGAGAAGGGATGCAGGCAGATATGTCTTGGACGGGCACGTTGCAGGAAGCCAGTCAGTGAAATGAGGGGCCAGGGAACATTGGAGAAGGAAGAGCAAGAAGAGCAGCTGAGGACCAGAAGGATATCTGGACACCAGGAACAGGGAAGCTTTAGCTACTATTGGGCTGAGTGGGGCCAGGGAAAGACCAGGATCCTAGAGACTTCTGCATGTGGGCTGTGAGGAAGCTCTTACAGAGAGAAAAGGAGCTGTCTATAAACAGATGAAGAGTCTTCTCACTTCCAAAGATCAGATCAATTG
Organism: Acomys minous; assembly: GCF_964271855.1. Classification (NCBI taxonomy): domain Eukaryota; kingdom Metazoa; phylum Chordata; class Mammalia; order Rodentia; family Muridae; genus Acomys; species Acomys minous. Next base: position 57,879,391 of record NC_140499.1, on the reverse strand, counting down.
TCCTTTGCCCTTCACACATGCACTAGGGTACACTCACATCCCCCAAGAAACACATAGTACATACTCATAATAATAAATAAAAAATTTTAACCATCTGTGGTAGTTTCAATAAGAATGACCCGCCTGCGCTCATGTGTTTGATTGCTTAGTTATCAGTGAGTGGCACTACTTGAGAAGGATTAGGAGGTGTGGCCTGGTTGGAGTAGGTGTGGCTTTGTTGGATTATGTGTCACTAGGGGGTGGGCTTTGAGATTTCAAAAGCCCCAGCTAGGCTCAGTGGCTCTCCTTTCCTGTGGATGCAGATGTAGCACTCTCAGCTACTTCTTTAACCCCATGTCTGCCTGCATGCTGCCATATTCCCCACTGTGACCAACCCTCTGAAACTGGCCAAGCCCCAGTTAAATTTTTTCTTTTTTAAGTGTTACTTTGGACGTGGTGTCTCTTCGCAGCAACAGAACAGTGACTAAGACACTACCTGTTTATGATTTTTACCTAAATCATTTCGTGTATATGTGTGTGCATATGCACACACATGCTCGTGTGCAGGTTCCTGTGGGTATATGTGTGAGCATGTGCTTGTAGAATTAAAAAGAAATTTTAGATGTTGTGTTTTAGAACCTTACCACTTAAAAAATTACTGTATTTGTGCATAATGTGCATGGCAGCATGCACACGTGTGAAGGTCAGAGGGCAACTCTGTGGAATCAATTTCCTTTTCCCATCTTTATGTAGGTTCCTGGGATTAAACACAGGCTGCCAGGATTGTGTGGGGAGTAGATTTTACCCATTAGAACATTTTAGCAGCCTTCACCTTGTGTTGTTTCCCCCCTCAAGACAGGGTTTCTCTGTGTGTCCTTGACTGTCCTGGATTCACTTTATAGACCAAGCTGGCCTCTAACTCACAGAGATCTGCCTGCCTCTGCCTCCCTGAGTGCTGGGATTACAGGTATGTGCCACTGCTCTGGCTCACCTTGTTTTTTTGCTTTTGTTTTGAGACACGGTGTCTCATTGGCTCAAGGAGCACTGATTAGGTGGCATCTCCTTGTCTTTGCTTCCCCAATTCCAGGTGACAAGTACATGCTACCACACCCATCCTTTTAAAGTGGGCTTTGGGCCTTGCACTCAGGCCCTCATGATTGTGCAGCAAGCTCATTGCTGACCAAGTCATCTATAGAGCTCTATACCATTTATTGAAAAGTAATAGTATCCCTAAGAGGATTTGACCTTACTTTCTCTGACCTTGAGTATGATCTTCCTATCACTATTTTCTGGAGTATGTGTTGCGGTTAGTTTAGTGGTTTGGCCTAATAAATGTTTATTATTAAGCTTATAATTATTACGGTGGTATTATTTATCCACTTACACAGAATCTATTGTAGTTTAGAATGAGCCTTATTTTACCTGGGGCTGTGCAGATTTTAACCCCCTCAAACTACCTTCTTATATCTTTCGTCCTCTATCCCATGCCATCTGTTCTAACAATTTTTAGCTGGACTACCTCCCATCCATGATCCCAATATACTTGTTAAGGTTGTTCATCTGGGCCGTCTTCTTTCCCCGTGACTCTTTAGAGTTCCTCTTCTGGGCCCACATGGCTCTTTTCCTATCCCACAGCAATTCTCCTCTTTCCTCCTACTCTGGTCCTGTCTACCTCTTTTTCCCAAGATCCCTCTCTCCTCAAAGCTGGGGAACCTTTGCCATGTCTACCTTCCTCCAGCCCTGCCCAGGTATCAGCTTTCTTTATTAGTCAAACAGGGAGGCAAGGTTAAACAGCAATGCCTGAGGTACATGACAGTCAGCAGTAAGAATCTTGTGGGGGTGGGGTGGGGTGGGGGAGCGGGGGCAAGGGGGAAAGCACAGCAATTAACAAATACAAAATACCAGACCATACTCCAACAAGTTATTTATTTATTTATCTTATCCACATAACCTATGATTTTATTGACTTCAATAAAATTTCCATTGTAAACTTTGCTTTCACATTTGGCCCAATTAGTCTTGATTGTAAATTTGGTGGGTTCTAGATTCACCATGGAAGCAAATATCTGGGCCTGACCATGAGCAAGTGTCTAGATTAGATTAGCTGAGGTGAAAAGATGAACTCTAAATGTGGGCAGTAGCATCCCATAGGCCAGGGTTCTGGACTGAATACAAATAAGAAAGTGAACTAAACAGCAGCATTCATTACACTCTACTTCCTGAGTATGGATACAATGTAACCAGTCACTTCATGCCCTTGCCACTGTAGCTTCCTGCCATGGTGGACTGGATACCCCAGAACTGTGAGCCAGAACAAACCCTTCCTCCCTTAAATTGCTTTAGTCAGGTTTAGTCTCAGCAATAAGACAAATATTTAGTACAATGCTCAGTCATCATTTTAAAATCTTTTTCTTGAAAGCCAGATCTCCCTCCTAGATGCTGTGTCTGCCTCTTTTGGTTGCCCCTAGTTACATGTGCTCTTTCTTGATACAGCTACATGGAAAAGAATCCTTGGTGTAGGCTCATTGGGACCAGCACCTTGGGCAAGCAAGCCTACAGCTTAAATGAAATGTTTTACCTTCCATCATCCTTTTAAAGATGCCATGTAGTCTCAGTTCATTTCTTCAGTTCATTCTCTGGATGAGATATTAGGCAGGTTTTCAAATTACTCAGGTAGCTTAACTTTAACTTTAACTCAGGTAGCTTTGACCAGTAGCTTAAAACTCCAGCCCTGGGTACATTGAGCATGATTCCCTTTTGAGTTGTCTTTTTCCTTCCTTGATTGTGACCTGTTGTAGGTGTAGATGGACAGGAGAGGAGGTAGATGACTATATTCTTTGCCTTCTGGTTTTCTCCTCCCTCCATCTTGTTAACTGCAGCTTCTGACCCTCTAGAGTGGAGCACAGGGGGAGACAGGAGAAAAGAATGACAACGTCACCATGGGCTTAGGGTATGCCCTGTGGGTTTGGAAAGTGTTGGAAATCAACTGTTGTTCTTAACTCTATTGTGTGGGGCATCCTCCCTCCTGCAGCTCAATGGCAGAGACAACACTTTCTTCTCGAGTTTGTCACAGCCTCCTTCTCTTCGTCCTTTCCTCTAGGAGCCCCTCTCATTTCTGGTGTTCTCCATTCCTCTCTGTAGACAGTTCTGTGTGGTCCACAGTTGGCTTGTGGAAAGCGCTTATACATCTGACAAATAGAACCCTGGCCCTACCTCTGTTCTATGGCTTGTGTTTCAGCAACTGTCCACTTTAGCTTTTGTTTAATTTTCTCAGTTTGGGGATGAGCTACAAGTATGTTGCCCTTCATTTATAGGGAAAAAGATCATAGTCTTAGAGCGGTCCTATCAAAAGCTCACCATTGATTTGAACATGGCAGACCAGGATCCCGTTGTCATTCCAAGAACAGGATTAAATCATAACACACCTTTAGTATTCTATGAAAATGCTCTCTGAACCATTTCCTTTTCTAGACTCTAGTTCCTTATATAGGCTTCAGTAGGTGGTCAGCTTAAGGTGTTCATTAGTTTTTGACCCTTCAACTCTTTTAATAAAACTTTTTATTCTGACATAATTATAAATGCATAGATATTTGAGAAGTACTCTACTGGGAAATCCCATGAAATCTTTCCCTCTAATGTCAATATCTTTCAAAACTTTGGAGCAATGTCAAAAACCTGATACTGGCTATCCAGGGGGCTTGTTCAGGCTTTGCCAGCTAAACACATATTCATTGTAGGAATGTTTGCAACTTGATGTGTTTGGTTCATGTAACCACCATTGCTCAAGATACACAACTCTGCCTCGACTCACAGCCCTGCCCCCCATTCTACCCACCCCTAGAAATTGCCAGCTGCCCTACATCTCTGTCATTTTCTTAGTTTGTGAAGTCATACATTATGCATCTTTCTTACGTTGCCAGCCATATCCCTTTTGCAAATTCTATAGACAACCATGGCCTACTTTTGTCTCCCTGGGTTGTGCTGACTTAACTTCTGCAATTCTGTTATTTTTATTTAAAGGTTCCAGAAACTTGGCTAGTCTGAACAGGAGCAACGGCCAGCTGGTGGTCTCCTTGGCTCCTCTGTAGGCCAGAGCAAGGCTGGCTGTCCCCTGGCTCTGCAGCTGTTACAACAACTGGTCTCATCTTACTTGATGGCTCCACAACTCCACCCCTGAATTCACCCGAAATTCTTTGGTGGATCACATCCTGTCTGGGTGATTTATTGGTATCTGTTCTGCCAGACAAGAATGCTTAGTGCATTTCCTATAATGTTATTGGATGTGCCACCTTGTCCATTTCAAGGGCACCCATCTTCCTTGGTAAAGGGCAAAATAATTCAAACAGTCTCCCTCCTATTTCTTTCTTCATTCCTCCATGCATCTAACAGATGCCTTTGGTTTCTTGTGTTTGTTTTTGACATTTTGGAGAGTTTCATAAAAGGTGCTTTTTAATGGATCATAGAATTTCATAAGAAGAAAAAACAATAAAGGGAAGCCTGGTGCAGACAACAGTCTGAAGATGAAAAAGTGTGGAAGTTATGCAACCTGACCAGATCCATGGCTCGTGTTCCTCTTCTTCTTCTTCTTCTTCTTCTTCTTCTTCTTCTTCTTCTTCTTCTTCTTCTTCTTCTTCTTCTTCTTCTTCCTCTTCTTCTTCTTCTTCCTCATCCTCCTCTTCCTCCTCCTTCTTCCTCTTCTTCTTCCCTCCTCCTTCTCCCCCCCCCCCTCACCTATTTATACTCATTTGGAAGTTTGAACAACTTAGGCCTTAGAATGTGAAGGTTCTCTAATCCTCCATAGGTGCTCGAGAGGAGGCTGTGCGCAAATGCTGACACTTGCCCAGCTGACCTCTGGTTAATTTGATCCTCATGCCCAGGACTCAGCAGAGCCTTCGGTCCATGTGTCGGAGGTGCTGTGCCTCAGCCTTCCATTACTGTGACGAACACCTGAAGTAACTCAAGAGAAGGAAGAGTTTCAGCCTATGCTTGCTTGGCCCGGTTGTTTTCATCTCATGATGCCGTAGTATATGGTGATGTGAATGCATGGTGAAGGTCTGTTTACCTCATGGCAACAAGGAAATAAAAAAGAAGAAAGAGGAAGGAGAAGAAAGGAAGGAGGAAATGGCTTAACTTCCTCCCACAGGCCCCACCTCCTGGAAGTTCCCTGCCTCCCACAGCACCACAGGCTGGCTTTCACACGTTTTAGTGTACTGGCCTTTGGAAAACGTCTAAGATCTGGACCACAATGAAGCACAAGCCTGCTCAGACCAGGCATCCCTGGGCCGCAGTTCCTGCTCGATGCCCCCTAACAGCGAACACATTCATTTCTCTGCAGAGAACAGGCCCTGGCTACGGTGTGCTCCCTTTACAAGGTGGTCTTTCCAAAATGCAGCCTTCTCAAAGCATCCCATTGTGCCGTCGCTGGTGGGAAATCGGAGAGGTGACAGACGCAGAGCTGAAGGGGAATAGGATGGGGTGGAATGGGAAGGCTGTGGAGCCAACTGCTTTCTGCTCACCAGCCTGCTGCCTTATTGCAGCTGAACCAAAGCACGTGCTCTCCTCCTTCCTCTCAGCCTCCATTCGGAAAGCAGCACGCACAGCAGTGTCATCGGGGGTCTTCAGGGTCACATCTGGATCACGTGGTCATTTCTACTCTCCTGATGTTCACAGAGTCCTCCGACAGCTGTTCAGCCCCAGAGCAAGACCTCCCACTTTTGTTCTTGTTTTCTACCTAGCTGTGCTTATGCTGGGAGCCCTACGGGAATTCACAGCGAATGTGCTCTCCCTTCTCCTCAAGGCCTGGTGCCTGGGCTATAGTTTCACTCAATATTCTTTAGTATTGAGCATTCGACGTATTCTTGCAGAGTCTCTGCTTCAACCCTGGGTTCCTAAACTGGATCTGTTATTCATATAATGGCCAGGTAGAATATGGGGGAGGAGGAGGGAGTGTATCTAGTCCTGACCTTTCCTAGGCCCACATTCCTTGCCCCACTTACAGCCTGGGGCAGAATGAATTCCTGTCCTCATGTTTGCAATGGGGACGCCCTGCCTCTTGACCTTGACTTGGTCACTGATGTGCTTTGGTCACAGGATGGGAGCGGTTTTGACTTCTACAGAAGATTGACGGGTGCCTATGCTATCTGGTTTGCTCTCCTTCCTTCCTGCTACTGCAAATCGCTGTCCCCGGCGTTTGGCAGCTCAGGCCCCAGACTGAGACGATGAAGGGCAGCTGCCCTTATTCATGCACCGCTGGGCAGTGAGAAATAACAGGCTTCTTGGTGGGCATTACTGGATTTCTGTGGTTGCCATGCAGCAACTGACGGCTAGTACAGTCTCCAAAGCTCTCACTAGGGCGCACCTCGTGTCGTCCTCGCTAATAGCTTTTTTGGACACCCCTGCCCTTACTGATTACATGCTAGCAGCTGTCCCTGCCTTGGGGCTTGGTGTTGACTGTGTCCTTTACTGTATTTTCTTCTACTGTGTCACTACTAGGGGGTAAACGCAGTGAAACAAACTAAAGGGACAGTGAGTCCTGGCAAGGGCAGAAGGAAACTGTCACATGGGGTGATCTGAGGGGTGGCACTGTGCAGACAACTGAAGAAGGTGACACAATAACTCACATGTCTCAGTCTGGGTGGAAGGACAAGGAGGTACAAGATCTCTGGATCTGTGTCTGTTTCGCTTTAGACACCCTCATCTCACCATGTAAAAGCTCCGCATCCTGCCTGCCTCCTCATCTCCTTAATTGGGGTCAAACCTTTCAAGTCTCTCAGCTCATGGGAGCAGGGTAGTGTCTGCTATAGCAGATGGCCCTGTATGCTGGTGACGTCCTAGCTTTCCAGGTATTTCTTGGAAACCATCTTGAGTTTATAGCCACTTCACAATATGAAAAGTTAGACTTAGGAAAAAAAATGTTTAGAAGTAATTACATAAATATTTTTACTCCACTATTCATGTAAATATTCTGAAACTTTAACAATAATAATAATAATAATTAACAACAACAATAATAAACTGAAAAATACCCTGGGTGTGACCAGTTGGTAGAGAGCTGTCAGGGCATGTCCTGTCAGCCACTGGCCGATAGCTAGGATTTAGTTGCCTTTTTAAAGATGCAGCTCAGTAAAGAGTGAGGTGGGCTAGAACCTTTCTGTCCACACATGGTCTGAGGACAGGCCTGTGAGGCAAGATGAGCAGGGCAGAGCATTTTTTTTTTCCTTCCCTGCTTCAAGGTCTCAGCACCTGTTTGAGAAACTTAAAAGGTCTTAGGACTAAGATAACTCTTCTACCCTTTTCCTCAGAGGCTTGGAGGTAAGGCCCATGGCCTCTTCTTGCCCTGTAAGGCTGCTACCTCTAAAAGATCAGTGCAGTTGCTTATCTGTCACCTATGCCAGATGGGGGACACAGCCACAGGAGTCACAGTTAGTAACACACAAACATACATGTACACGTGCACACATACACACTTCTTCTATAGGTGAGCATACATAAATGTGTACTGCATGTGCGTTTATATATGGGTATGGGTTATCAGTGAGTATACCGCCCCTCCTACCTTGGAAATGAAAATATTTTCATAGTGCATACATGTAAGACACTGTAATACAGCTTTTCAGTATTTTTTTCTGTAATAAAGTAGGGGATTGACTGAAGTCAAGGGATGCTGTGGTTCAGACTTCAGTTCTTTGTCTAAATGTGGCCCTGGGAGTTAGACAGCAGATGGAGGTAACGTGGCACTTTCCAGGGCTTGGTATCAACAGCATCAATGAACAAACACAGACATATTCTTCTACTTACCGACTGGGAACAGGATCCCACCTTCCTGGCTCATAGGGGACCCCGAAATCTGGAGGCTACTCCATGACATCTTCCCACACCTCAGAGCAGCAAGAGGCACCATGGAATATGTTGGTGTGCTTTATCTTGGGCTACTGATGGGGTCCGTGTGAAATGAGATCTGACTGGCCTTGTTGAGGGGTGGTTATTCTGGGACGTGTGTTGGCTGCTCTGCCCACTTCAACCATTCCGAGCTATTCCCTGGTCTCCATCCCTAGAGGCGGCAGCCACTTTGGAGCGCACAGATGTACACTCCCACTTCAGATCGCTTTTGCCAGTGCACATTACCTTATGCTTATTTGTGTTAAGTTTCGTCTGCCTGAAGGCTGTACCATCCCCCGAAGTCTTCCCATGCACCTGGAATTTCTTGTGAATCTCCTTGGTTTTTATTAGCTGCAACAGTTGGAGCTAGGTGAACTCTCTGGGAAGAGATTAGACAGTTATCGACAGTTGCGCATATAGTGTCTGACCGGGTTACTGAGGAAGGGCTTGCTTGGGATGGGTCAGCTGGTCTGTCTTTTGAAATCTCAGCTCTGGACAAGCACCAGGGACCCCATCCTTGGGGTGTATGCCCACACAGGGACATGGAGATGTCTGATTCACAGGCTTTAGAAGACGCTGTTCTGGGGGGCGGGGGAGGTGTGTTATTTAAGGCCCCTTCTGTCTGGCCCCCTTGGATACTGCAGAAAGAGGGGTCGGAAGAGGAAGTGAGCTGGGGGGCGGGAGAAAAGGAAGCTTGCACGGCAGCTTGCTATGCTAAGTCCTGTAAAAATCACAGGTCCTGGGGAGGAGGTGGGAAGGCAGCATGACTCTCAGGACGTCTCTGGAGAGGCTGAGGAAAATCACCTCGGCCATATCCTGAAAGCTGGAAGTGAGGACTAGGGAAGACTGGAAGTCGAGATCCATCCTCAAGACCAGGTGAGATGTCAGGGACCAGTTCCGAGTGCCAAGATGGGGGAGATGCAGTGAGCTGCTGCCTGTGGGAAGCGGTCTCTGCGAGCAGGCCTGGTGTGTGGGCAGCAGCTGAGGCTGAACGGATCCCAGAGTGTTCCAGCGAGCTAATCTTGTCAGCTTCAAGCTGTTCCGCAGACAGTGGGTGTGAATCCAAAACCGTCTTAGATGTTCAGCTCTGTAATGTTTCTTTTAAGAAAATAAAAAAGATATTGAAAGTACACCAGACCCAAATGATTCTGTTATCCTGGGGCCAGTTACCCGGGCAGGTTGGATTTGTACATTGTGAAATGCAGACGTTAGAGATGATGAAATTTGCTGTGTCTGTGTTGGAGGTGGATGCTTCTTCCTCGTCAGCCACATTCCTGGATAAGTGTCCCTCTTTCTGCTTCAAGAATACTGTCTGTTTCTGTTTCATGTTTAGAAGCAAAGGTCAGTAGCATTCAGCCTCCTGTCCTGCTACCATGCTGTCTCTGCTTCCATGGTCGATTGACCGTGTCTCCCTAAACAGTGCACACATGGAAACAAAGCTTGGTGAGAGAAGAGTGAGATCCTGACCCCATATCCTGACTTCTAACTCGTCCCTACTCTGTCAGCACTCCTGCCCCTCTGTTCTTCATCTTCCCATGTGTAGGCAATTACAGAGCAAATGAACTTCTGGTTGGTTCTCCCATGGTTTGTCAGTCTCCACAGACAATTCATCATGCACCTGCATGGCGCAACAGCAAACCTCTTCCTCCGTCGTCTCTGCACCCTTTGCAATGGTTCCTTGTGTTGTTATTGCTGTTGTTGTGTGCATGCATGTTTATGTGTGTGAGTATAGGTGCATATACGCCACAGCACATGTGTGGAAGTCAAAGGACAACCTCCACCACCAGTGCTCACCTTCCACCTTATCTATGGCAGGGGGTCTTACTGTTTGCCACTGAGTTTACCAGGCTAGTTGGCCTGTGAACTTCTGGGATTCTCCTGTCTCTGTTGCCTGTCTTTCCAGAGGAGGGTTGGGATTACAGACGTGCACTAATGCGTTAAACTTTATGTGGGCTCTGGAGAGTCAAATTCTGGCCCTTACATTTTCAGGGTAATTGCTTTAAATATGGAGCCATTCCCTCATCCCTGTTGTTATTATTATTATTATTATTATTATTATTATTATTATTATTATTATTATTATTATTTTCAGACAGGGTCTTATTCCTATGGCCCAGGTTTGTCTAGAACTTACTATGTGTGGAATCAAAGCTAATCTCAAACTCAGTCTTCTTGCTTCATGCCCCCCCCCCCCAACGCATGCTGGGATTACAGATGGGAGTTGTTACTGGTCACCCAGAGACATAACGCTGACTAAAGTGTGGGGAAGGAAATAAAAATGATTTTCTCTTAGGTATAGCAATTTGACCCCACTGGGGCCTGGAGAAATGTATGTCCTGTCATCTTGGAAGGAGCTTAGGGTGCAAAACCAAGAGAATTCTGGCCAGGGCATTATATCATCCCAGGGGAGCAGAAGCATGTGTCTAGAGACTCAGCTGAGGCCACCATCACAGGAGGAGACTGGGGACAGAAATGTAGGCGACAGAATACCATCAGGCTCGCCACACTGCTTGGCTGAGTGGTAGTTTGACTGAGAATATCTCCAAAGGTTTATATCTTTGAGTGCTTGATCTGAAGTTGGTGGGATAGTCTGGGGGGAGGGATTAGGCGGTGTGGACTTGTTGGAGGAGGTGTGTCACTGGAGGCAGGCTGTGAGGTTTCAAAGGCCCATGCCATTCCTGTTAGCTTTCTCTCTCTCTCTGTCTCCTACGTGTGGATCAGATGTAAGTCCTCAGCCACTGCTCCAGCGCCATGCCTATCTGCCTGTTGCACGCTTCTGGCCATGATGGTCGTGGACTCTAACATTCTTGAACCATGAAGCCCAAATTAAATGCTTTCTTTTATAAACTGTCTTGGTCACGGTGTTTTGTCACAGCAATAGGAAAATAACTTTGACAATCAACTGGAATCTTGACCTACACTCAAGGCAGGGGAGAAATAGATACACTCAAGCTAAAGTTGGCACTTCTGTGCATTTGATTGGACAAGACAGCACTTTCATGAGCAAAAATACACCGTCTGTGATCATCTTCCTCCAGGCTCCTGAGGAAAACTATCTTCCAGCAAGCTCATTAGTCAGGTAACTATGCATGTGTGTGTTTATCCCAGGTGCCACAGCAAGATGTGCAAAATATTTTCTTTTCTTGATGCTCGAGGTGAATTTTTTCAGGAGGCTCTATTGGAGCCTGGCATTCCACAGATACAATCTAAGCAAGCTGTACTCAGCTGAAAATTCCCATCCAGGTTCAGAGTGCAGAGGTTGTAGATTACAAACAAGTGCTCAGCTGGCTAGAGCTACGGGTCCACTTTGTGTCCACTCTCACGGGGACACTAACATGGGACACACAGTCTTCTAGGTCACAGTTCCAAAGTGCCTTCTTTAAATAGCCAACCACCAGAGAATCTACGTAGCCATTCACCTTGAAGTAGAAATATGTTTTCCGTTTTTGTTAGAACAAAAACAAAACCCAAAGCAAGCAAACAAAGAACCCCACACATTTTCCATGTGAACCCAAGGAAACACAGTAGTACAGAGGTCTACAAAACAAATAACAAAAATTCCCTTTAATTTATTACCACGTTCTCATCCCTCCCTTATCCATGGTTAATTCTTTTTTTTTTTTAATGTGTGTGTGTGTGTGTGTGTGTGTGTGTGTGTGTGTGTGTGTAATGTGCATGTAAACATTTGCTGTTTGAGTGAGCGTCTTCTATGCTGCATGTATTATTCAGCGACTTACTCTTTTCTGTGGAGAACTGTTCATGTCACTTCACATATATCTACCTTATTCCTTTAATCAATGCATACTATTTAATTGCTCTCTTAATAAGGACATTTAGATTACAGACGTGTCATACCAGTAGTTCATTTTCCTTCACCCTTGTATTGATCCCAACCACTTAACATATTTAGAGGAGGCCAAAAGACATTGTGCAGTGCGAAGAACTGCGCTCCCCCAAAGCCTGAAAGTTCTAGCCTCCACCACCCTCTGCCCCGGCCTTTCCATTCTCTTCCGCTATTACTTGACTATGAAATGCCCCCCAAAGGCCCATGAGCTAAAGGCTCAGCTTTCAGCCTGTGATGCTGTAGGGAGGGGTGGAGCCTTTAGGAGATAGGTCCTAGTTGGCAAAAGTTACATTGGTGGGGACATGCCACTGACAGGGAATCAATTTTCCATCATGGTGTGCTGGGCTATCACAGCCCCCAAAGTAATGGTACCAAGCGACCAAAGGCTGAAACCCTCCAAACTGTGAGCCTCATAGACTTATCTTACTTTTATTACCTCAGGTATTTTTATCCCAGGAAAGGTGACTGGCACACTTACTGACAGTCCCCGCTTCTAAAATGTAGAGAGATTGGAGTAGGGGGGAGTGGGGATTAAACCCTAATAATTGTTCTGTGTCACAGAGATAAGAGAATTTTGCAATGTAGGAGACAACTCCATGTGAGTTATCACACCCTTTCCCCTCCCCCCTCCTCTCCCTCCTCCCCCTCCTCCTCCTCTTCCTCTTCCCCCTCCTCCTCCTCTCCTTCCTCCCCCTTCTCCTCCTCCTGCCGCCGCCACTTCTCCTCCTCTTTTTCTACCTTTGAGGAAAGAACCCAGAGCCTCAGATGTGCTGGGCACTTGACCATAGATCCTCTGTGCAACATGACTTTCCTGTATGTCACTTTGTAAGTCATTGTCCACCTGGGACGTTGTCATGCCACGGTGCGGCTCACCTTCATGTGGACACGTGTGCAGATTTTCCCCCCAGATGGCTGTGGTGACCTGGGAAGATGGTGTATTTGGGTTAAAGAGGCAGTAAGAGGCAGTGGGATGGAAGGGGAGGGCGTGGTGACTGGGATGCTGACAGCTCACACTGTGTAGCTCACGATGTTGCCTAGGGCTGACCCAGCACGCTTGCCTGCTGACAGGGCTTGAAAGTTGAAATTGGTTTTGTGTGGATGCTGGCCAATGGCTTCTTTGCCATGGGAGTGATTGCTTTTTTGCTGTGTTCGCAAGATGTGAATTCATTCTTTTTTAATATCGGTAATACACAGTAAAGAGCTTAATCCAATTTACAAAGAAATAAGATCACACAAGCCTTGGAAATACAATGTGCCTTTATGGCTCCAAGACCACATCACTGAAGAGAGAGTGTCATAGCCGCATAGAAACTCCCCCTCACCTCTCTCTCTCTCTCTCTCTCTCTCTCTCTCTCTCTCTCTCACACACACACACACACACACACACACACACACACACACCATCATCCATCCTCCTCAGGACCAGGCACAGAAGTGACAGGACTGAGAAAGACTTGGAGCTTTAGGATGTACCCTTTAAAGTTCTCATTTACCTATGAAAAAAATGGGACAGACTTATCCAGCAAGGCACCATACTGATGTGCTATTATTATTCATGTATTAAAATAAACCTCCCAACCCCATTTGGGAATTTGTTGTTCATGTAGAAAGCATACCTGCCCATCAGCTCTGCCTTCATGGTCCTCTGTGAGCAGTGATGTTCATTTTCTGGGTACGTGATCTGAGTTAGAGGGAACCATCTGCTCTGGATTGTATGACGGATGTGGCTCAGGGTTCCCCTGGGCTTGGTTTGAGCTTAGGAATTGGTGTGGAGGAAATGCTGGCGGGTAAGAGGACCGCCTGTTTACAGAGGCTCTTACAGAACAAAGGCCTGTGGTCCAGCTCCTTCTGCGCAGTCATACAGCTGTGCTCTGACACCTGGGACATGATGGAGTGAGCTAAGGGGTTGACATCTCCAGAAAGCTATACTGATCGTTAGTGGGAAGGGAAGCAGTGCCTTATCTGGTGGAGATTCCACCAAGCTTTACAATTTGATCTGCACTCATTTCGGAACATTAGTTATGTGTCAGGCACAGCACTCTACTAGGCAAGGGCTCAAACTTGGTCCTGTCCTTGGGGAGCTTGGAACGTCAGCACAGTGTGCCAAGGTTGTTGGTGAGGGTACAGAGAGCACTTGACCCAGGGTAGGAACAGAGGAAAGGCTTTCTAGAGGAGATGACTGCTGAGATAGAGTGCAGAGGATGAGCTAAATGGGGTCATAGCTTTTAAATAGTGCAGTGGCCATTGCAGGCAGGGAGAAGAGAAAGAACATTAAAGGCTGTTCCTGGACACAGTGGCTTGCAAGGCAGGACACCAGAGGAGTGGTCTGAATCTAGGTCATGGGACGTCAGAAGTGTTCTAGGGACTGAGGACCAGAATCTGGATGTACTAGGACCGCTTTCAAGGTTGTATCACTTTGGCATTGATATAATTTGGATCTTAGATGTCTCAAGTGTTGAAGGCTGGCTTGCTAGCCTACAACACGATTGGGGGAGGGGTTATAGAACATCTACTAAATCATACTGGGCCAGAAAAGAGGAGTGTGTCTGGAGGATAGGGCAACTAAAGCCACAAGAGTCATGAGAATGTGGGGCGATGAGCCAGGGGAAACCCAAGGTAGTCCAGAACCTAAATGGAATCCTACTAGGGGACAATAATGTGTATACAGGGTGTGGGGAGCCTTGGAAGAGGGTCAGCAGGTGGGTGGTAAGGGCCTTCATCCACACGTACAGGAGTTCCAGGAATGGACCTTACAGGCGGCTTCCCCTTGGGAGGGATTGGGAGGAAGACAGGCAAGTAGGAGTCTCCTACTATTCAGACAGGTGGAGTGTTCCGGATCACCAGAATCCTAATCCAGACAGGGTGATATGTTCTGGAATCCTCCTTCTGATGGAGACGGAGTCAGGGTGGGTCCTTTGAGGGAGCGATATAGGGCGGAGGTCTTCAATGGTCACAGCGGGATGGGGCTATAGAAGGGAGGAACTAGCATAATATCCACCTTATCTACCTGACCAATGTGGACTGTGCACCTCACAGGGACTTTGGAGGTCAACAAACTTGAGTACAAGGTTCTTTCTTGTTAGTCACTTCCTGGGTAGCCAAGTACTTCCTTAACCTCTCAGATTATGCCTAGTAGGACATGAATATGTCCAATGGGGGATAGCATCCACTTCATTTGGTTTTATAAAGAGTAGGCTAAACGTGGACCACATGCAAGAGGAGAAAGTAGCATAAGGCATAAAGAAGGTTCATTTATTCAAATGAACTGTATTCACACTGAGTGTGTTCTTGCGCCGTGCCGAGTCTCAGAGATGAAATGCAGAATAGAATGAGCAAGGTCCTTCCTGAATGGGTCAGTTTTACAGGGGACTTTGTTTTGTTGTTGTTGTTCTCAGGGGTCAAACACCTGGCAGGAAGCAATGTCAAAGAGAAAAAAAAAAAAGACAGATGGTTGGGGTCGTGGGCCATCCTGGTAGGGAAGGTTTGGTGGCAGCAGTGGCTGGAGGCTGTAGGAACACGAGGTAGACGGTTACATTACAACACTAACAAGGAAGCGGAGGGCTCAAGCAGAAGCAAGCCTGGGCTACAACCCCCAGTCCCTGATGATCCACATCTCCTGATGATTCTACCTCCCAAAGGTTCTACAGCCTTCCAAAACAGCATCACCAGCTGGGGACCAAGCGTTCACATGCATGAGCCACATTGAAACTGTGCTCTGAAGAGTGTTTACCAAGTCCTCAGGATGCATCGTCACCATGGGCTGGCTCTTATATGCCTCCCCTAAGCTCTTGTGTTGAAGGCATGGCCCCAGCCTGTGGGGCTACTGGGAGGTGATGGAATCGTTACAAGGTTAAAGGGAATCAGCCACAGGGGGTGTGCCCTGGAAGTGGGTATTGGGACTGCCCCTTCCTGTCTTTCTTGTTGCTTTCTGACCAACATGAGGTAAGCAGCTTAATTCTACCATGTGCTTCCTACCTTGGTGGTGTTCTGTCTCACCACAGCTCCAAAACAATGGTTACAAGTAACCATGGAAACCTCTGAAACCATGAGCTGTAGAGACCTTCCTTCAACTGTTTATCTCAGGTATTTGCTACAGTGACTGACAGCAATGCTCAGATCTCTTCTCTCTCTCTCTCTCTCTCTCTCTCTCTCTCTCTCTCTCTCTCTCTCTCTCTCTCTCTCTCTCTCTCTCTCATTTTACCAGAGTCAGTGCCTTCTCTGGAGTGAACACCACCACGTATGATATTATTGCCCAGGCTCTTCTGGGAGTGTTTACAGTGTTTGTTTCTGGGTACTGACTTCCCCAGGAAGCCCCAGAGGAGTCTTTCCTGGACCCAGACTCAGGGCTCTACCATTTGCATACTGGCTTGGAGTCTTCAGGAAATTCCCCACTTAGAGGCAATTTGAAAACTGCCTTGGCAGTCCTCACCTTAGCATACCAGAGGGGACAGATGCCACTGAGCTCTGGATAAAGAGATTCCAATAGGATAGTGACCAAACTGGGCCAATGTCAAGAACTGAGAGGAACAACAGGAAAATCTGTTAGCCGTTCTTTTGGGTGTAATTATTTCCTTGAGGGAAATTTCATGGCTATGTAATTAAAGTGTTTCACTCTGATCCAGAGCGTTGCTTTGATTCCTTGAGTATGAAATACAACCATTGCGAGAGCCAAGCAGCTTGCTAGATGCAAATAGTTTACCAAGGGCCCCAAATAAGGCCAAGTACGATAAAAAGAATTACAGGGGTGCGTGTCCGTTAATGCATGCTGGGGGCTGCACTGCACTGCCACCTCTCCGCTGGAGCATCAGGTGCCTCAAGTCTTCATTCTGTTTACAATGAAGAGAACCAAGCACTGCCTTGTGAGAGAAGGCGACATGTTTTTCTTTTATGACAGAAATGGGGCCACTCCGACAGCTTATGGACATACACATGCAACCCAGAGGTTTCTTTCCAGAGAGAGAAATGAAGGAAGACAAGCAAAGGGGTCTAGGCTGTGTCAACACCCTGCTTTGGATAATGGGCATTATGGGCGACGGGGTGTAGGTGGGCCGCCATGAGCCCCGGGAAAGATGGGACTTGAAACCTCTGTCCTCATTACACACACTCGTTCACTCACTCCTTCTGTTGGCGTTTATAAAGCTCTGCTACGTGCTGGGCATTCGAGAGCAATCAGTGATTCCTCAAAGACCCCTGCTCGTAGGCAGCTTTCATTTGAGTGAAGAGAGACAGGCCGCACATCACAAACAATAAATAAGAAGATGACAAGGCCCAGAGTGAAACAGAAAGCTAGGCGGGGCAAGAGGAGCCAACTGGCTGTGTGTTACACAGGGTAGGCAGAAGGGTAGAGAAGCTCAGGGAATTATTCACGTGAGAGCTGGGTAAGGAGTTGTCTGGAGAAAGCAGGGTGTGCCCTGGGAACGCTGCCTGGGGACTGTTGAGAGGTCCAGGGAGGGAGAAGCAGCAGAAACAAGCAACCAGCTCAACCAAGGGCCTGAGGGACCACACTAGTGAGGTGTGGGAGGGCTGTAGGTGACCATGTCCCCTAGAATACATGTGTTGGCAAATTAGTCCAGGACACTGGGGGCTAAGAGCATCTGCAAGATATTAAGGTCATGGGGCAGAGTCCTTGGGGGTGGAGGACTGAATTAGTTACAGTGGGAGGGGTTTGTTTGAAAACAAAGCTAAGTTCACATTTTGTCTCTTTCATCCCTGCCTGCTTTCACTTCCACTTCCCCACCATACCTTGAACTTTCCACAGCTCAGGAACATGGATCTAGAAAACTTCTGCAAGAGGGAACTTCCAGATCTGTGCTAGGGGTGACCTCATAGGATTGTACAGGGTATGAAAATACAGAATTACAGAGTTGGAAAGAAAATTGACACAGACCATATGTTCTATACTGAGCCACACACATGAGAATGATAAGGGCATCAGAGGTTCTTTGGGACCCTTGGGGTGCTGTGGAAGGAGGCTGGAATTTATTCCCGTGTGCTCTTGGGGTTCTCTGTAGCGTGGGTTGGTGGTGGAATTCCTATGTAGGGCTTTATCATGGTGAACTGTGGTGAGCAGTGGAAGGTCCCAGCCTCAGAACAGTGGCAGTCTCCTCTCCTTCCTGTGGAAGGTTAGAAGATGACGCCATTCCAATGGTGGGGGGAGGGCGGGTGTGGCAGGAAGATAGGGGAGTTGTGTCTAGGACATTCTTATGACAAGGAGAAGGAGACAGCGGCCTCGGCATGGGCCAAGTGACTTCCTGGAAGCTGTGACCTTTCTGTTGGCAGAGCAGGATCAGAACGACCTGACGAGCTATAAAAAAAGTGCAAGTGGAGATCAGAAACCTGGTCTAGAAGGGACTTGTTCACCTGGGCGTGGAATGACCCTGCCTCTGGTCTAAAGTCTTAAAAGACAGGTACGTGTGTGTTTAGCAAGTCTGGCCCAGTGAGTCCTGGCGGCAGAGTCCTGGCCCATTGCTTGTCCTTGTGGTGTCTGGTTCAGAACCAAGGGAAGTCAGAGCCATTTCCAACCCTACTTTTTCTCAAGCCTTAGCTCCAGTCAGTGTTAGACCCCATGGCCGAATCTGTCAGCCCTCTGAGGTCTTGAGGGCAGAACTGAGCCTGAGTTTCAACAACAGTCTCTGCTGGATATAAGAGACTATATGTAAGCCGCCTAAGAATGACTCAGCATGGTCCATCCGGGGAACATCCTGGTTTAAGCCCTGCCTGCCAACAGCCACGTAACACAAACCAATTGGTCCCACAGTATCAGGCCTTGTTATATCTTGGGAAACGTCACATCTCCTGACACCTTATGCCCTGCCCACTCCCTATGCTCTATAAAAGAAAAACCCACCATAATAAAATTGAGATCTTGCTCTGGGCGAGACTCTCAACTCAGTGTGTTTTTTCCTCCAGGCATTGTGGGAGGAGGCTGGGTCGTCAACACTCACCATCCAGCTCAGCCCCCAGGGAGAGGAAACAGCAGGCCTGAATCCCCTCCCGTTCCAGCCCTACCTGCTGGTGTAAGAGACCTGGCAAGTCAGCTTATTCCTTTCCCCAGTTCCCTGTACCCCTGTACCCCTTCCTATCACGCTCTTGTTCTTCCATTCTATTTCCTTCAACCTACACTCACGGCCCCTTGACTGTGCCCCGAGTTGGCCTCCCACATGCACTTGACAGGTTTTCATTCAGTTCTATACAAGAGAAAAAGCAGGTCATCTAAGGAGCCAACAGGAATTCCAGAGGCATCATATACACCCCCCACCCCGCACCCTTCATGCTTCTGAAAGCTGTGATGCATGCAATGTACATGGTTCTGAGTCCGCAAGCATTCTGGGTAGTAGCCACCCCCTACTCCCCCTCAGGATCCCAAATGAAGCCTCCCTGGAAACCTCGCTATACTCTCTCCTCCGGAAACTCTTGACTCACATTTTACTTGGCATGTGTCAATCAGATATCAGCGTCCACCTATATGTGCCGGCTTTATGTCAATCTGACACCAGCCAGTGTCATTTTGGAAGAAGAAACCCCAACTGAGAAAATGCCTCTACCAGACTGGTCTGTGGTGCATTTTCTCGATTGATGGTTGATGAAGGAGGGCCCAGCTCAAGAGGGGCAGAGCCGTGCCTGGCCTGGTGGTCCTGGGTGCTATAAGAAAGCAGGCAGAGCAAGCCGTGAGGAGCAAGCCAGTGAGCAGCACCCCTCCATGGCTTCTGTTTCAGTCCTGCCTCCCGGTCTCAGCCCAGAGATCTTTCCCTGACTGCTTTTGGTGATGGACTGTGATGTGTAAATACAAGATATGTGAACCCTTTCCTCCCCAAGTTGTCTTTGGTCACTATGTTTTATCACAGCAGTAGGAACCCTAAGAAAGGCCCCACATTTATAGGAAACCATCTTAGTGCCCAGACAATGTATCAATTCTCCATATCCATCAGCTACTGCAGTTGACTCCACTGAGATTCACTTTAGGAAGGTCACTAGGATCTCATTTTTAGTAACTTAAAGCCCTGATGTAGTGATATCTTTCAGTTGGCAGCGTGCTTGCCTGCTGGGCATGAAGTCCTGGGTTTGATGCCCTAACATTGCCTAGACTGAGTATGGTGGTGTGAGCCTGCAATCACAGCACTTGGGAGGCATCGGCAAGACATTTGGAAATTCAAAGCAATCCTCAGCTACTCAGTGAGTTCAGGTCCAGCCTGGGCTACACAAGGCCCCGTCTTGGGGGGAAAAAAAAGTCTAGGTGTAAACATTGACTTTATTCTACAACCTCTTTAGGGCTCTAATGATATGGATATTAACCAACAAAACACTGACATTAAAATTTAGTTTTTGGTCCATTTTTGGTTTATTTATTTTGGGTCTTTTCTGATGACAGTGGTTGACTTATCTTTAGTAATGAGGAATAATGGTTGGGATTTGTGACAAGAGGGGGAAGGCAGTACCTCCAATGACCTCTCAAGGGAGTATCACCAGCCTTAAGTACCTGCTCTGGAACATTACCTTGCCCTACCTTCACAAGATAGCTCAGTCACGCTGTCCCTGCCTTTGCAATGTGATAAGCTTGGCTTTACTTGGCACATGGTCCTTACCAGGCCAGCCTTGAGGACAGGGACCCAGTCCTGTCACTTGTACTGTGGTGGCCTCATAGGATACTTTCAGGAGATAGGGAAACTGGCCAGTCTGGTACAAGTGACTAAAGCAAGCAGGCCGCAGAGAACTATGGGGATTGGTCTGGTCTACCACAAAAGACCACTAACTCAATTCTGCCTCTGGCTTTGTATACCGAAATGTCTCTTCATCTCCTGATGGAAGACTGCATGGATGTGACTCAGTTTGCCTTAAGGAGCTCTGGAATAATTAGGTAAGAAGACGACAGAAAGGCAGCAGGCGTTCCTTAGAGGCAGCTTGGCCAAGGCATTAGAAATCCAGCAGGCAGCCCTGATGAATTCGATGGAAGAAACACTATTAGCACTCAGCTACTGTCAGGGAAACAAGCTGCTGTTTCTATTGTGTTATATCTGAACCTGCGATGTTCTTCCTGCTGGGAGGAGCCTGGGTGGTTGGGAATTACTTTGTCAAGCTGGCTCTTTGGGAGCTGGGAGAGAAAACAGCTCCAAGCTTTCTCCACTGTGAATAACCATAAAATCTACCTTGAAAAGCCATGCAGAGTTACAACAGAGATACAGTGCCTGGAAACTGGCTCCAGCTTGCTCAAAAGGAAATGAAGAGGAGAAGGTGTTTATCCTGGCATACAGAAGAGAGAAAATGTCATTAAGGAGATGAAGTTTCTACAGATACCACCCCAGGAGATGCAGCAGCTTGGAAGGTACCTAGAGAGGGTGAGTGATGTGCAGCCAGGGCCAGACAAGAAGGCAGTGATGGAGAAAGTGCTTGGAGAACTGCGATCCTGGCTGCTGCAGATGCATCAAAGCTAGGGCTGTGGTGAATCTGGTTGCTTCAAAGAGGCAAGAATCAGACTCCCTCGGCTCAACCTTGACTTTAGTGTGCAGGAACACAATGTCAGACTTTGGAAGTACAGTCTTGGCAAAGTGAGGACGGAGAAGAAACCAAGGGGTCTCTAAAGTGCTCCACCCTGAAACAGGTCTTGCTGTGTAGCCAAGGCTGGCCTGGAACCAGAGGTCTCCCTGCCTCTGCCTCATGAGTACTGGATTATAAGGAGGGCTTCTCCCATACCTGGGTTCCATTATGCTTTGGTGACTTAAGAGAAGAGCTGGTTAGGCCTTTCTTGCTTAGGAAAGGGAACTAAGAATGGATTGTCCCAGGGAAGAGGAGGAGGCGGCACAAGCAGACTGAGAATCATAATAACTAGATGTCTAGAGGGCTCGGGGACCATGGGCAGGCTCCCTAGAGCGGGACACCCTGCAACTGCTGTGAGTGTGATTAACGCCATCGGTTCAACAGGACCCAAATGAAGCAGGAACCCCTGACTCTATCTTGTAAGAGGGTTTTCTCTTCTGTCTTCTGTTGCTCACTTTCCAAGCATATGTGCCCCCCCTAACGGGATGGACACCTCTAAGGGCCAGACAACATAGAAACAGGGTTCTAGTCCAGGCTCCTGAGTGGCAACTCCAGAGGGTGCTGGGTACTACCTGTCAGCCGCCCAGAGCTTCTGAGGAATGTACTATTCAGAAGCTTAGGTTCTTGATAGGCAAGGGTCCCTGTAACTAAAAGTTCTTTTTTTTTTTTTTAACTTAAAAGTGCACAGGAAAAAAAAAACCAATAAAGCTGAGCCCAACTCTAAAGAAGACAGTTGATAAAAAAAAAAAATAAAGAAAGAAAGAAGTAGTTTATAGTGGCTCTCAAAAGACCAGGGCTTCTCTTTCTCCCCTTTAAAGGCAGAATTAATTAATCCACTCAGGCTTGAGCTCTGAACACAGCGTTAGTTCTGACTCTAGGGGTACTGTTAAGTCCTCTGGACCCTGGGTAAGCTTTCATTAAAGCAACACTATTTAAAACAGTGAATTTAGATTCCTCCTCAGACAGAATAGGGCACCAGGACCGGGGAAGAAAAGCTAACAGACAAGCTGTCCAGGTCAGGGGATCGTGATGACAGAGTTGCCTTTTCCCTCCCACCTCTGTGATGAGGATGTGGATGCCACCAGGGCACTCCAGGGACCTGCGCCCTTCTGCCTGTATTCGGCCCAAGCCTGCTTACTATCTGGAAAGCGATGGTGTCCCAGTAGAGAGGCTTCTCCTAGCTGGCCCCGTGCCTTTTTCATCCAGCCATGGACCACTTTGGGAAGCTCTCTGATTTTTATGTCTTTTAGAACTGACTGTTTGCAATCTGAGACATTCAGAGTATGGCTTCGTTTTCTTCCCTCAGGGATGAATTCACCAGGCTCTCCAGGCAAGGCTCCTGTCCAGTTTGACAGATTTCCTGGAAGGAAGTCACAGGTCTCTGAGCATTTGACTGAAATCTGAGTTGCTCGCTGCCATGCCCATCTCCCATTGGGCTGCACAGGAGCTCTTGGTGTGTGCTGTCTTGGCCAGCATCAACACTTGCTTGGCCTCATTGGGGGTGATCTCTGGCTTCCTTTGGTTTCTCCCTACTTTGCTCGATGCGGTTTGCCTGGCTTCCTCTTTTCCATCTTGCTGGTGGGAATCTAGCCTGTCTCTCGTTTGGACTGCTCAAACTGGGACTTGGGGCAATGAGGGAAGCCCTGGGGATGTCTGAGTGGAAGACAACTTGCATTAGGGAGACCCTGAGACCTGTGCATGCAAATCTAGGCCTCAGATGTAGGGGAGGTTAGGGTTGAATTCATTCGCTGGCTCATTTATTCAATTAAAAATTTATGAAGGGTTGATTATACACCAAACACTGTTGTATATGCTAGGGTTACAGCATTAAACATAAAAATACTTAACTTTACGGAAGGTGTGACTGGAGCACAGGAAATAGACTTGCCTGCCGTGAATAAAGCCCTGGTTTGATCCCCCACACTGCTAAAAGTAAAACAAAAACAAAAACAGTAAAATGGTGACTTGAGAAAAATAAGAATTTCATGGAGAGAAAGCAGGAAGGAGAAACAAAGTAGAGTGATCGTCATGACTTCTAGATTAAGTGAAGGGAGGCACCGACAAGAATGTGACAGTCAGTAAAGGTCTAGAGGAAGTTAAAAAAAAATACATCTGCCTATCTCTGGGCTCACTGGATGGTGTTTGAGGTATAAGAGTGTCCAGTTCAAAGGCCCTGAGGTAGAAGGGTGCCTGGCGTGGGCTTGGTGGCCAGTGGGAAGAATGGAGAAAATCAGGGTGGTGGTCAGGAGGGAGGCAACTCGGTCTGTGGGAGGACACAGAGCCCTGATGTGGAGAGGACACGGAAAAGGCAGTCTCTATCTGCTCAGGCTCATGACAAAATGCCACACATTGGGGAGGGTCGGTGTGGATGGCAGATGCTCATTGTGCAAGGTCTGAAGGACGATGTTCAGGATCACGGTGCTGGCATGCTCTGGTCCTGTGATCGGTCATTTCCTCTTCTTGAGAATCCCATCACGAGAACCCCACTCGTGACGTCACTAACTCCAATCACTTTTTAGAGATCTCAATTCCTAGCCCCTTTGCATTAGGGGCTGAGCGTCATTTTACTAGTGTCGGGATGCAAACACTCACTCTGCAGCCAGGGAGCTGCTGAAGGGGTTTAAACACTGAAAACTCAAAGTATTCTACCTCTTATTAAGTCAACAATAACCCACCTTGTCTCCATGTTTCCAGAGGCTACCCTGTTGCAGGATGTTTGATCCCAATATGGTCCCTGAGATTATAAACTGTAAAAACCTGTCGTTGATCCCAATGTGATTCCCTGAGACTGAACTGTAAATCCCTGTTTCTTGTGGTTGAGCCCTAAAATACCTTTAATCCAAGACCTTTCTGTTTATTGTAAACAGGTGATTAAGGTGTGGTTCAGCCAGCCTTTTACACACCTTTAATTCAAGAGCTATCTGTACACAGGATTTAATAAAGTTAGCCCTAGGTCAAGAGGCAGAGCAAGAAACCAGCTGACAGGGATTAGGAGGGACTTTGAGTTGAAGGGTATTTAAGACAGCGTGTAGAAATTGAAGGGGTCTTTGGCACTTTCAGCTCTTTGACTCTTAGCTCTCTAGCTCTTGAGCTCCTCAGCTCATTGGCCTTTGGCTTTTTGGGCCTTGAGCTAGCAAGCCTTGGGAGTTTTGGCCTTTTCCTCCCGGGCTGTCAGCTGAGCTAGTGAGCCTTTTGGGCTTTCTCTATTGGGACGTGAGTTGAGTAGGAAGCTCAGCTTGGCGCTTTCTCTGCCTCTCTGAGCTAGCGGGTTTTTCACCACAGCACCTGGCTCTTTAGTCTTTATTGGTAAAAAATAGAATGATGAGGGATTTTCAACTAAAACAACACTACCCGAGACTCTTTCTTAGGGGCTTTGAGGGAATCAAAGTCGGTTTTACTTGAGAAAACTTAGAGGAAAGGGAGCTGGAGAGATGGCTCAGTAAAGTGCTTGTGTGCAAGAGTGAGGACCTGAGTTCAGATCCCAGAACTTACCCCTCCCTCACCCCCCCCACCCCCCGCCCCCGCCAAAGCTAGGTGTGGGGTGGCCTGCACCTGTAATCTCATCACCGAGTCTGGTCTACTTGGTGAGCCCTAGGCCAGTGAGGGACCCTGTTTCAAAAGCAAGGTGAAAAGCCGAGTAATAATATCTCAGATTGTCCTCTGGACTCCACACAAGAGTTCACACACGAATGCTCAGATACATGATCATGCAATAGACACACACACACACACAACTACACATGTATACACACATGCATGCACACACATATGCACATGTACCAGCTCAATGGACATACACACATGCATACATATATACACACACATACATGCACACACACATGCACATGTATACACACATGCATGCCCACACATATGCACATGCACCAGCTCACTGGACATACACACATGCATACATACATACATACATGTGCACGGAGGCGCACACACACACACTTAGAGAAAACACACACTTAGTAAAACAAATAAACAAACTTGGATTCCAGTCCCTATGCTGCTTGGGGGTTTATGCAAACTGTTGTTATTTCTCCACCAGAAGAGAAAGTGATTTCCTGCTTCTGCAGTTCACTGATGGCAGCTTTGGAACTCTCCTTTTGGTCGTGTTTAGCTTAGCGGTCTTACGCAGCAGTGGGAAGCTGCCTGGCTACTGCTCTGACTATAGATTAGGCCAAAAGGCTGCGGCTTCAGACATGCTAATCATAAACTAGGCCCGCCTTGATGATGAGCCTAGCACCCAAGGTCAAGGATGAGCCTTGTTTCCCTCCCAGGCTTTGCTATAGCAATCCTGGCAGGGAAAACGCTCCGTGAGTTTACACACAACAACAAAAACTGCCTCAGTTTATAAACCACACAGCCATTCTTTCCAGTCTTGTTGAGTTGAGTAAAGAGACCATCCTCAGATGGGGTTGTGCCTCAGCGAGCAGAGTGCTTGCCCAGTGTGAACGGAGCTCTGAGCTGAGCCCCCACACTGAAGAATCCAGGAATGGGGCACACGTCTATAATTCCGATGCTTGGTGCATAGAGGTAGGCGGGTCGCAAGTTCAAAGCTGTCTTCCTTTACGTGGAGTGTGCGAGGCCAGCTAGTCCTTCGAGAACCCTTACCAGGAGCTGAATTAGCCTCACGAATTAGGAAAGGAGGTGGGGCTGCTTTCCAGATCGAGAAGCTGCCCTGATGGTGTGGATGAGCACTGAAGAGGCAGTCGCCACACAGCAACCCAGACACAGCCGGGCAGATTCCTCCGCCCTTCACTAGGATTGTCTGCACTTCATCCCAAGCTGATCCTTAAAAAGGTTGAGAATGACAAACGAACACAGGATTTCTGGGCCAGCCGCTGGTCCATGTGCTGTTGTGTGCTCTGCATCAGATCAGAGCTTGCTGTAGCCCACCTGTTATGACCAGTTCCCAGTCCAAGCCAGTATTGGTTTGCAAGAGGCACAGAGAGCAATATGATGCAAGACACAGGCTTGTGACTCTCTGGAAAATGTGGCTGCTTCGCAGGATCCACGTAGCAAAGATGGCTTGTCTACTTACCACCAGCACTCAGTGAGAGAACCCCAGGGGTACCTCAGGAAGCCATCAGCCTAGCTGGAACTACATTGACTGGCAGGTATGGTCAGTGAGCAGAGGCCTGCTGGGAGCTTCTAGGAAGAGTTTTATTGGGCTGGGGAGATGGCTAGACAGTTAAGAGCACTGTCTGCTTTTCCTTAGAGGTCCTGAGTTCAATTCCCAGAAACCACATGGTAGCTCACAACCATCTGTAACGAGATCTGGTGCCCTCTTCTGTTGTGCAGGTGTATATACAGGCAGGATGGTGTATACATAATAAATAAATAAATCTTTAAAATAAGAGTTTTATTTCCAGTGGCAGGTAAAATCTTTTTCTCTTCTGCCCTTTCAACCCCCTTTTATGGTTTGTACTTCTTACGAAATAGATGGAGCTCTAGCGGTTGTTTTTGTGACAACAAGTATACATTTTCATACTCAAGAGAACCACACTGGTTCTCTGGGTCTCAAATCTGGGGTTGACATATCTTCATTTAAGAAATATTCATCCTGCCTTTGGGTTCTGTGTACTGGCTGTATAGATAATATTTAACAAAAGGCTTGACATGCTAGAGCATACATACATCCTATAGACGTAACAGCCAGTGCACAAGCTTTGATCCTGGAGTTTCCTGGCTGCTATGAGTGAGAGAAGAGGACAGGATATCTACTCAGACCTGCCTCCTGAGCTGAGCTAGACTTGCATGGGCTCTGAGGTGGGGAACGGTGATGGGCTAGTCAGGGCTGGCCTATGCCAAACTCTTTGTGTGATCTCAGAATGGATCTGGAATCAGTGATGGCCTGTCTGCCAGAGGCTGCTGGTGACCACAGAGAATCATCCCGACAAGCCAGGTAGCTGCACACGTGAACTCTGGGTAGTTATGGCAACATGCATAAAACCAGATCCCATCATCGAGGGGCGAGTTGGGCACACACTCCCACCCTTAGTTGTGGAACAACTGGCAGTCGGCAGCCTCTGGAACAGGAAGGGTTAGTTTTCTCTATGAATGTAGTTTCTGCTGAATCCGCTGTGCTCCGTTGGAAGACTACACATTAAAACATATTTTGGGCAGCACAAGTCGATCTTGAAGGCCTTTAAACAGAAAGAACACAAAGTTGGATGGATAGGGGAAGCAGATGGGGCAGATTTGGACGACCAAAAGCAATGGCAAAGCCTGTATCTTTGGGGGTTGTTGGTTGTCTTGTCCAACCACAGGGGGAAAAATCTGGGGTTGTTATTTATTAGCCTCTAGTGTCTAGTAGAAACTCAGAAACTTGCCCTGTTGATAAAAGAGTAACTTCATTTTAACTCTCTCTTAGCCTCTGCCTCTCGTGTGTGTGTGTGTGTGTGTGTGTGTGTGTCTGTGTGTGTGTGTGTGTGTCTGTGTGTGTGTGTGTGTGTGTGTCTGTGTGTGTGTGTGTGTGTGTGTGTCCGTGTGTATGTGTGGTGTGTGTAAGCCTCATCAAGAATAGGTTTCCACATGTCTTTTTGGAAAGGTCTTTAGGTATCTTTCTTAGACAGAGCACTAAAACTCTCCATCAGGCAAACGTGGCAGTGGGAGTCAGGATAATGATGCTGGTCTTCACGGCATCACCTGAAGCTGAGGTCTGAGAGTGAATGTCTCGGGGGGTAGATGGCAGGCTTAGTGCAGGAGATGCCCACACGGAGGCAGTCCCATTTATGCCCTGCTGTAGATAACTCAGGTGGTCTATGAGGAGAGGATAGGCTCCAGGCAGGCACCCTGGGAAGAGAGTTGCTTGTAGGGAAAAAGGGTTCCTTGGGAGGGCCCCTAGGATCCCATGCACCGAGTCATCTGCAGACTGCTCAGCTTCAGAAGGACAAAGCCCCTGACCCTGGAGGGGACATTGGAAGATGAGACAGGAGACATGGCTCGTTTAGCTTGATGGTCATGGGGGAGAAGAGCTGGTCAAATCTCCATGTTCTAGCATCTCAGGATGGTCCTAGAAGTAGATGGTGTGCACACTGGTGGACTCTGCATAGGGAGCATCGATACATAGGAGGATGTCAGGATGGGCAGAAGAAGTCCCAAACTGTGTGTGTGTATGTGTGTGGGCGCGGTGTGTGTGTGTGTGTGTGTGTGTGTGTGTGTGTGTGTGTGTGTGTCTGCAAATGTCATGGCCAGCAGTGTAATGATCCACATGAGACAAGATGGCTATCCAGCTCGGCATGACTTAGCTAGTGTTAGTCCAAGCTTCTAGAGGCTGAAGAGCCCCCATGTCAAGGCAACCTGTTGTCTGTTTATTAGAGGTACAGCCTCCCTTAGTCTTTCTTGTTTATCATACATTGTGTGAAACAGCTGGAGCCCTAGCAGCTGTTTTGTGAGAAAGAGGGTGAAGGTCCTCCCACACTAAAGATAACAGACCACCAAGTTAGAAGGGCATGAAGTCACTGACAGCAGTGTGGAGCCTCTGGAATAGTGTCTGGTTCCACACTCCCCCACACCTCGTGGCACACACTACTTTGGCTTTCTGATAGCTTTATGGTGGGTGGCTGCTTTCACCCACCATAGCCCATGAGCCAGGTGAACCAGCTAGTGACTCACAGAGTGTGTGTATGTGTGTGTGTGTGTGGGGGGGGGAGTTACCCTTCTCCTTTGGCATCACTGTGAGGGTGAAGTTCCTCCCTCTCTCTCCCTTGTTCTATCCCAGCACCGAAGGATAAGGGGAAATGAGAAAAATTAACACCCGTGACCCTGCCACCTGATGATCCCCAAGTCACAAAAGATCAAGGCTCAGCCCGTGAGACCGTGCAAGGGGTCAATCTTGAGCCCATTCCCAGAACCAGAAACTACCACTTCCATCATCCGAAGTAACTGTCAAGTTTTGGCACCAGACTGACACACTGTTAGGAGAGCAACACCCTGGGAGGAAAAGCGGCTTTGACGTAGCCAAGCTACAGGCAGAGAGCTCCGGCGCAGGACTGCAGCACGTGACGTCTTCCCAGTGAAGTGTTCACAAAGCCATCTGCTAACTTTAGGGCTCCTTGCTGCTTGCCTCATCTCAGAACTGACAAATAAATGCCCGAGAGGGAAAGTGGAGTGCATAGCAGGTTACTATTTGGAGAATAAACTTGGGCAAACAAGGATTTTGCCTTGTATTAGTATCAGGGACTCTTGAAAGCAACCCAGGATTACACGGAGGTTGTGGGAGGCCAGGTTCTGAGAATAGCCTTCTGTAGATTTGCCTCTCTCAAACATGCAAATGTATCACCTACTAAATATGCCGAACTCAAATGTTAATGTCACAGAGCATTGAGTTTTCTTATAGAAAAGACATTTAGGTCACCAGATGCTTAAAATAGCAGACGCCAAACTCTCCTCTCCATAAACTGCCAGTAAGGAAATCAAGGGCTCGGGTGCATCTCCACAGCAAAGGCTGTGCCTGGCATGGGTGAGGTGCTGGCAAATGGTGACACAATGACATCTACGCTTTGCTGCCTTCTTTAGACAAGTGCGTCTGTCTCGCTTCACGTGCAGCCTTGTCTCAGAAGACCTGGAGGTTCCCATGAGCTGGGGCTTAGTGATCACAACAGGAACCAAATATGGAACTGTCAGCTTTGGCTAGGGCTGGGTACTATTTTGTGATGCTACATGGAAGAAGCCATAATGCACGTAATATGTTACTGCCTATAATTTATGACTATAATGCCTAAAGCATATACTACTATGTAACTTCACTAGCATAATACATCAATATATTCATGTATGCAAATATATTTCACACACCAATGTGAACAATGAAATATTACCAATATACTGATCTATTAAACTAGCAAATATAATATAAGTTTATTAATATGTATTTCGTATTGATATACTATGAGCACATATTACATTAATCAATAAAGTGATAGCTTATATATTGCATATTTGAATTGTATAATATTTTATATATACTAAAACATATAGTAATACTTTCATCACAGAACTTAACATTGTGAAAAAGCCAACAGTTCTGTTTCTTAAGGCCAGTGCTAGCAAACCATGGTTTGTGGGTCAAATCAGGGCAGTTGCCTTTTTGTGTGTGTGTGTGTGTGTGTGTGTGTGTGTGTGTGTGTGTGTAGTCAGTGTGTATATATATATATATATGACTATCTTAACTCTTGGCTGCCAAGTCTAAAATATTGATATTTGTGTTTTTTACAAAACTCTTGTCCACTCCAGATTTAGGACTTTTTGAGACATGCTTTTTTTTTCATTCTTCTCCAAAGTGTGTCATTAAACTGGAAGCTAGCTTCTCCCCTGATGGCAGCTTCTACTTTGTAGTGTGACATTGGGACATGGATACACACACACACACACACACACTTCTTACAGCTCTGGGCTACATTTTTCAGCATGCTAGCCCTCAGTTAGGTACCCAAGACCCTGAAGCAACAAGACTCACTCGGGTCTGGTCCAGCCTTCAGACATAGAGAGAGCCTCACCTGCATTGTACACTGTGTCATCAGCTCATAAGCATGGCTCTTAACTACAGAAAAGGTGACAGCTGTCAGCTTTTGCAGTGGGACCCTGTGGCTTGAAAGAGATCTCGGTATTGTACGTTCATCTGAGTAATTGGAAGCTGGACTCGTCACATCTTTTTTAGCAATGACACCGGAACAGCATGGACCCATCCGTCATCATGTCCTCCTATGAAAATGGCTTCCAGTGGTCAGCTTGTCATGACTAATTAGTCTTTCAATGTATGAACAGTCAGAAGCAAAGCGACTTTGAGGGCTCAGACACCCTTAGCAGTGAAGTCCGGAGGTATCTGATCTTCTCTGCCTTTTAATTAGAGCCCTTTCATCTGTGCCCAGAGTGTCCTTATGGTGAGACGCGCAGCTGGCTGGTTCTGCCCTCCTTTCTCAGAACCAGAGAAAGGCTCAGCAACTGCAGAGAGCCAGAGCATCTGAGGCCTCAACACCTTGGAAGTTCTAGAACTCAATATGGTTGGCTGCTGAGTCCTCAAAGGCAGATATTGTTGAAGAATTAGATGAACACTGGCGTGTGTGTGTGTGTGTGTGTGTGTGTGTAGGATATTGATTAGATACAGTCAGTGGGTGGAGCAAGAAAACAATTGTTGAGTTTTGTAGCTGAACACTCTGTGGGCTCTCACTTTAGGCTTCCCCAGTGGTGTGTCTGAATTTTGATCATTGGTTGTGTGGATCTTTCCCAGGCTGCTCGCATGCTTGGTAGGGACAAAAAACTAGGTACCTTGGCTGTGTGGGGCTTCTGTTCTCAGCAGGCTAGCTCAGGTTATGTACATGGCAGAGACAGGGGTCTCAAAGAGGGAGTAGACATATGTAAGTGTGTGTGTGTGTGTGTGTGTGTGTGTGTGTGTGTGTGTGTGTGTGTTCATGTGTGCACCTTCTGTGGAGTTGTTCCTCAAGAGGTGTTCACTTTTTGTTTTTGTTTCTTGTTTTTTTGTTTATTTTTCTGTTTTTGGACACACAAGGTCTTTCACTGGCCCGTGGCTCACCAATTAGGCAAGCCTCAGGGATCCTCCTATGTCTGCGTCCCTATCACTAGGATTGTAAACACAACGTGACTGACTTTTGGGCACAGGGTCTGGATCTCCTGCCTAAGCCCTTTACTGACTTAGTTCTTCACAGCCTCATGCAAGGACTTTTGAAGCCAAGGCTTCCAACTGGTGTCTAGTGGAACAAAGAAGCCTCCTGGGCAGCCCCAGATCTGGGAGATGGGGACACAGACTCTGCCTCTTGTTAGTAGGTGCTTCAGAGTCGAAGATGGCCTGCCACTAAGACGGAAAGGCTCACACGCGCTATGGACACCTGTGCCAGGGCAGCCGAGGTGAGACGAGGTCATGACTATGGTCGCATGCTCTGGGACTGAACAGAAGAATGCAGGGACCCCATCAGAGCAGACAGAGAAATGATGCCACTGTGTGTCCCTGGACCTCTTTTCAGGCAGCAGAGGGGCAGCAAGCCTCCAGAGTGGAGACATTAGCCCCACAGTGTTGAGAGAGGGAGGGAACAGAGCCTGAGTGGGGCTCTGCTTAATTTAGAAAAGAATGAGTGTGCTTTTCATCCACAGGGGAACCCGAGTGGGGGGGGGGAAGGCTCTTTTTTATTTTATTTATTTATTTTTATTTTTATTTTTTTACAAGCCAGCAGGAAAGACTTCTTTTTAACCAATGGGCAGTACAGTTCGCTGTGACCATGCACTTAGAGGGCAGATGGACATAGCTTCTTCTAATTGTGTGGTAACTCCAAACCAACTGCATGACATTAAGCAAATCACTTCTGTCTGAGGCTTGGTCCCTTCCTTTGTGGTGCTGGGGATTGAACTCAAAGCCTCATGCATGCTGTACAAGTGCTTAACCACTGAGCTGTCTCCTCAGCCCAAGGCTCAGTCTGTGCATACCAAAAATAATGACAATAACACATCCAAGGTACTGGGGTACAGGGA
This sequence comes from Acomys minous, assembly GCF_964271855.1. Taxonomy (NCBI): domain Eukaryota; kingdom Metazoa; phylum Chordata; class Mammalia; order Rodentia; family Muridae; genus Acomys; species Acomys minous. The sequence continues at coordinate 57,846,666 of NC_140499.1, read as the reverse complement.
CAATGGAAGGCAATGGGATGGCGGCCGTGATGAGCTCTCATTTCCAGTCTCCTTGCCGTGTGGCCTTGACTGTTCTGGGATAGCCCACAGTTCAACCTTTGAAGTTTTGGCCAAACCGCTGAGCAAGCCTGGTGTGTAATATGTATGTATGTATGTATGTATGTATGTATGTATGTATTTGAAGTTACATACGGTAATAAAGATCAAGCGCAAGACCTCATGCGTGCTAAGCAAGCATTCTCCTGAGCTGTACACGAAGTTTCTTTTTACTTTGTATTTTGAGAGATGGTCTCCACTGAGTTGCCGAGGCTGACTTTGAACTTACTCTGTTTCTCAAAGCAATCCTTTTCCCCTTGCAATCCTCCAGCCTCTTCAAGCGACTCCCCCCGCCCCCCCCTTTCCCACCTGTTTGTTCCGCCACTCGTTTTGTCGTCATGGAGTTGCCCTTGACTTCTTTCTTCCCTTCCAGACTCACGTGCGGCCACACAGCTGTATGAAACCCTCCCTAACCACGTCATTCCCATCCTACTTCCTGCTGACTGCCGAGCTGGGGTTCTCACCCTCGGGCAGCATCGTGGCCTCTTGTCTTCCTTTGCCTGCAAGCTCGTGATGCCTTGACACTGGCAGGCACTGCTGCAAAGTTAATCTTCAAAGCCAACCCCCTTGGAAATAAGCAGAGGGAGAAGCCAGCTACAGCCCTAGGACTTGGGGCTGCGTCCTTCCTACATAGCAAGGTCTTGTCTCAAAGCAAACCAACCAACAAACCAAAAACCCAAAATGATCAAGCAAAACACCCCCTCGACAGTACTACATGACTTACCAGGTGACGTTCAATCCCTGAGCCTGGCATTGACAAAGGTTTCTACCACCCAATTATTAGACTTATTTTTCCAAGACTCCAAGAAAAGTCATTTTGTATTAAAATGTTGTATATCAATCTTAAGTTTCCAGTAAAGAGTGAGGCCCACAGTTTGTCAGTACGCTGTATGAGGTAGGAAAGGCACGGAGGCAAGGGCATGGGGCAGCTGCTCACAACTGACTGCGGTCAGGAGGCAGACAGTCTGGATGCGCATGTTCAGCCAAGAGGCAGACAGTCTGGATGCGCATGCTCAGCCAACTTTCCCCTCCCTCTTCCCCCCCCACCCCCTCAGTCTAGAGCCCCAGATCAGGTCATGGTGCCACTGTCATTCTGGGTAGGCACCTCCTCAGTCCCTCCCTGGAAATGCCCTCAGAGAAGTGTGTCTCCTTGGTGATCTCAAACTCGGTCAAGCTGTCAATGATGCTTAACTTTCCCAGATGGGACTCTGATGCTGAGGTGCTCCTCACTCCTCCTCTTGGCCCTTGCCGTCGTCGTGCGTTCTGACCGCTGTTTTCCTTCCAGGGTTCTCCCACGGAACTGTGAGCATCCTGTGGTCTGGGTTGCTGTCCTAGTCACAGAAGCAGCCCAAGCATCTGGAACGGCACTAGAGACACACAGTGTTTCCGAAAACAAAAAGGAGGTAATGGTTGGCTGGGTATGACAGTGGTTCCCCCTTAATCCTAGCAGTCAGAAGCCAGAGGCAGGAGGATTCCAAGTTTTACATACTAGGCTTCAAAGTAAGACCTTGTCTTTTAAAACAAAGAGTTGTTGACTAAATTATCAACTTGACTAAAATATCAGCACTGCTGGCGACACCCCATTACATGTGTTTGTTCCTTGCTGTATTACATGCAGTCGTTTATCTTTGTTCCGTCTATTGCTACTCTGCATCTCTGGTCATCAATAAATACCAGCCAAATTTTATGACTATAGTTATAAGAGAAAACTTGACATAGCCTGGAAAAGCCAAGCTGGGAGATCTTCAGGTATCCGAGGAAGGTAACAGCTGATTTTTCTTCACTGGCACTGCTCTCTTGCACCAAAAGCTACTAAAACAACTCGCCCTTCTTTTTCTCCGTGAATTAAGCATTTTCAAGGACAGCCTGTGTGTCGAATGAAAAAACTCGGTGAAATGAGAGCACGTCCGTAGCCATCTGCATGAGGCCAGCCTCCACTCCATGTTCACCCAGCGTCAATAGCGCTAAATGTTTGGACGTGGAGCCCATCTACCACATGTCGGGATGATATAACGCGCATGCGCATTATCAGAAGCCGAGAACAGCATCCTGAAAATTGTCTAGCAAACAGGAAGGAAGACCCTGGTTCAGCAGACGGACTTCTTCCCTCTGGCACGTCTCCCCCTAAAGCTATTTGTGATGCGAGCCTGCTCATGTCCTCTCAGAGAAGAAGTCATATTGCAATCACATTCTGCTTAGCTGTCCATGATCAGGTTCTTAAATGCAGATAAATTAGAGACAGGCTATAAATTGGTCAGCCGCATCCGCCCAGATCTTGCAGTCACACAGATGCACCCTAACCAAGCTTTCGTTGGCTTGCAGATGCCGCTTCAGCGGAAGCCCCCTCCACGGAGTTAAATAAAGTGGAAATGAAGCACAGAAGCTCACCCAATCAGACAGAGAACAGACATTTGGCATTTTAAAAATGCCTTTTAAATGTCTAGATAGATGGTATATTACCCTGTAGCCTTTTCAAAAATCTGTGAGACATGCCAGGAATGCTACTGTCTAAAAAATCAGCCTCAGAGAACCCTCGGATTTGCCCTTGAAAGAAAGGCAGCAGCCCTGTCACCTCTGGAAGAAAAATGTTGTCACTAGCTTCGGGAAGCTGCTCTGCATATGACCTCAGGACAAGGAAGAGCTTGCAGCCTGCTTTGTTCAAGATTTTTATCCAGTCAACCAAGTTATACAACGCAGCCTGCTCACTCACACAATGTGCAAAGGCGAGGACCCACTGCTTCCGGGGCAGTTGAAAGGGCAAAGTGTCTTTAGAACAATAATAGAAACATACGCTGCCTGGAGGGAATTATCAGGGTTGGAAGTTCAATACACACTTCCTTGTCTTGAGTCCAGTGGCCAGAAGGCGGCACCTGAGTCTAGGCTGAATGTCACATGATTCAAACCACGACATCCCTGGATGTATTAATCCGCGTGTCTTTGTTACTTTTCTCATCTGACAAAATACATGACAGAGGCAACTTAAGAAAAGACATTTTTGTTTTAGCCCATGGTTTCAGTCTATCATGGCAGGGAAGCCTGGCCAGAGTTCATGGGAATGTGGTGTGTGTGTGTGTGTGTGTGTGTGTGTGTGTGTGTGTGTGTGCGTGAGAGAGAGAGAGAGAGAGAGAGAGAGAGAGAGAGAGAGAGAGAGAGAGAATAGCTGATACTCCTCACATCATAATTCTAAGCAGGAAGCAGAGATGCCAGGCAGAGCCAGCAGTGGCCATAACATTCCTCTAATAACCTATTTCTATCAGACCAGCCATACATTTCAAAGTTTCTATGACACCCCAACATTGCGCTGGCAGCTGGGGCGCAGGCACTCAAACTCATCAGGCCTATGGGGAATGTTCCAGACTTAAACCACAACCTATGACAACAATAAGAAGCCTGAAACAGGATGACTTTATAAAGTAAAGAGGTTTGTTTATGCCATAAACATAGAGGCTGAGAATCCAAGAGGTTTAGTGTACAGCCTCCTTCCTGGCCATCTCCCCTAATGACTGATGACACTAGGAGCACTGTAACTGAGACAAAGGGAGAACATTCTGAACCAGACAGCCAGGTGGCAACTCACAGGTCCGGTTCAAGCTTTTTATAACAATCCCCCTGAACTAACCAACGTCTACAAGGGGTAAAAATACACATTTCAAGGGCATCCCAACTCCTTGACCTAGACCCTCTTAGCCCTTGCCTCTGAGAATTCTATTATTTCCCAACACCATCACCTTAGGGATAAAGCTCCAAATATTGATCTTTTTGTAGGTGGTGTTGGGGGACGGTTTGATGCATTTTGATGCTAATTACTCCTTGCTGTCTCTGTGATCCACCTTTTGATTAATAAAAAGCAATCCCACTTGCCCAGGGCAGAGGAGATAGGTGGGGCTTAGAGAAAGAGGAATCCTGGGAAAAAAAAAGATTGCCACAAGGAAGAAGAAGAGACCAGAGGAGAGGGTCTCAAGAGGGAAGAGAGGAAGGCCGCCATGGGCTAGATGGAGGAGAAGCACATGGCCGGCGTGGATGGAGAATAAGGCCCAGATGAAGAACATTAGCAAGTGTATGGGATTATGGATGGGAGGTAGCTTGATAGAAGTTATTAGAAACAGATGGCTGGGATTGAGACAGGGATCCCATGCCTGCCCCACTATGGGAAGTAGTTTAGAGGATTAATGTCTGCCCTGCCCTAGGTTAACTAAGGCTATTTTAAAATATAACAAGTGTCTGTGTATTAATTGATTGCTGGCCGAGCCTACTGATAATACTAATAACACTGGTAATTTAAAAACAGTAAGGTGGAGAGCAAATAACATCCAAGCCAGAGTTTAGGGAGACCAAGCAAAACCAGGGCGTAGTCTAGCTTTAGTTGTGGCCACAGAGCCCAACCTCACAGGAGGATGACCACAGGGAAGGTGGCGCTTGGGCTGTCTGTGATCTAGAAGGGAAGCTTGTGCTTCTCCTTCTCAAAGCTCACACCTGAGTTGTCCTTGTCATCACGTTCCAGTAGGAAAAGGGGGCAATGTAGACCTCATAAATAATAACAAGGATCAGACCAAAGGAGAACGCACCCCAATAATTGGGGTGGAGATGCTCTCCGGAGTGGCAGATGCCCAGACTTCTACAGCAGCTCTTGGTAGGCTTCCACCAACTGGGGAGAAGAAAGCAGGCCAAGCTTCAGGTGGGGGCCCTGTCTTTATCGACATCTCTGGCTTTGGGCAGAGACAAGAAGGTCAGATGTGGGAAAACACCTGGGAAGCTGACCAAGAAGCCGTGCTCTTTAAGCCTCTGTCTCCCCGGTTAACGTGTTGGGAAATGTCGCGCCTCCTGCCCCATTCCACTCTCAGAGCTTCCTTGGGAAAGCTCCAGAGGATACTTGTAGGTCTTCATTCACTTCCCCAGTGTTCTCTCATTCCTCCACTCATCTTCCCTAGGAATATACTGGCCTGTAGCTTCCTGTTCATCCACTTGGACACACTAACGCTCTGCTGTCCGTCAGCGTCCACAGGCACCTATCCACCTAAGCCAGCTTGGTCCACGGGGCCCCTATAAGGAGAAGACACTACGTGCATCCTTCTTGCTTTGGGCTTCTTCAGCTTCTCAGAAAGAAGCCCTGACCTGCTCTTTGAACAATTCAGCAGTCATTTGGCCACTCCAAGATGAAAAGGAAAGATGATGGTTCTTTATACCTACAAGGAGTGTTGTAGTTCTAAAAACATGTTTAGAATCTATTCATTCAGACTGAATCACTTGTGATACTCAGGACAGGTGGGAGGAGTCATGAAGCTCTGGTTGTTATAATTACAAACGTCAAGAGCTGCCTCATTTTTGGTCCAGTTAATGCTGACATGCCTGTTGATGCTATGAATGTGATGCTAGTGCATCTTTTTTTTTTCCATACAACTGAACTCCTCTGTGCTGTTAGCCTGGTGCGTCATCTACTTGATCCTGTGTGATTCCTGCTTCTGGTTAAGCCTCATCAATCCCTATTCCAAAATTGTTCTATTTGATTCTGCGGCAAACTAAATCTTCACTCTCTGCTTTTATCTTCCCTTCCTTCCTCTCCATGCCTTCCATTCTTTTTTTTTTTTTTCTTCCGCTCTGTTGGATAGTGTTCTTGTCCACCAGGATTCATTTCTAGTCACATTCTCCCGGTGTCTCAGGATCTAGGTGCCTGGAAACTAGAGTTTTAGACTTCTTTGTTTATTGCTGGTTTTTGGAAGGCAGGGGAAGAAGAGCCCACTCTCCAGGAGATGAGCAGGCTGTGGTTCGTGTGACTGTTTGGAGCACGTTCATATTACCTTGTCAAGACGTGGGGAAAGAGGCAGCTGTGGAGACAGCAGGAGTTTTCTGCCATTTATTGACCTGAGTATTAGTAGATCATGATCTAATAATCATCAGAGATCATGATGTCTGGATCATGGCTGCAGAGCCAGAAAGCTAGAGGTCACACCCCCAGGTGCTGTCCTTTGGTATAACCAGTGTTTGGGTTTACAACCCTGTTCCTGCTCTTCTTAAAATGAAGCCTCTTTCTCCTGGGAACACCTAGAGCAGTGGCTCTTCAGAAATGGTGCTGCACCAGGAGTATCACCAGGCTCAGAGAACCCATCTCAAATGCAAATCTTCAGGCCTCACCCCAAACCCACTGACTTGAAAACCCCAGGGAAGAGCCAGGCAGCCTGTGATGCCGAGGACCACTGACCTATCACAAACCACCATTGGCCGACACACATCCCGGGGGCTGCTTCTTTTTATAATTAAAAAACACCACATTTAATGTAGAAAACTTAGAGAGGTTCCAAGATTTTAAAAACCCCATCAAACCTCAGTGCTGAGACTTACCTCTCATTAGCCCTTTGATTTCTTTCTTTCTGGCTTCTCTATGCATATAAGGTTATACATGCAATTATACAATTCTCACAATTTTGTATCTTTAAAAAAAATTAGTAAAGACGCTTCTCTGCACCATTAAATAAATGTACTCGGTGCTTACCCAGCATGCCACGTCTAGACGTGTTAAAGCTAACCAGCCATTCTTTTACTGAGGGATGCTTATATTGTTCCTGGGATTTGTTAGCGTATGTTAATATTGAGCTGGATGTTTGTGGTGGTTTGAATGAGATGCTGCCCATATTCTTGGGTATCTGAATAGTCGGTCCCTGGTTGATAACACTGTTTGGATAGGTTTAGGAGGTGTTGCGTTGGTGTAGGAAGTATATTCCTGGGGTGGGCTTTGAGGTTTCAAGAGCCGTGCACAATTTTTTGGTACAGCCTTTCTACTCCCTATTTCCAGTTCAAGATGAGAACTCTGGGCTGCTGCTATAGCCATCACATCCGTGGAACCATAAGCCCCACGTTAACCCTTCCTTCTACAAGTTACCCTGCTTGTGGTGTCTTATTGCAGCAATAGACATGTAACTAAGACAGTGTCCTTGTATGCAATCTCACTAACTCCTGATGGTCTTATTGGAGAAAGAGACGGATTAGGATATGGATGAGAAAAGAGACCTAGGCAGAGTAGTCCCAAGTCCTCCTAGAGCCAAGACTCCGTGTCAGGGAGAATAGAGACCTCGTGGAATTGATCAGCTAAGTGGGAGTCAAGGGGGAGAGAGGGGGTCCCCAAGAACGATACCACCAAACATGCTGCTGTTTAGGGAACCGAAATATAGGGTGTCAGAAAAGCAACCCTTCACATCCTGTGTGTTTTGTCTCTTCCTTCAACCTTGGCGACTCCTCAGAGTTAGCTCACACTGCTCGCTGCCCTATCTAGAACACTGGCCTTCCTGGTGCACTCTCATGGTCTTGTAGGCATTTCTATTATGGGCTGGAGTGGCCAAGTCTTGTAGAACTGCGTTGGCTCTTGAGAGAAGAGAACAGTTTATTATAAAACGAGTTCGGCTTATGTGGTTTGCTTTTAGTGTCTGTTCTCTCGCGTGCATCCACTCATGCCTACTTTTCTGCTACTTTGTAATGCAATCAGGAGTCCCCCCGCTGCATTCAAGTGACATGCTGTTTGGACTTTCCAACTACCAAAATCGTGAACCAAATAAACCTCTTTTCTGTATAAAGTGGCTAATCTCAGGTGCTCTGTTATAGCAACACAAACTCAAACAAGACATCAGCATACAGGAAGTTGTCTGGACAGTCAGGTATATCAGCATACAGGAAATCATCTGTACATTTGGGCACATCAGTATACAGGAGTCATCAGGACAGTCAGGCACATCAGCATATAGAAAGTCATCCAGACAGTCGGGTACATCAGTATACAGGAAGTCATCAGTGTAGTCGGGCACATCAGCGTACAGGAAGTCATCAGGACAGTCGGGCACATCATACTCAATAGTGTGGTGGTAACCAGGCCCTTCTTCCTGGGATTGCTTCAGACAATGGCAGGCAATTCCAATTTCAGATGGATGTGGAAGGAATAAATGTGAACGGTTATTATCCTTTGATGCAGCTGCCCCAGGAACCTAGAAGTGTACGGTCTGAGGCATAAGCTTGCGGTTTATGAAGCCTCAAGAAGTTCTCCAGGCTCTGGGCTGCTTTCATCCATCATCCATTAGCTGGTGACTGGTTGATGATGTCTCCATAAGTTCAGTGTGATGGTGCGTCTTCCTGCTCCAGCCTGACCCAGGATTGTGTTTGGCTCCTTCCAAGCCCATCTGACGAATGGGGCATACATACCCTTTGGTAATGGCACAAAGCCCAGGAAACGAAACTTTATTAATGAGTATTCAATAATTATCCAAAAATGTCCCAATTACAGAAGAGTCTGTAGTGGGAGATCAGCCGTGCTCTCTGTACGCAGAATGGATTAAAAAGACTATTTGACTATGTAATGCCCCCCATCTCCGAGTTTGGGGGGATTCTTACAAGCTATATGAATTTGAGAAGGCCAACTTCTTCTCTAAGCACTAACTTCTTTGTTTATTTTTCTTTCTTTATTTTTTAAATCAACATTTCTGGAGATCCAATAAGATAATGCATGAGCAAGCACTTCCCTAGCCAAGAGCAAGAATTTGTCCTTAGTTTTCTGGTGATGTGCACGAGCTGCTGCCCTCTCCCTCTCAGCCTCCTTTTCAAAAGGTAGCCATTGAGGTACCAACGAGAACAGTTACATTTCTAGCTGGCACGCTTCTCTTAGTGAAATGATTTAGAGCCGAGTGTAACTAGTACATAAGTTTATTATGAACTGGGGATGTGTACACGCACACACATACACACATACACACCATCACCTTTTAGCATCTCACAGTGAGAAATACTGCAGCCTCATAAAAAACAAAACAAAACAAAACAAAAAAACCAGAGCCACCTTCTTCCCATCCCCTGACAGCTCAGATGCTATTAAAACAAACGAGACAGGGTCACTCCACACACTTGTGCAATGGAATTTTTTTTTGTTTTTTGTTTTTTTCTTTTTTTCTTTCTTTCTTTCTTTCTTTCTTTCTTTCTTTCTTTCTTTCTTTCTTTTAATAAATAAGACAAATCTTGAGTCCCTCAGGTAACATCACACCCAAGAATGATGCTCGCAATCACTGGTGCATGAAGCCTGGCTACTACCTGCTGGTGTGCCCGGGTGGCTGTCCCAGAGCAAGGGTGTGGAACAGCTATTTAGTCACCCCACAGAACAGACAAACAGAAAGTTGACCCTGGGACCAAATTAATCAAAAAAGTTTTTAATAGAGTACTCGAAGAAGCACAGGCAAGTGCCCGAAGTCATAAATAGGGGAACAAATCATTTCTGAGTCTTGTTAGAGAATAAAGAGTGTGCTGTGGCTGGGAGATTATTTCCTGCCTAATTAATCTGCAGGTTGCTGCCCTGGAATACTCATTTAGTAGCATATATCCCATCTGGGGGACCAGTTGTTAGGACCAATGGGTATGGACCTTTTTTTCTTATTTATTTTTTCTTGTTTATTTTATTTATATTTATCTTTAATATTTCTTACTTATTTTCAGTCTCCCTGAAGCACAATGCTGTTTCCTTGGGAATAAGCCAAGGCCATCATCATATGGAATACACTTGCCATCCAAGCTGTGTTCAGAAGTCAAAGCAAAGGAGAGATGATGTGCACTCACAGTTTTATACCAAATGGGCTCAACAACTTTATGCTTCCTTACCACCAGCGATGGCACATCTGGCAAAACTGGCAAAACTGGTGAGCTCATTTGTCCAGGCCGTGGGGCAGCTCAGTCAAGCTGAGAAGACAGACATTAATCAAAATAATCATCTAAGTGCATTTACAATGACAAAATGGATAAGCACTTTGAAGCAAAATTGTGAGCTGTTTTGGGGGGGGGGTTCCGAATAAGATGATAAATGCGTATTTAACATTTAAATAATTCTTAGTGTTCAACCGATGTCTAAAAGGACAAGACGTTCACAAATTACTATGGTCTGCAGGACAAGAGTGTGTGACAATAGAGATGTCTCTGGAGAACTGATTTAATATCTGACTCTAAACCCACTTGCCCCACACACAGCATGAAGGCATCTGGGTAGACCTGTCCAATCTATTAACTTCTAGTCCAGTTCTGCCCCAGCTCTTTCCAAGCTCCCTTAGGCCTACAGTCAGTCTCTGGAGACACAGTTACCACCCTCCGTAGAGGTTGGTGTCCCAGTAGCCCACTGAAGCTCACCCCATCCAACCCCTGACCTCCAGATAGCGTATTCAATCTGGGGTTCAGTGCATTCTTCCTGCTAACCTTTAGGCCTCGCTATAGGGTTATCATGAGGCCCCTCAACACCCATGTCTTAAGGGCTCAGTTTCTAGCCTGTGGCATTACTGGGAAGAAGTGGAACTTCAAGAGATCACTCCTAGAGGGATGAACCCTCGAAGGATTGTTGGGGTCAGTTTTTTACTCTTTTGCTCTTATCCTGGCTGTAGAGTGAAGGGTTCCACTATAGCACAAACTCCAGACATGGTACATAAGGCCTCATTCCCACAGATAGCCTAAAAGCCACAGGCCTGCCCAATTGTAGAACGAGACCTCCAAAACTATGAACCAAGATAATCTTTTCTCTTTATAAATAGACTGACCTAAGGTATTTGCTACAGTAACAGGAGGCAGGCTAACACATGGCTCTTTAGATACCCCAGAAATGCATCACTGTACCTACATGAGGTGGGGGTGGTTAAGCCCAAGCACAGCCAACCACTGTGCCACCACCTTGTGCCACACCTAATGGGGCAAGGGCATATCTCTCTGTCTTTCCCAGTAGGCATATCTATGACACGGTAGGATGGCTTTTCCTGATGACCAGAGGACTCATGTGGCAATGGTTGTAGAGATTTGCGTTCACTCAGATTTGGTCAGAGAAGTTTCCTTTTGCAGTATGACGATGAAGTGGTTAGTGCAAAAGACTTATAGCTCATTAAATGCCAAGAATAAGAAACCATAAGTGCTCACAGTTTGAGCATGGCTATGAGTCACCTTTATTAACCTCCCCCGTCAAAGGTCCATGGAGTATCACGGAAGAGTGGGCATAATGAATAAAATATTGGTGGATGAAGAGGAGAGCTGTGCAATGCAGGCTTCTGGACATGACAGAAAGAGTGATGGCAGAATAAGATTGGGTTAGGAGGAGACGTGAAGACAGCTGAGCTACTTGCGTGTAGTGTTACTGCTGTCCTGCAAAGAGTGAGCTACATGTTATCATCATTGCTAGAGTCAAACTGGAGTCATCTGTTACCGAGCCCCAACAACAATTACATCAGAAAATAAGTTAGTACAGCCCGAAGATTACAGAGGAGGGGACCTTGTGCTCTTACGCCCAACAAGAATCATCACAAAAGACTTGGCTGGAGGACTGGGGGAAATGGCTCACTGCATAGGGTTCTTGATACATGCATGTGAGAACCAGACTTTAGCCCCCTCAGAATCTGCATAGAATCTGGGAAGGGGCAGCAGCCACCTATAGTTCCCAGCCCTGGGGATGTGGAGACCGGAGATCACTCTAGCAAGCTGTCCAGCGAAGCAGTGTGCTCAGACTCAGTAGGAAAGCCTGCCTCAGCAGATGGGTGAAGAATGATTAAGGAAGATACTGTCATCAACTCCGGGCCTCTACACACACACACACACACACACACACGCACACGCACACGCATGCACACGCACACGCACGCACACACACACACACACACGGGAGGGGGGGTGGCAGGAACTGAGACTTTAAGGACCTGTTTAATCTGGAGATGACACCACGTCTCTCACTGACCCTGTAACCAAGGAGTAGTGTTACCATACAGCTCGTGCTGCCTCCTCATTTTCTCCTGTGATGCTTCCCGTGTGCCAGCCTCCTCGCACTGCTCCCAATTCCCAAGGCATGTCCCTTCTGCATTGCGATGTCCCCTGTTTATTTCCAAATATATACCATTTGTCCTCAGGGAATCTCTCTGCTTGTTATTTAGGGGTTGACAACATGCATATGCAAGCTATGAAGTACAAATTGTGTGGTGCCAGTAGCTCTGCATACAAGTTAAATGCTTTTAAATCTGCATTTTAAAAATGATGTTGTTGGGGCAATATAAAATAGAATGGTAAAATACAGGCTAATTTTCAGAGTTTAATTTTTCTTTATTTAGAACATTAAATAGCTGTTTTAGTTACTTTTCTCATTGCCATGACAAAGTATCTGACAGAAGCAGATTAATGAAGGGTTTATTTTAGCAGCCCTCAGTTTGTGGGTACAGTTTTTCATGGTAGAGGGGACATGTAACAGGAGCGGGGTTCACATTATATTTCACAGTCAGGAAGTAGAGAGAAATGTGCCAGGCTGCTGCCCAGCTGGCTCTCTCCTTTCTTTTTCATCCAGGACCCGGGGCCACAGAATGGTACAGCCACATTCAGTCTGGGTCTTCTCACCCCATTAACCTAACCCAGAAGCTCTCTCAGACCTGCCCAGACAGTTGCCCCCTGGTGGATTCAAGATCCCCCTCAAGTTGACAATCTGTATAACCATCCTGGTAGCAAACACAGTTCTCTGTGACAGCAAGAGACTGGAGAAGAGAAAGGCTTTACACTTTTACCCTCCTCTTTACCTTTTTTGAACAGAGGCTCTGCAAATGATGAGGCTTGCTCATACTGCAAGTCTGTGCATGGAGGATTCTTATAAATCCTTTCCTACCTTTCCTGCCTCTACCAAGGATTGGAGTAGAATGGTAACTTCCATGTGTAATTGGCTTTACTGCAACACTTTGTGACTTCCCAGTTCCTTTTTTTTTTCTTTTTTTCTTTTTTTTTTTTTTAGCATGTGTTAGCAGTCTCCACAATTCTGGACTTATAGCTGGGAGGAAAGCAGCATGTTTTGAGCTGAGGAACTCAGAATCCAGCCCTTCTCTTTTGGGGTTAGCCTGTCTGCACAGCTGATGGAGCTGTCTGGGAGAGATTTGGGCAAGAGCAGCAAGAACCCAGAGGTGACAGTAGGAGTATGTCGCACTGTGCACCTACTGCAGAACTCAGGGCCTGGCTCCCCTGTGGGTAGGAGAGAGGACGGAACATGGCATGCAGAGAATTCGAGGAAAAAAACAGAAATGTCCCTTGGGTCAACAGCATTGCTAAGCCGAAATCTTCCCCAGCTCGGCTCTCCTGGCCTCTTCCCAATGCAAGTGGGCTTCGGGATTCTCAGAATTATTCATTACCACTGCACTTCTTAATTTTAGGCAATCGGCCTATGTTTTATTCATTAAAAAGATAAAATATCCTTGTGCATGGAGGCCCTAGAGGACACAGTGCCGAGGGTGGCTAATGGATTGCTTTATAAGGCAGTTTCATGCAGCGAGGCAACACGTGTTTATGCTTAGGAGGGGCTTTTCTTTGATGAGGGCGCCTCAGGCCTGGGGTAGGTTAGACTTTCGCCTGTGCACTACTGAGTGCCTAGATGCCCAGGAGTCCAGCAGCAATGGAATGGGTCGCTCTTGAGAATTCACCTGCCACGTGGAGGAGGGGAGGTCCTACAGGTCACCAAGCAAGGACTTAACTGAGCCCCATGAGCAGTGAGTGCCAGCTCCCGATTTTATTTTTTATTTTTTATTTTATTTTTTGAGACAGGGTCTCTCTGTGTTAGCCTTGGCTGTCCTGGACTCGCTTTGTCGCGCTGGCCTCGAACCCACAGCAGCCCGCCTGCCTCTGCCTCCCGAGTGGGATTAAAGGCGTGAGCCATTACGCCCGGCCCAATTCCTGATTTTAAAAATGCCCAGTGCTGGTGGTCCGAAGCCAACAGGAACAGCGTGGAGAGGTGAACTGTAGGGAACTGTTCCTCTTCTCCAGTCAGCTTTGTTGGGCAGTGCAGAAGAAAGCCTGTTATTCTGAGGATGGGGTGGGGCAGGAGCTTCTGGGGCTGAAAGGCTTCTCCCGGGGAAGCCTGGGTAATCAGGAAGACAGAGCAACAGCCCTATCTGGGACCATCATAGGCTTCCCAGTAGCCACTGGCACTGGGGAAAAGAAAAAAAGAAAAAAAAAGATGAGATTACAAATATCTTGTCAAAACAAAACAAAAGTGTAAAGACTTTGTTGGGATAGAAGAAAAGCCACAGCGAAGGCCTCCCACGAGGGGGTGGGCCAGTGTGAGGTCTGCAGGGGAGGTGGCGAGGCCGAGGCTCCTGAAGGTAGGTTCCACCTGGGCCTATTGTTTCCTCTCCGCTCACTTTCCCGCTCTGTTTTGATCTAGTGTACTTGGTTCCCCCCACCCTCCCACGGCATGGAGATTCCCTCAGAGGAGGCTCAGAGCAGGCAGGAGGAGGAGGGCAGGCTGGCTCTGGAAGAGCACCAAATGGAGGCAGCAGGCGACTGGCTGCCCCGCTGTGGAGTCAGAGGTCAGAACTCTTTGAGGGCGGTTTTTCTGGTAGGAGCAGCTCGGTCTCTGCAAGAACTACCACGGGCCCGTCATTTCCTTTTTCTTTTTTCTTTTTTTTTTTTCTGTCCGGTGCTTACTGGTCTGATTGAAAACAAGCAAATGGAGAGCCTCCCAGGCAAGAGAAGAGCATCATCGGCACCTTTTGTCGCTCTGCTGGCTCTGTATTTACACTACAGCCTGTGCCTTGTGTTCTTGCCGTGTACTGAGATGTTAGGGAGCCGTGAACCTGGGACGAGAGGCACGAGCTAAGTCACACGAAGAGAGGACACAGCATCTAATCAAGTAAACCTATGAAAACAGAAGAAAACCACCCGGGGTGGCACTAATGATTGTTATTGATCCAGAGTCCAGTAGAGTCGGGGGTGGGGGGGGAGGGGGCTCTATACTTCATCTCGGTTCATCCTCTCAGTACCCACATCACAGTCCCAACAATCTTCAGGAAGTCAAAGAGCCAAAGCAGTGGATGCAACGGAGAACCAGGGACCAGACCGCTAAGTACTGGAGAGTGAATGCTAGCGACCTTTCTTCCCTTTCTGCTCCTGCCTCAGGCACGTTAATCCATCCCAGCATCCTTGAGGTAACTTGAACTTTCTTTCAACACAGGACTCCGGGAAGCCATGGCTAGTTTGGTGAGTGCTCCGTTTAAAATCACCTACTGCCTGCCGGCCCCTTTGTGAGAAAATCGGGGACAATCTGAAAGGGGGAAGGTAGGTCCAGGAGATGGCAGCTGCTTCAGAGGGGCAATGCAGAAAGCGTTAGGGGTTGGCCCTGTTGGCATCTGCCTTAAGTGGTTTTGATTGCCTGGTGGTGGGATGCATATGCAAGAGGTCAAGAGGTCAAGAGGGTACAGACACCACACTTAGGATTTGACAGCCATTCGGTTTAAATGTTCCACTGACAGGTAGCGTGGAGTAGCCGTGAGATAGATGCCTCGTGGGGAGGCAGACTAAACAGAGCTCAGAGACGACACTGAGCAAATGCCTGGGAAGATATGGAGTGCTTTACAAACGCATAGAAACGCACAGAAAATGGGGAAGCTGCTTGACTCTCACATTTGCAAATTAAATATAATAGACGTATTAACAACCTTCTCCAAACGCTGCGCACACCAGACAATTAGCTCCCGCTGAAGGCTGTGACGGACAGCACTGAGCTCGAGCTCCTCTCTGCGGATGGGAGGCACGTGCTCCAAACGCCTGCTGCTCATCTTCTCATTGTCATCGGCGTATTTTTAAGAACGGGTCTTGCCGCAAGTAATTGGAAAATATGGGCTTTGCTTCTAACTACAGTCTATCACCGCCCTCTCAACCGTGAAGTCCACACAGATGCTGCTCTCTCCGGCTCCTGCTAGAGAGAGAAGGAGATCGGATTCAAAGCGCTCCCAGTTGATTGCTGCAGCCACCTCCTCGCTGCCCTGCTGCTAACAAGTGACATCCCACTCAACCAAAGCACCCTTAATGAACGGCACCCCTTACAAAACATCCACACGGAACACTCACAGAACAAGTCCATCTTATGTTGACTTAAGAAAAGCTCCACAGGCCTCCAAAATTTGTTTTCTCTCCCAGGGTCTCCTCTACCCTCCGAAGGCCACTCTTAGCTCTCCCTTTCTGATGCTATGCTCTGCCTTGTTGCTGGGGTAAGCTTCGGCATTAACGGCGATGGACAAAGGAGGGGAGAATGAGTTACCATGGCATTCTTTATTCCAGCGTGTTGAGTACATTGTATAGCACCAACTGCACTGCAACGCTCTGTGCCAAGCATGTTATCAAAGGGATTTTAAAAATCCTTCTAGCAATTTGGTGGGGGTTGGGGGTGGGGGATAGCCTCCTGCAGTAGCAGTAGAATTACTTTGCTGGGACTTTCTCCTCAACTGTCTGGCCCTGCACGGTACCCTCAGCTGCAGAGCGCCATCTGTAGAGCTGTAGAGTCTTGTTCTGTCTGCACCCGGTGTCTGAATGGGGTGGGCAGGCGATGATGGGAGTGGTCCTTCACGTGACACAGTCCAGAGCCCCAGGATTTTTATCAGTCTTCAGAGGGTGCAGCCTCTCCTCCGCTCAGTCTATCTTTTATATGGGGTTCCGCCCCCCCTCCCCCCCCCACCCCCAGTAATCTCCTTGTGCCCTGTGATGGTTTGAAAGAGAATGACCCTCGTGGGTTTATATATTTAAATGCTTCGTTCGGAGTGGTTAGAATTGTTTGGGAAGGGTGAGGGGGTGTGGCCTTGTGGAGTAGGTGTGACACTGGGCCAGAGGCATTCTGGGCCAGGGACATTCCCGGTTACATCTCTCTGTTTTCTTGTGTCGCAAGAGGCAAGCTTTTAGCAACTGCGCTGGTGCCCATGCCTGCCTGCTGTTATGTTCTCCACCATGATGACCAGGGCCTCTAACCCTCTGGTTTCCTTAAACCCTGAGCCTAACACTTTATTTTACAAGTTGCCTTAGCTGTGGTGTTTTATCACAGCAATAGGAAAAAAAAAAAAAGAGTAACTAAGACATGCCCTAAACTCCATGTCAGCATTTGCTTCTGCCTCCCAATCTTTACGGTGAAAGCAGTGCCTCCTACGACTATGATGCACAGCGCATGAGAAAGAGTGTGTGGGAGTGTTCTCCACGGTGCCTGGTCTATGGAGTGCACTCAGTGAGCATTAGTCACTGCGTTATAGCCCAGAGCCACGGAGCGTGGAGTGTTGCACGCAGAACTGGAATCCACCTGCCCAGCTCTAGGCCTTGGCCACATAGTCAGTTTGCACTGCTCTCCAGAACAAGCTCAGACTTACGAACTTGAAAATGTCTTTCTTAGTGGCAAGCCACGTAGGCATACCAGGACACAAGCCAGCTTTGGAGAACCGTGCTGCTTACCTGTTTCATGCTTTCCTGCTGCTGTGTCATCTGTGCCTTCTAGGTGGTCAAGCCTTGGGACAGGAAGTGTGCAGCACTCGCTCCCAATCTCAGACACCCAGCTAGGGGCCTGCCACATAGAACTGTGGTAGAGAGCTGTTTACGGACCAAATGGCTGCATAAGGAGGGAAATCTTCAATTCTTTCAGATTTCCTGTTCAACTTGAGGGAAAAAAAAATCCTATCACTTAAGATACTTAGATTTAGCTGGGCAGAGGTAGCACATGCCTTTGATCCCAGCACTCAGGAGGCAGAAGCAGACAGATCTCTGAGGTCAAGGCTAGTCTGCTCTACAGAACTAGTTTCAGGAGAACCAAGGCTACACAGAGAAAACCTATCTTGAAAAACAACAAAATCCACCTTAAAAAAAAAGTAAAAAAAAGGAAAAAAGAAAAGAAAGGGGAACATGATACTTAGGTTTTATGTAGTGACTGGGGTTCCCAGTCATCTTAACAGCTCCGTGTGTAGGCATCTGTAATAGCCACACTTCCGTAACCTAAACAGGTCATGAAAGTGACCATGGTAGCCCAGGGAGGGATTTTGAGTGAGAGTTGAGGACCCAAAATACACTTTTCCAAGCCACTGTACTACTCCAGGGGTACAGGGGTGCAGAGGTGCTGGGGTGCAGGGGTGCTGGGGTGCCAGTGTGCTGGGGTGCCGGGGTGCAGGGGTACAGAGGTTCCTGGCCCCATCACTGCTCTCAGCATAGACGCCTCATTCTGGGTTGAGGGGCAGATAGGGAGTCCTCCTATGTTAGGAACTTTTGTCTGGCAGAAGAGGCTTCCTGGTGAGTCTCCTCAGTCACTTTCATGAACCAATTACGTGGACATAAGATCGCGGGGATCTGCCCAAAATTTGAGCAACTGGATATTCATTATTTCTGTGGAACAGACTGGCAGATGAATCTCAAAAGGTCTTTCTTTGCAGAAATTCACAGGTCTACCATGAGGCAAGTAGCTTTGGAGAACCAGCCTTGTTTCCAATCTCCTGAAGATTTCACCCGTTGAGAGGGCGGAAGT
Source organism: Acomys minous (assembly GCF_964271855.1). NCBI lineage: Eukaryota > Metazoa > Chordata > Mammalia > Rodentia > Muridae > Acomys > Acomys minous. Next base: position 57,828,296 of record NC_140499.1, on the reverse strand, counting down.
GGCTGACCGGTGGGCCTAAGACAAACTCCCAGAGGCTGTGTTTTTTCTTGTTTACTGTCTCCCACTTAGGAGGGCTTTAAACGGTGCCACATAATGCTTCCTCCACAGGATTTAATCTTTAAAAAGAACCCAAAGAGAGACAATGGTTACACAGCGACACCTTCCCACCTCAGGCACTGCCTGCCTTGCACGCCAAAGACAAGGCTGGCTCCTGATTCCTCTCTCTGCCTTGCTAGCCCCCAAGAGTGTAAGATCCTGTGCACTTGGGTGAAGGCACCAAGTATGAGTGTGTGGGATGACCTCCGCATTTGATTACTGCAAGCGGAGCACGGAGAAGTTAAGGCATAATGCTGCTGAGGAGAGAAGAAAATTTAGTTTTTTAAGATGAGAATTAAAGATAGAACTAATGGGGCAGAAAGGATTCTGGGTTGGCAAGACCTCTCTGGCTATTTAGAAGACCAGCTCAGAGAAGTAGGGGGGATAGGTACAGATGTGAGGGAAACTCTGGGCTCCAGTGCTTTTGTTAGTGTTCTAAAATGTATTTTCTCCTTTAATTATAAAACTGTATATCCTTACAGATTAAAAAAAAGAGAGAGAGAGAGAGAATTGCAGTTCTGAAAGTTAGAAGCCGTGTATATAAATTGTCCCTTAAGTCAGTCATTTTGAGTGTTTGGAAGTGTTCCCTAATGGCTCTTATATACACATATGCTGTTTTCTTTTTCTAAAAAGGTTTTGGTTTGAGAGGATGTCTGTGCTACTATGCAAATAACAATAAATAATATTTTTTTTTATCTATAGACCTGCTCCAACAAAACCACATGATTAACCTGTTAGAAATGGGCGATTTAAATGCGTCATTCATTTGCACGATGCACTTAGCATGGCTGCTGGAATCACTAATAATTCTAACACTTCATATGAAAACTTTATTGGATTTTCTACATTAAAAAACGTACATTATTTATGTATAATGGTGGTGTTTCTTCCCTTTTTATCCATTAACCTTGGCTTCCCTTTTATGGTCTTGCTCTGTGGGATAAGACTTCCTGTAGAACAAACATCAGTAGACCTTGCAACAAAGAACAAGGGCTGCTGTGAAGCTTCTAACATGCCTACCATATAAAATTAAAGAGTCATTAATAATAAAGGCTGTTTAACAACTTGGAAAAGTGAAGGAGAGATAAACCTGTTTCCCAAGTGTGGGATGGGGAACGGTCTGGTGAGAACAGGTGAGGTTAATCCACTAGAAGACCAACCACCTCGTGTGAGAGCTTGATTGTTGCCAGCTGAAAAGATCCTGTGAACAGACTCTGGGAGGAGATATATAAATGAGCCCAGAACTGGACGCAGGGAAGTTGGCGACTTGGGATAGTTTTGGCTGTTCATTGCTCTGCTTCGAGAAGCTCCTAGAGAGAACCGCTCAAGGAAGGCTTTCGGGCTCCGGCTCCTGCTGAGGTTCCGGGTTCTGGTTACTCCAGGTTCCAGCAGAAGAAATCCTGCTGATTACGCCAGGAGAATCGCTCCTCGGAACTGATATCCTTATGGTTTTGTTGTTGTGTTCTTTAAGCCTCTATTCCTATTGTTTTGGTTAGTCGGGTTTTAAGTGACGTACGCTTGGTTAATAAGTTGTTAATAAAATATATTGGTTAAGAAAATTGAGCCTACAGAAAAGGAAGAGACTATAGCAATGGCTACAATATTAATAGTATACATGTATCGAATGGCATCTTTCTAAATCAAAGTCTTTCTGGGGGAAAAACAGCTTTTTCTTTTTTCCATTTATAAAGGCTGTTGGGAAACATTCTAACATGTCAAGGATGGTTCACTCAAGATAATGGCATTTATATCAGACAAGCTGACTTTAAATTTGTATTTATTTGTTTGTTCTTCAGTTGTATATTACATCCTCACTGCAGTTTTCCTCTCAGTCCCTCATCCCTTCTCCATGATAAGAAAAACTAAATCTATAGATAATAAACATTAAAAATGCAGACAACTTCACAGGGAAGATGGGGGTATTTTTAAAACAATCTGACGATGTCTGTCTTTTGTTTCTGAAGTCAGTGCTTCTTTGCATTTACAATTATAGCTCCTCATTTCTTTGCTCAACAATACTTTGCGTTCTACTTTTCTGTTCTAGCTTCAATTTACGTCAGCTAAGAAACTTTTCAGCAGCTCTTCCAGTGAGGAACAGTGAGGGGAAACATCAGCAGTGTTTACTGCTCTCCTGAGTGAGTTTCTCTAGATTCTTTCTGGATACTTGATTCTTTCTGGAAAATTATGTTTCCTGACTATACCATTGGTATCAGTCCTCTACATTTGGCGATTATTTCTTCTTTCTCTTCTAATTTTTTAAATCGGCATCAATTTTCGTCTCTTTATTGCTCTGTATTGTTCTAAATAACTTCCTCATATTTGTTTTCTACCTTAGTAATTCTCTCTTCAGCTGACTCTAACCTCACACTTTGTTGAGTATTTACTTTTAAGATTATGTTTTTTTTTTAATATCTAAGCCTTTTAGTATATATCTATTTTGTTTTATATAATTCTTTAAAACTATTAGTTTCAGGTTCCCCTTTTTCACATTGGGTGCTAATTCTTCTGCAGATTTTTTTTCTACTTCAGATTATATTTGTCTTTCTTTGTAGCAAACTCTTTGCCCCCAACCCAACCAAGGTTTCTAGAAATTCACCAATCTGGGACTTATTTTTCCTTTACTTCTTAGCTTGAATCCTTGCTCGAGGAGTTAGAGACATTTGGACTGTAATAAATGATACATCTCTTTGTGTTAGATGTTTGGGAGTCTTCTGGACCCATCACTGGTGCTGTCTGGAGCTTGTCCTTACCGGAGGGAGGGACTCTGGGTTTACGCATGACCTGCAGGCACAGTTCTGCCTCCTCTGATGTCAGTACGCCAGCATCTGTTCCAGGGTGGATGTACAAGCACTAGGTCTCCCATGACAGATACGCGAAGCATCATCTCTGTTTTTCACCCCTAATTTTTTTTCTATTAACTAGAAGTTTCCTGTCTCCTATCCTTGTCTCTCTTCCCATTTTCTACTTTCACATCTTTGATGTTAATTCAAATGTATTTCCAAAACTTTAATCCAACATTTTTATTTTTGTAGTGAAAAAGACTGTTAGTCTGGTCCATTCTCTTGTTAGAAAAGACATTAAATTTTGCCTTCTGTTTATTTGTTTGGTTGGTTGGTTTGGGTTTTTTCGAGACAGGGTTTCCCTGGCTGTTCTGGACTCTCTTTGTAGAACAGGCTGGCTTTGAACTCACAGAGATCTGCCTGCCTCTGCCTCTCCGAGTGCTGTGATTACAGGCACCTAGCATTGCCTGCTGTTTTTAAAAAGCTAGTATTATAAACAAAGAAAAAATTCCATCATTGAAAACTCTTTGTAAACATAATTTTTACCAAAATATGTTTAACTTTATGAATACATGTAATTGAACATTTATATTTCTTTATTTTTAAAATTAACAATTAATGCTAAAATTAACATAGTGAATATGAATGTTTTGCATAAATTGGGCCATTTTTTGTATTTATTACTGCCTTGTTTCTTTCAAATAAAATTTATACACAGTGTAAAAACTTAATTGAGTTAGAAGAAAAGGAAATTATTGTTAGGAAAAGAATACATTTTTAAATTAAATTTTCACTTGAAAGCTGGTCGTTAGCTGAGAGTTTACCCACATCCTAGCATAGTACTGAGTAAACCTGAGCATGCACATGATCACAAGTCCTAGAGTGTATGTGAGATTTGGGGATCAGTCCAGGTGTACAATTTGAGTTGGGTGGTAAAGAAAACTCTAAGAACACAATATGCAACCATGTTTTCTAGAGACAGATGGTGACTCAGAGCAGATGAACCTGGTCAAAGAACATACTGTTATCTTCATAGCTTCTAACTCAGAGGATACTTTACGGGGATGGAACCTGGACCACCAGGATAGGCTCCATCTGAACACAGTGTCTGAGGGAGTGCATGTGTGTGGGTGTGCCCGTGCTGAAATTCTTTCCCGTTTTCCATTTGTGTATGTGTGTTAGCATGTATGTAGCATGTATGTACATGTCTGTGAATGCACTACACCTTGTGTGTGCATATGCGGCATCTGAGGTTGATATTGGGAATCATTCTTGATTGGTCTTCCACCTTCATCATTTAAGCAGGGTCTTTCAATCAGATCTAGACCTCACCGATATGGCTAGACACTGGCCATCTTGCTCTGGATTTGCCTTGTCTCTGCATTCCACGCCCATCAGCATCAAGGTAGATTCTAGGGACCAGACTCCAGGCCGTCACTCTTCAACATGAGGTGCTTTAACCAATGCTGTGCCATCTTCCTAGCCCTCATGCTGAAATGCTTATGACATGGTCTTATTTATTTGTTTAATCTTTCAGGTTCAGTTCCTCTAGTCAGATCCCTGTGTGTGCCCAGGAAAACTTAGTTCTATCTTTTCTTCAAAGTGGGGCATAAACTATGTGCTCAGGGGTATGAGAGGGACAGGAAAGCATGGTGAAAATATGAGCTTCATATTGTCCACAAAATAAAATTCAGTAAGTTGCTTTGGAGATGTGGGTTTGTCTTTTGCTTTTCTAGTAAACACTCTTGTGCCTGGAGAAGGAGAAGAACCATGGTATACCCTGACACAGGGCTTAGCAACACTGGTTCTAGGAGACAAACGCTTGCTTTGGATCACAGATGCCGAAAGGGCATCATAAAGGATAAGTCTTTTGGGTAAAGATGATTTAGTTGTTGTATCAGTTATTTTTCTATTGTTGTGACAAAATACCATGACTAAGACAACTAGAGAAGACAGAGTTAATTTGGGCCTAGGGTTCCAGAGGGTTAGAGTCCATGACAGAGACAGATGGCAAAAGGAGCTGGCTGCTGGGTGTGGAGGACTCACATTTTGAGTCAGAAGAAGAAAGGTGGAGAGAGAGAGAGAGAGAGAGAGAGAGAGAGAGAGAGAGAGAGAGAGAGAGAGAGAGAGAGAGAGACAGAGAGAGAGAGACAGAGACAGAGAGAGAGAACTCAAAATGGCATGCGTCTTTAAACTCTCAAAACCCACCTCCAGTGACTTACTTCCTCCAACAAGGCCACACCTCCTAGGCCTCCACAAACAGCACCACCAATTAGGGACCAAGTATTCAAATGTTAGGCACTATGGGCAAACATTCTCATTCAAACCACCAACACTGAGCCCAAAACCTGGCTGCTTAACTATTGAGCCATGCTGCCTCCGTAGAACGCACATCCACCATTGACAAGGATGATGTTTCTCCCAACAGGAAGTTTAGAGTGTAGATTGAACAATGAGGATGGTTTTAATCCTGAAAAGAAGAATCTAGGGGACAGCTATTTGTCATTCAGTGTCCAGCAGGTGGGTGGCCCAGGCCCAGTTCCTTTGGGCTGATCCAGGCACTGCTTGCTTCCAGACAAGAACAGAATCAAAGAATCAAAGAATCAAAGATTCAAAGGTCCCAAGGGCCTGTTTCTCACTCAGCAGTGCCTAGAACACTATAGGGTGAGGCCCATTGCCTGGGTGCTAGGGTGAGGGAGCAGCAGTGGTGGAACAGGCCCCAGTGGCTGCAAAGGCAGTTTCGCCATTGCTGCCTGATCAACAGGTGTCCAACGGAGGTTCCCCTGGGAATAAACGGCGTCTTAGATGGTCATGGCAGAGGAATGGTGAGCAAGACAGCAAGCCCATCAGCACGCCAGACAGCCTTTATTTATAAACTTTGGGCAGTTGGGAGGGATTTTGAGGGTGAATGTGCCTGGTTCGATAGGGCTAAGGGTGAGGACCCCACTGAGAAAACGTAGTCCACCAGCGTAGACCGAGCACAAAGGCTACCCAGAGAAGTTGGACTTCAGCTTTATCCTGCAGAGCCTCACAGCTATTCTTTGTCTCTGAGAGGCTGGCAAGTGGAGCACACTTTGCTGGCAGAGCAGCAATGATATAATATCAGGGTATTTGGATAACCTTAGTGAAATCCTGGCTTGCTGCTTCCTGACATCCTGGTACCACCTGAGGGAGCCTTGCTTTCTTTACTATGAAGTGAAGGGTCACAGCGGTTAGTTAGTGTTGCACAGTTTACTCTTGTTCATTCAAACGCTGGTTTCTCTACCCCCCACTATCTGGTTTCAATCCAGACATTGTATTGTGATGTTTAGTCTAAGTATCTCCCATCTCAAGTTTGTGTCAGCATGTCACCACTTGTTCCTGTATTGCCAATAAAAGCCAACTAGCCAATGCTCAGCAAGACAGAGAATAGGGTGGGACCTCCTGGTGCAGTGAGGGGAGGAGACAGAGAAGGAAGAACAGGAGGGATTCATGTGGAGAGGGCTGGGAAGCAACAGGAGGAACCTAGGATATGAGTAAAAGCAAGCATAATGTGGGAAATATGAATGGGAGGAAATTATGCTAGCTCAGAAGTTTAGGATGGAGTAATTATTGTGCAGCATTGTGCTATAGGCTAATTAAGTAGACCTTGGTCTCTCGGTGTGGTTATTTGGGTATAAGACTGGTTAAGAAGTAACTGCTGATTTATTAAAAATATAAATCAATATAAAATATTAATTAACCCTTCAACAGGTTAGTTTGCAGGTTTTCCATGCACTCAGCAGATAGTGAGCATGGAGTAGGTATTCCATTTGAAAGATCACTGGCTATATTGGATGACCCAAAGGCCTCTTGCATGAGGTGTGAGAGGTTTGGTAGTTAGCCTATATGACAGAGGGTAAAGGGATGAGGCGTGGTGTTTTAAGACGGTAGAATAAACATCTGGCACTTCACTTATGTGAGTTAGCTAGACTAGGTCGAACTTCAAGAGACAGAAGCCGGGGTAGAGGTTAGCTGAAGCTTCCCAGGAGTGTGAGCAGCCATTATTTAACGGGCATGGAAACTTTGCTCGGTGATGAAAGCTCTGGAAATGATAGTGTGGTTGTGCACACTGTGTAATGTACCCAGTGTCACTGGATTGTGCCTTAAAAGCAAACTAACTGGTCAATTTTATGTTACATATATATTAATACCACAATTTTAAAAAATAAGAAAAATATAAAAGCACTTCTCAGTTTAGTGACAGTGAGAAATGATGATAACTGGTGATGATTACCATAAGCACGAACATTTAAAACCCATAAAATAATGAGATTATACTTTAGAGTACCTCTTACGTGTGATATCCTCTTGCTCATAATTATTAGCTGTATAATAAAAAAGAAGGTGTTGAAGGAGCCACAAGATAGAAAGCGCATCAAAGATAAAATTTTTTTTCAGTGCCTTGGCATTTGAAAGTCATGCACATCTCCTCCCCTGCTGTGGGCTTGTTGTGTGATGGACGTTGTGACATCATCCATTACACAGAGGCGCATGGCTCATGATGTCGAGGTCCTTGCAAAGCTCTCTATCAGGGCCCCGTTCATTTCCCGTCATCCTCATTGCTCGGTTGCATGTGCCATTAAGTAAATCTCAGCCTTAAAATCAAGAAGTATCTAAAATTAAAAAAAAAAAAGTACAAGACCTCCTGTGACTAAAAGGAAAAAAAAAACCCTAGCTGTAAACTTTTAAAGGAAAGAGCATCTTTATAATAACAATAAAACCTCCCCAATCAAGCCTTTAAGAGGCAGGCTGCATCGCTGTCGTTGCCTGGGGCCCATAACTATCCTCAGCTAATCTTTCTCTGACAGATAAAGAGCTGCTATATCCATTCTTATAGCTCAATTTTAAAACTTTATTCTGAGGGAGAGGGAGCCCTGGGTGGGATTAAAGAATGATTATTTGAGGGTAGGTAAGGGGAAGCGGGACACTGGAATAATTGGAAGCTCAGCTCGCTTATCTGCACAACCGAAGTTTTTAGAGCAAACAGGCCTAAGATTCAAGACTTCGGGTGAGTTTGTGAGACTGCAGGTTCACGCTTGGATAAGTCATTTATAGGACTCCACACCCGCTCCACCCATTTAGTGAGGTATTCCAGGACAGGACAGGTGAGCAGCTGACTCGTGCTGTAAAAAGCTTGGGGGTGACAAACAAGCTGACCGTGCTTGTGAGCATCAAGAGTCCCCAAGACTGCCATGGAACCTTCTGCACAAGTGAGCTTTAAAAATAAGAAAGGTGTTTATCATCTGGAAATGGCTTCTGGTTACCTCCGAGCTAGAGGGAGACTCTTGAAAAGGACCATTGAGCCTAGGTGTGCTGTGTCTTCATGAAACTGACATGAGCTGTATTCAGTCTGGGCCGCGTTAGGAAGGCACAGGGATGGGGAGGCTCTGCCCAGCTCACATGGACTTTCTCATATGAATGGACAGGTGAGGCAAGGCCTGTACTCCCTCTAGGCGAGAACTAGTTCAATTCTCATGCCACTCCCAGGAGTTCAGAGTAGGTACGTATCTATTTGGACTTGCACAGTTTGCTTCCTGGAAGGTATATAAATTCAAAAAACTGTAGAGATAACCAGCCATCCTTTGTCGTTTGTGTAGGAAAAGAAATTGTCTGCTTAGGGATAAAGAGCTAAGGATAGTTGATTGGTTCCTGTCCTCTTTCTAGTCCCTATTTATCATTTTTAAAGCTCTGGCTATACTTGGCTTCTGTGAGCTACAGCATCATCCTTCCTCCAAGAATCAGAAACAAAACAAAACAAACAAACAAACAAACAGACCAAAAAAAACCTGTTTTTTATGTTTTAAAGGAGCTGGGATTGGTTCCTGTTACATTCAAAGTTTCATCTGAAATGTGGCCATCAGAGCTGCATCCGCAGAGAAGACTATCAGGCTGGCCAGTGTGGCAGTGGTTACCTCAGAGCTTGATATCACATGAGGGCTCCTAGGCCAAAGATGCCCAATGTCTCCTTCCTCAGTTCCCACTTAGGTGTCTGGAGAAATCACTGAACCATCCTACCCATTGTTTTGACTTTGTTTTCCCTAACCCTCCACCCAGATATCCAATTTGCTCTCAAATTGTTTTTTTGCTTCTGCTTCCAAAAATGAATCTCAAGCTCACTAACCCGTCATTATGTGCAGATCAGCTACTGTGACCAAAATACAAGAGAGAACAGCTTAAGGCAGGAGATACGGACTTTGGCTCATGGTTTCAGACGGTTTAGATGACGGTTGCTTGGTTTCATGTGTGTAGGCAGAACATCACAACTGTGGGAGCCTGGGATAGAAGCTGTTCATATAGACAGGACTCAGAGAAAAGCGGATTATAGGGAGAACCCAGGGCAAGACGTCACCAAGGACATGCCCCAATGACCTACTTCCTCCAACTAGACTCCTCCTCCCAAACGTTTCTGCAATTCCAAAATAAGGTCACCAGCTGAAGACCAAGTATTGGAAAGATGAGCATGGGTGGGGATGGTGGGGGTGGAGGTGTGTGAGGACGGACATTTTGTGTTCTGATGATCATGACACTATCCTCAGCCATTGGATGCCTTTGTTTGGATGGCTGCAGTGGGCTCCTGAGTGGTCTCTGGTCCTCCTGTACCTGCAACCCCTCTGGATTCACCTGGCGAGTGGGTTAATCTTATTGACATTTAAGCTGTTCCCGATTGCCACATTCTGTGTTAGGATGCAGCCTAAGTTGGCTTAACAAAAGAGACCCAGTATACAATGGCTCAAGCAGAAGGAAACAAATAGTCCAGAGCAGATTCTATCTTGTTGCTCGCCATACCCAACGGCTGCTTTCCCTGTCAGGAATCAGAGCTGGCTGTCTAGCCACACCTATGGGGAAACAGAAACAGGAGCAACCATGGCAGATCTTTTTAAGAGTTGCACTGGTCACTTCTGCTCATGGCTTGATTCATAGGACCTTAATCACATGACGAGACACACATATGTCAGGACACCTCTGTGTGGCCATTGGTTGGCTGGAATTCAGAAGGGGACAGCCTGCAGCTTCCCCCCCCCCCCCCCGTCTGCCCTTTCCAACGGCTGCTGGTGCTAACGGAATGACCATAATTTTCCTATGGCCTCCCATATGATCTGGCACTAGATGATTCTCTGTTTTGTCCCATCACCACTCTGCTGCGATGGCTTTATATGTCTGTACTTTGAACCTTGCCTCTTGTGTTAATTGTGGGTTTGCTCATTTGCTTATGCAATATTGGGCTCGGATTTGAGCTTCCTGGGAGCAGAAACTTTTCTGCATGTGCCTTGTCACCACCCTGGGGTGGAGGGCATGATGTGGCACCGACTCAGAGACTGGCCTAGAGCACAGTGCTCAACTTGGGACCGGGCATCTCCTGCCTTCTTCCTAAATGGAAGTTCATCTCTCAAACTGTGGGAATCTTGGCTGTCCCCACTCTCTGCCTCTGGTCGCACCCTGGGACCGGGCTGATGTCGCTTGTTCTATAGTCTTACCCATAATTCCCATCTGCTTTCCATTGCTGAGTCTTGGGTGGAAAGTCTGCCTGCTGCTCATATCCCTGGAGACTCAGAGGGTGAGTGAATTGCCTAAAATGAGGGAATTATTTATTGTAACTTATCTAATGCATGCAGGATGGTTCTCAGATCAGCTTCAATGAACATATCTGCCTAAACTACGTCCCTCCCCCTGTACCTCACACGGCCCTCTCCATCTCACTCTTATGCTTCCTTCAGGGATTTATAACAAGCAAGTTGGAGCATTAGAATTCCCAGTTACATGGGATGAGACCCTAGTCCAATAATAATAATAGTCTTAAATGTTATTTATATGACACTTTCCTGCCAAAGTCATCTAGGTGGCTCCCAAAAGAACCATGCAGGAAAATCTCCATCGTCAGCGTGTGCCAAACATCTTAATAAGTAAGATGCAGCGGGGAGGTGGGGGAAATTAAACAGGCTCATTCAATGGCCTTTCTCAGATTGGAGTAAGCCTGTTCCCAGGATGTGCGATGTGACAGTCAGCCCAGGATGATCCTGTCATCTTTAGGGCCATTTATCTGAGAAAGACAGCCTCCTGTGCCAGCTCTGAGATGTCTCTCTGCCCCAGATGGAATCCTATCACAAAGAGCCGACGTTGCTAAGATGTTTACAGCCTCTGCGGAGCTTGGGTAGCAAAGGCTCTGAACGTGGTGGCGGAAGCCATCCAAGGATGCTACTTTGCAAATAGTGCTTAATGTGGTATTAGGCAAAGACAATTCCTCTAGATCATGAAAAAGTGGGACTGTCAGTAGACCTGTCATTGCTGAGTTAAATAAAAATTGGAACATCAGAAATCACATTTAAAAAACCCAGTAATCATTTTTTTACCCATTACTTTACAAATACATATCTACTTACTGATTCTTATGGGAATACAAATGCCTCAAAGAAAACGGAAATGAAGAAAAATCAAAAAGAAAGAAAGGCCCTTCTCTCAAGTCAAGCTGGCGAGGGAGTGTGCCAGACACCCAGGAGAGATATTTGGGTTTCTAGCTCCATCTCTGGTTCGCAGTCGGCTGGATGGGACCTGGGACTCATCGGCAAGATGTGGCAGGTGCCTTTCAGCTTCGTCCCTGATGGGACACCAGAGCACTGAGCCGAAGGAAGAAGCTCCCGACTGTACCTGCCTGTTCTGTGCAGGAGACCACTGGCATTTGCAGATTCTGCATGTTAAGCTGTTGACCCGGCGACCCGCAGAGATCCTGTAGAGTCTGTCTCTGCTCAGAAAAAAAACACCTACAGTTGGCGATAGCAGCTAATGAATTCTTTCTCCGAGGCAAACATTGACTTCATCTTTGAACTCCAAGGAGCCTCTAGAAAGCTCGGGCTATTTGGAGCTTGTTGAGATTTTTACCTTGAAACTGAGGATTGAGACAAGAAGTCAGTGAGGTGGAGAACAAACAACAGGCAGGGCTTTCACAGGTGCTGGGGGCGGCCATCTGCCCCAAGAGCATGTCAACACCCAAGCCAGCCTCGGATCCGGTTGTATGGGATTTGTAGCAGTGAGGGTTGTCTGTGACCTTAGATAGGCATCAGTGCTCAAATCAGAGGGCCAACCTCCTTTGGGGAGGGCGAGAAGGTGGAGAGAGGCAGAGGGCTCCCAAGGTTCTTGAGCTCAGTGTGAAGGTTTGCTTGTAGAAAGTTCAAGGGCCAGTTTTGATGAGCTGACAGATTCTCACCGACAGTGACCAGGAGTGCTGAGGAACAGTAGCAAATGTGGCTTCCCCCGGAGCATGGCAGGAATACTCCCAAACACCTGCTATGGAATGTGAGGGGCGAGCCAGGCATCAGAGGAATATTCCCCGGCCCTTGCTGGCAGCACCTGTCCCCACACTGATACCAGTGGGAGGGGAGGACACCTCATCATAAACTTCTAAGCCTCCCGGGGGAAGGCTAAGGACTCCAGAAAAAACTAAATGAATGCCACTTGTAGGGGACAGGACCTTGCAGGAGGGCAGGTCTGCCACTAGCCAAGCAGCAGAGAAGAGGCAGGAATAAAGAAGCAGGGTGGGGACACAAAATTCCACCTGTCACCGCCATAGGAACAAAAGTCAAGTGACTTTTTTGTTTCTGGGGTTTGTAGTGCACTCTGTGTGTGTGTGTGTGTGTGTGTGTGTGTGTGTGTGTGTGTGTGTGTGTGATGACTATGTGCACTGAGCACACATTTCTCAGGTGTTAATTTTGTTCAAGGCAGGTACGTAGAGACAATGAAAAAGACACAGTTCTAACTTGGGACTCTAAGTTCCCAGCGGAGGGAACCAGGACTCGTGAGGTGGTGCCATATGCAAAGTGCCCTAGGAGATCTGAGGTGGTGGAGCCTGTCAGCAGGGAGGAGTGCTGAAGTAGACTCGCAGGAGCTGCTTTTAGAGAGAGAAGGGACACACAGCCTAAGGCTTCCTTTTAGAATTTTAGAACGGAGCTTTGGGGGTTCAGTCGGTAAAGTCCTTGCCACAAAGCCGAGACGACTTGTGCTCAGACCCTAGCACACACAAGAAATCAAGGGAAGTGTGTACACCTGTGATCTCAGCACCAGAGAGGCTGAGGTGAGAGGGTCCCCAGGGTTTTCTGGCCAGGCAGTCCAGCTGAGTGGGTGAGCTCTGCATAAAGTGACAGGCCCTGTCTCAAGAAATAAGATGGAGCATGGCTAAGGAAGACATTGATGGTGCCCTCTGCAATCCACATGCACACTTATGCCCAGTCACCCGTATAGGTACAGCCGCTGGTCCAGCTACCTGCCTCCCGTCTGCTGCTTCCACTCTATCGTGGACTCTAACCCTCCTCAGCCATAAGCCTGAAATAAACCCTTTCTTCTATAAGTTGCCTTGGTTATGATGTTTTATTACAGGAACAGAGAAGTAACCAGACTGCCTTGGAGACCTTATATAGGGCACAGAAGATGATGTGAGACGTCCAGGGTGTTCACAGTCCAACAGAAAGTGAGAGGAAACTCCAGAGACCACCAATGAGTCTGTGTCTCTAGCAGCAGATCTCAAACACAAGCTACCTTAGAAAAGTGCTTATGCCCAGCTGTTACCCTAGAGACCCTAACCCACTAGTGCTTTGGTGGTGTGTGGGGGAGGGGAGAGGGAGGCATTTAAATAAACACCCCCAGGTGCTTAGATCATGAGGTCTGGTATATTAAAGCTGATCCCCTAACCTCCTTCTCAATGCCCTTTGGTTCAAGGCAGCTAGTCTTCATAGCATGTTTGATGGTGGTCCCTTGAACGGCTCATTGCCTTCGTCCACAGTCCACACCTTTACATGGAGCCACACGCTGGGAACAAACACCGAGTGCCGCTGGATGGCCAGAGACAGTTGTCTTGTCCACCCAATGTTTCTCTCGGCTCTTCACCTTATAGTAGAAAACTCCAGAACCATCTCTGCCTTTGCTGATGTGTGCAGCCAGTGGCTTGGAGCTGACCCCTGACTTCCCAGCTCCTGACTCAACACCTGCTGTTCTGATACCTCTTGGCGTGACTCCACTTCTTCCTTATTGCTTTTTCTTTCTTTCTCTCCTACCTTCACAGTGATGTGAAAGAAACCTACAACATGCTGCATACAAGTAACACATACAGTTTGAAGCCTTAGAATTGTGATTGCGTCTCTCTCTCTCTCTCTCTCTCTCTCTCTCTCTCTCTCTCTCTCTCTCTCTCTCTCTGTGTGTGTGTGTGTGTGTGTGTGTGTGTGTGTGTGTGTGTGTGCCAAAGTACTCATGTGGAAGCCAGAAGACAACTTGTAGGAGATGGGTCTTTCCTTCCACCATACACGTTCCAGGGATTGGACTCAAGTCCAAAACTTTTGTGAAACATACCTTAACCTACTGGCCCATCCCGCCAGCCTGCAAGTTGAAGGGTTTTTAGCATGCAGAAACACCCGCGTTACCAGCACCACAATCAACACTGACAATATCCAGCCGTCCCCAGAGCTGGTGCATCTTTGTAAACCCAGACCTGCATCTTGAAACTTATCCTGTGATAACTTTAGTTAGCATATGAGGTGGTGAGTTTCATGGTGACGTTTCCACACTTACACATCACTACGCTTTGCTCTCGCCCACTCCCCACTGACCTCTCCCTCTCACCTTGTTAGCCTTCTTTCCTCGCCTCCTGTGTCTATGTCATGTATTTTCCATTATCTTCCCTTGTTGCCCTTTTCCCCTTCTTTGACTTCTTTCTTCCTTCTCACAGTCCCTTTCTGCTTTCAGGTTCAATAGACATATATATTGTCACACACACACCCAAATACATGCTTATATAGATTTAAATACAGTTTCCAAATATGAGAGAAAACATGAGGTATTTGCTTTTTCTGAGTCTGGTTTATCTCCAGATTCATCCATTTCCCGAGACTGTCGGGATTTCATTCTCCTTTGTGGCTGAGTAATTCCCTGTGTTTTCTTTACTCACCTGTTGATGGACCTCTAGGCTGGCCCCACATCATGGCTGTCAGGAACCGTGTAGCAGTGAACTGGTGCTCACTTGGTTTTGTCACAGCCCAGATACTCACCGAGTCCTCATTTTATCCTCCTGCGTTTAAGGAGTCCCGTCTCAGACACTTTCCCCATGCCTGCTCTCTGCCTTAGCTTCCCCTAGGATCAGCTGAGTCCTCGTCCGTCCCACTCACTGATAATAGATGCAGTGAACTCGCCTTGCATGTGATCATTTTTCAGATGGTACGTCCCCCTTTGGTGGCTAATGCAAGTTTACTAATAATAGCTTTCATTTGTTTAATAATTATCATGCACCAGGAGCAGAATTATATATCATATGTGAAATATTAATTGCATACCAGTCACCACACTAGTCACATGAAGAAGGGCCTCATTTCTCCTTGTCCTCATCAAGACGTGGCATGGTGACTGGTTTTCTAGGATTAAGATATATGGTGCCTATACACCGTGCTGTAGCAGGTAGAACCCTTAGCCCTAACAGACGCTGCTCACCGTGTCTCTCGTTACAAACCCTCCTTGTTTGGCAGACTGTACTTGAGATGAAATAGTGTTCTCCGGATTCAAAGTTCCTCACAACTCACTATTATTCTCTATTGATCTTGTTTCCAGTAGACAAGTAATTTTAGCTACTTTATAGGCAGTCTGGATTTCAAATAAATATTGCTTGACTGCTGTAAAAGCCTCCTGATGTGGCTGACTTCCAAACTGATCACAGAGATGCCTGTGTTTGCCTTGGCAGGGGATGGGAAGGCGGGATAACTCCTCCTAATCCCACACGAAGGTGATGCTTGGGGTCGGTTCTCCCGTTCGGAATTTATTTATGTCAGACTTGAATCCGAGGAACGTTTGATATGCTTTGAGCATGTTCTTCCCATGACAGGTGATTTTTTTTTCTGGGGGGTAAAAAACAACTAGAGTACTGTAGACTTGGCTAGATCTTTTTTTCAGTAGTAGCAAAGATGTTAATACTTCAACCCCAAATGTAAAGCAGTGCCAATGAAGCATTGAAGACGTGGGAAAGGTGGATGAGAATGCCACCGCATACTTCCTTCAAGATGTGTGAAGCAACTTGACTCAGAGTGGTACTTGGTGAGATGTCAGTGAATGTGGGTCCGTGCCCTGTGGAGTGCTTGCACCTGCCTCACCTCTAGGGAATGAATGGCCTGGTCTGAGTGGTCCACTTCCCCATCAGGCTCCCTGGGCAGCACCTCCTTAGGCTCCGCCCATTTTCAGAGACCACCTTCCTCCCAGGTAGCAGCTATAGATAGCGTGTATTCTTGTAGCCTTTTCCAGACACGCTCCTTTTCACGTCTCTCCATTCCTTCAATAAATGTTTACAGTGCTTCCTGTATCTTAGATGCATAGGATACAATAGTAAACCAAGTAGAAGAAAACTCATGAAAATTATATTGGGCCAAGGAGGCAGACAGACAACAAAATGAATCAGTAAAGATATATGGTGTCTCATGTTCTGATAAGAACTGAGAGGAAAAAATAGTAATAAAAAAGATGGGATAGAAGAAGTGTGTGTGTGTGTGTGTGTGTGTGTGTGTGTGTGTGTGTGTGTGTGTGTTTTTCTAGAACACAATTTTAAAAACTAGAGCTATGGGACTGGGGATGTAGCTCATCTGGTAGAGCATTTGCCTAGCGGGCAAGAAGCCCTGCTTCTCAGTTTCAGCATGTTTGTAACACTTGTACTTGGAAGGGAGAAGGCAGGAGGGTCAGAAGTCCAAGGTCAACATTGGGTGAGTTTGAGGACAGGTTGGGCTACTTGAGACTGTCTCTAAGAAATTATTAAAAAAAAAAAATCAAACAAACTGGAGCATAAGAACTTTTCTTTAATCTCTCAGGGAGTTGAGAGCAAAAGACAGCTAAAACGGGAGGGTGGAGGGGAGGGCAAGAAGGCTGGAGAGTAAGTACAGTATATTCCCTGATAGGGCACGTGATATCCACATTCCACAGAACTGGATTCTGATTGGCCACAAGAGCGGAATGTTGCAGGTTTCCACATCCCTCAGGTTATTAACTCCAAAAACCGTGGGTTGTCCCTCTGTGGGCACCAAGCATATCCTGTGGCATCTGCTACTTGGCACCTGTAGGGAAGCCTGAGGTGTGAGGCGGGAGGCATATGGTGTGCCATGTAGGAAGGTATTGCCAGGCTGTGCCTACATAACCCTGGTGGGAGCCCCCATTGAGTCAACGTTCTGTGGCAATTGGAGCAGAATAAGAGGCAAGCATTCTGGAAACAGAAGAACCTGAGAGGATTGGAGGTGCCTCATACTGAAACAGAGGCGGGGGCTGGGGGGGGGCAGCGGGTTTAAACTCATCAGAAATGTTATTTAACATATGCCAGAAGCAGTGTGATTATCTGAAGAATGAGCATTTAGGGCAGAACGAAGAGCAAGATCAAGCGTAATCAAATGGGAGCACACACAGCATGCTCAAGAGACAGCGACGGGGGCACGGCAGGGCCGCGGCAGCGAGCTGAAGGGTAAGGAGTGTGGGAGGAGAGGATGCTGGGCAGGCTGTTGGAGGTCAGCTTATGCGACATTACAGGTTGCAGGAGGAAGTTGGGTTCTGCTTCAGGTACCATGAACAGGCGTTGGACAGGTATGGTTCTGGGAGATGTGTGGTACAACGCAAATTATATTCAAAAGATTCATGTGGAGAAGAAGTTAAGAAAAGCCCATGGCAGAGCAGGGAGACCAAAACATGGCTTCTTGGTGTACAGATGAGAAAGCCTAAGGATCTACCTCAGAGCGTGGTAGTAGAGCATGAGAAATGCCTGACTGACGGATGCTCTCTGAGGGCAGAACACCAAAAGGATCACATTTGCGACTGTGTACGCAAGGAATGAGGACAGCAAAATGAAAGATGCTTCCATGGTTGTTGGTCTGAACAACTGGAAGGATGAACTTGAAGTGAGGAGAGGGGCCATGGAGAGAAAGTTTCCAGGCATATCAGCTGCTGCTCATCCCCCGGACACGCCTCCCCCATGTGAGGGACCAAGAGGGTTGGGTAGTAGAGATGTCACGGACTAGGGATGGAGCTTGAGAGAGCAACTAGCACAGTGATCACAGTTAAAACTACAAATCCAGGTAGGGCCATCCAAAGGATGAGGTGGGAAAGTGGAAAGGCAGAAGGTTTGAGTCCAGACGTCCTCAGAATGGAAAGGATGAGGAAAACAGCACTGAAGACTAAGTTCCCAGAGAGATGAGGAGAAGCAAGGGCAGACAGGATGCTAGAATGCCTCGCTAATTGTGCTAGTCATGAAATAAACACGCTATAGCTTTGTGGTTCAAATGTCTTTCAAAGGTCTGTGTTAAAACCTGGCCCACACTTGGAGCTGTTGAGGGATGGTAGAACCTTGACAGAGTAGAAGAACTTCTGGATGACTGGAGCACATCGTCATAGGAAACTGTGGGAATCTGGTCCCTTTATTTTTCATGTGGATGCATATGTGGGCATGCACACACGTATAGGTCCTGGACCTCAGGCAAGTGCCTTTTACATTTAATTTGGGGAGGCTCATCTGGGATAAAGTCTCATTATCCCACGCAGGCTGGCCTGAGCTGACCATCTTCTTGCCTTGACCTCCTGAATGCTGAGATTGCAAATGTGGATGCTATAACTGTCTGAACTTTTATTTATATTGGTTTCCTAATGCCAGGGCACCTATAGAAGTGGGACCTATGCTGAGGTTCCCACCTCAGTTTACTTAACTGCAAAATTATATATATATATCTAGCAGTGGTTGTTAGAAGATTCCACAAAGAATTTCATCAACAGCGATGTGTTATACACAGTTATACACAGATATATGTGCCAGTTATGTTTGTAATGCTCTTCTCTCTCCATGCCTTATTTCTTTGCCTTTTTGTTCCTCAGTCATCCATAGTTCCCCTTAGTTCTACCCTGCCCCCAACCTCCTTTTTTTCTTTTTGTAGAGGGACTAGCCTCTTTAGGTCAGGACTTTGCTTGGGAAAGCACCACTTTCACCATGTGTAACAAGAGGCTAACTGTGTGTTTTCCTCAACTCCACACTTTGCCATATTCTAACTGTGGGTCATGAGGTACCGTCTCTGTGTGCTGGTCCTCTGCTCCCATGCCGTAAGTCCAGGCATGGGAAATATCAATACTAGGCAAAGAACAGCCATGTAGTTCTGCAGTGTGTTTTCTTTTTCTCCCTTCTGCCATGGGCCTAAGCCTGCAGTGAGCTACAAAGGCATGTTGGGAGCAAGCAAGCATTCTGCAGAAAAAAGATTCTCAGCCTCCATCTTGCTCTGGCCCCACCCTCAGAAGAGTTTCCAATGTAAGGCAAGCTGAGGTGAGAGAACGGGGGAGCTTTAAACAAATGTTTAAGAATTAAGTGCAAAAAGACGGCTAAGACACCGCAATGGCCCAGCTTGTACCTGTCAGAATCCGGTCTGTGGGAATACTGGAAGCACTATAAAAAATAGTCTGGGATGTCACCGAGGTAGAAAGGACCAAGACCACGGGAGTTTAAAGGGGCAACCAATCATATCCAATAAACTTAGTTAACAAATACAAGCATAAGGATTGCCTTGAAGCTAGGTTTTCTAGTAATTGCTTCCAATTCTACCCAGAAGCCTTTGAGACAGAGGGATTCCCTTGAACCTTTTCACTGCCATGACTGAGGAAACAACGGTACTGTGTCTGGGGGTGATCCCTTCTCTTCTGTGACGTGACGTGATGTGTTGGACGTCGTTACTTCTCTGAGAGGAGCCCGGGTGTGTGCTGAGATGGTGTAGGGTGGGAACCCACGAGCCTTCATCCAAATCATCTCCATGGAAACCTCACAAGCCTTCCTACCGGTTTTGATTTTGCATCATTTAGTTTTCCTTTATCTTGACAAAAACCCTGAAGTGCTCTCCCTAAAAGGAGGAGAGGCTCACAGCTGTGGAGGCGGGGAGGCCCCACTGCTTCTGTTCTTGTGATGGAGGGAGCGTGTGATGGAGAAGGCAACTCACCATGTGACAGCTCAAAAGCAAAGTGAGATGGGAAGAGGACCAGAGTCCAGATGTCCCTTCAAGGGCATGCCCCCTAAAGCCCAGCTACCTTCTACCAAGCCCCATCTCTTAAAGGTTCCAGCATTTCCTACCACCACAGGCTGGGGACCAGATCCTTCCAACATAGGCTGCTGAGGAACATTTGTCATTTAACTGTAGAAGTTTTTTTTTTTTTATGAAAAAAGAAAAAGAAAACACTGAGTTATTCTGCCAGTTACCGAACTATTTCTATATTTCCCTACGAGTCCTTACAATTCCTTGTTCTTGGGTGATTTTCTAATTTCATTGATCATGGTTTTGTGGTTCCCCCACCCCCTTTTTTCCCCAGGAAAGCCTCTATAGTTTGAAATCTCCAAGCTAGAATCTGAAGTCGCCCTGTAAACGGCACGCCCGCTGCCTTTTGCTGGCTGCTCTTGTATCTCAGTTCAGCAAATAGCAGCTGCCAGTTGTGATCAGAATATGGAGCTAATTCTTTAGGGCCCACAAGGGGGACAGTCTTCCTACAGGACAGATGGCACCTCCAGCATGACTCAGACTGGCCATCTAAGCCCAGGTGGCCTTGGATAGGTGCCTAAGGTCAAGGGTCCAATGTACTTGCAAGCGGGCATTGGGCCAGCACAACAGATGGAGGCGGATAGGGATAGCCAACCGGCCACGTGAGGCCTGGACAGTCCACACCTAGGGGAGTGATGGCAGTGTTTCAATCTCTCTGAAAGATGCCCCAGTACTGAGATACAAAGGGAGGTACTTTGAGGGCACTCTCTGCCATCCCCAGTCAGATGCCCTCAGGCATAGAATCAAGCAGGAGAAAATGGAATCTCTGACTTTGTCTGAATTGACCAGAAAGACTCCACTGGGACAGAGCGGAGGCTTCCCTAATTTAATAACCTTCTCTCTCTGGCCAGACTCTAAGTGTGGAAGGTGAATCTCAGCCATGTGCTTTCCTCTTCTGCGTAGTCCTTGGTGGTCTGTTGGTAGGTGAAGGCCCAGAGCCTCTGGGTGCAGATATGGGAATAGCAAAGCAGCCTTCATCATGGAAGCAATGTGCTTTGAGCATTTCCCCTCTTCTTCTGTGACAGCGTTTTCCTCTGGTCTCCGTCCTCAGTAGGGTGTTTGTGCCATAAATGTCCCCGTATGTTCTGTGGCTGGAGCTGCTTCTATCAGTTGTCTGGCCAGATGTCAATGGTCCCACTGTTTGTTTGTCAACTTTCCGTTGCTATAATGAAAGAATGAGAGGAGGCCTGAAAAAAATTTTAATTGGCTAAGCCCTGATAGAGACAGACCCAAAGAGTAGCTGGGAAGTGCATTCCCTCCTGAGCCACCACAAATGGCCTCAGTGCCAATCTAAGGGTCACAAAACTCTTTAAAGAAACAGACTTAAAAGGCAGGAAAAGGAGATTTTTTTAAAAGTAAGGGGATTCGAGCTCACAGCTGTAAGAAAGAAGCCTCACCAGAGATAGTGTTATCTGATAGCAACTGACCTGCCCCAGTGGGAGATGGGATTACTAAGGAAACAGACATTTCCCTGAGCAAAGTGGTGAACAAAGAGAACAAAGAAAGTTAAGCCATGGTGGTTTTGGCATCTTTTTTCTGTAGCCTGTCACCTTTTGGGCATTAGATCTCCTTATGTTACTCAACCAATAGATGATTGCCAGACTAGGATCCCCTTGGTTAGGAGACATTGGGAGGAAAAGGACTTATGAAAGGTCCCCAGATCAACACCCCAGGGTCGCTTCCTGATACTTTTGATTTGGTGTCCTCTTGTGTTTACAGCAGTTTCGAGTCTTTCTGGTTCTTTTTGGGGGAAATCTCAAAATCTGGGCGCAGCAATAACAAATACCCAAAATAAATGAACTATTAAAGAAGAAGAAGAAGAAGAAGAAGAAGAAGAAGAAGAAGAAGAAGAAGAAGAAGAAGAAGAAGAAGAAGAAGAAGAAGAAGAAGAAAAGCTTTGCTTTATTTTGGCTCACTGTTTTGGGGGGCTTCAATCCAAGATTACCTGTCCTCACTTTGGAAGATGGGGTGAGGCAGCAAATCTTGTTTGGAGCATGCGGTGAAGGAGGCTGCCTGCAGCGTGACAGCTGGGAAGCAGAGGGATAGGGGCTGAGTCTAGGGCCATTGAAGGCACACCCCCAGTAAGTGACCTCATTTCCTTCAATTACGCAATATCTCCTCGAAGTTCCACCAGCTCCTAATAACGTAACAGACCGGAGGCCAAACCTTATAGCACACAGGCTTTAGGACGCACCCATCTAGACCTTAGCATCTCACAGACTGGCATGGATGAGATGCTGTGTAGTCTCTCTGAAGGTCTAAATTTATGTTTCTTCAACCAGCAACATATTTGTGTGGGCAAGATGGTTGGAAAGGTCGAGCTTCTAGTATGTATGCTCCAAGACACAGGAGCAACTCTGGGAAGACTGAGGGGCAATCTCAAGGGTTTTATAGATGGGGAAAGGAAGGGAAAGAGACTAAGCATGTGATCAAGGCAGACTCTGGATGGAAAAAAAATGAACTGTACCATGACACACACACTGGTCCTTCCTCATTATGGATGACTGCAAAGGAGGACAAGATGGGTGGCAGAGGGAATTGACAGGTGTATCTTTTCCCCCCGCCCCCCAATACCCTTCTGCTTTGACCTGCCTATCTGAAGTTGCAAGACATGGCTTCCTCTCCTAGAGAAGATATCTTTCAGTGGTATGCACTATCTGTATCCGTTAGAATGAGCAGTGATAGAGAGGGCACATGGTTGGTTCCCAGCCTCCAGGCCTCTTCTAGACGAAGTTTGCATCTATAAAATGGATGTAGATGGAAGGACTCTTAGGCCTCCTTTGGGACCGTGCTCTTAGCCTCCCTTCTTAGCGCCTCTGTAGAAATGACTCAACAAACCTTATCATATGCTGGATGTTATAGTCAGTACCTTATGACTGTCAACTCACTTAGTTCTCGTGTGACGTAGGTACCATTGTCACCGGCATTCCACAAGGCCACCCTTGTTCCAGAGGCCACAGCTGGTGGTCCGCAAGGACTGAAGGCCTGCTCTGTTGTCTGGCTAAGTCTTACCTAGAAGGCATTGTTTTCTACTCTGCAGCTACAACTACCCAGCAATTCACATCTCCTTGGGTTTTTCCTCCGTGGCAAGGCTAGGTGAGGGACTGACTACAGATAAGGGTCCTGTGATTTTTGTCATTCCCAGAAGGTACCACAGGACGTGGTACCTACTTCGCACTTAGTGAATGTGTTTCTCAACCACAACTCCTTGCTTCCACCAGCAGGGCCACTACGTTCTCCATGGTATATGTAGTAGAGT
Organism: Acomys minous; assembly: GCF_964271855.1. Lineage (NCBI taxonomy): Eukaryota > Metazoa > Chordata > Mammalia > Rodentia > Muridae > Acomys > Acomys minous. Next base: position 57,805,086 of record NC_140499.1, on the reverse strand, counting down.
AAACACTTTTGGTTTTTCACTTTGCATCCCCGCTGCTGCTCAGACCATTTGTCACACTCCTGGGTCTCTGTACCCTGCCGTCCCCCCTGACTGTTTATTGTTGCAAAAAGTGGCTCTAGGGGGGCAGTGGGCTGCCAGCTAGGTGTGACCAAACTCTCTTGGGTCTGTTTGTTCCACCACATGTAGCCACCCACTGCAGAATGTGGCGCCCTTGAAAGTACATCCTCCCTCAAGACTTCTCTCCTCTGCCCTGGGAAGTTGCCTAGCAACCTCCCTCTTCTTTCTCTCCCTCTGCTCTTGTGCAGTTCCACTCTCATTTCCATCACTCCAGTACCCACCCCCGGCTTCTCTTCGGTGCCATTAAGCTGCACATCTCTGCTTCAGTAGCCTTCTCCCCAAGCTACACAGACTCCATTATAAAACAGACCCTTGCTGAAGCATTCTTTCCTTTTCTTCCCTTTGACAGTTCTGTGAAACTCTTCACACTATTCTCTTCATGGTAACCTCCAGAGCAAACTACCAAAGAAGGAGAGGCAAAAGCAAAAGGCAAACCAAGGCAAAAGATAAAGAACCAAATGTCTCCAAAAGCAAATGACTGAAATTTCCTAAGGCACACAGCCAGATCTCAGATAACTCCCTTCACCCCGACCCTTAAGAAGTTGGACCATATGAGACTATAGCAGGCAGGGTGGGAAGTGGTCTGAGGAACAGGAACAACACACAGTATTATTACTTTCTTTGGAACCACGGCAGAACTTTCCTCTGCTGCCTGCTTCTGCGTCTGGAAGAAAGGGAGCCCCTCCCTTGTCTCAAAGGCCATTCAACAAGTGTCATGGTCATTTGGGATATGTCTGCCATCGTTTTGGCTGCTATTGGCTAACAGATAGCAGATGGTACCTTGCCCAGCCCACTTCCTTACAAAGAAAGGCGGTCTGTCAGGGAAACAGAGGCACCCCTTCTTAACATCAGTTAAGACATCTGCTTGGCTCATCCTTGGCTTTTCAACAGCAAAATTCCATGTCTCTGCCACGAGTTTAGCTCTGATTGTGTCTGCTCAACCAGGGCTTTATAGACATCTCCACCTGTCACCTCTTTGTACCTGAGGATTTAAAAAAAAAATGTGATCCAAAGTATACAGATATATAAAATAGGCACATAAATCAGGGATTTGCCAATAATAAATCATAAATAAATTTATTTTAAAAATAGTTCTGAGGGGTGCTGGAGAGGAGAGAGAGAGAGAGAGAGAGAGAGAGAGAGAGAGAGAGAGAGAGAGCGCTCCGTTGGTAAAGTGCTTGCCTTGCAAGACAGAGAGCCTACATTTGACCTTCAGAACCCATGTAAGGAAACTGGTCATGGTGGCCCATGTTTGCAATCACAGTCCTGGGAAGGAAGATGCGGGTGGATGCTTGGAGCTCACCGGCCAGCCATCTTAGTCTATTTGGTGAGCTTCAACAGGTCAATGAGGAACCTTAGCTCAAACAACAACAATAACAACAACAACAACAACAACAACAACTTGAATGTCACCTGAGGAACCACAGCTGAGATTGTCCTCTAGCCTCTAGATACATGCACATGAGAACTCACAAGCTCCTATTGTATATACATGTTAATGCGCACACATGCACACACACAAAAAACTCTCACAATTATTCAATATATATATAACTTACAGTTTATTAAATATTAAAGCAAATTTGCATGCTAAAGAGATGAATGCACATTTTTTATAGAAAAATTAATCTTGGCTGAATATTGTCTCTGGAATGAAGAGAATCTTCAACACTTTTTGGAATTGATTGTATTTTGACATCATGATAAAAATGCTAAGAATGCTGTTTTGCATGAATACATAGGGCAAAACGGTGGGGTATGTTTAGGGCCATTTCAGAGATTGTTAGAAATCTTCCCAAGACAAGACTTATTCAATATTTTTTTTTAAAAAATAAAACACAAGGCAGCAACTCAAACAGCAATTTTGAAAGTTAAACATTTGAACCCAGTGCAATGCAAAATTATCCATAGATGATAAGGAGTGACGGTAGGAGAGCATTAGGAGCCTTTGTCTTCTGTAATTAAGCCATTATATGTCTATAAGAGAAGAAAGAAACTTGGTATGTACAGTGAAACACTGCAAAGCTTGACATATCCATAGTCATGAGTCTGAGCCAATGGGTTTGGGTGACATTTTGAATCTTTGTGACAAGCCCAGGGTGAAATATGCATGCAATGCGTTGAGAACCAGGGTTGAAGCGAAGTTTTGGTTTTAAATTAATTTTTGGTCCCTGTGTGCTCAGAAGCTCTTTACCATGTCAACTTTCTCACAATACCTACTTTGAGTTGCATAACCCCCTATGGGGTCATGACGCACAATTTAAGGATCTGAGGGCCAGGAAGTTGCCTCAGTGGAGAAGGGCACTTGCCACCAAGTCTGACATCTTGGATTTGGTCCCTGGGACCCACGTAGAGGAAGGAGAGAAACAATTCCTTCAGATTGTCCCTTGAACTCACATGCCACACTGTGCCATGTGCACATCAAAAATTAGCCAATTGGTTAATGTAACAAAGAGTTCATGAATCTGGGTACTAGATTACTATTTGGAGAGAAAAATGGAGGCTCACCATGGCCCCATCAGAAGGATCAGCTGCCTGGGACCCATGACCTTCTACCATCCACATCACATCATCCCCAAGGCGACAAGTTGCGAGTAGGGCGACAAAATTCAAAGGAGCAACGTTACTGTGACTTCCCTCAGTGCTGCCTGGTAATCACAACGGTCCTCAGCGTCAGAGGTCTCTCCGAGATGGTTAGCTCTGGGTGGCCTCAGGCAGGACTTCCAAACTCTAGTCAGAGTCCTTGGAGAGATGAAGGGTAACTGGGGACAGCACAGCTATGTACTCCTCTGTTGTCAAAGGAGAGGGGACATTAGCCTCTTTGGGGGGGACCACACATGCATGGCCACTTTGGTTATTCGCCACACAATCTGCACAGTCAAACTGGAAAAGCTCTGGGTCTTTTAAATACCACTGTTATTCAGCCGTCTTCACTCACCACTTCATCCTGTTTACCTGGCCTGAAATTTTTCTATTGAATGAGGGTATTGCTCAGTTGTAGAAAGCACATGTTGTATTCACAGGACTACGGGTCCCATGCCCAGAACTTGGGACAGAACCCAAAACCCAAAACAAAACAAAACAAAACAAAACAAAACAGAAGTGTTCTATCTAAACAAGTAGCCTCATGCAACTACATTTGTACCATAATGGGATTAAAAAGCAATTCAGAACTGTGTGTAGGGTCTGGTTTTGCTGAGGTTTTCTAGGGGAAAGACATAAAGGGGACGTAAAAGGGATGGAAGTTAGAATACTTGGGTAAACCCAGGCTCATGTGTCCCTGGCTGTGCCCAGCCCCCCTGATCCTCTTCCGGTGTGCCCATTTCTCAATCTAGCGCTAATAGCAAAAGTGCGGGAGCAGCTGGACCAGGGTCCCAAGTGGCACATGCAACTTAATGCATATTCAGCTAACTGCGCCTCCTGTCACTGGACCGCTTTCTCCCCTTATCTCCCAGGCTCAGGAGACTGGCTTCTGTTAAACATGGCTGCCACGCTCCACACCAGGAGGACTGGAGGGCACAGGTGAGGCTGGCAGCATGACTGTGCACACAAATTTATGCCACTTGCAGAATTAACTCCTCACCGAGGTTTTGCATTGCTGTGAGTTTCTTTTCGAGGTCTAATTGCTGAGTGCTGGGGAAACAGCTACACTGTCCAAGACTAGGGAGTGCTGTCAAGTCACTCTGGGAAAAGTTAGGCATAGTGTTAATGCTGTTTTACTGTTATTATGTGGGGACAAGATGCTGGACCACTAGACAAATGGCTCTGTGTGGAAGTTTTTTTTTTTCTACTTGGTTCTTACAACAACCCTGTAGAGTCACTCCTACTGCTTTTCCTGTTGCAGATGAGGAAACAGAGGTTGTCGGAGATGGAGTTACCCTGGATTGCTGGTGATTTTTCCAGGTTCCAGAGACTGAAAGCCTCCTCCCGGATGACTCAGCATTAACTTTAATGATCACTTTTCCTTGAAAGCTGTTCCCCTTTGAAAGCAGAAAAACCTCATATGTCAGGAATACAAATCAGAAGCCTTGCTTAGCACTGACATAGGAGCCTTGGTGGGGAGTCACAGCTCCGGAATCTTCCGAACTCTCTGGGTGCCATATTAGCGCTTTGCACGTGCTCCTCCTGTCTTTTCACACTCTGTCTCAGACACTGTCTTGATGAACAAGTATCTGTGAGTGCTCCGGAGAGCCAGCTTCCCTCCAGTTCCCTTTGTGCTCTCTGGATCAGGAGAGAACATTATGGGATGGCCCAGCTATATCGCCTGCTCCGCTGTGCTCACTTCTGCCAACAGGTCTGGTAGGTCCTCCTCATCCTTGCCCGAGGTTCATCATACCCTGGGGAGAACTGTGATGAGTTATATGTGATTAAAACTCCTCCTGGCTTTTCAGTGCTCACAAGGGACTGGAAGCCAGAGAAACAGTAGCTCACCACTCCTTCTGGGCCATCTGGAATAAACCTGTGATTACAATAGGGACATGGAACCGTCAAACCATAAGATAGCAAGCCCTATGGGCTCAAGACCCAACAGCACTGACCAATCATATTAGCATTCTAATTTGTAGACTCTACTAGAGGATTTGGTATTCTTCCCTGGGGGCTGTTGGGGGGGGGGTCACAGAACTGTAGAGATTGAACATTGAACCACGTAAGGAGCACCACCAGGTAGATGAAAGACGCAGAAGGTGGGTAGATTTATTTATCTGCCAGCAATTTTTTTTGGCAGAGAGCATCAAAATGTTTTGATGAAGGAAGACCTTGTGCTAACCCATAGAAAGGTGCCATATGGCCTAGCGGTGGCTCTGTCACCTCTCTTGGTGGAGGAGGCAGATGACGCAGTGGTAGGCACACCCTGACGTGGGGACACCAGTAGGTGGGATGTCTATGGAGAGAGGGAAAGGCCACCTGGATCTGAAGCTCCAGTAACCACTTAGGTTTCTACATATGTTCCTTTACTAATGAGCTTGCTTTCCTGTCTATCACAAGAATGAGACACTAGTGCCAGCATCTAAGTGTGTTGTTTGGTGTGTGGGGGGGGCGTGTGTGGGCGTGTGTGTACATGTGTGTGGGCATGTGTGGGCGTGTGCATGTGTGCGTGTGTGTGTGTGGGGGGGGCATGCATGCATGTGTGTGGGCATGTGTGGGCATGTGCATGCGTGTGGGGAGGCATGCATGCGTGTGTGGGCATGTATGCATGTGTGTGGCGTGTATGGGCATGTGCATGTGTGTGGGTGTGCATGCATGTGTGTGGGCATGCATGTATGTGTTTGTGTGTGTGTGTACATGTGTGTGGGCATGTGTGGGCATGTGCATGTGTGTGGGCGTGCATGTATTTGTATGGGCGTGCATGTAAGTGTGTGGGCGGGCGCGCACGTGTGTGTGTGTGTGTGTGTGTGTGTGTGTGTGTGTGTGTGTGTTTATCTTTTGTTAGGCACTAGAGAAGTCATGTCTCACTACTTAAACTACTACTCCACTATCCTATTGCTATAAATTAAAAGATTCTAAGTTGAAACCAGGCCTCTTGGCTGGCAATGTGCCAGAGCCAATTTGCTCGTGTCTCTCGACCAGCTCCCAAATAGGAACATGACTTCCCAGTGACTAAACTGGCCAAGCAGTTCAATGTCATATCAAGGTTAGGCAAGACCTAGGGGCCAACACCCGCAGCCCAGAGTTTGCTATGGTGAGACGCTGCAAGGTCACAAGAAGAAAATGATCAAACGGTGATGGGATTCCCAGGCACTTTTTCACTTCTTCAGCCTCTGACCAGATCGGTGGGCAGCAGTGAACACGGCAATGAAATTAGATGTACCAAATAGACCCAAGTAGCCAATTCCCAGACACCACACTGTAGACCACTATGTCTTTCTCAGGTTCTGGGAAAGGACTCAGGTCAAAGGAACAGACTGACTTCCAGGTTGCCTCCATCTGTGCATTCCTCAGCACCTCCAAAGTCCTCTTCCTGGCCACAGCTAGCCAGATCAAGAGGAACAAGTGCAAAGGGGCAAGTGTGAGGAAATTTTAGGAACAGACAAAAAGAAGCCCCTATCAGTTCATATCCAGAGAGGGCTGAGCCATGTGGCCAAACCACAGTACAAGAGAGGCTGTAAAATCAGTTCATGTAGCTGGTGGTGACCTCCACAGGACAATCCCATGTGACAGGGCCATGTGGTAAGTTGACCAAGAGTTGTTGGCCATGGAAACAAATGTTGAGCAAACAGTAGAAATCGGGGCTTCAGGGTTTCAGGGCTTCGGGGCTGGAGACACAGTTCTGATCCAGGTTAGTGGGAAGGTTATGAGACGAAGCAAGGTCAGTGGTTCCACAGAAAGAGCTGGCACCACAAACCAGTATTGCCTGCCATAATTATGAACACAGTGAGTAAGTGCTGTTGGCCACCCAGGGAGAATTCCCGTCAGTGGTGCTAGTTCCCGCCACCGGGATGTTATTTGTGACCACTTTAGATGGGGGCCAGCCATTGCCCAGGACTCAATCCAGGTCTTTCAGAATGCACTTCAACTGTGCCTTCCATGGGCAAAGGGTATTCAATGGTGCTGAAAAGGAGATGGATGTGACTTGGAGTGACATGTTGTTGCTCAGGCCTCTAATGGACTATCACTCAAGCTCATAAAGAACTCAGTTGACTCGCCTGCATCTGAAACCTGCCAATCACAAATTGCTATATGTGTAGGGCAGTGTTCTAGCATAACCCTAACATTCCCACCCCTTGATACAAACACCAAATATAGTGCCCACCTTTTGAGAGTGTTTGGGACATGTTAACATGATGGGTCGCGGCTCCCAGAATTAATTTATGTTAAACAGCAAAGCTGCTAAGTTACAAGTTTGACTCTTAAATGCCCACAAAGATCCATATGAGAAAAGCTTGGTTGCCAACCTGTGACACTGTTAGGAGGTGACAGAACCCTTAGGAGGTGTGGCCTAGTGGAAGGGAAGTGGGGGCATTGGGAGTGAGCTCTTGGGGGCAGACGTTGAGATGTGATAGGCTCAGTGGATTATAAGATCCTGGCTCATCTCCTCTCTTCTGCTTCCCAGGTGCCATGATGCGAGTGACTTCGATTGACACCATGCTTCCACTGTGGTAGCCTGTCTTTCCACGGGCTCAAGGGGATGAGGGTCAGGTGACTATGGGTTGAAACTCTAGAGACTCTAAGTCCAAATCAACCTTTTTCTTCATGTTGGTGCTGCAATGGAAAGCCGACTGGTGGATGCTAGGATAGTCACTGCTGTCACATTCAGTACAGAAAAAGATCACATCATCGTCAGCTGGAGAAAGGTTCCCCTACTGCGTCAGAAGTATGCTGCCATGTGGTCAAGTGACTAAGACCCAAGGAAGACATCTGGGAGCTGAGGCTGACCCAGGCTGTCAACAAGCAAGACGCTTGGCAGTTCAGGCTCCAAGAAACAACAGCAAGGAGCTGAATATTGAAAGTATGTGAGTTTGGGAAAAGAACTCCAAGCCTGACATGAGACTGCAGCTCCTGCCAGGACCTTGATTTTAGAGCAGAGGGCTCAGCCAACTTATGCCTGGCCTCCTGACCTGTGCACATGGACCATAATAAATACGCGTTGCTTAAGTCACTGTGTTTGTGGCAATTTGTTACACAGCAATAGAAAACTAATAGAGGGTAATTGGCTGAGTCACTTCACTTCTGACATCCCAGTTTTCTTGTTTGTTTTTTTTTTCCGTTAATTTCTGAAATGAGTATTCCAACTCAATTTATTGAGATAACCTATCTAAAGGAGTTTTATAAATTGTCAACTCATTAACACTGGTGAAAAGGGTTTAATAGCAATATGCAGAAACAATAAATTAACGTTGAGAAGAAAAACAAGGAACTAGAGCCTTTGTCTTTTTAAAAAGCATATCTAATTGGTGCTTATTTTTAGAAGTCATACTGGTCCTCTCTACTTAATGCTCTGGTTTTTTTTCCCTCCTCCTTAGCAATCAGAGTTAGCGAAGCCTGCTGGCAGGAGACTGGGTGATTCTAGAAATGTCTGTGCGATGGATTGCATTGTGTAGATTAGTCCTATTTAAGAAGTAGCCGTGGGAAGACTGTGCACATTATTCTGCCTCCAGTTATCTCAAGTTTCAAATCCTCCAGCTGAAGTTGTCATTGCACTGAAAATAAAAACTGGCCTAGTGATGTACAGAGCCAACAAATCTCAGCAGGAGCCACCAGTGTCACTGAAACACAGCAGTCAACTGGCCTGCTAACTTTTAAGTTCCTTCAAGGGCTTGTCTATTTGACTACATTGATATAAATATGAAATGATATGGAGAATTTGGAAAGAAAGATAAAAAGATGCTATTTTGGCAGGTTAGTCAAAAGGACTTTTTAAAAAAAATCAAATCAAATCAAAATCCCATCCTTGCTATTGAGTAATTTGGAGTCTTACTTAAAAATTCAAAATGGCCCCATATCTTTGGAAAGTATAGCTAACTAATGATGGGAAAGTGTATATAAGCTAAATTTACAGATCCCGTGTTATATAAAAATGGAGGCACTGTTAATGAAGGCTTGTATTTACCTATGGATTTTTTTCTTCTGTTCAACTCACTTTAATACACACTATGTGCTTATTAGAGTGGCTAAGCCTGACCGTGTCAAGTTGTAGAGAGGACTGAGTCAGAGACCATGTTCAAAAAATTAAAGTGGAAGGCAGTTGAGGAAGCTCTCTGATACTATCCTCAATCCCCCTAGCCCCCTCAAAATCACTTTCACATATATTATCAAAGTTTGGTTCTCAGAACAAAAGTATGAAGTTATTCAGAAAAATATTTAAACTCTTATATGGGAGGATTTTTAAGTTCCTGGGGAAAACATGAGTTCCAAAGGGTTTTCGCCACACTGGTATGTAGCATGATGGTGCAAAGGCATTTCCAAGTAGGATTGCCTTACCAACCAAGGTGTGGGTAGCCCGTCCCACTGGGACTATTCCATTCTTCACAGTAAACCAAACACAGCAACACTGGAAAACCAAGTCCAAGCATGAATGTTTTAGATGAGGCAAAACCAAGCAGTAGTAGCTTAACTAATTGTTTTTAATATTGTATGACAAAGTGAGTTGTATGATAAAGCCCTGCAAGTATAGGCCAAATTGTGGTGTTTGCCTTGGGAAATAGTGCTTGTGTAATTGTTAGAGTGATAAACTGAACTGGTCACTCCCTGCCCCAGAATCATCTTTATTTGAGACCATTGGTGGCTGATATAATGGCCACGCTGGGATTTAAGGAGGTAGAAGACGTTTTTTCCATAAAGATGGGCGAAGCAATCCTTTTGAGGAAAGCAACTAACAGGGTTTGCTGCTAAAGACACCATTTGTGAAATCAAGCACCTATAAGGCATTTTTGAAAATTTACTGGCTGTTTCTTGATGTGTAAGGCTTTTCTGATAAGCTTGTGATGACATTAATTAGCATATTTTATTGTATCATGAAATGTGTGGATATAGGATTGGTCTGCCTAAACTTAATGAGCCAATATTTTCCAAGTGACCAGTCTGATGGTATTATAAATTCACAATAATGGGGCGGGGGGAGGCTATTCAAGACAGACTAATATAATTTACCAGAACATAAGGGGTTCGTAGATATGATTTCATACTTATTATACACTGTAGCGCTATCGGTTACTTTTTTTTTTCTCTCTCTCTCACTACTGTGAGAAAGCACCAACAGGCACCGATTACAGGAGGAGGCAGACTTTATTTGGGTTCACAGTTTCAGAGAGCACAGCCCACAGCAGCAGGCTTTGCTGAGTGGCTCTGCAGTAGCAGGACTGTGAGGCAGCTCCTGTTCCATCCTGGCAGGTTAGAAAGCAAAGACTGGCTCTCTAAAACAGTCCGCATCTTCTGGAAACTTCACAGAAATGGCTGAGGTAAGACCCCTGTGAAGGGGTGACAAACATGGAATCAAGAGATGGGGTCTTGTTCCTCCCAAAGGGACAGAGAGAGGCAAGCAAAGAGAGTAAGTAGATTGCAAGGCTAGGAGCAGAAGCCCCAGTGGTGTGGGGAAGGGATTGCAAGCCTAGCAAGGTAGGAGGCCTCTAAAAGCTGCATAAAGCAAGCAAGCCACCAGACTCCTGTTAGAGCCAGCCCCACTGGCTGGCGCCTTGACTTGTTCCCAGTGGGTCCTGTTTTGTATTTCTGGCCACAAAGACAGTGAGGGCTGTCTGGCACTGTGACATACTACTGTGTTTGCAGGTTTTTGTTGTTGTTGTTGTTGTTTTGTTTTTGTTTTTGTTTTTTGCTTCAGCAGAAATGGAACACTAATACAAACTCATTGGGATGTCCACAAGACTGTGAGAGTGTCCCAAACCCAAAGAGTCTGAGAGTCACTCCTGGTAGCAATCTGAAAACAGCTGTAATAGAGTCAGGCTTGGGCAGAATGCAGGAGCCCAAGTAGAGTCAACAGTGGCTGCCTCCAACCGGGTCATTATGTCAGTGATCCTGGGTCCTAGCACAGAAGAAGAGTTTTATAGACGAGTATACAGTAAGAGATTAGCATGGAAACAGCCCCTTTGTTCTCTGTCACATAAATAGCCCACTTACCATGATAATATGGCTTATGGGGTCCTGGCGGCATGCTGGAAAACTTGTGGATAACTAGTCTTACTATCTTTATTCCCTAAGACACAGCAACTTAATCCCAGGGTCTCCAAGGCAACTGTGCAAGGACACGTAGCCAGCAACTGTCAGAGCTGGACATCAAATCTCAATCGGTCATATCCTCAGACGTCACTCTTTCCAACATGGCCTCTATGGGTTTGGATGCATCTACCCAAAGCTGGTAGCCACTATGCCATCAGGAGGAACTTCGAGACAGGCCCAGGGGAGGCCCAGGGAGCTAGGAAGGGCAGGTGATACCCACTAAGATCACAGGTGTCCTGTCTGCTGCACTGGCAAACCTCTTAGGCAATTTATCCAAAAAGCCAGTTGTTTTCCTCTGGATGAGTTTATGCCCCTGGGATTTCAAGTGAAAGGAATAAATAAGTTTAACGCAAGGGAACAATGGCTGAGTCGCTTAAGCCTCGGTAGCAAGCATTATCTAATACAATTTTCCAGAAATTGTCATCATTATCACTTGTCTTCTGGAGGCACCAAGGCACTCGAAACCGAGTGTTACCATGGCGCCTACGATCTTCAGCAATTTTTCTTTTTGTTCCATTTTACTTGGTAAATATTTTTCTTACTTTGTCTTTGAGCTGAAATAAGATGGCAAAGGACTGACTGGTCCCCAGGAGACCTTTTAGCAATTCTGCCACTGTTGGGTGGCTAATAAGTTAATTAAGCTTCCTGTTAATTAACGTTAATAATCAGTTTCGATATGGTCCTACCAAATGGCTATTACCTTGGCCACAGATGGGTAGCCAGCCTGTCAATCAGAATGCCAGACCACACTGCCAAAGGGCAACCTGACCCTAGCGGGCAAAAGAGATAGGGCTTTGCCAGCTAGCTGCCTTTGTCCTGACAGAGGAAAGGCCTGCAATGGGAGAAGAGTTTGCGTGAGGCCTCAGCGTCCACACTTCTGGCCTTCTTAAGGTACCTCTGTTTTAATGAGACGTTGGCAGAGTGAGTCATCTCCTCTTAATTTAAATCTGATTCCAAACGACAAATTTGGTTTTAAGAAAAAAGAAAGAGAGAGAGAAAAAAGAAGCTGACAGATTTCAGATTTTATTTTTTTAATTTTAAAGGAACATTTCTTCTTTAAGAAATAACAAAACAAAAAAAAAAATAAAAAAATAAAAAAATAAAAAAACTGACTCACCCAGAAGTCATCAATGGCAAGTCAGTGTCTATGTTCTCAATGACTTTTTATGTAAAATGCCTCCCCCACACTGTATCCACCTGCCTGCCTCATCAGGCCCGCCCAGGGAACAGTGAGTAATGAGCAGGGGTCTTCATGCGACACACACCGTACACTCTAGCCACAGCATCCTGCTAATAACTTGAGACCTGCTCCATGTCAAGGCTTCACACAAGGGTGGATAGTACTTGGCAGCTAATTTGGCTTTTAATAATCTCAACATCCTGGCGGCTCCGAGACCTTTTTGTCCGTGGCCAAATTGTCTTGCCTGTTAAATATGTAATGTATTTAGGAAACTTCATTTTACATGTTTAGAAAAAAATGGCTTTGGAGTCTTGTGGCACGCTGTTGAGAGGCCTGCGGGCCTCCGGAATGGGCTGATGGCACTGCCACAGGGTATCAGCGCGGGTGCGGGGGAGCCAGACATTTCTCCCTGGCTCCTTAGAGAATTTGGTCAGATTCTCTCCAGCGCTTCAGAAGAGAAAAAGAAATGCGAACCGCTGGTATTTTTAGTTCCCACTCCCCTCCTTGACTGTGAATAGGAACGTGATTGAGATCCCCACCAGTCTTCAAAGCAAACTTACCTTTAAAGCAAATGCCAAGGGTTTGATGGGAGCACATGTGCACGAACAGAGGCAGCTTTTAAAGAAAGAAAGCCAAGCCCTGGGGCTGTCAGCAGAGTTGAGGTAAGGTCTCGCTCCCCTCCCCTGCTCCACACTGCAGGAGCACAGGCGGGGTTGTACTCCTTCCGCCCTGAGTGTGTCATGTACCCTGCAGTGTGAGCAGGGACCGGACTCTCGGCTGGCCCATATGCCTCGGGGCACGTGGGGGCTCTTCCCGGGTAATTGGAGTGCTTACAAAAACCAGCCCAGTACTCGAGGAAATGACCTACAGGGCATGCTGGGATGGATTCAAACATTTCTTGTCACTTTACAGGACCAGTGACTAGAGAAAGGCGGGCACTGAAGGGAGGGGTAGGAATGCAGAAAAGCTAAAATAAAACCACCACAGAGCTTGGAGTACATGTCTACTCACAGAGATTTAAGCTGGGGCGCGGGGCGGCGGGGTGGGGGGGTGGGGGGTGGGGGAGAAGGCTGTTAAAAAGCAGAAAGGAAAAAAAAAGAAAAGAAAGAAAAGAAAAGCCCCTTAAGCTTTAAGAAGCACATTCCTAGGGCCAGGCACCAAGCTAACAGTAGGAGCCAAGCCAGGCTAAGTCTTGTAGATGTTCCCTGCCTCAGCCCCATCTGAGGAGACCACCTGTCTGGTTTTAGCCGGAAGTCCTCTTCACAGTCCTTTGGACAATGCTATTTGCAAAGCAATCCAGTTTGGGCCACAAACACCAGCATCAGGAATGACACTTCTCTTTCTCTGATTGCAGGCAGGAGAAACCGTATTGCATGGAACTGCTGAGGGATCTGAAACCTACGAGCAGTTTTCAAAAATCATCTAGAGTTCACTTGAACTGGTAACACTCTCTCCAGAGTTTTCAGGCTTCCTACCCTTGGTTCTGTGACCCTCCTAGACCTAGCCAGTGACATCTCAGCTGAGAGCAAGCTTGCTGTAAACATGACTCCCTTCCTGGAGTCATCCTGTAGGAAACGGTAGCATCAGGAAGAGTGGCGCCTCTGCTTGCAGGAGCCTCACTGGTCCTTTCATCCCATTGCCTAAACTGTGGTCCCCATAGCTTCCAGTCTCCATGGTGATGGTTGTAGCATCCATCAGGATTTGCAGCTCTCACCCCCTTCTTCCTTTGTTCTTTTTCACCCTGTGCTAGTAACTGAGTCAGAACCCAGGAGACATCTATAATCCTTGACCCTCTGCAAAGTCTTCCAGTGTCACTAACCTCCCCATAAGTCTCCACAAACACGGTCTGAGTTCTGACTTGTCACCTCTGACTGGAATACCAAAATAGCTTCCACGTTGTCATCCCTCCCGCCTGTCCCACTCTGCAGTACTCACTCCTCAGAGCTTACCTCATGACCTTCTGGGTTTTTTTGTTTTGTTTTGTTTTCCGGAGCTGCTGCTGTTGAGCCAATCCATTCACAATGCAACAGCATCTCTCCTCATCTGTCTCAGGCTTGCCCTCCAGGGTGTGTGCAGCTTGCTGGGAAGCCCCACACCTTGGGTTCCTACAGAGGTTGGGGATAAATCACGGAGCCAGGCAGTAACTCTGGGGCAGTTAGAGGTGGCAGCCAAGAAGCATGCTCCCCCATTGCAGTGGTGGCTGTGTCAGGAATGCACTTTAGTCCTTTCTCCTAGGTTAAAAAAAAAAAAAAAAAGGAACCCTTGGTAGGTGATCACGAAATAGCATGCACAGAGAACTTAGCCTCAGAGGGACAGTGGCATCCCCTGTGGATGAGAATGTGGATGGGGGTGGAAGTGTGACCAAGGGAATGGGAGCCCATTGTGAAGTTAAGTAATATTGAATGAACATGTTTAGTCTCCTTTCAGCATCCTAGTTTCTTAATAAACAAACAAACAAACAAACAAACAAACAAAGCTCTGAGCTGCATGCTTTATTCCATAAGATACTTTCTGGCTCGCTCATTTTTTTGAGGCTAGTTAATTCCCACATGACAGGAATGTTACACACCTCACAGATCTGGTTACTCAGCTGGTGTGTATTGGAGTATTTTACGGTACTTTTGCAAGCGCGAATATGGCTTTCTGCAGGAGAAAAGCCCACTCCCCTGTGAGTCACCCTCAGCACTCAGGCTGTTCACCATGGGAGTGAATCATCCAGGGGCACACAGAAGGTAGGGAGCTCTCTACTGAAGAGAAGGCAGGCATCCCTGCCACAGGGGACCCAGCCCTCCTGACAGTGTGGGTCTGCAGCCTTTCTGAAGGGCATTCTCACTCCCCACCTGGCAGCAACCCCATCTCCCCAGCGATGGATTCAGCTCATATCTCTGAGTCACCTGGGGGCTAACCAGAAGGTTCTGGAAAACAGAGTAATTTACACATTCATTAGGCACTGCCTTAGATTTAGTCTTGAGCTCTGTCTCAAGAGGAGATGATATTGAGGGTTGGCTCAGAGCATAGTTCCTTTTCTTTTTGAAGAATTTGTCCTTTCTTTTATTTGCACTCCACTTGGGGCCATGTGCTCAGGTATGAGTATCTGTGTCTCCCACGATCGCGGTTTGAATTAATTTGCCCCCCGATAGGCTTGTGTGCCTGAACACTTGGTCCCAGCTGCTAAGGCTGTTTTAGAAGGCTGGAGCCGTTTATAATGGTTCTCAAGCCATGGGTCTAGGAACCCTTTTGAAGGGGCTGCACATCAGATATCCTGCCTATCAGATATTTATTTACATTTTAATTCATAACAACAGCCGAATCAAAGTTATGAAATAGCAAGGAAAATAATTTTATGGTTGGGGATCACCGCAACATGATGAACTGTGTTAAATAGTCATAGCATTAGGGATGTTGAGAACCACTGGTTTAGGAGGTAGAGCTTGCCTGGGAAAAGTTGGATCATTGGGGATGGACCTTCAGGCTTTATAGCCCAGACCCAACTCCTGCCCTTCCTCTGCTCCTTAACTAAAGACTGAGACTCTGCTGCCACAGTTCCTTCACTGAAGTGGACTCCCTGCAGACTGTGAGCTAAAATGAACCCTTCCTCTGGGTATTTTGCCGAAGCAAGAGAAAGTAACCAACACACCCACAAAGTTTCTATGTTGAAACTAACACCAAAAATAATCGCATAAGGGTTGGGACCTTTGGGAAGTGATGAGGTGGAAACACTGTCTTATTTACTTTTCCTATTGTGATTAAAAAAAATAATAATCTGAGAGGGTATGGAGAGGTGTCTCAGAAGTTAAAAGCACTGTGTGTTCTTACAGGGAACCTGGGCTCAATTCCCAGCACCCACCTGGCAGCTCACAACTGTCCACAACTCCAGCTCCAAGCAATCCAATGCCCTCTGCAGGCACCAGGCAAACATGTGGTGCACAGACATACATGTGAACAAACTATTCATATACAAAAATAAAACAAATAAATAATAAGTAAAATAAATCAATGATACTCTGACAAAGCAATGTCAGAGGGAAATGGCTTACTCTGCAGCCCAAAGGTACAATCCACCGTGGTGAGGAGGGAAACCTGGCAGTAGGGGCTTGGGGCAGCTGCTCACCTCTGCAGCCAGGGAGCAGAGAGACGAAGGTTTGTACTCTGCTAAGTTTCTTTTTATACAGTGTGAGTTCCTAGCCAAAGGAATTGTGCCACCCACAGTGGACATATCTTCCCACTTCATTTAACTTAAGATGTCCTCTCACTGGCATGCCCAGAGACCGCTGTCTCTAGGTGATTCTAGATCCCAGGAAGTTGAGAACTGAGATTAACTGCTACAAAAACTGCCCTGTGAATCAGAATTCTCTCTTGAAGAGGCGAGGGAGTCTGTTCATTCAGCAAGAAACTACCGCTTATTAGAAACTGACCCCTGTGACATGCTAACTGTTCTGGCACCCAAAGCCCTTGACCTTGGACTTCCCAGGCCCCAGACTGTGATAAAAGCATCCTAGCCATTTTTGAATCTAAGGCGCTGTCTTCACAGGCCCCTCCGTGTTCAGAGTGAGGAGGAGCTGTGCAGTGGCAGACGCTTTCTTGATGAGTGTCGATCAATCCGGAAATTTATTTCCCAATTGACAAATGCTTTCTCCTCCTTTTTTCCCCCATTCCACTTCGCATCTAGGTAAAGACACGCTGAATAGTGCCCGGCTGTGCTTCAGCTGCCTGAGGACTTCTTAAAAAATAAAGGAAAACTTTACATTCTGAGTGGTGGTTCCCAAAGGTGTTCTCAAGTGCTTTGTTGCTCCTTCTTATGGAGGGTAGAACCTGCCCCTCACCCCAGATTGCCCCAGTACATGAGGGCTCACCCCTAATAAACAGATGGCAGAAATGTGGCCCTGTGACTCTCTAGCCTACGTCATGAAGGCTGGGTCATCATTGCCTGTTTCACTGGGCTCACTCTTTCTGTCTCTGTCTCTCTGTCTCTGTCTCTGTTTCTGTGTCTCTGTCTCTGTCTTTCTCTGTCTCACTCTGTGTCTCTGTCTATCTGTCTATGTCTGTGTCTGTCTGTCTATCTGTCTGTCTGTCTCTCTTTCTCTGTCTCTCTTTGTCTCTCCGTCTTTCTCTGTCTCTCTGTTTCTCTGTCTCTCTGTTTCTCTGTCTCTGTCTGTCTGTCTGTCTGTCTGTCTGTCTCTCTCTCCCTCCCTCTCTCTCTCTCTCTCTCTCTCTCTCTCTCTCTCTCTCTTTCTCTCTGCTTGTTTTTCAAGTCTACTGGTTTGTGACTATAAATTCCTGCTACTATCTTAGAGTCTTGCCTGGGGAATCTGAATCCTTCAGCACCTCCCATGTCATTCCACCCACTCTTAACCTTCTGTAACATGTGGGGCTGCCCGGAGCTTTGTTCAAAGCCCTGGAATGAAGCCACTGGGGCCATGGAATGCAGACAAAGGCAGAAGCCTCAATGGACATACCAAGGTTTTAGTGAACTGCTCTGGCCTGCTTTGTATGTGACACAGTAGGGTGGCCCAGGCCCCAGTTACACAGGCAACCTATGGTGTTGCCCTTGGCTTAGACTAGCTGGGCCTAGCCTGGGGCAGGGAGGCCCTGCCTCTTTTCCCACCTATGAGGCTAGAGCACCAGCCTAGCACTGGGCCTGGAATGTAGATTACGGCTATTCATTTTGTTCTCTCTGACTTCTTGTCTTTTCCTCTTGTCCTTCCTTCTTCTCTGTCTTTCCTCACCACTCCCTCCATCCCACAGGGTCCTGCTGTGTGTGGCTATCCCTTAGGCTTGCCAGGATGTCCCCTCTACTGGGCTTGATGACCTTTCCTGAGCACCCTTGCTGGATCAACTTCCACTGACTTCTGCTTCTACAGCACTATAGTCCTTTCTGTTTTTAACTCTCGCCACAACACACCTGTATCTGTACAATTACTTGATTAAAGTAAAAATTAAATGTACAGTCACCCCTCAGCATTCTCAAGGGAGGGTTGACCCCAGAACATTCGCTGCCTTGGCTACTCAAGCCCTTTATATAAAACGGTGTATAGCACATATGCTCCATGCCTGAACTATGTCTGGGTTACTAATTCCCAATGTGATGTGAATGCTATATACATAGTTATTATATTGTATTGTTCATGGAATAGTCCATGCATGCTCAGGATAATTGTCATTTTTAAAAACATTTTTTTCTCCTACCCCTGGCAGGTTGAATCTATGGATATGGATCCTGTATGTTCAGGAGGACTAACTGCATTTTCATGATTATTCTGCAGCGTAATGTGTTCCTGGTCCCCTTTACAGTCTCACCATTGCAATAGCATACAAGGCTCATTAAGGGAAAGGGCATTCCTTCTGGTCAAGACCCTGGGGTTTTTGGCAAAGTAGAGACCTGACATTCTGCCTAGTTGGGCCAGCCAACCACCTGGCTGAGGGTCAGCCCTTTAGGAAGCATTCAGAGATTAAGTGGAATAATTATCCCTTTAATGAGGTCACGCCCATTTTCTTCCCAGAATTCTGCCTGCCTTTCTGAGTGCAGACTCGGATTGGTATAACTTTTTCTTTTTCTTCTTTTCTGATACTGTCTTGAGGTTGGCTGTGTCCTTATCTAACATGGTTTGACTTTTCCTGCTCTTTCTCTCAAGCCCCCCTGCCACCAATTACAGTCCCATTCTTAGGTCGTGGGGGTCGGGGCATCAGAAAACGAAATTCAGAAGACATGGTTCGGCCTACGGCTGTTCTCTTTAACCTTCCTAACACTGCGACCCTTTCCTCATGTTGTGGTGAGGCTCCAACCACAAAAGTATTTCATCCTAAGTTCACAACTGTCATTCTGCTACTGTTATGAGTTGCAATGTAAATACCGGATATGCAGGATATATGATATGGCATGTCACCGGAAGGGGTCGGGACCCACAGGTTGAGAAACCCTAACTCCCGTTTACCAAATGACCTCAATGAAGTGTCTAAGCTCTCTCCATGCCTCTGCTTCTCATCTGGAAAAAACAAAAAAACAAAACAACAACAACAACAACAACAAAAAACCCAAAACAAAACCGTTCCGCCTCGCTGAGTGCCTAGAGGACGTGGGACAATGGTTTGTGGTGAAAGTGCAGCAACTGTAGCTGATTATTATTACTTAGCACTAAGGAAACTATTGTGGGCAATCTAATCTGGGTATAAGAACTGGACTCTGCCTTTGGGATATTTGCAGGGCGTCAGATTAAAGATAGAGCCAATGAGTACAACACCAGACATTTTCCTTCATGCTGCTCTCCGGACCATCCTTGGCAGGCCAAGTCAGAACAGGAAGGAGCTCCAGCAAGTGAGCAACCCCCTTCCTTCAGAACTGCTGACAGCACTGCATCCCCTGGTTTCCCCGCAGGGTGCTGCCTGAGAGAAGCTAGAGCCCTCCTGAAGGTGGCCAGGGCTCTTTATCCTCACGACCATCATCTGTGGCTTTCTGTCCATCCTCAGATGCTGCTGAGGGATAAATGTCCCTTCTCCAGAGAGTGACCAGGGTCCCTCTGCCCTTTCTGCAGACACCCCAGTGTCACTCTCTGGCAGCCACCTCCTGTTCCATAGGACTTTTGGTGAATCCCCATTGTCCCTGCCACTACTGTCAAGAGCTGCCTCTCGACCAACCGTGTCTATCTAATGGGACCATTTCCCTGCTCTGAGCAAGCCAGGACGCAGTTTCCTCTCCCCCTGGAAAGCAGGTGCTGGCCCATAGGAGGGACATCAGTCCTTCTGCTGACACCTGAGACCCAGGGCTGCGGGGAAGAAGGGAAGTGATTATGGCGTCCCCACTTTCTCCTACTGCCTGCTTCGTCATCCTCTGGTCCTCGCTCAGACATCATCTTCTTAGGTGGCCCTCCCTGCCCTCACGTCGCTGGGAGATTAGCTCAGCCCTAAGCTCCCTACACTTCTAATATGGGGGTCAGAGACAGTGAACCTCTTTGTCTAGACCCAGCCATCTAGTGATCTCTACAGCCAGATGTGAGGGGATTTGCCCAGCACACTGCCAGTCTGGCTCTAGCAGTCCCGAAGCTGGTGGCTCCTCCCAGGGATGGGTGATGCTACAGTCCCTGCTACAGGATTAATATGTTTACGCCACTTGCATTAGACTGTTTCCAGTGACGAGAAACTCGTTTCTAACGTCCTTCGAGGGAAACGTGGCTATTCCCCCCGAACTGCAAAAAGAGGTTAAGTGATCAAATAAACACAGATAGCAAAGTAGCAGGTTTAGAAGCCGAGTTCAGGGTGCTCTGACCTGAAGCCCCTGTCTCGGGGCTCTCGTCTCTTTGTGGTACCGGTAGGTATTTTAAGCTGAGCCTGGGCTTGCTCGCCAGATGGCTTTTTAATCTCTCTCCTGTTGCTACATTATTAATCCCTAAATTGTTTAGTGTCGAGATGAACTGGTACACAGGGCGAGGCTTCCTGGAAGAACTGCTGACATATTACAAGGGCCTGGGAGGGTGATGATACAGCTTTGCGGAGAGGAGGGAGAGACAGCAGTGCGCTAGGTCTGGGGAAATAACGGTGGAACTCTGCAATATGGCACCTACCATTCTGGAAAACAGAGACACACACTCTTCTCGCATAACAGAAAAGCTGTACGCCCAAATTAGTCAAACACGTGGCTTCCTGACATTGCCTGCTCAGAAAGGGATCTTTTAAAAATAAAAAAAAATTTTTTTTTTGCAACTCTGTTTTCTGAGTGTCTACGATTCGATGAGACCCTGGATTGTTCTTCTCCCTCTTTGCAAAGTGATGGATGCTTCCGGCAGAGTTGCAAGTAGCAAAGTCCCACAGCCTGGAAGCTTTCCCTCGCTTATAGAGTGAGTCACGCTAAGCCTGCAGAGGGGCAGCTGCTGCACGCCCTTCAAATAGGCTGCGTGTAGGAGGTCGATGCATCTCCTCGGTAGCTGCATCTCCACGGGATGGAGGGCATGGTGCCCTCATCAGATGAGCAGACCAGAGGAAGGCTGAAAACCTGAAAAGCTAAGTTATTCTGCCGAGGAGCAAGCATTTTGAACTTGCCCCGCCCTTCCCACTTTCCATCTGTCTCAGTTTCACCACAGTAATATTTGGGCACTTTGAAAAGAACGATATTTTAAAAATGAAGCTATTCCAAGGAGAAAGAAAAATATCTTCATTTGGCATCCACCAGTCATGCAAATTAGCCCAAATAAAAATAAGACTGAAGGCAACTTCGAATATTATTGTACTTTTCCAGGCTCCTGCCCGTCTCTGCTGTCAGTTGAAGCCGCCCTCCATCTTGGGGGCGGGGGGGGGGGGGAACAGTGTTGTAAGCAGGGTTTACGACCTTGCCCAGGTCCGTGTGCAGAAGCAGGCACTCAGAAAACATAGACCCCATAGATCCCCTTTACTCAGCCCGCGTTAGAACCTAGCCCTCGAAGGGACACGGTGTGCCCACAGATGGGACTCCATAGGTGTGCGTTTCTACAGCGTTGGTACAGTTGGTTCATTACAGAATGGTCTATCACGGACCCTATTGTTCCCTCAGTTTCTGTGAGACCAACCTAAGTACCTGTGGGAGGGACTATGATTAGAAACCCCACGCCCCTTGCTGTGGAGCGGAAGAGGATGGAGCATTTCTGGGACCCCTTGCCTGGGAAGTCGTCAGGGAGGGGTCCCCAAATCATTCCTTTTCATGCTTCTGGTGCGATGAAGCTGGCCGGGCTCTCTCTGCTTGCACTGCTCTCTGCCTTTTCTCTCCTTCTTTCTTTTCTATGTTTAGTCTCTCGTGCCTTCTCTCCCAGCTTCCTCTGTGGATGTACACGCCGTGTTTGCTCTGGGCTGCAGGGCCATCCACATTTGCTGTACACAAGGCCAGAATTGAAGATGCCTTCCATGATTATTTAAGATATTGGTTGCTGCTTTTGACTATTACTTTCCTAGAGTCACGATTGAAATGGCATCGTTGGATACAGTGTCAAAAACCCTTCCCTCGGAGTATCTGTGGGCGGCCCGTTCTGAAAGTTCTCCGGCGTTCTATATTTGTGCTAAGGCGCTATTTCAGCGCCGTGGCAAAGCAGCTGGGTCGCCACCCTCACTCGGCTAGTCACAGAGGAGACAGGTCAATATAAATGGTTTGCATCTGTCTTTCACGGGTCAGGAGGACGGTGGCTGTGGAGCCCACAATGACGGACTCTGCAGAGCTTCAGGAGATAACAATTCACACTTACAACAACAACAACAACACAACAACAACAAACTTAACAAGTCCTTCCTTCCCTCTTCCCATCTTGTGTTTTTTTTTTCTTTCCTCCTTTCCTTCTCTCCCTCTGGCAAGATCCTGAGCTTGCCACCTGTTTTTCAGCTTAGAATGGTTCCTCTAATGGAACACACACAATCTATACGGGGAAAAGTGGAGATGTCCCGGGAGGAGATGGAGATTTCCGAAGCAGTGCGTGGATCCATCCTTCCAAGTGGTTTTGTTTGCTGCCAAAGCTGCCTATCCCCTTACCTGACAGCGTTATGGTCCCCTTCGTCAATGATGCTTTCTTCCTTCTTCCCTGAGGGTCACATCTTCTCGGTATTTTCCTCTTACCTTAATTCTCCATCCTCCCAGCAGCTCAGATTCTAGGCTTTAGTCGGACAACCTTGGTGTTATGCACACTCTTTGATCTAGTAATTCTCCTAGAGCTGTTTCTTCATGCTGGTGCGTATTCAGGCATAACAGTGACCATCCGGGGTGTGTAAGACATGTGTTTGAATAAATTATAAATACTGCTGAGTTAGAATATTATGCAGTTGTTTCTAATAATATAAAGATCAACAACATAGGGGGAAATCTCCAATATGTTCCTTATGAGAAAGAAATATATACCTATAAATCGTGCTGTTTACTGGGCCTGGTGGCACAAGCCTGAAAGCCCAGCCTCTCAGAAGACTGAGGTGGGAGGTCATTGCACATTCAAGGCCAACCTGGACAACCTAGCAAAGCCCTTTCTTGATGGGAGGTGAAAGGAGAGCTGCGTGATACAGCTCAGTATCACAAGCCAGGCCCTGAGATCAAACCTTAGCATCACAAGAACTAAAGACTGTGCTCTCTCATTTTATTAAAACACACACAATTAGAATATATATATATATATATATGTGTGTGTGTGTGTGTGTGTGTGTGTGTGTGTGTGTGTGTGTGTGTAAAAGTCCCGGTAACAGTGTTAGAAGGTATTTTTGCTTATCAATTTGGTAATTTTTAATTGTTTAAATGTGGGTTCTGATATGTATTACAACTCAGCATTTATTTTGAGCTTAAGCTTTATGCTTGTGTTAAAATATGATTCCCCACTTCTTTAACACTGTTAGAGCTGAACTAAGGTGGGCATTCTCAGGCAACCAGGAAGGCCAATCATAGGGTTCAAAGTTCCCTTGTGATGGTTTCTTCTGGTATGTGAGATGAAATGGCTTAGCCAAGTTCTGCTAGACAAATGAGAGAGTTAAGTGATCTTCACACAAGCAACACAAAAAGGCAAAGTCTGGCTACTTAAGGTGATAAAGATAGTTGCATCATTTCAGAAAACTTGGAAAAGTACCAGAAAAGAAGTGAAAATAACAGCAGTAAGAAAAACAAAGTCTTGTCTTTTCTTCTTCTTCTTCTTCTTCTTCTTCTTCTTCTTCTTCTTCTTCTTCTTCTTCTTCTTCTTCTTCTTCTTCTATGAAGAAGTAAAAATCTCTGCTCCTTGTAATAACCTCAATCCTAAATTAACCACAGTGCTTATACTTAGGGGAAAATATAGAACAGTTAGCCCTGAAGAGAATTCTTGGCAGGAAGAAGTGGCAGTGTGATCGGCTATGGTGGTCCTAATGTGTTTGTTTATTTGTGTCTAAAATCTTTAGTGCCTTGCAAGTGGGCCCACACTTCCAGCTTAGACTGACAGGCCTGAGTGTTGCTCGATTCGCAGTCATCAAAGACATATTCCTTCGAGCGTAGCCTTCTCTTTTCTGAAGGGCTGCAACAGCCACTATTAGACTTTGGGAGGCATTTTCAATCATGGGGGAAGAAGATCAAAGGGGTTTTCTGTGATTGTTTTTTTTTTTCTTTTTTGCATGAAAATTCACTTGACAAGAAAATCAAACTGACCAGGATGCAACACTCCGCTCTCTTATTCCTTTAGCCATTCAGTCAATGAGTGGCTACTGAACACGTGATGTGCCAGGCTCAGTGCTGGAGCTAAAGACAGGTGAAAGCCTGGTTTCGGCCCTCAGAAACTTCAAAATCTTACAGGTGCACCTGCCTATCAGTGTTTGTTGACACGTGCACTGATATTAAACACCACAGGAAGTCATATGAGCTGATCTTGGCTGTTTCCCCCAAATGCAGATTCTTGCTTGTCCTGCAAGGTCTCTTCTGTCGTCATCTTACCATGAATGCATTTCCACTGAAGCCAGGCCGACTGCCTTCTCCTTGCCGGTCTTGGCTCACTCACCACTCTTTTCCACAGAACTCTGCCTGGGAGGACAGCCTGCTTGCCTTCTGGTTTTGGATTGGATTTAGCCAGATCAAGATGACAGGAGACCAGTGAGAGAGGAGACAGTGGGTTTGTGGTTTGTATGTCCCTCTTCCTTCCTGTCTCATCACCTGTGATAGTTTGAATAAGGAAGCCCCTACCCCACAGGCTCATATATGTTTGAAAGCTTGGTACCCAGTTAGTGGAACTGTTTGGGAAGGATTGAGAGGCTGATAGCAGGATGTAGCTGTCAGCTAATGCTCCAGTGCCATGCTTAGCTACTGCCATACTTCATGACTTGATGGTCATGGACCAACCCTCTGAAGCTGTAAGCAATTGAACACTTTCTTTTGTAAGTTTCCTTAATGGTAATGTTTCCTTACAGCAATGGTAACCCCAACTAAGATATTACCCTACGAAGACAATGGTGGGAACTGATCTCCACACCCTGGAGGTGTAGCAGCCTAGTGGTGCCTGCCAGGGTACTTGGCCAAGTTCCTTTAGTTTCCTAAATACAGTTCACACTTTATGGAAATTTTTGCTTTGTTTTGTTTTGTTTCGTCGTTTTTTTCACGGTGCTGGAGATGGAACCCAGGGCCTTACGCACACTAGGCAAGCACCCTCAGCCCCATGACTTTGTAAATGACCCCTCTGTTACACTGTTACCTAGCTTGGTTGGCCATCTACTTCATGTCTTCCTCACATAGAGGGGCAGGGGCCTTCTTCATTAAAAGGAACAACACAGGATTTGTTTTTTGTTTTTGTTTTTGTTTTTCTGTTTCTGACACAGGTACTAATGGAATAGTCAGGAAGCCTTGAAATAAATCTCCTTTTCTAATTGTCTCACCTGTTGTGATAGGTACATGACAGGTCAGTGAATCACAGGTTTTAAAGGCTGCCCACCTGGTTCATTTTGCCACCCAGGAAATGATTTCCTTGCTGCTTCCCTCTCATGGATCGATTCCCAGCCTCCACACAGCCCTGTCCACCCAGCTAGGAACAGCAGCCTCACATCTTTTGGGTTGTCTTGGTATGAGCTCCTGCAACAGCCTATGGCAACAAACTTGAGGGACTCTGTTCCAAGGCCCACAGGTTTCCAATAGGGATAGACCTTGTGTCCTTTTCCCTACCAGAGTGCATAGGTCCATTCTCTCTGTAGCTGAAATCCTATAAGCCACACCTCACCCAGGAATTCTGAAGTCCGTGGATGGCTGTCCTTAGCTGGGTGCAATGACTGATCTGGCTATGGCCACCAGCCACCAGAGCCAACTGCTCGTGTCCCTGGAACGGTGCCTAGCTACAGTCTCTGCTTTGCTTTTGTTATGGACCATGTGGCCTATGCACAAGGAGACAGGTCATATCTGCTAAGGCCAGCTCACTAAGTAGTGTCACTGAGTGTACAGAGCTGTCCTCGGCACTGTGCCAGGTTCTCAGGAGGCTGGGTCCACATTACATTCAAGAAGTAGGAATAAGTAAATTAATACGACTCTTGACAACAAAAGGAGGGAGGGTAGCAGCTGTTGGGCCTCAGCTTCCACTCACTGCATTCTTGTCTTCTTCATCTTTGAACAGACGCCTACCATGTGTCTCCCCAATGGTCATGTTCTTTTCCTTGGTGGACACTGTGCTGATTAGGTTGGGGGAGGGGGATTGCTGTCGTTGTTTTTGTCAACTTGACATAAGCCAGGCTTATCTGAGAAGAGAGCCTCTCAGCTGAGAAAATGCCTACAGTAGTTTGAACTATAGGCAAGCCTACAGAACAGAGTATTCATCATCATCACCATCATCATCTCCATCATCATCATCATCTCCATCATCATCATCATCATCATCATCATTAATGATTGATGTGGGAAGGCAGTGACCCCTCTGGGAAGGTGGTCCTAAGATGCATAATAAAACAGGCTGAGCAAGTCATGGAGAGCAAGTCGGTAAGCAGCACTCCTCCATGGTCCTTGCTTCAGTTCCCACCTTGACTTCCCTTCACAATGGGCTGTATGCTACAGGCTGAAACAAACCCTTTCTTCCCCCACATTGCTTATTGCTTTTGGTGGGTGTTTTATTAGGGAACCAGAACAGCAACTAGGAAAAATATGGAGAAAATTTATGTCTTCACTAATTATACACAAGGACCTGGCTCTACTACAGTTTTAAAGCTCACATGACTTTCATAGATCTAAAACCACCTAAGCTCACTTCCAACTCTTGCAACTTTGATTGTGAGATACATTCAGTAGTTTGACCATCACTGTATAATGAGGATATTTCTATCTTCTCATGAACTGTGCAAACTGGCCCTGATGTACTGCGACAGGGTTAACAAATACTTCTGACCAAAATTGCTGATTCCGCAGCGTTAGTGACAATTTGCTGTCCAATTAGCCGATCCTAGAGTTGTACTTAATAAGTCATTTGGGAAAGTTTTATGTACTTTTTAGGTGACATAATATGGATCTTAGATGTCCCCAGCAGGCCTGTGTGATGGAAGCTCCATTTCTGGCCCATGGGACTGTTAGGAAGTACCAGTACCTGTAGGTCAGCTAGTGGGAGAACATTAGGTCACTGAATGGTATTCCCTTAAGAGGAATTCAGGACTGCCCTTCCTGTGTCTCTTTCTCTTCCTTGTAGCCATGACATAAGCAATTTTATTACACCACTAGCTCTTGCCATGTGTGGGGAGCCACAGAGCCCTTTGTGGACCCCCGCCTCCATATGGCGCCTGACACGCAGCCGGAGCCGCCTCTATTTAAACAAACAACCCCTTATTTGAAAAAGGCCCCGCTGCTCATGAGCCTATCAGCGCGTGAGACGTGTCTTGGTGTGATTGGCTGTTCGAGTGATATAAATGAGCGTGAGGGGCGTGGCTTGGGGGGGATTTCGCCGAAGAGAAGAAGAAAGGCCTGACTAAAGCTGCTTAGGAGAAGAACCAGTGGTCGCGTCTTTCTTGTCGGTCAAGCGAGGCGCGGCAGCCATGGACACCAAAGCAGTGAGGGCCAATTGTACATACACGAAAGCCTCTAAAACCATGATTCAAAACAACTCCTTTATGCTTATGCTATTTAACTCATAGTTTATTACGGTAATGAAAAGCATGTGCCCCACCCCCACCCCGGGCCCCACATCGATTCTGTGTTTACTTTATATTTAAAGTTGAAGACAAATAAAAGGTGAGTCTAGAAGGGATGGGGAGACGGCTCAGTTGGTAAAGCGCTTGCCGTGTAAGCGTGAGGACCCGAGTTTGATCCTTGGCACTCATGTGAAAGACAAAAAGCTAAGAGTGGCTGTGGGAACCTGTCATCCCAGCACTACAGAAGTGGAGACCTGAGGTTCCTGCTGGGGCTTTCTGGCCTGCCAGTCTGAGTCAGTGAGCTCCAGGCAAGAGAGAGACCATGTCTCACACTAAGTGTGTGGTGGGGAGGCGTTTGTGGAAGACACCTATAGCCTCCACATGCGCCTGCACTCTGCACCTGAACACACACACACACACACACACACACACACACACACACACACACACACACACACACACGGCTTCTTGCCAATCAGTTGACAAGCCGAGTAAGACAACAATACTAGATATTAGTCTGAAGAGCTCACAGGCCATTAGACACATTACCATGGCTTTACGGCTTTCCCTTGGGGTAGAAATAATTGCTTTATACCTGGGAAACTGTCCTAAGAGTGAACATGTCAGAAGCATCCAATTGGAAGCAAGCAGAGACAGAAAGAGAAACACGATTCCTGATTCGGATTCCATTACTTTAATCGCTAAGCTGCACTTGGGTTGCTCTAAAAGAGATATAACGTCGCATTTGACAAGGGCCCTTCCCATCTAGATCAGATAGGGGCCCTCGAAGCAGCCTCGTGCTGAGTCTTTCTTCCTTGCTGCTGAGGGTGTCACTCGAAATCTCTGCTCTTGTTCCCTCCCCTTTCGCTGCTCCCACAGTTCAGAGTCAGCTCCATCCCCACGGATGCTCAACACTCTCCTTAGGTGAACTTTGCTCTACAGAAAACACCTGTGTGAGAACAGCATGGTAATGATTGAAGTTGCATTCTGAAGGCCCCATGGGCCTCGCACTGTTTAAAAGAACACTGGGGTAAGCGCTTTTGTGCAGCAGAACACCCCTTTTGTAAAGTAAACAATATGAGCCCAGATAAAGCCTCCAATTTTCCTAATTTTAGAATTTTGCATACTGGGTTTCATTAAAGCAGAACATATCTGTAAATGAAAATATTTTAAGCCTCAGCCCTTTGCCCATCATAATGGTTTTTTAAAATCTCATTACAATAAACCATTTGTGTGAATAATTAAATACCCCCAAAATTGCTTTCTACAATGTATTTAAATATCTGATTTTAAAAGAAAAAAAAATAAATGCCTTGTTTTCAAGCTTCTACTTCAATCTTGTTTTAAAATTGCCAACAATGTATACACAGTCAGAGGGAGGTAGGGACGAGAGAGGTCGCCACTGACTTCTAGGCCACTAGAGACAGGTGGGAAGGGACAGAGCAGGCCTGGAAGGCTCCGACCTTAAGGGTTCGCATGCAATAGTTCAATGGGATGGTCTTACAACCGTACAACTCTACACGGGAATGGAGCCTGGAGACATGGGGTGCCACGCATGTGATCTGGACTCCACGAAGAGGTCAGAGTTCAAACTCTCATCTCTGTGCAGGAAATTGCTTTTACCCACTCTATTGGCCCATTATTAGTTGGGTCAAATCTTAAATCGTCTCTATTTGAACATTTTTTGACCAACAGGGGCAGAATTGTATTTGGTTTGAGGATTGTTTCTCAACCACATAGAAATCAAAACAGGGAGAGGGGAGTGGTATTTCAAGGTGACTTGTGTGTGAGTCACAGGACCAGGGAGGTCTGTGTCTCCCCTGGTCCTTAACTTTTCTTCACTCTTCCCTCGGTTTCTAAATATATCTGCACAACTCCTTTTACATTCAGGCATCTTTATGGGCTCCATCTGTTCAGTATGTCCTGTGGGAAGTGCTGGAGACACCAACTCAGTCCCTGCCCTGGAAAAGTCTGTAGCTCAGTGTGTGTGTGTGTGTGTGTGTGTGTGTGTGTGTGTTGCATGTATGTGTGTGGTACGTATGTGTGTGTGGTCTGTGTGTGTATGTATGTTTGTCCACTGTGCATGTATATGTGTATATGTGTGTTTTTTGTGTGTGTGGTGTGTATGTCTGTACGTGGTGTGTGAGTGTGTGTATATGTGTGTATGGTGTGTGTATGGTATATGTATATGTGTGCATCTGTGTGTGTATATGTATTGTGTGTGGTGTGTGTGTATGTGTGTATGTGTGTGTGCTTGTGTGTATGTATGTGGTATGTGTGTGTGGTGTGTGTATGTATGTGTGTTTGTGTTGTGTTGTATATGTGAATGTGTGTGAATGTGTGTGTGTGTGTGTGAGTGTCTGTGTGTGTGCTCGCGCGTGCGCATTGATAGACGCTATACAAACACTCTACTTCTGAACTGTTTCTGGCCCCTCCAGGCTGATTCTAAAGGACAAATTAAGAATGTATATAAATGACTGAGCAGAAATTCTCTTCCAGAACAGGCCCAGCTGCCGTTGGGCAAACAGGGCCAGCTAACCATCTCTAGTCCACCCTGCCACTGAGATGAGGAGAGGACAGCTGGCTGTACTGCCTGTCACCAACACCCTGTGCCATCTCCAGGATGTCCCGTTGCCAAAATCTCTTCACTACAGTGGCTAGAAAGAAAGCCATGGATCAAAAGGCCAGACCCCACATGGCAGGCATTGGTCATTCGTGTCTCGTTGTCATTTGGAGGACCTGTGTTGTACAGCTTGAGTGATGCCACATCCCACAGCCATTTGCTCTTTCTTTTAAAGCCATGGTCTGATCTCTATACCATATATTGTATTTAATTTTGGCTAAATCTAGTGTTATGCTTTGGTTCTGGGATGTCTAGTACAAGCCATTCTTTAAGGACTTGGTCACTTGCTTTTGGAAACTGGTGGGACTTTTAGGAGATGAATCTAGAGAAAGGAAGTTAGGCTGCTGGGGGTATGACCTTGCAGTCGATAGTGAGATACAACTCTCTGTCTCTGTCTCTGTCTCTGTGTCTCTCTGTGTGTGTCTCTGTCATCTCTGACTCTCTCTCTGTCTCTGTCTCTCCCTCTCCCCCTGCCCTCATCTCCACCTCTTCTTCCTAGATGCTGTGAGGTGACCCGTTTCTTCTCCAATATGCTCTATCATGATGCTCTGCTTTACCACAGCCACAGAAGATGCTCTGCTTTACCACAGCCACAGAAGAAATGGGGAGCCATGGACTAAAACCTCTAAAACTGTGACCCCCAAACTTTTCCTCATAAGCTGGGTATCTCAGCTATTTTATTGCAGTAACAGAGAGACTGCCAGCATACATGGTAGGTAAAATAATTTGGACATTAATGGGATTTCACTTACCTAACATGTATACTCATATGCTTGTCATGGGAAGTTAACCAGAGGGAGCTGCTCTCTCATGGGCCTTCAAATCAACATTTTTTTTTCTTGCAGACCACTGTCTCACAGAACAGTATTTGGCATGTCCTGTCCAGTGCGCATGATTGCACACATTTCTTCTGGCCTTGAGACATCTCCCTTTGGAACACAATCTTTTTTTTCCCAAGATATATATTATTTTATTAATTTGTTCTTGTTACATCTCAATGGTTATCCCATCCCTTGTATCCTCCCATTCTTCCCTCCCTCCCATTTCCCCCTTATTCCCCTCCCCTATGACAGTTCCTGAGGGGGATTTCCTCCCCCTGTATATGCTCATAGGGTATCAAGTCTCTTCTTGGTAACCTGCTGTCCTTCCTCTGAGTGCCACCAGGTCTCCCCCTCCAGGGAAAATGGTCAAATATGAGGCACCAGAGTACATGAGAAAGTCATATCCAATTCTCCACTCTACTGTGGAGAATGTTCTGACCATTGGCTAGATCTGGGTAGGGGTTTAAGGTTTACGGCCTGTATTGCCCTTGGCTGGTGCCTTAGTTTGAGCGGGACCCCTGGGCCCAAATCTGCCTATCATAATGTTCTACTTGTAGGTTTCTAGGACCCTCTGGATCCTTCTACTTTGCCATTCTCCCATGCTTGTCTCATCTAGAGTCCCAATAGGATGTCCTCACCACTGTCCCAGTTTCCTGGTACTTGAAGGCTTTCATGGGACATGCCCCTTGGGCTAATATGCAGATATAAGTGAGTATATACCATTTGAGTCTTTCTGCTTCTGGGTTAACTCACTCATTATGATCATTTCTAGCTCAATCCATTTATCCACAAATTTCGGGAATTCCTTGTTTTTAATAGCTGAATAGTATTCCATAGTGTATATGTACCCCAGTTTCTTTATCCATTCTTCTATTGATGGACACTTAGGCTGTTTCCATGTCCTGGCTATTATGAATAAGGCTGCTATGAACATGATTGAGCACGGAACACAATCTTTTCAAACGCTTTAGGTCAGACATTAAATTTGGTCAGCTGTTGTGTTTAGCTCAAAGCAGAAACAAACTTACCATGAATAGCCCAGAAAAGTTTATTTTGGCTTCAGTG
Source organism: Acomys minous (assembly GCF_964271855.1). Lineage (NCBI taxonomy): Eukaryota > Metazoa > Chordata > Mammalia > Rodentia > Muridae > Acomys > Acomys minous. Next base: position 57,773,078 of record NC_140499.1, on the reverse strand, counting down.
GAGTTTTATCTTTCACTCGTGGCTGGTCGTTAGTACTAATAAAAAAAACCCCTCTCAATTATCCCGAAAATTGGGGTGGGATGTCATGCAACTGGTAATCATTAATGACAGCTAATGGTTGGTACTTATTAATGACATTTGTGAGAGCAGGATAAAAATAATAATTATAATAATGTGAAGTGTCGTGAGCAAACAGTAATTGCAATGATGATTGCCGGTACAATAATGAGTGAGAAAATGATTAGAGTTATTAAGGCAGGGGGGCAATGGAGGAAGGCTGCACACGTATGTTGTATACATGACTGTGGAGGGTTGCCAGAGGAAGGCAACACTCCTTCTTACTTGAGGTCTTACCATGTGGCTGGCGATATGTTAAAGACGAAACACGCACCGTCCCGTTGAATCCACACGCACCTGGAGAACAGATACACTTGACAGCGTTAGCTCTGTTATCCTGGTGAGAAGATGGAGGCTTGACCAGAGCAACGGAACAGCTGAGTAGCACAAAGGGAACCTAAACTATTAATGGGCTGGCTAACATCAAAGCCCGGGTACACAGCTGGCGTTCTATGTGAACTGAAAACCACCGGGCATACTCTGTGATCCAGAACAACAGCGGCACCTGCTTGTCTGCCGGGTACCTTAAAGGTAGGGTTCTGCCTGGCAGGTACTCCCAGACACAAGGAAGGGTCCCAGCTGCTTCAAGGATTTCCCACAGGCCAGTGTGAGGAGGACTCCTGGGAACAGGCCTGAGGAGCTCCCGATGGAGACACACACTGAGAAGAGGCATAGGCTGGCCCTTGAAGGGAAGTGGGTTGGATTTCTCTCTGGGTTGGACGTGGAGTCTAGTGATCATGGCCCACCTATGATGAGAGCTGTGATCTAAGCCTGTAGGCAAACCTCACGGCTCTCCATTGGCCATGGCTTGATGCTTGGGAAAAGGCCAGGCATTTGCACATGTCCACGGGGCCTTATGACTGTGAAGGGCGGCAGCCATGCTTTGTGAACGTATCTATTTAAAAATCAAAGTTTCCGGTCCTTTGCTGGTTTGCTTTCAAGTCACTCCCCTGGTTTCTGTCTCAGAAGGACAGCTGCTGCGTTTTGTTCTGTACTTGACCGTGGGGTGGTGGCATTGTCGGCTAGTATTTTTATCTAACCTGGACTTATCTGTATATCAACAGTCATTGATTTTGCACTGAATTATAAGAAAATCATATCCCTTTAATCCTAAGCTTGATAGTAAGTAGTATTTAGCGCTCGATGATTCTGCAGGCACTTCGGGATGTCGCAGTACCTTGGTGCCGACATTAAGATCATCATTTGTCACTGAGAAGGAAGAACATGGCCACTTGAGCATCAGACTTAAGCCTTTGGATAAGCGCAAGGACTCATTACCAACTTGGAAAAAAATAACTCATGGCAACTGCTAGGAGCCCAGGGTGGCTGGAAGTTCACGTTAACGTGGATGTAAAACATACAGACTTTTACTGGAGAGCTCAGAGACGAACCTGTTGCTCCCTTTGTGAGGATCCGACTGCGCATCCTCGCAGCGCAGTGAATGAGTCTGTGGCCTTCAGAGATCCGCCCTCTGGATTGGCTCTCTGAATTTTCTGGTCAGATGGAAGATGGGGTTCTTTTTTCCAAAGAGTTTATTTCTAAATGGAAACAAGGAACCTGATCAAAATAATGTTCAGAGAGCCTGGAGAGAGAACCAAATTACTAACGCATGAACCTGAAAGGCTTGTGGACCTGAGTTTAATCCCCGGAACCCATGTTAAAACCAAACATTTAAACTGGGCATGAAGGTGTGAGCTTGTAGTCTCAGTAGGCAAGAAGCAGAGACTGGCGGATCCCCAGAGCCTGTGGTCAGCGAGTCTAGCCTCTCTGATGAGTTTCAGGCCAGTAAGAAACCCTGTCTCACACATAAGGAATGGCTCCACAGTTGTCCTCTGGCCTGCACACGCATGCATACCTGTATGTGTCCTGCATACAGGCACACCCCCCACATAGAGTACATGTGCGCACGTGCACACACACACACACACACACACACACACACACACACACACACTTATGTAGTGACCCAGATGAAAGGGAAGTCTCTTTGGGGATCCCTCTATGAGGAGTGAGTTCACTCAGGGAGCCAAAGAGAGTGTAGCAAAAATGGCGGTGGCTCCCAAGAAGTGATTCAAAACTTATTATTTTGAATTTCAGGCCAGTATGCCTTAGCAACAGATGGCTTACATAAACAACCAAACAGGACTGAAGACACCGAACGGCCAACACTATGAAACGTGTGATGTTCCTCCTTCTTGCCTCCTGGGCCAGGGTTCCTAATAAATACTTCCAGAGTGTGGTTTCCATTATGTCCACACGGGTGTTTAGATGAAGCATCCATGCAGCATCATGTCCAGATGCTGTTAGTCAGGACCACTGAGATGACACCTGGGCCGTGGACTTCCTGTTCCGGGTGGAGGAGGTAGAGATAGGAAATACACCTTTACAGAAGTGCAGCAGTGCGGCATCGTATGCAGTCACTCTTCACTCAAGTCCCCTGAGGTAGAGAGGATGGGGGTTACACTTGTGGCTGGAGTGACATGGTAAAAAAAAAAAAATGATGGAAACAAAAGAGTCTCGTAAACCATTGCAACTGGATGTCCCAGTATGCAGAGCAGGAACTCGCAGAGGGGCTCAACTCGGGGAAAGAATGGAACTTATCTGGGGCGGGGGGTGGGGTGGGGGGGAGTCTCATTAGCACTTCCCCCACCTGGAAAGACTTCACTCATTTCCTGGCCCTTCTTGCTTATCTCCACAAGGAAGACGGTCCTCAAAACCGAGTACTTGGTCCTTACGAGCTCTCCCGACGCTGCTTCTTCAGACCAAATAGAGTCATAATCCTTAGCATGTAACTTCGAAATCCTCCACACAATAACCAATTGCTTCTCCAAAGAGGATTGCGACTTCACATGGAGAGAATAAGCCGCTGACGGAAATTAACTCTCCAGAAATGAAAGTCCTGTTTTGTGTGCCCGGAGACAAGAAAAGAAAACCAGGGAGGGCCATCACACAAACACCCAAGCTTCCTTTATGCTGCCCGTGCGTGGAATCCCAGGGCTAGGAGGTTCCTCACAAGGTTGCTCCGCTCTTGATGCTCCGCAGCAGGGAGAGGATGGTGGGACACGGTTCCTGAAGACATTTGGCCCCTTGCAGCAGATGACTCGGGGAGCGCTTTGGCTCTTAAGGACTTCTTCAGTTCCCTATCTGAAATAACACCTGGCCATAATATCTCTCTCCCCCCTTTGAATTTTTACACAATAGCTATATCCTAAAAGAATTTCCTCCTCTTTTATTTTTGTACTTCAGATGAGGGCAGGGCTCCTCAGGAGTGAAAAGAAGCCCAGGCACCTCAATTGCTTTGGAGGGAAAAAAAAAACCAGCTTTCTGACAAGTGCACTTACAAGAGAACCGTGATTGTCCTCTGAAAGCTATCCCACCAGCTACTAAAAACACACCACAGCAGGCAAATTGAATCCCATGCTTCCGTTTTACAGGGGCACCCACAACAAGCGGGTGGCCTAAGGGACAGAGATAGAGAGTCTGGTGACAGAAGCCATAGTTCTGAATCCTGGCAACACTCATGGGTAAGGCTGAGTCGGTCCTGACAGCCACCTGGTCCTAGCTTCCTTCATCCGGACTATGAGGCACAGGATAAGACTGTCTCTAGCCCACTCAAGGGATGGGCATGCACTTTGTAAATGGTATAGTTTAAGTTCTTGCACAAAACATGGTACCCAGGTGTATGGAGGGATGTCCCAGTATGTAGCATGTTCCAGTACTGTGGGATCTCGGGCCAGTGCTCCTGTAGGGCATGGCTGTCTATACACAGCCCACGTCATATAAGGCCATAGTTTCATTTATGGTAGCCACCTGGGAGGGACTGCCAGCTTCAATCTCAGGGTGAGATGCATGGGTGAATGTCTGTGGAGGGCTGGTCTTGGGAGATGCCTCAGAGGAAGGCGGGGAAAGAGGCACAACTGATGTCCGGATGCATCCTGGTATCACAGGTGCCATGGAGTTGGCCAACATCACAGCCTCTGGGAAGGGCTTGCATGTGCCTGCTGTGCTGGTCAGCCTTTGGTTTGGGCCACACCTACTTAGCCAGAGTCTGAAGATGGGACTGAATACTACCTGTCCCCTGTCACTTTCGGATGGTGTGGCTGTGCCAGAAAAAAAAGTCTCCGAAGGGGTAGGAGAGAGCTATTACATACAGCCAATTGTCAAGGTCGCTCTAGAGTGCGTGGAGCTGCCCCATGTGAGCCACTAAGAGCACATACTACTGAAAGGCAAACTTAGCATTGAGAGTCTGCCGTGGTTTGCAGCTCCTCATGACCACCTGTAACTCCAGCTTCAGGGGATCCAAAAGCCTCTTCTGGACTCTAAGGGCACCCATACACTTGTGCACTTACCCCCCCACACACACATATATGCATCAATTTAAAATAGAAATCTTTATAAAAACAAAAATGGGAGAGGGTACACAATAGGCGTCTCTCCATCATATCCAGGCCTACACAGCACCTGAATTCCATTCGTTCAAGTCTCTCATTCACTAATCCTGTTTGGGATACAGTGCTAAGCTCTGGGGACAGAGACAAGACTTAGGCAGAGCCTTCCAGAAGATTCCCAGAGAATTCCTAGAAGTCCATGGAGCAGTCTACCAAAGGGTTCCAGTGACGATCTTTTTTTTTTCTCTCCCTTCAAATCACAAGCTAGGATAATGATTCCAGTTCACTAATCATTCAGATTTACAGACCGTGGTTCCTTATTTAAGCTAAAAGCCAGAGATCCCTGAGTCATGCGTACTACATGGCGTCCCTTGAGGGCTGAGTGGACGTTCACATAAGGGAAAGTGGACAGTGTGACCCTCACTCACAGATATAGTTGCAGGCCTTTGTAGTGCAGTGTGGCTAGTGCAACTGCTCAGTGTATTTATTGCTCCATCACCCATTTTTAGGCAAACTAATTCACCTAAGGCGGACACGTTAGGTAAAAATATATTTTTCTTCCTGAAATAAATTATACATTGAAGATAATACCAATAATTAGGGTGAACTTTTACATTTTCATCCAAGCAGGGATTCCCCTGTTAGGGTAAGAGGGCACTATTAATCTCTGTGCTGGGAAACACACATGACCTGGCAATGTCCCTGCTGAAAACACGGCCACAGGCAAGTGATAAGAGAGTGACAACACTGCTACACGCAGTCCATGCAGGAGCTCTGGGCTCCTTAACTCGGGGAATTATGGGAATCTTGTCCTCCCAATGTGTTTTTCATATTCTCTATAATGCGGCTATATTACTTTTATAATGAAGAAATTCCAAATAAAAACAAATAAAATACTTCTTTAATTCAGTTTAATTGAAACCCAGAAATAATTGTTCTCATTAGGTAGCTAGACCTTGGAAGTACTGAGGGAAACTTAGATCAGACTGAAAAAAATTCAGAAATGGTTATTAGCATCTACCAGCTCCTCCAAATAGAAATTGCTCTTTCCTGATGACCGACCACATTTTCTGGGGCACATCTAATCTTGCCCTAGTTTTGGATTTCCTAGAACACCCTCCAGGGTCAGGCCAGAGTAGCTGTCAGAAATACCTAATGTCAAGACTTGTGTATTGCATGCTAAACCTATAAAAATGCATAAATGCATTCATGTATGCATACATAATACATACACACATACATACACACATTCATACAAATAGGTGTCTAGCTGTCAAATAGACCTTAAACATTTTTTTTTCTGACTGTGTAGCTTCTAAGGGTGTGATGGAAAAAGAAAGAAGAGTAAATTATCAGCAGTGGTTGGAGCAGACACACTGCTGTTTGCTCCTAGAGCCATCAAAACACGGGCCCGATTTGCATACGATGATGAATATTTTTCATTTAACTAGCTAATGCTTTAAAGTAATGAGAAAGATGGCTGGCTGGCTGGGTGGGTGGGTAGGTGAACCCTCCTACAAAATTACCAACCAACCCGAGTTCCACAGCTGAGTCACAGAGGTCAGGGAGACAGGAAGAAAGGCCCAGGGTCCCTGGAGAGCAAATGGACATTCTCTCAATCACCAGCTCCCGGTACCCTCTGCTTCTCCAGCTAGCTAATTGAGCGGTGAGTTTTATTGCTTTGATCGTTTATGTCATATATTTTTATCTTTCTCCCACTTAACTCTCCCTAGTCCGTGAAGGGCAGTTTTTATAACCAGCCCTGTTGAAATCTGCTCAACTAACTCCACAGACCGTGGGTCTGGAGGATTCTCTGCTGGTGCTTCTCCCAATGCGATTCTGTAGAAAAGCAAATACAGGTTTGCCCTATGCTTCTGATGGAGAAACCCCACAGCGTTCAGCTCCTGTTGGGTAGATAGAACAGGCGAGGCCGAGAGGCTTATAGCACCGAATACGCTGTTTTTGCTCAGAAGGCTTCTTTGCCTTAAGATCATATCACTGAGATGATAAACATTTAAGGATTCGAATTTTTTGGATCATACAGAATAGGCACGACAAATGCTGCATTTATTCGAATAAGTTTGAGGGTGACGCGTGGGAGGGGATGCACCCACTCTTCCTCCAGAAGAGCGAGCACGGGCAGTATAGCGATGAGCAACACTGCAGAGCCCAGTCTAGTCAGCTCCAATCGCAGAATGAACCAGAGCCAGAATAAAATAATATGGAGAAACCAGGCAGTCCTGGACTGCTGACCTCAGCTTTTTCACAGGTGCCACCTGAGCAAGAGCGAGCCTCCTGCTGAGGATTCCCCAAGGTCTCAGAGTCTGAATCTGAAGCAGGATAAGTAAACAAGGAAGCGGACAGTGGTTTCTCCTCCCTCAGCAGGGTCACGCAAGCACCTCCCCACTTTTTTTCCCTCTCAAATATTGGAAGCTCTATTGATTTAGTGCTCATTGCTGTATAGTGTGATTTATGGCCCAGAAAATGTCTGACAGCATCCCGCGGCCTCGGAAGGTTCCAGGCCAAAAACACAGTGAAGAAGAACTACAGAGCGGACTTTGCTCACCCGCAGATAAGCACCCCCCCAAATCTCAACCCTGTCGTTTAATCCACCTCTGTTTTGCTTGGGGCCTCCTTTAGGTAAATCATGGGGGAAATTAAACTTCGGATTAGACCACTTGCACGGCACATATCTGTCTCCCTGGGGCTCAAACACCGCAACGGTGGTCTTGTTCTGTTTCTGGTGATGGCCTCAACTCGTTCCAAGGACACACAAGTTTTAGGTGTACCGCTGCTTAATTCAACAAACATTCACTGCACTCGTACTTGCAGCGCCGTGATATATATTTATGACGTTGGCAAAGATTAACCCATTAAAATTAATTTTCCCCATAAAGACCCAGAAGTATGTAGGCGTGTCACAGAAATAAGTAGTCATCCTCAGATTTCATACAGCCTTCCATGGTATAGTGTGTTATTGCTCAGTGTATTTATTGCTCCATCACCTATTTTTAACCAAACTAACCCACCTAAAGTTTTATATATATATAGGTGTGTGTGTGTGTGTGTGTGTGTGTGTGTGTGTAGTATATATACAAAAAGTCACTTTGCCTAACCTTCTTGCATGTAGTTGGAGCCTCCTCATGGCTAATTTTTCTTAAACTGTCAGGGAGAGCAGAAGTAAGTTACTTCTTCCACCCTGCCACCAGGAGCATGGTGGAGTTCTTCCGTCTCTTCTCCTCTTCTGTCTGAGAGGGATGAGACCAAGAACTTAAGCAATCTGGGAAGCCACTTACCAAAAAGGGCAAGGTTGCCATCAGCCTGGGTCCCTGCATGACTATGCGGAGATGCCTGCTGACTCATTGCCCTATGCCATAGCTACATCAAGAAGAAAGACGTTTGAATACTCACCAAAGGTTAATTAAATAAAAGGATTACATTTTTAAGTTAAAATTTAAAATTTAAAAAAGAGCATTTCTTAAGCTCTATTTTCTTTTCTATGATATATAGAATTTCAATTTTCAAGCTTTTATTTTTTTCAGAGGGAAAAGAGAGAGATAAGTTGTTGAGTTTTTGTTTTTTGGTTTTTGGTTTTTTTTGTTTTGTTTTGTTTTGAAGCAGTAAATATACTCTTCAGATCTATTAATTATAGCAGCTTGAATAGCATAACATGTAGGGAGAAATACATTGATTCTGGTAAAACAATGAAGTGTTGTGAATCAAAAATAGGACTAGGGAAAAGTACGGAAGTGGCCACAAAACTGCTTAGCTGTAGAGACATCAGAACGGGCAAAGGAACCCTCTCAAGTTCAATTTTGTGTCCCTGGTGTGTCACCAGGTAGTAGAAGCTAAATAGCCTGGAATGGAATTGAGCTAAACAAAGCTTGGCACACTTCCCCCTCACACACAAACACCGCCAGAAGTTCCCAATACCATAGATTCCACTATGCACTGAATAAAAGTGGCTTCAGACAGCCCAACTACCCAGTGACCAGGCTGTATTTAGTTAGTGACTCCTTTAGGCCTCAATGTGAAAGGACTTGTCTCCAGGACAATCGTATCTAAGAGGGAGCAAGGCCTTGGAGAGGTGAGGTCTTGTGAGGCATCTTTAGGTCACTGGGGGATGCATTCTGAGAGGGAATTGTGGAGCTCTGTGCTCTCTCTCTCTCTCCCTCCTTCCCACTTCCCTCCCTCCCTCCTTCCCTCCCTCCCCTCTTCCCTCTCCTTTCTCTCTCTTCCCTCTCCTAGCCAGTAAGTGGTTTCCCTCTATCTACCACACATTTTCTCTCCATATTGCTGTTTGCCACAGGCCCAAAGCAATGGAGCCATGGACCATGGACTAGAACTTCCATTAAAGGTTTTTTATCTTGGCATTTTGGCCCAGTGATGGAAATCTGACTCACACAGACTATTAGAAATAAAAGCCAGACCTTTATTGAGACCTGTGAGAACTCACATGACCTGGTCTGTCTGTTCTCTGACCTTCCCTCCTACCATGACGCAGACACCGGGCGACTTCTCCATCGCTGTACTGCTGGCACTCAGGACATAACTTTTTAAAAGCATTTCCCAAAGTTACTTGATAGAAAACTTCTAGTTCGAAGAACAGCCAAGGAATACAGCTTAGAAAATGCTTCTGAAAGGAAAGCCTTAGAACTTCCCTGTGACATCATAGGGATTTAGTGGCACAGGGAAATTCGGAGACTGTGGCTCATGTGTCAGTCCACCTAAGACAAAGACACACTGTTTGCTGCCACGTGGAAGACTCTGTGGCAGGAATATGGGTTTCCAGAGAGTAGAGCACAGAAACAGCTGTTCCTGGACCACACTGCAGAAAGATGAGCTACTGACTATTTCACCAGGTCCAAGAACCTCTATTGTTTACTATCCAAGTGTCAACAGCACTTAGCTGATCTAATCTCCTGGGATTTATCAAAGACCTGAACTACCATTTGGCTCTGTACCCGTTTGGTTATTATCAGCTGCTTTTCTAGAGGTCAGAGTCTGTTTAACTTGGAAGAGACCCCACCCTCTTTGCTGACATCACATGACCCCTCTTCCAGCCCATACATAGGCAGTGCTCCCCAGTCACACCCACTGTCCTGGGTGACTTTGGGCATCTGTTCAGAAGTCAAGTGAGCTTCCTCCTTCACACTGTCATCACTGGGAGGCAAGGATCGCCTTCCGTGAGGCTCTGCCTGCCTCACACCCCTACACAGCAGCCCAGTCATGAGGTCAAAACTGAGGGACCGGAGCAGTTAATCATGTGCACTCCCATCTGCTCACACACAGTGCAAACGGGGCAGAATTCATCATTTGCTTTTGGAGACACAAAGGTTAAGTGTTTGTTGTCCTACTTACAAATCAAAGCAATGACAGAGCCCGGAATGGAACCAGGAGAATAGACAGGGGTCTTTTCCTTCTCTCTCCAAAGAAGTGTTGTTGGCTAGCACAGTTCCCTTGTGACGGTGGAAGTCAGCAAATGCCTGCTAAAGGTAAACTTTAAGTGCCCAGTGCGACTGATTGACGATTGACACAAAGCTGTAAGAGCAGAAGTGGAAATGTTCAGTCAACAGATTCCAATCTTCTCTACAGGGAAAGGCACATTGGACTTGCTAAATTTCAGACCATAAAATAAATAGGGACGATTTAAAGAAAAGGCATCAAAATTCTCCAATCATATGGACTCATTTCCACCCTCTCTCCAGGCTTGTTAAACAAGGCAGAACGCCACCTTGTCACATCTAACATAGTATAGGCAAAACCTAAAGAAAAATGCTTCCTGGACATTAATTTCTACATGTCCTTTTCTGAAAGTAGCAAGACATACAGAGAATTAGATGTAAATAAAACCCAAACTCCTAGAGTATATTAGTTGGGGCCAGTGCCCTCATGCCCTCTCAGCCTTTGTCTGGCAAGTTTTATGTGACACAGTTTGGGCACTTCGCTAAGAGTTAAAGTCTGGGTTCCTGGCCCTCAAGTTCAGGAGCCACCAACCTCTCATGTCAGAAAAGCCCTGCTCTACCTTTCCAGACTGTGGGTCCCAGGTCTCTAATGTAGACCTAAGGCCTCCATTGACCCCTTTTTACCTGCAAGGTCCTTCCTTTCCTCAGCCACTGTGCTTTTTTCTTACATGGCTCCATGGAACTGAAGATGAGGGTCCGCTTCAGATGGATACATGTGCCCTGGGCACCTCTGGAGTCCCGCCGTTTCAGAGAAGATAAAGTAAGTGTGGCCGGAATCAGCAGGAAGTGACTGCTATGGGTTGACTGTCTTTCTAAGGCCCTTATGGTAAAGGCTTGGTCCCCAACATGGCACCAACAGGAAATGGGAGAGCCTTTGAGAGAAGATGTCTTTAGGCCACGGAAGCATTGGTATTGGGACACTCCTTTCTTTTCTTTCTTTTGCCCTTTGGCTTGTTTTGGGACTGACACACAACTTTTTTTTTTCTCTTTTAAATCATGATCGGTTTCCTGGCAATGGGCCCAGAGGAATGCAGACAATCAATTATTGATTGAAACCACCTAAACTCTGATCCACAAGAGTTTTCCCCCCTTTATTGATTGATCATATCTTGTATGTGAAGTGGTAACAGAAAACCACCTGACACTGTGACCGTCCTTTAAGAGCAGGCCTAAATGCCTGTGTAGTTGAGAAGATACGCCTCAACTAGACTCTGTCCAGTACCCGTACTTCAGCGTTCATCTCTCTTTCATGTAAAGCGCCTTCCAGGCTTGTTAGGATGCTACCATTGCCAGAATGTTCCATACCCCCCCCCTTTTTTTTCCCCTGTGACTTTTTCACAGGACCTTTGAAGTTGCTGAGAAGTTCCCAAGGCAATACAGATGTCCTTTTCTCCGGGAAACACATGTGAAGTATAGCATTAAAGGCTTCTACTTTTGCATGCAGCACCTTGACGTATAGAATCACATAGTTATGCCTTTCTGTGTTTACATGCATTTTCCTCCCCTGCTGATCTTGGAGTTCCTGGAGGTGAACTGGACTTGATTCAACAAACCTTTGCTGAATGAAAGATTCAGTTATTTGAAATATAATTGTAAATGTGTTTTTCTAAGGATGATGGATTGAAAGTCTAATCTTTGCTACTGCCTTCTACCCGTGGGCATTAGATGTTCATTTTATTCATTGCTCCATCTTGGGTATGTTAAAGACCCTCTGGGATTACATAAAAATAGTCCTATAAATTCTATAGAGCAAAACGTTGCTAACACAAACAAATAAAACAAAACAAAACCCTCCTGGAAACCATTGTGGTAATGGTAGCAGGAAGGCTGGGGGTTCAAGGCCAGCCTTTGCAGTACACTAAGACCCTATCACAAAGGAGAAACACAATCGCTGTGGGAAATATGTCAAATCACTTCATAGTTGCATGCTGTACAGCACTTAAAAACATCACACACCATCTAGTGAGGTTGTTTTGTTCCTGTCCATCAATGAGAAAATGTGGGAGAGAAATTCAAGGACAGGATTGGAAAGTAAGTTGATGCTGGTACATATTATTTTTTTTTAAGCTGCTATTATGGAGGAAAGAATGTTCCTGAATGTGTTCATCGATGATCCGCAATCCTCTCAGTCCTGAGAAGCAAATTAAAGTCTAGCAGATGGTTCTCTGAAGCCCTGTAACTATAGTTACATGTTTAAAAATCAGAAACATCTTAGAAAATTGTTATGGAATGGTAGAGCTTCTTCAAGCTACTGAAGGGATGCCTCCACCCACCAGGGTGGGTGGATGGGCCTCTGCAGTGATCAGGCCTTCCGGCTCATTTCCTGACAAGCATTTTCCAGGACCCCACGCCTGTTCCCAGCAGCTCTGGTCTCAGAGAGCAAACTGTATAAATGACCTTGTTCACACTTGGTGGACACAGCTTGTGGAGTCACTGACTTCCCTAGAACCCAAGCTCCATTGAGAGGTACGTTTTTGTTCATAGGATTTCCCCCAGGCACTGAATTAATAGGACACGTTCAGGTATGTGATGACTATTTATTCATTGGTAATAAGTGAATAAATGAACACATTTGGATGGCCTGGCCTCTGAACAACACTGACCACGGTGCTCATTTTGGCTGAGTCTTCCCTAAGCAGTTAAAAGAACTGATTGCTAGGGACAATATTATGGAATTCCTGGCCCTTGTTCTCGCCTGCTCATCTCTCCTACCTGTTGCTCAGCCTGATTCTCGCCCAGATACCCCCAGTACACTCCTGCTCTATCTCTGAGGTAACCACTGACTCCCACGGCCCTGCAGATGGCTCCTGGCATTTTATTTAACCTGTGGAATCCCTTATTACATAAGCCAGGCAATGCAGCACCTGCTTTCCCTAGGTTGTGAAATGATAGGCTCTGGCTTTTCCTCAAGCCCTACCTCCCTGTCAGTCAACAGCTAACCCTGGAGCCAGCTCTGAGATATGATAGTTGTGAGGGAGATTATGAGACCACGGATATCTTGGCACTCCAGCAAATAAGGCCACCAGAGACTGACTGATGCATCTATGCTAGCAGACACCCAAGCTATTTCTTTACACTGATATATTTTTTAATCAATTCCATCTTCTTTGCTTGAGACATAAAACCCCAAACCCAAAGACTCAACTCAACTCAACAAAGCCCTTTGGGGATTACCAAGGGTCATTTTAATCAAAATGAAAGACATCTCTTATTAAGATGGCTTTGCTGACAAATAATTAAGATGAATTACTAGCATTCACTTGTCCCAGCTGCCTCATTGGTGTCATTTGGAGTAAGCGTGGGAAGTTCATAGTCCCCACCTCAGCTCTTTAAAAGCAATTTATAACCTAGCTCACCATCCTAACTACCTGAGAAGATTCTAATCCTAAACCTGTCACCACCCATTATTTTCATGGGGCCCTGACAGTTCTACATTAAAACACTTTATAAGTAAAAGTTAACAAGGCCTAAAGAGAGTGATTTATGTTTCCGTGTGTGAGACAGTCAACATTCTTTCCCTGGCCAAAGATAGCCCAGAGCTCTCTATGAGCTGAAGGAAGAAAATTATCTTAGAGAGATGGATGGCTCATGCCTCTGGGCAGGTGGCTGATGTGTGGTCCTGGGCCTGTGGCCCAGCCATCTGGCAGAGCCTGTGACAAGGAGGAGCAAAGTGCAGCCCGTCCTCAGTTCCTCTCCTGACTCACCATCGCCCCAGGACCAAATGCTCTCAGGTGTGGTGGTTTGAAGCACACAGTAGTTTTTCTCTGTGCATCCTGCACATTGTTCTTGATTCCTCAGAGCCAGTTTTGAGGAATCAAAAAAAAATGTTCTATCTTGGTGCTGACAGATAGGGAGAATGAGTCCTAGAAGAGAGGAGGGGTAGCGCGAGGTTGGCCCCTCAGCTCTACTCTACCCAGAGCCTCCCCTAAGTCTCCCTCATATATACTGAACTCTCTCTGTCTCTGTCTCTCTGTCTCTCTGTCTCTCTGTCTCTCTGCTTCTCTCTGTCTCTGTCTCCTCTCTGTCTATCTGGGTCTGTCTGTCTGTCTGTCTGTCTCTCTCATACACACACACACACACACACACACACACACATCAGGAAGACAGAACAACAAAATGCTTTGTTTCCTTAACCTTGATCCTTCTGCAGAGCAGACTGATACACCGTCCAGACCACTCCATTCCCACTTGAGTTATATTAGTTCTCTCAGGCGTTGTGACAGAACTCCACAGCCAGGTGACTTAAACTACAGAAATGTATCTTCTCATCATTACAGAGGCTGGAAATCCAAGGTCAAGGCACCAATGGGTCTGTCGTCTCCTGAGGACCCCCTTGTTGGCTTGCAGGTGCTGCTTTTCCACCTTGGGTGTCTTCTCTTTGGGTACACATCACTGATGTCACCTCCCAAATCCCGATTATCTCTTCTTATGTGTGACCACCAAGTGAGCCTGAAGGAAGGCTTACCCCAATGCTCTCATTTCAGTTTGATCAGCTCTCTTAAGTCTTCTCTTTTGTCAGCTTCTGGGGTCCTGAGGTCACTGCTTCTGTATCTAAATTTCAGAGGACACAGTTTAGTCCACACCCTTATCCAGCTGTGAAAACCTTCCACCAGAAGCGACCACCAGCAGCTAAAGAATATATGGTCTTGCTGACTCTTAGTGAGACCCAGATCATACTGTTTTGAAGACTAATGGACAAGGCCCCTCATGCAAAAAGGACAAAAAAACAAAAACAAAAAAACAAACAAACAAAAACAACAACAACAACAACAACAACAACAACAACAAAACCACTCTCTTGGAAAGGAAGCATTGAATGAACTGGAGACCAAGCAGGACAGTTGGGAGGTAGAGCCTTGAGTTGGAGTCTACCCTGGGCTACAGACTGAGCAAAGACTGTAGCTAAGGCTAGACTTAGCTACCAACTAAGCAAGAATTGGAATCAAACGGGGAAAGCAAAGTCCTTTCAAGGACAGTTACTTAGTTTTCTTCTTGTGATGCAACTTTCAAGGCCCCCTGTCTCTGTCTCTGTCTCTGTCTCTGTCTCTGTCTTTCTCATTCTTTGAGTCACTTAGGTTCATCCTTTCTCCTTTTATGGAGGCATTTCATTAATACGCCAATAAGACATCCTCTCTTGGCCACAGTTGCGTTCCATTTTTGGTACCCAGCTTTCCAAATGTGCACAGGAACTAATTCGGGGTGCTCAGTCCACAGTGGGTGCGGTAGGTATTTCTTCATCCATTATCTCAAGTTATAATAAGCAAGTGTAGTCAGAGCTGTTCCCGAGATAAGCAGGGCATAATATTTTCATGGTCACCATGATCACAGACTCAGATAAGAGGCCAACATGCTATTTTTACTCCCTACTTTTCTACCCCTGGTGTTAAGTCCAAGGAGAACAAGTGGAAAAACAAACTGCCTCAGCCCCTGAAGCAGAATACAAAACGTCCAACCTTTTCCTTTTTCACTCGGGCCACATGTACGTCAAAGATGACACAAATACTATTGAGGTGATTTGGAGCTGAGGAGATGCCTCTTAATTGAGTTTGCAGCCCAGAGCAGAAAGCATGCCCATCTGAGGTACTTGTTGTATCATTTTTAAATCAAGGCCATCTTTTTCTCAGTGGTAAACGTGAAATGTTTTTAAAGGCCAGACTTAGCATAAAAATCTATTGGTTGCCATGGATACCACTTTACCACACAGGACTGCGCTCTGTGTTCAACTGTGTGATTTTTCTCTATTCAAAGGTTCAGCATTGTCAAAAAACAAATTACTTTTTCTGTTGTTTATCTCAAAGTTCATTACTGGGAAGGCAGTAAATAAGAAGATATTCATGTACAAAGGGGGGCAACATAAGGGCTTCACTTGGGTGCTGTGACTTTTTAAAAAACGTATTTTACAGTAATTATCGCCAAATTGGCTATTGTTAGGAAATAAAATCCATTTTGATCTCTTTTTTTGTGTATGTGCATATAAAGTAAAGCAGGTACTTGGAAGTCTGCTTCCGACAAAATTACATGGTAATAAGGCTTTTCACACCTACACAGCACTTAGTAACACAGCTTTGAAAGAGACATGAAGCCCTGATTGGTTTGTAACTTGGTACCTGAGGCACTGGGCTTTCCTCTTTATGAGAGAAAATGTGAGTTCAGGACCTCAGGCCCACTGAATTATTCATGCCATCTTTCCACCGAGTATCTTTAGGTGGAAACCTGTTAGGCTATTATGGAGTGCAAGGGTCCACCGCATCCAACACAGTTCCAAACCTACACCATCGTCCTTGGCTAATTAGCAGAAACCTTTGCAGATGGCAACTCCTGCCAGTCCCCACCTCTACTTGTCTCCTACCTCCACACCTCAAGGAAGTGTGTGTGTGTGTGTGTGTGTGTGTGTGTGTGTGTGTGTGTGTGTGTGGTGGGGGGTGGTTGGGGGGGACTCCTCAGGGAGTTTACAGAAGTGGCAAGAGGGAGTTTTTCACATTACTGGAGGATATTTCTAAGACAACCCGGTGTCAGCAAGTTCTTATTGGCTGGAGCCTGTTTTATTTTGTTATAGCTCCCAATTAATTAAGGAATGTCCCAAATTTTGACTTGTTAGTTATTTAAGATGCTCTCCCATGCACCTCTCAGGCACTTTTTAGATGCCTTGATTCAGGCAATTTGCATTACAATGAGGGAAAGGGGCGACCTTAATGAAGGCATCTGGTTTTGAATGTACTCCTGCTATTGGTTGCCTGTAATAATATCCCAGAGGGGGAAGGAATTCTCATTTGGGTTCTTTGTAAAGCAGTACACTGATGACTGATAATATGCAAATTCCTGCTTGTCACCACAATTATGCCTATAGCTGGTAAAGTTGTGGAGGTCACGGAGTTACATCCAAATTGTGACCCAGGCATAACCTACTTGCAAAATGCACTGGTAATTAATTTACATGTTGCAAGCTTAAGCGGAGGCCAGTTCCAAGCCAGAATGCCCAGGGAAGGCTCAAGAGGTGTTGGTAATCCTTGTACTCCACACTGGACCTTGCGGGAGCTGGTTGAACCCATTCTGGAGTCTCAGGATCCCACTGGGGGCACTGGGGGCGGGGGGGAAGAAAGATGGATGCCAGGAGTTTTACTGGCTGGAAACCAAGACAGATACACGGAGATTGGGTGAAGGTCGTGTTGTTTTACTTGCTCCCTAGCCTGTGGTATTACTGGATGGTGGTGGAACCTTTAAGAGGTGGGACTGAGTGGGAGGAAGTCAGGCTGATATGGACATTCCCTTGAATAGTCTAGTATTCCCAGTTCCCTCCTCTTTCTTTTTGCTTCCTGGCCACCATGGAAAGGGCATCTCGGCTCCATCACACACTCCTTTACCGTGGGCCTCAAAAGAATGTAACTACTATTAGATAAATAGGGGTTTCCTTTTGGATTTTCACTCTCATTGATAAAAATAATTTTGAGACAGCCTGGGAAGGAAGCTCAAAGACAGTTTTATTAGAGTTTGTGGGGTAGGAGTGGGGAGGGGAAATAATAAAGAAGCAGAGCAGGTGAGCTGCCAGGAGGAGAGAGATGAAGAAGGGCAGAAAGACATGTCTTCTCAGTTCTGTGGCTTGTCTTAGTTAAGGTACTCATGACCAAAATCCACATCAGAGTCCATCACTGAAGAACGTCAGGACAGGAGCTCAAGCAGGAACCTGGAGGCAGGAGCTGATGCAGAGGCCATGGTAGAGTGCTGCTTACTGCCTTGCTCTCCAGGGCTTGCTCAGCCTTGCTTTCTTACAGAACCCAAGACCACCAGCCTAGGGGTTCAATGAGAACCAGCCCAGGCCCTACTCCCAATGAATTGGGCCTTTCCACATCTATCACTAATGAAGAAAAATGCCCTGCAGGCTTACCTACTGTCTAATCTTAATGGAGACATTTTCTTCTCCTTTGGTGACGTCAGAGATTGAAGCTAGGGCCGTGTGTGTGCTAGGCAAGTGGTTTACCCCTGAGCTACCTTCCAGCCCTTTCACTTGAGGTTCTTGTCTCACAAATGTCTCTAGCCTGTGTCAAGTTGGCATAAAACTAGCCAGCACAGGCAAAAAAAAAAAAAAAAAAAAAAAAAAAAGTAGTTATGTTCAGCTATGGAGACTCGATAGCAGTTGCTTGACAGAAATGCAAAGGCAAGGAACGGTGCAATAAGGTGCTTCCAAGAACAAGGAAGTATGCTCAGAGTGTCTGTAAATGTGTGCTTAGTCTTTTGGCCTATATCTGAAAAAGAAGTAGAAGGAAGAAAAAGGAAAAGTTAGGCTTACTGGTATAGACCCAAATAAGGGAGAGGTATTTCTAGAAAGAATAAATATGTTAACTCATTAAGGGGGATAATTATTCCTCCCATTTTCTTAGTGTGTGTTTCCATAAATTAGATTTCCTGTGAGGTGGTTTTCTGGACAGTGATTGACAGGCCCAGTTAAATTAACGTAACAAAGCCTGATATTGCCACCCAAAACTGACCACAAGGGTGGGGTCCTTCCTCCATGACCCCTAAACCCTCTAAATCCCTGTGATAGAGCTAGATAGCCAATCATGGAGCAGGACAAGCAACAAATAGTAATTTTGGCTAGTTTAGGCTAAAAAGGTACTTACAGAGAGAAAAGCGTCAGGTAGAAATGAGGGTGCTTCCACAGGTTCAGATGACGGAAGTCAGTGGAGGACCACTTCAAGATGACACCGCTGGAGCATTTCAGCTTTAGTTCTCTTCAGTCTTTTGTCATTCTGCTCAAGACCCAAATTTTGAGCCAACATGTTTGATGGAAAAACACCTATTATCTTAGTGTGTTCTATTTCCTGACTAGAGTATGGCTTCAACACATGGGTCCCAGCTTCCCTTGCAGTGTTCCAGCCTCCCTTGCAGCCAAGTAGATCCTTAAAGAAAGTTCTTGCCAGCTGGATAGGAGTCCAGGTGATACACAGCCATTTGTAAGACCTGAGTGTAAAGTCACAAAGTACACCCTCTTGTCCCTGCTCCCTTCCTTCCCTGCTGCATAGATACAGCAAAGCTGAGGCAATTGTAGAAGTCACACGCTGAGGATGGCAGTGCAGCCTGCTTGCCCAGTGTGACTGTGCAAAATGGAGCCTATCTGTTGGTTCCGGGTCTGTCATAAGAAAGACATCCTTCTGTCTTGTTCAGACACTGTGGTGAGGTGTCTTTGCTATGGTTACTTGGCATCCCCTTTGTCCAGAGAAATCTGAAGGCAGCTTTCATCAGGAGGATTGGATGCTTGGAAGGAAGGCAAGACATGTTCATTACAGTAGTGGGCACTGGCAATAGGATCCTTGTGCGCCATCTACGTCCCGTGTGAGTGAGCCATCTTGAAATCCCTTATCCGTAAATACCTCTTTCATGGCCACCCAGACTTGACTTGTTCCTAGTGTGGCAAGCATGGAGCTGCTCTCCTCCCCTTGCCGAAGCACTAAACATAGATCCCCACTTAAGGAACAAATGGGTTCATCCACGACCCATTAAAGATGAAACAAGCTTGCACTCGTGTCGCTGTAGCTGTCACCACTTGGAGTAAGGCACAGTCTGTAGCATTGATTAGCACCTGCCCAGGCTCAACAAACATCATTCTGTGCTAACTGCTCCTAAGAAGGAGCCCTTGCCAGGGAAATAAACACCTCATTAGCCTGTGGAGAGAGTGGTCAGCAGAGGCACGGAGCTCTAATTTGTATTTTTATTTTGTGATTTATTTTCAATCAATCAGAAAATACTTATTGATCGCCTCCTAGCTGCATATCACTGCTTCCATTCTGAATAGAACAGTGTATTGTTCTACTAATGTGGACATTGCTGTTAATGCTTAAATTTTTTTAAAAAAAAGTCCTTGGCTTTCTTTTCTAGTCAAAATACACACACACACACACACACACACACACACACACACACACACACACACACTCATTTGTTTGCCTTAACTCACTGTTAAGGGTAACTTTGCAATTCCCCTCTGGAAAGCAAAAGAGAAATAGGATTTATTTACAATAATTCAATTCTAGTGTCAACTTTTTCTGGGATGTGCTCGTTTCTGTTAATAGTCTTTCCTCTCCCTCCAGCTCCCCACATTCATTTCTGGGACAGTCTCTCTGCAAGCATCCTGGCATCACACGGATGCACAACCTTCCTTCCTTAGCTGTGTAGGCTGGTCCACCTGAACCCAGGAGCTGCGCTTGATGAACTCTGGTCAATTCTACTTCTCAGCCTGCAAATCTTTTTAGATCTGATCCCTTTTGCTCAGCTCAAGAATCTGGTTCTTATTAGCCAGTTCTGATTACCACTGTTAATATGCAAAGTCAAATGACTCCTATGCAGCAGCATTTTGGCAGAAAGGCACAATTCTGCCATGATGTGAAGAGATAGCCTCATGGTATGAGGAAAAGAATTAAATGGGTTTTCTTACTATAGAGATGGACCGTCCCCATATAGGCAGTAGGTTTAGGTAAAAAGAAATCATGAGGATATTTTCTGCATGCTGAGATAGAATAAGAATTTGGCACTGGGGCGGAGAGGAGCTAGACCCAGAAGATGACTGGGATAAAAGTTTAGAGCAGAGCTTTCTATGATGATGGAACCCCACCTCAGTTATGGTTTCTATTGCTGTGATGAAACACCATGACCAAAAGCAACTTTGGCAGGAAAGAGTTTACGCTCCTATCAATACATCACTGAGGAACATCAGGGCAGGCATTCAAGCAGAGTGGGAACTTGGAGGCAAGAGCTGAGGCAGAGGCCATGAAAGAGTGTTCTTACTGGCTTGTTCTTCAAGGTTTCCTCAGCTTGCTTCCTTATACACCCAGGGGTCCTTCCATCTCTCCTTTCTTCCATACTATTTTTCACCCAGTGTCCCAATAGCAAGCTCCAGCATCTGTCCCTGATTCCCTGCTAAGTGCAGACTCTCAGAGGACATCCGTGTTGGGCTAATATCCACTTATAAGTAAGTATATGCCATGTGTTTCTTTCTGGGTCTGGGTTACATCATTCAGGATGATCTTTTCTAGTTCCATCCATTTGCCTGCAAATTTCAAGATTTCCTTGTTTTTAATAGCTGAGTAGTATTCCATAGTGTAAATGTACCACAGTTTCATTATCCATTCTTCAACTGAGGGACATCTAGATTGTTTACAGATTCTGGCTATTACAAATAAGGCTGCTATGAACATAGCTGAGCAAATGTCCTTGTTGTATGGTGGAGCATCTTTTGGGTATATGCTAAGGAGTAGAAATGCTGGCTCTTGAGGTAGCACTATTCCCAATTTTCTGAGAAAGCACCAGAGTGATTTTCCAAGTGCTTAGACAAGTTTGCACTCCCACCAGCAATGAAGAAGTATTCCCCTTTTTCTACATCCTCTCCATCATGTGCTGCCACTTGAGTTTTTTATTTTAGCCATTCTGATGGGTGTGAGATGGACTCTCAGAGTTGTTTTGATTTGCTTTTCTCTGATGACTAAGGACGTTGAGAATTTCTTTAAGAATTTCTCAGTTTATGGTTGGCACTACCTACCTTAGGTTGGTTCATCACATCACATGTCACTCACTAGTTAAGAAAATGCCCTTTAGGCTGGGTTCAGCCTCATCTTATGGTGTTGGGGACAATAGGCCATATGGCCAATGTTCAGCCATCTTGTCCAAGTCTGCACCTTTAAGTCTCTGTCTTTCCCAGAGCTTGCCTTTCACCAGAAACTAGCTGACCCTGTTGTGGATCAGCAGTTAGACTAAAGACAGATAGAGATAGAAATGGAGCAACCCCGTTATGGCTTGCTCCATAGCCATAGAGGGACCAGATACCCTGTGTGGCAGGACATTATGACCCTGCCTGGAATTCCCTGTGTTTTGAGAAAAGCCTGCAGCTGGGTTGCTATAGCAATATGCTTCCCTGCCTTCTGACTTATAAAAGCTGCTGCCTGACTAATAAAGTTTGAGAGTTTGATCAATCAGATTTGCTCTCCTTCTTTGTGTCTTGCATTCTCAAGAAGTGATCTTCCTCCCAAGTTTTAGTTGAACCCTGCAGGTCAGTTCCTTATGGAGGCGTTTTCTTAGTTGAGAGCACCTCTTCCCAAAAGATTCTAGTTTGTGTCAAGTTGACATGAAACGAGAGACAGGACGAAGCTTTTCATATCTTCATTGTCCAAAACAGTGGCCACGACCCACAGTGGCCAATGGTCACTTTCCAACTCCAGTATCTTACTGTTTAGACTTCACAGGTCTACATGAAGAACGTTATCAACTTCAAGTTGAGACCTGAAGGTAGTGGTGCGGAAGGGAAAGAGGGATGGGATGGTGGGCATGAGGAGACAACAAAAGGAAAAGGTCATGGGCAGATGCAAAGGGAGGAGGGAGACGGGCCAGGCATGTGTCCCTCATCTATCAACTGAGTCCCTGATGATTTGAGGCACCTGTAAGTGACCCAGCACTGCCCTCAGCTGGCTGGCACTCAGGTGGGGGAGGGAGGCCAGCATTCTAAGGAGTCTACTGTAATGGTTTGAATAAGTATGGCCCCCATAGACTCATGTGTTTGAATGCTTGGCCCACGGGGAGTGGCACTATTAGAAGGTGTGGTGTTGTTGGAGTGGGTGTAGCCTTGTTGGAGGAAGTGTGTCATGGTGTAGGTGGGCTTTGATGTCTCCTGTGCTTGAGCTCTACCCAGTGTGCAACACAGTTCTCTTCTGCTGCCTACAGACCAAGCTGTAGAACTCTTGGCTCCTCCAGCACCATGCCTGCCTGCAAGCCTCCATGCTCCCCTGCCATGATGACAACAGACTAGACCTCTGAAACTGTAAGGGAGCCCCAATTAATATTGTCCTTTATAATTACATGAACTGTGTGCAACCGTCAGGGACTGAATAGAAACTGAGAAAGGAAAGTTTAATGTGATGCTTACCCACAGCCCTTGGACCATCGATCTCAGCTAACCCAGTGCTGCTGCATGTGAGATAGCAGAAGAGAGCAATTGGCTGGCGTCACTGGCCTCTCTGTCCCTTCCTCTCCTTTAGCATTATGCCCTAAGCATCACCGGAACAAGACTCTTTGGGTTCCTTTTCTGATGCTCAAACTTCCACTGGGTCAGAAGAAACAGTGCATCCAAGAAGTGTGCCTCACACATGGGAGGGGCCTCTAAGGAACAAGACTTATCTACCAGGAAGTAGCTGCATCTCCAACTTTTCCAAGTTCTTTGTGGCATAAAGGTTGTTGCAGCCTGGGAGCAGTAGCTGAAAAATGGATCAATGCAGAGACAGAGAGTGAGGTACATTGTTACATATATTGGATTATCCATAAGAATACTTTTCTTTTATCTTTTTTTCTTTTTTTTTTTTACTTTAGGAGTGAAATAGGGGTATGTGTGGAGGAGACAGAAATTTTCATTTTCTTTTTAGACTGTTTGCACAGGTTGAGTCTGTGTTTTCAAGGAGAGTGGGGAGGAGCCCGACCGTATGGGTGCCACCTTCGACCTAATGTTGATGTTCAAGAGGCAACAGACCTCGAGACAGCTGCTGAAGGCTCTTTAAGTAAAAATGGATAACTGAAGGTTTAAAATGGGATTTCTTGGTGTGTGTGTGTGTGGGGGGGGGGAGGTGTGCTGATCCAGCAAGGGAAGGAAGTGTTCCAGTGTCTTTAACTGTGGGTTCCGACGTGTGAAGAGAGGCTGGGGGACAGGGATTACAGTCTGGCACCGAGTTCCATGATAAGAAAGTTAGGTCTTATTGACGATCATTCTGTGGACAAAATTCCACAGAGCTTGCTAAGCAGCGTATCAGAGGAGATCCAAGAGAAGGGTGTGTGAGGTCTTGGCTGGATGGTCCTTTTTCACTATATCCCCAGGGATGTAACTGGAACAGAGCCAGTTGAAACTGAATGGCGGAGTTAGAAGCGTCCCAGGTAAGGATGCTGAGCATGTGATCTGTGTGTGGCTTACGTGCCAAAGCTGGATAAACAGCAGAGCTTTACAGGACATGGTAGGAAGAGGAGAAATTACCAAACACCCAGGAACAGAAGCCGCCTCCCTGCCAACTATCAAACCTAGTTTGAGGACCAAAACACTACTGCTCAGGGAAGCAGAGGCAGGTGGATTGCTGTGAGATCCAAGCCAGCCTGGTCTACAAAGTGAGTCCAGGACAGCCAGGGCTGTTACACCAAGAAACCCTATCTCAAAAAACCAAAACAACAACAACAACAACAACCCCCCAAAAAACAAAAATCAAAACAAAACCCACTAATCTCCTGAACAGCAGAAGCTGGAGGTCACCCAAGCAGGGGTGGGAGTCCTTCCTTGCAGACACTGTTGAGCTTTGTTGTCATCTTGAATGTTGCTCTTCTTCTTCTTCTTTTCTTTCCACTCCTCCCCTTCCCTACCACTCCATCTCCCTTCCATTATACCCTGCATACTTACAGAGAAGAGATGGGCAGAATCACTTACCTACGGAATGAACTGGAAGCTATAGCAGTGGCCTGATAAATTAGGAACTGAACCACCCTGAGCATCTACTGATAAGGTACCAGAGGCCTGAAAGCAGCCCAGAGCCTGGAAAGCCTCTCAGACACTCCCCAAGTAGCTAGATAATTAAGAGAGACTCAGGTGAAAGCCAAGGGCATTGCTCTTCCTCCACCCATGGGACAAGTATCTGATTCTGTCCTGTGCCCTGTCCTCAGTATTCACAACCCTTCAGTTGCCCCTGGAGCTGGCTGCCGACAAACACAAGGTTCAATTCTCCTAGGCTACCTTTTCCTCTCTTCTCAAGAACATTGCATTGGCTTAATTATCTTAATTGAAGAAAGAAAAAAAAGGGTAGCTAATGATTGCAGCTCTCTCAGCCAACGCATAATAGAGCCACCAGGCTAAAGGAGCTAGTGCATCCTGAGTATTTAACCACTTGCTGCTTCAGAGTGCCTGTTACATTTGGGTTTGGCATAGAGCTTTCCCACCCTTCCAGGGAGGGGGTGGTTAACATGGTTGATGTCAGTTCGTTCTTTCTGTCTTCTACAGAAAACCCGCCGCCCCATGGCTTTCTGGGAGTCGAAAAGAGTTCTGGAATGCCCATGATTTTCTGCTCAAGGAAAAGAATGGCCTTTTGCATAACTCTGAGAGCAGGCAACATGACTCCCCACCACCTCATGGAAAAATTCCGATCTATACAATGCACAAAACGAATGGAGGTCCCAGCAAGCAGGCAATGATCAAGAGGCGTGTGGCGTTCTACAGCAGCCTCCTGCCTGGACGCCACATAAAAGCGCAGTTTGCACAGTGTAGCAGGTGCATTTTCCCTGTCTACAAATTCCAGCCGTGTGAAAGTGGCATGCTTATAGGGGAACACCATGCCTCCCTATAATAGAAATTGTCTGAGATTCTTGAGGAATTGGTAAACGACGGGGGAAAAGAAACAGAGTTTGCTTTGGGAGTTTGTGTCTTGATGGGAGAGTCTGGACACAGCCCTCGTTGGTTGCTCTTGCTAACTCAACACCCGGCAGGGATGAGAGGAGCTTTGGTACTTAGGTCGAAAAATGGCAGGCAGGATGTTAAATGGTTTGCTTTCGTGTTGCTGTGGCCGAAATACCTGAGAACAAGTTAAAGGGAAGGATGTTTTCTTTATCTTGCCATGTCGGAGGCACAAGTCCGCTGTGACAGCAGTTCATACAGTAGAGAAGAGCAGGCAGGAAGAAACCTGGGCCGGAGAGCTCCCAGAGACATGTCTTCATGAGAAGTAGGTCAGCAGGTCACTAATCTCCTACCTTTCACCACCCCAACAATGCTGTCATATCATGAATCCATCAAAGGCTTAATCTAGACATGAGTTCAGAGCCCTGGGGCCTCTAACTGTGTCTGGAGATGTCGCATAGACACCCCGGGGGCCTGTGCTTCACTAATCCCCTAGGGGTTGGTCAATCCAATCAAGCGGACTGTCAGAATTGACCATTACAGATGACAGAATACTCAAGGGCCCGTGGGAGCCAAGATTGTAACATGAGGAAACCTGAAATTGGACCCAAGCACAGATCAGAACTACCTTTACATATTAACCTTCACAGTCACCACGCCCCCAGCTCCTCAGCTCAAAGGAACTTAGGAAGGCCAGAACAGAGACTCACAAATAAGAGGCTTCTGAGAAGGGACCCAGGCACCCTCTGATATACTGCTCTCTGAATATGAGGTGTACGGTGGCAGAGCATACGGGAGCCTGGAGTCTAGTGAACACCCAGGAGGTTAGCATGGTGGGTATCATTGTGTCTAGTTTTTTTGTTTTTTGGGTATTTTTTATTTTTTGTTTTTTAGTTTTTGGTTTTCCAAGACAGTTTTTGGTTTTCTCTGTGTAGCCCTGGCTGTCCTGGACTCCCTTTGTAGCCCAGGCTGGCCTCAAACTCACATCGATCCACTTGCCTCTGCCTTCACAGCGCTGAGATTAAAGGTGTGCGCCACCACACCCAGCCACTGTATCTAGTTTTACAGATGGAAAAATGGGCTGTAGCAGGATTACATCCTAAAGACTTTTGTGGGGGCAAAACTTTCATGCTCTGGAAGGTTTACTTGAATTAACTGAGGAAGTTTAACCTGAGACAAGTTGTGCAGATTTATCATATACATGGAGGCAATCACATTGCCCAACAGGATTCAGCAGCATCGGCATCCTTTTTTATACAGCAGAGGGGGAAAAATGTGGAGGCAGATTTCCAGGGCAATAGTACGTGACCTAGAGGAAGTTTTACTTAGAGAAACACGGAGCAGACAATGGGTTGATATGAATTCTCCTCGGAGTGTGGATGGAAATGGAAGAGACAACAAGGGTGGATGCAAAAGTCTGTCCAGAGTGTTGACAGAGAGAGTCCAGACTGTAACAGATGAGATGCCAGAGTAGACACATGGTATATACTCACTTATAATTGAACACTAGCCCAAAAGGGATGTCCCATGAAAGTCTCCACTTACCAGGAGATTAGGATAGATGTGGGGACCTCCTATTGGGACTCTAGGTGAGAGAAGTATGGGAGAATGGGGAAATAGAAGGATACAGAGGGTCCTAGAAACCTACAAGAAGAACATCATGATGGGTGGATCTGGACCCAGGGGGGTCTGCTCAAACTACTGCACCAACCAAGGACAATACATGCAGTAAATGTTGAAGCCTTACTCAGATCTAGCCAATGGACAGGACATTCTCCACAGTTGTGTGGAGAGTGGGGACTGACTCTGACATGAACTCTGGTGCCCCATATTTGACCACTTCCCCGTGGTGGGGAGGCCTGGTGGCACTCAGAGAAAGAAAAAGCAGGCCACCAGGATGAGACTTGATAGGCTGTGACCATTTGGTAGGGAGTTGGTGCCCTTCTGTCACAGACCTAGGGGAGGGGAATACGGTGAAAGAGGGAGGGAGGGAGGAATGGGAGGAGACTAGCAAGGGGATAACAATTGAGATGTAATCTGAATAAACTAAATAATAATAATAATAATAATAATAATAATGATGATGATGATGATGATGATGATGATATACCAGAATAGAGAGAGCCTCTTCCTGCAACTGAAAGCTTTAAAATCATTTGATCTATAACAGCCACTGCTGGGCATGGTACCCCATGCCTGTCATCCTAGCATCAAGGATGTTGAGGCAGGAGGATCCCTAGATTGAGGCCAGCCTGGGCTGCACAGTAAGAATGTTTCAAAAGCAAACAAATGAAGCACACCAGGGCAGCACTTTTGAGTCCCCAGGCTCATTCACTGTGCAGCTAGGAGTGAGCGGGAGCAGGACTCACAGTGGGTATCCGGGCATCTCTCTCTCTCTCTCTGCTCTTCATTCCCAGCATCACTTCTCTGGCTGTGTATCCTTCTGGTCCCTACCAGCGAATCCATCTGGGCTCCTAACTGCGTGCATCTCTGGGCTTCCATCGCCCATTCACACCCACATTCTGGCTCACAGCATGGGTTTCAGGGGGAGCTTGCTGGAGACTGCTGCTTTTCTGGGTCCCCACACTCCTGGCAACCTATTCGCCTGCTTTCTGACCCCATTCTTGGGCCACTCCAGATGTGACACTCTCTGATTCTGGCTTTGCCTCTGTGCTATATGGCCGTGCTTGCTAGGTCACCGCACACAAAGCTGAGCTTTGTTTGCTGAGACCTGGGCCAAGCAGCAGGTCATTAACCAATGGCCACTCCACTGAGATGGCAGGCCAGATGGGCAATTCAAAACTGTAAGCCAAGGAGAGAGGCCAAAAGATGCACCAGGTGCAGGCTCTTAGGGAAGGGAATGGGAACCCATGCAAAGGTCAGCAGTATGGAAGCCAAGGCAGAAAATGGCAGGTCGAGTGGGGCAGCTCTCCAAGAGCCTGCTCAAGCAAGGGGCTTCTCTGTGGGCTGCAGTGTGAAAGCAGCTTCAAACATGCTGCAGCATGCTTCACTAGTGTTTCCATCATGTTGCTTTGCATGGGTCATGGGGGGCTGGATGCAAATAGACAAGGATGTGCCTTGGACTGTCTCAGTCGGGTATAGGTCCTTAGGGTCCGGAGTTCTCAAAGCATCGGTGGACAAACAGAAACAAACCCTAAGATGCTGTTTGAATCTGAGTGTATTTTGCAGGCAGGTTCTTATACACATTTTGAGATAGGGAAGGGGTGGTTTTTTTCATGGTTACACATTTTTTTCATACAATTCAAAATACAGGATGCAGTGTAATACTGATGTCCTCAATCTGGAACAATCATTCATAAGTCATTAGATTGGTATCAGTGCATGTGCCCTCTTTATCAAAGGTCAATGTTCTCTCATTATGCCAAACATCTGTGAGTCGGGACAGTTTTTTTTTCTTAGCTCTCTGTCACTATCTGGAGTTTTTTAAAACACCTTGTTTGTAAGTCATAATATAAACTATTCACTGGTGACTAATTCTTAGCCATTTTTTTATATTAACAAGTGGAATGGAACTTAGTGGTAAACTTGACTGAATGACCCTTGGCTGCAGTTTCAAGTCAAGGGTCACCTAGCAAAACAGTTACGTCTGAAAAGTTCTTTGATAACAAAAGTAAAAACAAAGCCAGAAACAGTCAGGATGTTCCAAAACCAAATGAGTGACAAGAGAAAAGGAGGGGCGGGGGGTACAATTAGTTACTCCTGGTAAGAACATCAGACCCATTTCCAGGAGGTTCTCCCTTGAGTAGGAGTCTCACGCAGCCTCAGGTTCTGTAGTAACGTTTGCCACAGACTCCACTGGCGGGGTCGTGACAGGGGTGCAGAATTCGGAACCCGGTTATGTTCACAATCTCTTGAGAAGAGGACAGCATACCCCGCAGGACCACGTTGCAGGACGCTGAGGAAAACACAGAGGAGCCAGCTGTGGGCAAGTGCCTTTAACTGTGGTTTCCAAGAAGGGAAAAGGAGGCCGGGTAGGCAGGATTAGGGGGGCCTAGCTAGAGTAATTTCAGCAGCAGACCTGGAGGCTTCTACTTGGCTCTGGGGCGGGGGGGGGGGGGTTGGGGGGTTGTTGAGCTGAGTGTGTGGTGACTCTGGAGTATGAGAGCAAGCTGAGGGAAGTGGTCTCAGGTGTGGGCTTAATTTTCTGCTCAAACAGGAGAATTGACCAGCGGCAGTGCGCATATGAAGTTTATGTTACGGCTGGGTTGGAACAGACTCCGAAAGAGTGTTGGTATCTGTTTTCAAATTCCAAAACAGCGTATGCAAATTACATTGAAGCCTGATTTTTAAAAGTGACGGTTCAGATCCCAGGTGAAACAAGTGCTGGAAGGAGATGCGCACAGTTTCCCGGAACGCCTGCTGTCCTGACAGGAAGTGGACATCTATGGGTGCTTATGTATACACCCGGACTATTTTGTAGCTCACAGTAAAGATTAAAATACGATTGCCAGCTATGGTTTAAATGTCTCTTTGTAAGCTTAATAGCATATTATGGGCCTTGTTCCATATCAGCACAAGGCTGTAACATCACTCTTTTTAAATAGCTATATAGTATTACACAATGTGCCACCGCCAGAATGAATTTAGCAATCATTCTACTATTAATTAATATTTGTGTTGCTCTTAGGCTCTTACGAGTATATTGAGTCAGTAAACAGTGGACACATTTGTGTGACTTTTCTGAGGCATAAATTCTTAGAAATAAGACTTCTGGATCAAAAAATCATATGCATTTTAAATTTAATTAGCCACTATTCAATTTCTCTCTGAAAAGATTACATCAGTTTTAATCCCACAGCAGTTTATGACTAGACATTAGGCATTATTGATCTACATTTTCTCAATATAATTGGTGGGAAATGCAGCTTTGTTTTAATTTGACTAGGGATGTATGTAGTCCTTAAATGTCACTGGCATTTGAGCATCCTCATCTATAAATTAATCCTTTGGGTCTTTTCCTATTTTGTTTTTGAGACAGAGTTTCTCTGTGTAGCCCTGGCTGTCCTGGAACTAGCTCTGTAGACCAGGCTGGCCTTGAACTCACAGAGATCCGCCTGCCTCTGCTTTCTGCACACTGGGGTTAAAGGCATGTGCCACTACTACCCTGCCATTCCCTAATTTTTAATCTCTTTTCTTTTTTCATTTGGAATATCAACTGATTGCTATATAGGTTATAAATATCCTTATTATCTTATAGGTTGTAAGTATCCTTATCGATTATGATTTGGTTTATTGTTTCTTCTCTGTGTAAAGGCTTCTGTGTTTTGTACGGTAAGATCTATTGATAATGTCTTCTGTGGTCTCTGGCTTTCCCATCTTGCTTTGGAAGGTCTCCATAATTGAGGTGCACCATTGAGGGGACGAAGCTGGATTAAGCAATGTCCTTAGCATAGTTATATTCTCCTAGTGAACCCCCATTCAGTCCCTTGAGGGTGGAATAGAACCAGCCACTGTAAGTTCAAGCCTTGGTCATGTCCTTCTTAACTCTGTTTGCTGAGCTTCTGATGAAAGCTGTGGATCTCACACATCATTTTAGTCAGCGTCTCAAGCTGCTTGGACTCCGTCTCAGACTAGCAACTCTTTTTACTGCATTGCTGACTGTCTAATTCAATTCAACCGAATTTATGCCAGCAGGCGTGTCGTTCTGACTGCTTTTCTCCACACCCAGTAAAGCAAGCATTCCACAGCTGATATCCAGGTACCTGAGATTCCTCCTGCCTCCTTCATGCCCTCTCTGGAAGTCTGTGTCTCCTCATGGCCCCAGATGCAAAGGCAGATCTCAGTGCATCTCAGATCCAGGGTCTCTGGACCCTCCTGGGGGACTGCCGCTCCCAACAGTCTTCCCCTGCCTCTAGTCATCTGGTTTCTCCCCTGGAGGAGGTTGTAGCCAGGGCTTTTCCACACTGAACCCTGAGCTGGAGCAGATTGGAGTTGAGAGGAGGGATGCTGAGGACCACCAGGCAGAGGCTGGCATCTGCCCCCTTCCAGGAGTCCCCACAGGGAGAAGGACATGGCTTAGCAGTGGAATTTTACCAGCACTCCGGAGGGTTGAGGTGAGGGACTCAGAAATTCAAGACCACTTCTAGGAAAACCAATACATCATCATTGAGAGAAAGATTTTTGGAGGATCTCTCAGGAGTGTTGGCTTTCTCTGAGTGCCTAGGATGAAGGGAGAGCCATTATTGAGGCCTCAGGTCCTTGCAGAGCCAGTAGCTTCAATATAGATGCCAACATCCTCTGCAGATTTCCCTCTCTCTCTCTCTCTCTCTCTCTCTCTCTCTCTCTCTCTCTCTCTCTCTCTCTCTCTCTCTCTCTCCTCGGAAAGCATTTCTGGACAAATCTAATCAACACTCCAAGAAGCACACAGGGGGCTGTTCTCAGCTTCAGAAATCGCAGCCTTAAATGGTTCTGATTACTTTCCGTGGGGCCTTGACTACAAAAGGGTCAGTCCAGGGCATAAAGACTAGCACATTCGACACTTGAATTGGGTAATATCCTCTAAACACCCCCAAGGGGATTTCAAATACCATCTGATGCAGGGCTCCACTGTCTCCTGTATCTCCCTAGTCCTCCCTCTCTTATACACAGCTACCAAGTATTGGCTTGACTCTCTGTGCCCCCAAATAGAACTAACCTGGATCATAATCCTTCTGCAGAAATAACGGGCCCAGAACTCAACTCTTAAAGGAATATGGAGAATAAATCACTCCCCCCCCACCCCACCCCACCCCGCCCCACAAAATGTAGGTCAGTCCAATTTTAGCAGCAGGCTTCATTTCTCCCAATCAGATGCTATTTGTTTAATCTCCTATTTCTCCTAAAAATACTTCAAGCAAGGAGGAGAAAGAGTCCTCTTATAAAGGGTATCTGGTGAAGTGGAGACGGACTGTTTGCGCTTCGGGCATGAGCAATGGCTCGTGGAGAGCACTGTTTTCAAATGGACCCCACGACTGGATCCCCAACTTCCCACCTGCCTATAATGCATTCTTCCTAAGAAAAATGCCAGCCCCCCCCCCCCGAGAGTGTCTATCTTAATTAAGATGGTCTGTTGACTGAAATACATGGGCAAAATACAGCACCACCAACTGGGGACCGAATGTTCAAATGTCCAAGAAAGAAGATGCGCACAATTCATATAAACCACAGTGGGTACCAACCTAATATGCAAAAAACCACATGTGTGTAAACCCCGTTGTGGAGGCAGCCTGAATTAGTGCTTCTTTTCTGCTCATTACACCTTGACAGTGAGACTGTGTTGGTCCGTTTGGGCATTGCTATAATGAACTGCCAGAAGCTAGATGATTTTATAGAGAAAAGAGGTTTATTTTGGCTCACTGTAGTGAGGTCCAAGGCTGAGGGGTTGCATCTAGTGACAGACTTATTGCTGACAGAGTCCACTGCATGCATTATTAAGCCCCAGAGTTACAAGCCACGAGGAATCAATCACAGGGTCTTTATCCCAAGGACCTTAATTAAAGCTAATCATCCCTCAAAGACTTCACCTCTACACCTCACAGGGGGATTGTTTCTACCCTATAACACCTCACTCACAGAGGGCATGACACTTCAGAGCAAGGGCTCTTCGGGGACACAGTCAAAGCAGATGCCTTAATCTAGGTGTTTGTTTATATAAGTTCCTGAGATTTTTGGTTTTGTCCTGAGTTTAGTATCAAGTTAAAATGTCTCCTCCTTAGGGAAGAAACGAATGGGTGCCTGCTCTGGTCTGCTCTTCAGTCTTGCTCATTGAGACTTACGCTCTAACTTAACCTACCTCTTGTTTCACTTACAGGAAATCCTATGCTCAACTTTTCCATCAATCACTTCCTCCCCACCCCCCTCACCCACCACCCCAAATCCCCCCTCTCCTGCCTCTGTGACTGTTCTCTTTTCCTTCTTTGCTGCAACCAGCGTTTTTACATGCTGTGAAGGCAGAAGGAGATTTTAAATTATTTGGGTGGAAAATCTACTCCTTTCTCAGGGTATAAAATGAGAATTCATTTCCTCGCCTTCCTTTCTTACTGGGGGGAAAAAAGTAACAAAATTAACCCTTCTTCTCTACCTCCCCCAAACACAGGAAATTATATGAAATTACAGTAACCTAAGAAGAACTCCTCCTTAACATTTCATACCATACTGTAAAGAGCTGGTGGGCAAACCTGACTAAAATAAGCAGTGTTTTAATAATACCATATATTCCCCGGCATGTTAGCTCACTTTCTCTTACTGTGAAAAAAAAATCCCAAGGAAAATTAATATAAAGGGGAAAATATTTCCCACAGCTCATTGGATTCAGAACTTTTGATGAAGGGCCACTTGGCTGAGTTACTTTGCACTTGTGGAAACTCAACATATCATGGCAGGAATGTGGCAGAGAAAGCTTGTTCATCTCATGGTCCCTGGGAGACAGAAGGAGATGCAGTCCCAATAGCCCCTCCAATGGTGTGTGCCCTGTGATGCGTATTACAGTAGTAAGTTGACATGAGCGGTTTTCATTCATTGAGAAAAAAAAACACCCAGGAGGGTCCCACCTTATCTCAGACTTGAATATTTAGCTCAAGTGTCCTCCAAGACTTCCTGTCCTGGGGCAGGTTGGCCTCTGACATCATAACAAGGAGGAAGGGGACCAGGAAACCACTGAGGGTATTAAAAGCATTGTCTCTTTGAGAACAGTTAAAATGTAAACTATTTCCAATAGCGATTACTACTGTTCACAACCTAACTTCCTATCATGGGCCCTACTTCCTAGAAATTCCACTGCCTCCCAGTAAGTGCCACAGACAGGGAACCAAGATTTTAGCACATGGGCCTCTGAGTGATGAGCACTGAGAAACTCTAGGCACTGGAGTTAGATTCTTAGGGCTAAGACATGGTCCTTATGCCCAGCCAACTTCTCCAGTGACTTGCTATATGTAGCCAGTCAGACACAATAAAGAGAAAGTTCCTCTACAGGTACTCTTAGCAGCAATGAAGTAAGAAAAGGGAAAGAGGAAAGGGCTTCAAGTGTGTTGTACATACAGACAATTAAGAAAAGCAGAGAAAGGGTCACTTGCTTGACGCTGGTGAACAGATCATGACAGTGGGTATTGAACATCAGTTGACTGAAGAAATCTGGCAAAGGGAGGGGTATTTGTAAATGTTTTTTATTTCCTCAGATGAGGGGATGAGATGAGAGCTGTTCCCAAGACTTTCTAGCACTCTATGAATTCTCGCTAGCTGGTTCAATTCAGCTGTTCTGGCCTAAACTCCTCTCCAAGCTGACTGATTCAAACTGGCTTCTCGTGCCTTCTGACTGAATTGTTCTGCCTGTCCTCAAGCTAATTCTGGCCAAATGTTTTAATCTTCTGGCTCCTCATTCTCTGGCTTGTTTTGTCTTCACATGTGTGTAGCTTGTTCTCTCTGCAACCTGTCTCTGTAAAACGGTCCCAGTAAGAAACTCTTAGTGAAAACTTTCCTTTTCTTTCTCTCTCCCTGTGCTGCTCTTAAGTAGCCTCTCTTTCCTATCCTGTTCTCATGAAAGTTGGGTGTATCCTATCTTTGGCTCATCCTCTCACATCTTTCTCTGATTCATCATTTTGTCTGCCCCTCAATTAGACATCACCATGGCTGCTTCCTTCTGTAAACTAACCTTACCATCATTGTTTGGGATTAAAGGTGTGTACTAAGGGCATGTTGGATGTGATGTCTTGCAAGAGCAGCCATGTTGGTGGATTAAACTTCCTCTACAGGTACTCTTAGCAGCAATGAAGTAAAAAAGTGGAATGAATGGGAGGTACTCAAAGTGAACCTGAAGTAAAGAAGTCAATCAGTGTCCTGGGAAAAAGTGGAGAGGCTGGGAGGGCTAGCTCCAGCATCTATGACCACTCCTGCCCCAAGTCTTCTGGGGGTTTTCAACCTTTGAGAAGAAAGTGCTTTTGCCCCTAAAGCTATAAAATGGGACAGAGAGAAGGCATGTTCTGATAGTAATGAGGTCACTGAGTACCATCCCTGGGAGCACATACCTGATGGACCAGGATCTCCATCAACTATTCACAAAGTTCTCTGCACAGGAGTGAGAATTGCCTGCATTCTTTCAGCAATGTGTCAGGTCTCTTCGTGGGTGTTTTGATTTAACTGACCTGGGTGGTATTTTTTTTTTTTAAGAGTTTTCAGTTGCTTCTAACTTGAGCATTGAGACAAGAATCATTGAATGAACCAGTTGGGACTAACCAGTTAGGAAAGTTTTCTTTGTCCACGTGTTGGCAGTGTGCCTCTATTTTCCCATTGTCATAAAGGATGCTGTTGAAGTGACGTGGCTTCCAATGCCTGTTGTCTGCTGGCTTCTCCTCTCCCTAGTTCCCAGTCCCCCCTGTCTCTCTCAGCCTTTGCCACACTGTCATGGCATTTCTGTCCCATCATTTCCCTTTCATCTCCCTCACGATGGTTTGCTTCCTATGGGCCCTATATGTCACTCTGCTAAGTGACAAAGTGAAAAAGACTGCTAATTGCTTAATCAAACAAAACAAAACAAAACAAAAAAACCTAATTGCTGTTAACACTACCTGGCTAGGATATCCCTGGTGCTTGTGAATTGTGCCTCTAGTCAATTAGAAGGTCCTCCTCCAGGAGCTGTTCCACCCAACAGACTCTTCAGGACAGGCTGGCTGGCTGGGGCACAGAGGGCTTTGAAGTTTTTCAAGTCCCTAGCTCTGATGTCCCTGTCTTTGGAGTGGACAGTGTGGGCTGAGGAAAGAATGGTGACATGTCGCTGCAAGCAAGCTGTATGTGTTCTGGGAGTGCCACCAGTTACTTGCCAGGGCCCTTGCTGAGGTCCCATAAAAAGGTACAAGCGTAGCATAAACATTAGTTTCATTTTCCATTCTGTCAAGGACCAGATCCAAATATATGTTTTGGCAGCTACATCTTCCTGTTAACATGTGGAAGTTAAGTCTAAAGCCGAGCAATTCCCCCTCCACCTGCATTTACACAGTTATTTTATTTCCACATTTCCTATTGAAGGATACACATAAGATGACATTGGCTGTCAGATCCACTTTATGTGTGCTGTTTAGCCGTGTTAAGCACATCCATGCCCTTGTGTGACTAATGCCAGCGCATCGTGCAGCTAGCTGTTTACAGAGCTTTTCACCTTGCAAAAATTCAAGACCGGTACCATTCTATGCTTTTTTTTTTTAAGCTTTCTGTCCCTGTGACAAAATAACTGAGACAATCAATTTATAAGGAAGAAAGGTTTATTTTTGGCTCGCATTTATAGCCTGTGGTCACTTGGCCCTGTTGCTTTGGGTCTGTAGTGAGGGTAAAAAGTACGTGTCAAAGGAAACTGTTCATCCCATGGCAGCTGGGATGCAGAAAAAGAGGGAGTTTAGGGTGGAGACTGAGACAGACAGAGACATAAAGAAGACCAGGGCCTGCCATGCTCTTCCTTCAAGCATATACCCACATTGGCTTAAACTGTCTCCAGGCCCCACTTCTTAAAGGTCTCACCATCTCGTCAACCACACTGGGACCACGCCATTAACACATGGTCTGATGGACACGTATAAAGCCATAGTACACAGTGCTACAAAACAGCAACAGTCCCTTCTCCCTCAAGTCCCTGGCAACCCCATATCCTGTTGCATCCCCTTTGGGTTTGACGATTCTAGGTAGCTCATGTAAACAAAACCAGAGTGCTGTCACTTTTCTTAGTTTAAAGATCCAGATTTATCATTCTTCCTCTTAAGCTTTCTCTTGCTAGTTTTTTTGCCTAGGCTCTCGGCCTTCCCAGAACTCTTAGATCCTGGTTATCCCTGCTAAAATTCTATGCCTGTGCTGTCGGCAGAGAGTGCCATGGGCTCTTTGTGTCTCCATTCAAATCACGGGCAGCATCTTCAACACAGTGGTCAGAGGGCAAGGCTCTTTTCCACCCAAGGCCTGAGTGTGGTGCTGAGAAGTTAAACAGGCATCTCTGAGTCTCTCCTACACTGGCCTCACACTCGAGGCTGTGACTCTTTACTGTTACTTTTTGTGGCCAAAACCTCAATTCTTGTCCCGACTTCTATTCTTGTCTTGCTTCTTAGCAAAAGAACCCTAATTTTCAGCTCCATTGATCCTAGCCTCTCTCAAGGCCAGATACGGCTGGGCGTCTCCATTCAGGCTGATGGGCTATGAGTAAAGGGTTGTGTGGTGGAACTTTGGACAAATATCCCCTAAAAATAACTGACTCATCTGGGAGGAGGCAGCCCTTCCTTCTCCCTGATGTTGAAATGAGGATGTAAAGGCCCAGTCTGGAGCAGCCATCTTGATCATGAAGTGACCTTGAGCACGAAGGAGAGCAGGAGTTTAGTCTCTGCTGATCTGGAATCATTTTTTTTTCCCCTGAGTCTTGAAAACCAGGACTTTGAAAGGTCATTAGGAAAGAACAAAAACTGTTTTGTCAGTGTGCATTTTAGAAGAGCCCCTGGTAGGAGGAGCTACAAAAGCCTTTCTTTGGAGACTTCAGCCATCTCTAACAGTTTCCTTTGAAATCACTAATTATACTCTAAAATGAAGGCATCATTGGAGCCAGAACCAGCAGCCAATTACCCATGAGAAATCACTCTGTGTGGGCTGTCTTCTCTCTCTCTCTCTCTCTCTCTCTCTCTCTCTCTCTCTCTCTCTCTCTCTCTCTCTCTCTCTCTGTCCCCCACCCAACCCCCAACCCCTGGATAATTCAAAATGCAATTTCTAGAACCATGCTAAATACTTGTAAACAGAGATTGGTTTAATTGCAAAAGGAAGAGCCATTTCAGGAAGGTAAAAAAACAAAAAACAAAAAAACAAACAAAAAAACCCAGTCATTTCTCCTTGTCTTCTCATTTGCAGAGCTTTCCTCTTTGAGTCACTTTTCAAATACCATCCACCACATCCAGAGCCATCCGGCAACTCCAGCCAGAGGTGCCGATTTCAAAAGCAGGCAGGGGTTCCCATGGGTGGTGGAAAAGACTAGCCCTCGGAATCTGAAGACCGAGGTTTGAGCTCCTTCTCTAGTCATGTGTTGAATGGCGGCTTCCTTCCCCCTCAGTCTCCCCATCTCACAATCAGCCACAGAAAAGACTAAGTGGCTGGGGCACTGTGTGTAAACCGTAATGGACCCTAGTAGAAAGTAAGCCTTGCAAAGCAGTACCTGGGCTGCCTCCTGTCTTCCCTGGCATCCCAGCAGTGCCTGGAAGACCAGTGTGTCCGTCTTCATCATTCCTACTTCAAACTCCAGCACAACAGGAACTGCAAAGCGGGGGCAGCTGACCACCACTGGTGTTTGCTTTCCCTAGGTCTGATCTAGATGGAGCTGGCCTGGTATCCGCTGGGCTCCTTCATGCACCTGTAACTTCCTTCCGCTGGACCGTGTAGCTGGAAGAGCTGTGCTTCGTGGGCTTCTGGTGCTTTTCTTAGGACTAAGGGCTATCTGGAACCTGTCATTCTCATAGTGACAGCAGAAAGGCCTGAGGAGACAAGACAGCCTACCTGTGCTATCGTAATACGTCACTCAGTGGAGGAGGAGGTGTGGCCCATACCATCCAGTATAGATAGAAGCTTCATTCAGCAGGAAGATAATGCAAGGTTCCAAGGCACCAGCCGAGGAAGGGTCAGGACTTAGGTCACTAATGTCATCTACCATGAGATGCAAGAACAGATATGCATGGTTTTTGAATGAGTAAGTGAGTGAGGGAGGGAGTGAATGTTTCTAAATGAGTGGAGAGAAACTTAGAACATTTTAAGGCTCTTGAGGCAAGTCCTTCTTTTGGCCATTACTGCTGTCTTTGTGTCTCTGCAATCCCTTTGTTAATGAGAGGCGGGGAGGGAAGAGACAGCTACCACAAAGCTGTGTGAAGAGATTCACGTTCCTCTCTTGGGCTCCATCCGGCCTCCAGCTTTTGTTCACCGCCAGGCTCTGTGAACTGACTCTTCACTGAGGGCCACCGGGATTGCACTTGATGCTGATGGTGCTGCCCAGGCATGTTGTGCCCATTTGAGAAGTTGTAGAAGACTGGGGTGGGCAGACATGTTTCTGTCTCCTTCCTCTACAGATAATTATCCCACGATTGCCTCTTGAGCTGAAATAAGCAAAACAGGTCCCTTCAAACGATAATTTTAAAAAGTGTGGAGGAATTAGAGAGAAGGTGAATGAAGGGGTCACTTTATTTACATTTTACTTTCCCATGCTTGTCCATTTGCAATGATATAATGTGAAATATGTCTCTAATATATGTATTTTCAGACAGAGAATATATTTTGAAAGGGTTTAGAGATCCATTTTTATTTTATTTTATTTTATTTTATTTTATTTTATTTTATTTTATTTATTTTTGACATAGTACTGGGAATTGAACCCGGGGCCTTGCTCATTCTACACAAGTGTGCCCAGTCATTGAGCTGCATCCCCAGGCCTGAGTGCTTGAACCTTTAAAAGAAAAAGAAATACATTTCAGTTCTCATATCTGTGCTCCCAGGCCCCTGGAAGACAGAACGGTGCAAGTGAGCTTCTGGGCTTCACTGTCGCCGAGAGGCCAGGACTCTACCCAGCTCCATTTCATACCTCACCTACAGACCCGGCCTGGGCCTACCTGCTTTGTCGCCAGGCTCTCATTTAAAAGAAGAGAAAGGGGGTTGTTTTCCCAAGCCAGTCCCTGGAAACGATCATGAATGGAATTAGCATTCCTGTCTGCTCACCTAGAATAAAATGTCACTGGGTGAGTAAAAGAGCGATTATTTGCAAGGCTGACTGAGCAGGCTGTTTCAGTCTTGTTGCACTCTGATCTGGGGGGCCTATTTCCCTTGTCTTTGCGTTTCTTCCGGCTTCTGGCAGACCTGGGTTTCCATATAGAGTGTGTTTGGGGGAGCGGCTCCTCCCAGGTGGGTCCCTCCTTCTCACATTTGCAGTTGGGTTTTATGCTGCCGCCAGGAGAGTGGGGGAAGGACGCTAGGAGAGAGCCCGTGAGCTGGGGTGGCTGTTTTAGAGACATGCTTTTCACAGCTCCCATACGGGTAAGGCTTGGGAAACTCCTACTCTCGGAGAGATTTCTGTTGTAGAACAAGCCTGGTGGAGAACAGCCTGCCTGGAGGTTTAGCACAGTGGGTGGATGGGGGTCTCTCTCTCTGATGTCACAGCCTGTGAGAAATCTCTGTGCTTTCCTCTTAGAAACAGGTTCACTCTGAACCGGGATGAGGAGGGACA
Organism: Acomys minous; assembly: GCF_964271855.1. Classification (NCBI taxonomy): domain Eukaryota; kingdom Metazoa; phylum Chordata; class Mammalia; order Rodentia; family Muridae; genus Acomys; species Acomys minous. The sequence continues at coordinate 57,732,503 of NC_140499.1, read as the reverse complement.
GATGCTGAAATCCTTGCCTTATTGGTGGCTGAGATAGAAAGAACCACAGTGAAAATGAATGCTCCAACCCCCTGCCTGCCCCCCCCATCTTCCCCCACCCCCATATAGACTAAAAACAAATGGCCACATGTCTCAGAGCCTTTCCAACCTTGAGACCAGTGAGACAGGGCCTGGAGTGCCAAGTGACCTTGAAATTCATGGGTTGGCAAAAGCCATTCAGCAATGCAACTGACAGGCCATGGGCCAGGATCCCCCTGCTGCTCTGAAGGAAGGAAGTGCAGCGTAGATTGAGAAGGGGGTTTGCTTCTCCTAGACCAAGGCTCCTTCTGTCTGTCCTCTCCCCTCATTCTGTCTTCCCTTGCTTTGCAGGGATGCCCAGTGGACCACCTACCCCTCTCCCATTAAGGTAAATCTTGCTTTCCTGAGAGCACCTCTTCGCTAAAGTCTGCAGTTGTGCCATAGCCAGCTAAATGTGTGGCGCTGTAGTTTAATGGCCTATTAAAACACGATGCCTCACATTAAAATCTTGATGGCAGTGCTGCTGCGGAGCGACCGAACGAAGCTGAGGTCCCCAGAAAGCACCGTTCACTTGCTAAAAGTTACTGTAAGTGGAACAGGGGAAGTCTCAAATGGCAGAAAAATTTAAGGGGGAAATGGGTAGGGGAAGGGGCCAATAAACACCTTCCCGTGTCCTTCCTGCCTCCCATCTACCAGAGCAGCCTTTCTGCCTAGAGGGAGCAAAATGTGCTGGTGCCGAGGACCACATCAGGAAATTCTTACTGTTTAAGAGCAAATCCCTTCAGATCCCATCTCATTACTCAGGTCTTTATTTGGAAGCACTTCAGTTTTCCCTCGCTCTCTCTCTCCCTCCCTCTCCCTCTGGGGGAGAGACAGAGTTCAGGAAAGCTGCCTCCAGCCAGGGAAGCGGACGGACGAGGGACGCAGCAGTCGCCTCTGTCTATCTAGAACAATTGCCAGGGCAGTAGAATTCTTCAAAGAGCTGCAAATCCTCCCACCAATATCTCCTTCCTGGAGAAACCAAACCAGATGCCCACATCAAAGCCGACTGTCAGCTGCCCAGACAGAGAATCAATAGTTTAGCAGAAGGGAAGCAACGGGAATGCTGGCCGCGTGGTACAAAAACACCTATACTGCAAACAATCCAAGTATCATCTCGGGAACTCCTTAGAAACAAGAACGAAGGTTCTGGGGCTGCGGCTTCTTATGGGCTCTGATCAGGATGCCTGCCAGTGAACAACAGGCAGTAAACAGTGATAGCTGCACTGACTCTGTGGGAAAGTAAAAAGGGAGAGGGGTAGAGATCAGGGAATTCCCAGGTGGATGCTCAGAACTGGAGCAAACAAATGGAAAGTAAGTGCAGAACCAGGTGGACAAATACAGCAGAAGCTATGACATCACCAGGCCGCTGTTCAGAGTCGCTTTAGGCCAGGTGGAGTGAGTCCTCATTCACACATGGCTGTACACTCTCTGCGTTTCCTCCAGCTTTCTTTTTTTTCCAAAATATATTTTATTCATTTATTCATATTACATCTCAATTGTTATCCCATCCCTTGTATCCTCCCTCCCTCCCATTTTCCCCTTACTCCCTTCCCCTATGTCTGGGACTGAGGGGGACCTCTTCCCCCTGTATATGCTCATAGGGTATCAAGTCTCTTCTTAGTAGCCTGCTATCCTTCCTCTGAGTGCCACCAGGCCTCCCCGTCCAGGGGACATGAGTGGAGAGTGGGGTCTGACTTTCACATGAACTCTGGTGCCCCATATTTGACCACATCCCCTCCCAGCTTTCTGATGAATGGACTCTGAGAAAATCCACGTGATGGGTGAGCATACGAACATGCACACGCATGAGTGTGTGTCTGTGTGTGTGTGTGTGTGTGTGTGTAAGGGTACACATCATTCATCCCCTCACTAGATGCTGACCTCCCAGTGTGTCCTGGCGAATGTTGGTTGGTTGGTTAACTGACCGATTACACTGCAAGGATTCTGGTCCCAATGGCAGAGATTGCTTGACTTTCTGATGAAAGTGAAGTTCCCACGCAGAGTCCCATATTTTCCAAATTTGTTTAGTAAGCGTTGCTGTAGAATTTGGAGGGGGGTCACAACCCATGTCCTAAGTAAGGTTCAGCCATGTACCCTCCATACTCTAATAAAAAGAGCCAAACTAATAACAGAAAACAGAAAAGGAGATTTATTCAACATGGCCACACTGGGCAGAGGGACAAAGAGACCCAGCAAGCCATTGAAGTATTTGGTCACAGCAATGACCAAACGCAGTACCTGGCGTGCTCCCTTGTGGTACACTGTGGTGATCTTTAACCACTATGCTCTCAGAGACATAAAAGGGAGAATAAGCCAGATTCTCTTTCAAGGCGTGAGAGATGGAGAAAATCTGGAATGGTCATCACACAAAGCAAAGACGAGAAAGGAGAAAAAATGGTTTGGGAATTGGTAAAGCCATTGCTACGTTAGTAGTGTAAAAACCTTGTGGGGAGTGGCAGGCAGCAAGGAGGCAGAATGCAATGTAGCCTTCCCTCTAGAATGATCCACACCCTCGGAGTAGGGGTTCCGGTGTCTCGGGAATGTTCTAGAACCTCCCACACACACTGGTCAACTCCCTCAACCTCAGCTCCACCAACTCTAGAGGAGGGAGGCAGGCTGAGGGGTCTGGAAAGGAGGATAGAGTGGGAGTGAAGGTGAAGAGATCTTTGGAGGTGAAGAGCTAATCAGATGGGCTAGGATCTGGAGCTGACTCCCCTTCCCTGTTTATATGGGAGATCCCTGGATGTATGGGACTCAAGCCTTCCTTGGGAGAGCCCTAAGGAGGAACCCTGTGCCCTTACTCCACCGGCATCTGTGAGGCTGGTAGATGTAGCGAAGCCTCGGGGATGCTCTGCCCACAGCACTGTTTGGGGCAGTGTGCGATGATCGGGGTGTGAGACTGGGAGTGGCAACCTTGAGACGCTCTTGCTGTACTTCTCCTCAAAATAATCTTAGTGGGAGGGGCGACGGAGGCAAGCACTGGGTGTGGAGGATTTCGTGTCTGTGGTCGGGTGGGTACTATGGAGTCATCCTGGAAAGACAGAGCCGGAAACCCCTGGCGGCTACTTGAGATGCAAGCCTGGAGTACATCTCTAATAAGAATAATCACATCAGAGGAGCCTTTCAGGCTTGGCGCCTGCTCAGACTTCTAGGACAGAATGGGAGGAGAATTTTTTTTTTAAAAAAAAGGTCTGAGCATGGGTCTTCACCAGCTTGGGAACTCCTTTAATTCGTCCTTAGCCTGGATTGCTAAGCAGCAATTCTAGAGTGTAGAAGAGGAACAATGGAGGCAAATCATTGCACACACAAAATTATGCTGTAATGATGCTAATGGTCACGGAGGCTTTAGCTTTCTAACCCCCACAGGCCGGTTTAAAGGGACACCAAAAAGCTGGAGGATACTGGCACATGCCTTTAGTCCCAGGAGGCAAAGGCAGGCGGATCTCTGAGATTTCTAGGCCAATGTGGTCTACAAAGAAAGTTCCAGGACAGCCAGGCCTGTTACACAGAGAAACTCTGTCTCAGAATACACACAAGCAAGCAAACAAACAAATAATGGCCACCAAAGAACCAGCCCACACCTCCTTCTTTGGAGCTGACGTGAGGCTGACAGAGGGGAATCTGGCCCATAGTCCAAGAATTCCTGCATGCCAGCACCCAGGGAAGAGCCAGGGAACTTCCTCAGCCCACGGAAGGACCCCAAGCTCCGCCAAACCAAATGAATACCTTGGCAGCATGTCGCCTCGAAGGCCTGATGTTGGGAAGGAAACCGTATGGTGTGGTATTGCCCCTCTGACCAGACTGAGAACAGTGGATCGTAGATTCTTTTTAAGGGGGTCTCTGATCCCCTCCAAGGGTAGTGGCCAGGAAACGGGTACCACTCACTTTATATTATTTAGTCTCCTCACAATTCTCTTCATCCTAGGATAAAGTCTTCTCTAGGGCCAGGCACCATGTCAACCTCTCGGTCTCACCAGGAAGCTCAGGGCACTGGCTAACATTTCCCATCATACTTTGTGACACTGCCCGTCTTTTCGTTGCTTTAATACCTGTGTACCTTTCTGGGAACTTAGTCCCAGAAATGGGGGCTCTAGACTCCACCCTCCTTCTCTCTCAATACTCCCCGGAGGTTCCTGAGTTACCAGATGCAGAAGCTAAGACACCCTGCCTGTCTTTTCTTTCTGGGTCCCCACCAGACTCCTTAGACTCCTTGTTTTTCACACCCACCCAGGCCTGTCTCTGTGGTTTTCCTCCTCTACTGAAATCTATAGAAAGACGATGATGTCATTCAATGTACCAGGAAATGGACCGTATGTTCCCTCTCCCACACTTGCACTAGCTGCCGCCTCTTCCCTGCCTTCCTAGGCCTCCTTGCACAAGCTCAATGATTCCACTTTCCCCTCCCTTGCTCTCAGAGGTGACACAACAGGCTTTCGTCAAGCAGGACCACTGGTGGGGCAATGTGGCCGTAGGGTTTTTCAGTCACGGAAAGTGGGGTTAATTCCCTGCCTTTGATGTTTAAAGTCGAGTAAAAGCCTGCTCCTGCCATGTAAATTATGGAACCTGGTCCCTGAATCATATAGTCGGGAGGAATGTGGACTAGCTCCCTTTGGCCGGAAACCTGGTCACTGAGTGGGCGGGACACAGCGGTGAACTTGAATGGTTTGTCCTTCCCCCTCTTCCTGTTACAGTCTTCCTAGGAAGTCTCTGTGGCTGGTAAACCACCTGCTAAGCCCCCTTTATCCTCCTTGGCTAGCGCTGGCCGGAGCGGAGGCACACTCAGTGAAATAGCTTCTTAGCTTGGTTTTCCGTGACCCACCTTTGACCTTCATCACCCACCTGGCTCTTCTCACCTAGCCCAGCCTCTACATGACTAGAGAACCAGAGGCCAGACAGTCATTTTTATTGTAAGAACAAACCATTATTGCTTCTCTCTTGAGTCATCCCTAACTGTGGTTTTTCTATTTATCATTAAGAAGGATGTGGAAGAGACAGAGGGATCCCAGCTAGGGAAAGAAGAGAGACACAGCTACAGCTACGAGAGGCATGTGCCAACAGCCCTGTTTCGCTCAGAAGAGGAAACCTGCTCTTCCAGTGTGGAAGGGGGCTTGCCTGGAGTGTGGAAAGCTTGGTGTGCTGGGACTTAGGGAGAAGCTCTTGGCAAGCCTTCTGCAGGCTGAGCGCAGCTTGGAAACAGCTCATTTTCTATTGACTAAAAACTTGCAAGGAAAAGGGGGAAATCATAGCAGGCACAATGTAGCTACCGTGAAGATCTTGTTTTCGCTCTCTTTCTTCTTAAAAACAATATAATCAATGAAGGGATTTAGAGAGAGAGAAAAAAAATGAGCTGTGGAAAGCACGCCGGATCTTGAAATGGGTCTTTTCTTTCCCCCTACAATTGCCTCCTGCGCAGTGGTTTAGTTTTATTTGCTTTTTGAGGGATGAAACTGTGTGTCAATAGCAGCCAATCATCCCATTAGCCAGGCTGACAGGCAGAGCCACAGCCTGCCTGATGCCTGAGGTGGGTGTCTGCTCATCTTTCCGGCTCTGGGCTCTCAGCTTCCACCTGTGGCTGCAGCAGCTGCGGGGGGAGGGGGGGAGCACCAGGCCTCAGCACTGCAGTGAGAAGCAAAAAAAAAAAAAAAAAAAAAAAAAAGCTCTCTGCGCAAATGGCAACAATTGATCCCTCCCTTGATGCTTCTGCCAGGAAATGAGGAATGCGCAGGGGAGGACCATTTGGTGCCGGGGAAACATTTGTTTCTGTTTCTCTCTCTCTCTAAGCATCTTACTTTGTGGGTTTTGGGGAAGACTGGAGGAGGGACATGGAGTGGGGACGGACTGGATGTTGTCACAGCCCAGCTGCTGGGTCAGGAAAAAGCAATTTTAATGCATTGAGGGAGGACATGTCTATTTTCCACATGTTCATGCGGACTTGCACCTCAGCATACTCAACATTTTTATTCCTCCAGAGTCCGCCCCTCTTTCAGTAATCCCTTCTTGAGCCCTGGCACCATCCCCCTCCTCCTTGTTCAAGAAATAAGGGGAGCTGGAAGTGGTGCTTGAGTTCCCCTGCTGCCCATCCCCACACCCACCGCCAGATCTTATTGGCCTCATTGCATAGGATCACAAGTATCTTGTGATTCTTCTGTCTTCCATCCTTTGCCTCTTCAGCGTCAATCATTGCATCCCTAAAAAGCCATTGGAATCCCTTGTGGTCCCCTACCCCTCCTTACCTTACAACAGAATTCATTGTTTTCTTTTGAGACAGTCTCATGTAGCTCGTGCTGGCCTCAAACTCACTGTGTGTCGGAGAAGGACCAGGACACCACACTGCCTCTGCCACCCCAGCGATGTGTGGACTTTTACAGCACTAGGTACGGAACCCAGGACTCTGGGCATGCCGGGCAAGCACTCTGCCAGCTGAGCTGAACCACTACCCAACTCACTCTTATTGCTGTTTTCGAGACTGGGTTTCTCTGTGTGTCCCTGCTGTTCTGCAGCTAACTCACTATGTAGACAGACCTGACTGGTCTTGAACTCAGAGATCTGCCTGCCTCTATCTCTTGAGTGCTGGGGAAACTTGGGTTTTTGTTTTTTTTTTAATAGTGCTCATGTTAGGCTTCTTGCTATAAAATTCTTTCTTAAAATAAGTTTATTTACTTATTCACTTCCCATCCCAAATGCAGCCCCCTCCCTCCTCTCCTCCCGGTCCTACCTTCCCACCCTCTCTCCCCTCTAACCTCTTCCTTTCTTCTCAGAAAAGGGGAGCCCTCCCTTATCAACCCACTCCAGAATATCAAGTTGAACCAGGACCAATCATGTCCTCTCCCACTGAGGTTAGGCTGGGCAGCCCCAGTAGGGAGAAGTGATCCAAAGGCTGACAACAGAGCTCATGTCAGAGACAGGCCCCAGTTCTCTAGCTAGGGGACCCACATGAAGACCAAGCTGCCTATCAGTTACATATGTGTAGGGGGCCTAAGTCCGGACCATGCATGCTCTTTGGTTGGTATTTCAGTTTCTATAAGCCCCCCTGGGCCTAAGTTAGTTGACTCTGTTGGTCTTCTTGTAGAGTTCTTGTCCCCTCCAGGTCTTTCTATCCTTCCCTTTACACTTCCACAAGACTCCCTGAGCTCTGCCTAATGTTTGGCTGTGAGTCTCAGCATCTGTTTCAATCCGCTGCTGGGTGAAGCCTCTCTCAGAAGACAGTTCTGCTAGGCTCCGGTCTGCAAGCATAGCAGAGTTTCATTAACGGTATCGGGGGTTGGTTCTCTCCCATGGATGGGTCTCAAGTTGGCCCAGTCATTGCTTAGACGTTCCCTCAATCTCTGCTCAATCTTTATCCCTGCACATCTTGTAGGCAGGGTAAATTTTGGGTCAAAGGTTTTGTGGGTGAGTTAGTGTTCCACTCCCTCCACTTGAAGTCTTGGTTGGCTAGAAGGTGGCCATTACAGTCTCCATGTCCCACATCATCCCAGGAGCCTACCCTGTCACAGGTCTACAGCTTGTTTCAGAGATGACCACCCCTTTGGTTTCCTTTCCTTTTCCCAGCTCTCTTTCCTCCTGCCACACTCTCCGCACATCTGATCCCCACCCTTTTTTCCCTCCCCACACCATCTTCTACCCAGTTCCATTTTTTTATCCACTTCCACTGTCTATTCTATTTCACCTTCTGAGTGAGATTCAAGCAACCACCTTTGAGTCTCCCTTGTTACTGAGAGTTTTTCTTTGGGGCTGTACATTGTAGTGTAGTATGGTTATCCTGTAATGTACGGGCTAATAGTAGCTTATAAGTGAGTACATACCATATGTGTGTCTTTCTGGGCCTGAGTTACCTCTCTCAGGATGATATTTTATGATTTCCTTGTTTTTAATAGCTGAGTAGAATTCCATTGTGTAGGTGTAGCACAGTTTCTTTCTTTCTTTTTTTTTTAACACATATTTATTGAAAAATAAAATAATTCATATTACATCTCATTTGCTATCCCATCCCGTTCATCCTCCCATTCCTCCCTCCCTCCTGCTTTCACCCCATTCCCCTTCCCTATGACTGTGACTGAGGGAGACCTCCTCTCCTGAATATGATGCTAGGGTATTAAGTCTCTTCTTGGTAGTCCGCTATCCTTCCTCTGAGTGCCATTGGGCCTCCCCAACAAGGGGACATGGCCAAATATGGGGCACCAGAGATCGTGTGAAAGTCAGTCCCCAGTCTCCACTTAACTGTGGAGAATGCCCTGTCCCTTGGCTAGATCTGGGTAGGGGTTTGATGATGACTGCACGTTTTGTCCTTAGTTGGTGCCTTAGATTGAGCAGAACCCCTGGGCCCAGATCCGCCCATCATAGTATTCTTCTTGTAGGTTTCTAGGACCCTCTGGATCCTTCTGTTTCCCCATTCTCCCATGCTTCTCTCACCTAGAGTCCCAATAGGATGTCCTTCCCTCTGTCCCACTTTCCTGGTAAGTGAAGACTTTCATGGGACATGCCCCTTGGGCTAGTGTCCAGATATAAGTGAGTATATACCATTTGATTCTCTCTGCTTCTGGGTTAACTCACTCATTTCTAGTTCAATCCATTTGTCCACAAATTTTGGAAATTCCTTGTTTTTAATAGCTGAATAGTATTCCATAGTGTAAATGTACCACAGTTTCCTTATCCATTCTTCTACTGAGGGACACTTAGGCTGTTTCCATGTTCTGGCTATTATGAATAAGGCTGCTATGAATATGGTTGAGCATATGTCCCTGTTGTATGCTGGAGCATTTTCTGGGTATATTCCAAGGAGTGGAATAGCTGGGTCTTGAGGAAGCCCTAATCCCAGTTTTCTGAGATAGCACCAGATAGCTTTCCAAAGTGGCTGCACTAGTCTGCATTCCCATCAGCAATGAAGGAGTGTTCCTCTTTCTCTACGTCCTCAGCAGCATGGTAGCACAGTTTCTTTATCCGTTCTTTGGCTGAAGGGCATCTAGGTTGTTTCCAGCTTCTGACTATTACGAATAAAGCATCTGTAAACATAGTTGAGCTAATGTCCTTGTTGTATGGTGGAGCATCTTTTAGGGATATGCCCAGAAGTGGTATAGCTGAGTCGTGAGGTAGAACTATTCTCAATTTTCTGAGAAAATGCCAAATTGATTTCCAAAGTGGTTGGACAAGTTTGCACTCCCACCAGCAATGGAGGAGTGTTCCCCTTTGTCCACATGCTGTCACTTGAGTTTTTGATCTTAGCCGTTTTGATGGGTGTAAGATGGAATCTCATTTTGATTTGCATTTCCCTGATGACTAAGGTTTCCCAGGCCATCCTCAGTCTGCCCTACCCACCGTACCCACCGACAGCTGCTGTCTTCCACACGGTCGCTGCTTTGGGAATCTTCAGACCTATCTCATGGTCACATGGACCCCAGACCCTTGGGACATGTGATTCTGTCTGCCTGGTATTGGGGCTGCAGAATGACGTCATGAAATATGGTCCTCTGAGCACTTGGAATGGAGGAGATGAGAAAGCCTGAGAAATACCGTCTCTCCGGCCTTCTCGTGTTCTCTCCGCCCCCCTCCCCTCCTCAAGCAGGCCATAGAAACTCGAACTCCTTGCCACAGAGCAAGGCCTAAAGCCCACAAAAGTCATTCTCTGGGCAGTCCCCTTTCTACTTTGAAGGAGCGCCCCACACCTGAGGGAGGACGGTCTTGTAGCAGCTGGTCTCAGTGTGTCTTTAGTTGGGAAGTAGAGAGAAGTGAATGCTGCCATGTTGTCTGCTCATGACCTCCTCTCCTTTCGGTCTGTGACTCCAGCCGCACAATGGTGCCTGCCTACAGGGTGGGTCATCTGTCTCCAGCCAAAACTTTCTGGAAATTCTGGAAATGCCCTCAGATGTTTTCCTAGGTAATTCTAAATCCAGGCCCGCTGACAATGAAGATGGGCAGACGCCTGTGGGGAGGTCCGTGATTGCTCCATGGTATTCTGTACACTTGGTACCATTTGCTAATGTGTCTTTAAAAGCTTCCTCTGATTTGGTTTTCTTTCATTGTAACAAAAACAAAACAAACAAACAAAAACCCCTGAGACAATCAATTTACAGAATCAGTTTGTTCTGGCTCATAATTTATGAGTTTTTATTCCATGGTTGCTTAACTCTTGCTTTGGGCCTGTGGCATGATAGTGTATGGCAGGAGTATGTGGCGAAAGTTGGCTGTTTAATCTCATGGTTGCCAAGCAACAAGAGATAAAAGAAAGGCCTGGGCTACCAATATCCTTTTGAAGCATATGCTCCCAGTAATCTAACCCACTTAGATTACCCACTTAGGCCCCAACTCTTAAAGGTTCTACCACCTCCTAGAAGGGCTCCATGCAAGAGTCTAAGCCTTAACACATGAGCCTTTGGGTCAGTCAAGATCTAAATTACAGGATCTTCAATCAGTCTGAGCTTCAGAAGGAAAAGTGCTGCATCTGTTTTGGTGGGTACTGCACCCCTTGAACCCATACCTCCTTGTTGTCAGGCACCTTGCAGATGCTCAAACATTTAAAATTTGGATTGAGGAGATGTTGGCAAAACTGCCTTTGGGACTACAAAGTCTATATACTACCTGCGGGTTTTAGTTTTGCTTTCTCTTATAGTTTGAACTTGAGTAGAACTAATGTATATGGGTATGTCACGGGTTCTAGGCATTTGAATCTTGGGCTTTTAATTTATACCCACAGAATGAAGCGATGTTGCCTCTTCCAGGGACTCCTAGGCAGTAGCTGTCAGGTGGGGTCCTTGGGAGGCCATAGAACATTCTCATCTGGGTTTCTTTTTTAGAAGTGAAAGACAATGAGGCCAAAGAAGGCAGATGAGGAGCTGTCCTGGCTTTGAAATTTTCCTCTCACTACTTCAAAAGAATCAGCCCAGCGTCCCCAACTGAGGGGGAAGAGGCTGCTGGGCAGGAGAGGGTGGAGGAAGAGCTCTGGGCTGAGAAGTACCAGGGCTTCTGTCAGATATCCTGGCCTCAAAGCCCCAATTAACCCTGGCATCTTGAATCCTGCCTCGGTTTCCTTATTTGTAAAGTGGAGATCAGGTCTCTTATCTCTCAGGATTATCATGAGGATTAAGGACAGATGTATTGGAAGATTATAAAGAGGGAAATAAAAGTAAAGGTCATGTGATCGAAGCAGAGACTCGAACTTCTCACGCACAAAACCGTCAGGAGCAGGACAGACAACACTCCGGTACACTCTCAGAGATGGGCCCTAGCAATCTTGCTTTCCTAGTAGCCCACAGAGTGCCACTGCCAATAAACTGACCAAATGTGTGTCAGATGACTGTAAGGTGGGACGCAAACTGGGGGGAGGGAGAAAAAATAGGTGAGCTCGAGAGAGGTTGGCTTGATCCCTAGGAAAATGTGCAAGACATCAGGACAAACAGAGGTACCTTCTTAACTGAAGTGTGCCTGTCTCACTCTTGGCTAAAACCTCAGTTCCCAGGATTTGATGGGAATAGGGATAACTAAAAGGATAGGGAGGGAGAGGGGAAGAAGTGCAGTTGGAGAAAGCCTGATTCAGCTTCAGTGACCTCCTCCTGGGGGCGGGGGTTCCTGCAGGAAGAAGCCTGGGAGCAGCACTGTGCAAAGAATGCCAACTCAGGGAGGGGGTGGGGATCCTTTCAAGAGAGGGGAGAGAATAGAACCAAAACACACAAAAAGAGTTTCCTTCCAGTGCCCGTAACAAACACATACTCACACATTAGTGGCCAGCTAGGGAGCTAGGGAGATGGCTCACCAAGAAAGAACTCTTGCTGTTCAAGCACGAGGACCTGAGTTCAAATCCCCAGAGGGGAAGGGAGGGTTCTGTAACCCCAGCATTGTTGGAGTAGAGACAAAAAGATTGTCGGGACTTGCTGGCTGCCTAACTCCAGGGTCGCTGAGAGACCTTGCTTCAAGGGACCGAGGCAGAGAAGAGAGAACAGGACACAGACCGTCTTCCTCTGGCTTTTGCCAACAGGAGTGAGTGTGCTTACACACATGAGTGTATGCATACCATACAGGTTCTCACACAAATCACCAATCAAGAGATCTTTCAGCTAGGACCCTGCTGCGTGCGTCACCGGGTGTACAGCGGTTGTCTCTGGACTCGCTTGTCTTTAGGGGAACAATCCAAAGTAGAACAGAAAACAACAGCCTGGGTGTTTGTGGGAGAGCCTTCAGCCTTTTGCTGTGAACCTTTTGGCCTGCCACCTCTCTTACAAGGGCTCTAACCTCTCTCTCTGGCCCTTGAATAATGCAGGTTCCCAAAGTGGGAACACAGGAATACACCTTTTTACTCCACACCCTCCTTGGAAAGTTTCAAAGCACCAAACAGCATGCTTGTTTGGCCGTGGAGCAAACTTTCAGAGAATGCAGTGACTTTCTGTTCCACTCCTTCCTACACTCAACAAACAAGGAACTCATTTCTTTAGGAAAATGCACACGTGTACACACACACACACACACACTAATTCTCTTATTTGGTCGGAATGGAGTCCATTGGTCTGTTCTATGAGGTCTGGGATATGAGACTCTGAGGCCGCATTGACCCATTGACCACCTCGCACATCCGATGGATGCCTCAATCCTCAGATGTCAAGGCTGGAGGAGTCTGAGAGAAGACGTTGACTTGGGCATCAGTGGTCCTCAGCTGACGGATGCCCCCTTCAGGGCCAGCGGCACAGGTACCAAAGATGAAAATGACAATTACTTAGTGCGCCATGGGCTTCACATTGAATGCGTCCTGCCTCTCAGCTCTCTCAGTACCTACAGCAAGAGGCTCTTTGTAACTGAAAAGAAGCCTCAGGACCAACAGGGCCTGCTCTGTGTCACTTTCTCAATACGTCTAGTAAGTAGGGCTGCCAGGGACCCTGGCCAGCCCCACACAGGCTTTTAAGACACCCAAGTGAGGTTTCACTACACTTCCTGCCAAGCCCCCTTCAAGCTCCGTCTTAAGATATGTGGCAGCCAAGTAGCTCTCAGCAAGACCCTCCGAGCCCACCCCCATGCTTGTGAGTAGACAACTCCACCAAGATGCCTTTCTTTCCAGGCCTAGAAAGAAAAACCAAGGCCATACGGCTTCCTCTTATGCATGAGGTATTTCTGAACAAAGGGGCCTGTGTGTTGTGCCACAGCAGCGTGTCTGCATCCCGGTCATGGGCTTCGCTTGCCAGCCTGGCTGGAGGGTCAGCCGCATGGCTGAGAGTATTCAGTGGAATACAGATTGAGCCACTGAGCTCTTGGGGCAGTGCCCATCCTGTGGCTGGACCTGGCTCTGGCAGCCCAACGTTGGGCTGCCAACAGCTTGCAGGCCTGTTTGCTGCACAGCCAACATCCTGTTTGTTGATTTGACAGGAGTCTCAGGCTCACTCTGCATATCAGAACTCTGGTCTCTGGGCACTCAGCGTGGGACGATGCATCTGGACAACCGAGGCATTCCTTACCACTGATCGGCCACTCAGCCAGCTCAGGAAGTACAGCTGGAAACTCCTCGGCTGCTTGCTGTCCACGGCCTCTGCCTGCCTGCAAAATTGGGCTTCATTATTCATGGGAACAGGCTGCTAACCAGGAGAGATCCCGTCTTAACAAAGGGCTGACATTTATCCCTGGATTCGGATAAAGATAAGGGAGAAGTGATGGCCCCTCCTTTATTCTTTCAGCAGCTTATTCTTCATTCTCTCAGCAACGCTAGTGTAGTCATTAGTGACCAAAGTTACGATCTGCAAACCCTTCTCAGGGAAACTTTGCGTTTTTCTTTAAGTAGTTTGCAAAGTAACATAGCTGCCTTCAAGTCAAGGTGAGGAGTCACTTGGAACCCACTCTCAAGTAACATTGAAAGCAGAGCAAGTAGGTCTGTTCTGGTCACTGGCTCCCAGATTCCTCTACTTTCTCAAGTTCTGCCAGGCTTCCCTTCCTTCGTTCTCTTTCCTGAATTAGGGCCTTCGTAGTTTTCATCAGGCCCCTCAGCTCCCCTAACACTCACTAAGCAAAACCCAATTAGGCAGGTAACTGCCAGGTCTACCTTGGCCCTTTCGGCACAACTGAAGCAGTGTTCTTCTGTGCAGAGTCCAGGCTGCCAAGGGTCCATGACCTCTGACCTCAGCTGTGACTCATGACCAGCCCTCCGAGAGCTCCCCATTTTTCTGACACTCCCCTAAGGCTCTGGCTCGCATTTCAGCCTCTCACACTAAGCAGATGTGCTCACCCCAACTTCAAGGCCATCGGGCCAAGTTTTCTCAGCCTCCCATCTCTGCCTACAGACATTTCCTTATCCACGCTCATCATCGCGCTCAGTTGCAGAGATGCCAACTGACACATTCAGGCGGCCATCCCTCTGCCTGCTTCTTAGTTAGTTTGTTTGTCTGAGTTGAGGCAGGTCTCACTATGTGGACCTCCCAGCTGGCCTGGGACTCACTATGTAGACCAAGCTGACCTCAAAATCACAGAGATCCTCCTGCCTCTGCCTTCTAAATACTGCAATTAAAGACATGTGCCATCGTGCCCAACTACTTTTTGCCTTTTTCAGTGCTGGGAATTGAACGCAGGGCTTTGAGTATGAACGACTACTTCTGAGTGACATGCCTGTCCCTGCCTGCTTTTATAAAAAGGTCCTTCCCTCTCCCGTTGGCCTATGTACAGGCTTGGATTGTACACCACTGTCTCTCCTTAGATACAGTTAGGCTTCCCTGCACCTGCCTTCCAAACTCCTGTTGCCTGCATGTCCACTCAGGTCATTATAATCAGCTTTTTCCTTGATCACCACATGCATGGTATACCACTGTCATTTTGCCGCCCAACAACGTCCCTGACAATACATGGAGGTTACTACAACAGAGTGACATTTGGAAATACTTTGCACCTCTGTTATAGTTTGGATGTAAAATGTTCTTCACAGCCTCGAGTGTTTGAACACTTGGTCCCCAGACCTGGTGGCGCTGTTTTAGAACACTGTGGAACCTTCAGGAAGTGGGGCCTAACTAGAGGAAGTAGATGACAAAAGATTGAGGGTTTTATAACACAGTTTCTCTTTTTGAGCTCTCTCTCTCTCTCTCTCTCTCTCTCTCTCTCTCTCTCTCTCTCTCTCTCTCTCTCTCCTTCCTATTCTGCCATGATGTAAAGAGGTGAGAAATTCCAGCCACAAGTTCTTGCCACCTTGGAGCTGTGTTCTCTACCATGATGAAGTTAATCCCCTCAAACTACAAGCCAAAATACATCCCTCCTTCCTTCTTTTAGTTATTTTATCACCAGGACTACAAAAGTAATAAAGTAGGTAGCCGGAAGTAGGGCAGCTGTTGTGATACGGCTGACCTTGTGGTCCATTGTCCTTCGGAACCGACTTACAGGAAGAGTGTGGAAGAGTTTAGAACTAGGTGGAATAGAAGTTATCTATAAGCCCTGTTTATCCAGGCCACTCTCATGTAAGACCAGGATGCTAAGAGAAATGTGCACAGTAAAGACCAGTCTTATGACATTTCAGAGGAGAGTAAAGATTCTATCAGGAAATAGACTAGAGGTCATTTTCTATTTTAACAAAGAATCTGGATGCTTCCTAATAAATTGAGTGAGGCTGAATTCAAAGGTAATGGAACAAAATGTTTGGCAGCACAACATTCAGACTGCAGTATGGTTGCTGCTTATTGCAGTTGCCTAGATTTATTAGTGAAAATGAAAATGGAGCATAAAGATATGAACATGTACAATTTGGTGAGGATCAGAGCACAAACCTTTGAGGACAGGATAGATGCAGACAATTTGTCTATAGCTGGTGAACAGATCAAATGCTTTTAAGGGTATTTACTCTTCCATATTTTCATGAATGTATATATAGTACTTGAAAATATTTCTGCCACTGTCTCTTAACTACTCTCCATTCCCATCAAACCCTCTTTCCCCAATGGATCCCTTTTCTATTGTCATGTCCTTTATTTGTGGTTTCCCATTGATTTAGGTTGCTTGCATGAGCATGGGTGAGGTTTACGTACTGTAGCATGGGCTATGTAGCATTGGTGACAATACTGAGGAAAATGACTCTCCCTGCTTCAGCAGCCACTACCTATAGCTTCTCATTGAGGGGTAAGGCCTTATGAGCTCACCCCCCCCCCAGCCATCCATGATGGAATACTGGTAGGCCCAGTCATGTACAGGTAGCCACTGAGTTCATAGATCTAACAGCCGTGTCATGTCCAAAAGATAGCATATCAAACATTCCTCCCCAAACTCCAGCTTTTACACTCTTTCTACTTCTTCTTCCTCAGTATTCTCTGCACTGTTGGATGGCTGATTTGGATGTTCTGCTTGGGGCTGAGCACTTAATAGCCACTCGCTCTCAGCACTTTGTCTGGTTATGAGACTACATTAACACCAACTGCAAAGAGAGGCTTCTCTGACTAAGACTGAGAATAGCATCAAATCAGTGCTTTTCAGAAGAGACATTGGATTTTGCACTAGAACAACAAGAAATGAATCTTAGGAGGAAGACATCCCCAAACCACACACACACACACACACACACACACACACACACACACACACACACACACGAGAGGATTGAATGTTCCAAAGTATAGAAATGCTAGGACCGTCTTTAAAAAGACTGTGTGTGCCTTAGGCAACAGAGCTGGAGGTGAGGGGATATCCAAGCCTGAAGGAGTGTAGATGATGCTACCAAGAGCCCCAGATTCTTGATGGGCAACTTCAAGGTTTCCTGTTAGTCTCCCTAGGTTTCCGTTTTAAAAAGATATTTCCTGAGTTTTAGAAGAGACTTCTGACTTTGGACTTCTGAGCAGTGTTTGGAACTATATGACTATAGGGATGTTTCAGGTTGGACCAAAATGCATTTTGCACTGTGATCTGGCCATAAGCTTATAGTGGCTGGGGTGGCATGTTATTGTTTGAGTGTGAAAAGTCTCCCACAGGTTCCTATATTTGAATATCTAGTTCCCAACTTTTGGCAAGGAGTTTGTGGGACCTTTAGGAGGGGGTCTAAAAAATGTAGGTCACTGGAGCTCTCGGGACTTGTGGTTTGTTGCTTAGTTTTCTCCCTTTCTGTACCTTTTCTGTCCTATTCTTCTGAGACATTAGCAAGCTGACTGCCAATATGCTGGACTACACCCTAAAGCTGTGAGTTGAAGTAAATATTTCTTCCTTTATGTTGCTTTTTTTTTTTTTTTGTCAGAGGCTTGGTCACAGCAAAGAGAAAAAGAAACTTATATACCTTCATTGAAACTTCCTGATCCCTTAAATTTCATGCCCTGTGTTCCCTATTCCTCACTGTTGGTCTGAAATTGTCCCTTCTTCCTCCACCTGCACTACACATGCTGATGTTCCCTCTGATATTGCTCTGACTCATGGCGTGTTTTGCTCCACTACACATGCTGCTTAAAGCTTCTCCCCCCTCTGGGACATGCAAATAACCCCCAGGCCCTTCTAGCGTAGCTTTTTGTCCCTAGCTCTCCCATGGGCACCACTAAGCATTTCCAAATTGACATGACGACAATTGTCATTTCTCTGTGTGAAATTACTCTCTTCCCTACCATCTCTACCGTGATAAAGGGCACCATGATTTCCCTACAAGATTAGGGAGGTTGTTATCCCAGCTTCTTGCTCACTCAATTGCCATGTCTTCTCAAATGTATCTCTTATGTGACTCTTAGGGCCTCCCTTAACTACCTCCTATCTCTCTTTACACTATATTTCTTGATCTAACAGATCATCCAATTGACATGAAGTCCTCTGGACCAGAGATGCTAAACATGTGGATGTAAGCATCATCATCCTGTGGCGTCATCGCCCTATTTTGTCGCTCATCTCTCTCAGGCTTGTGGAAAGGGAGGACCGCTGTTTTCCTCTGCCTATTTATCTCTTCACGTGCCTCACTCTTCTTTATGTTGTGACATCTTCTTCAGTCTTGTGAAGTTTCTGGCTCCCCCATTATTGGTCGAATTTTGTACCTAAAATTGATTTGTTTGATTCCTGATCACTGAATCTCTGGCTGTGGCTTTGCTTGTAAACAGGATCATTATAGTTGTAATTCATTAATATAGGGCCATGCAGGAGTTAGGTGGGTCCCTAACCCAATAGGGCTGGTGTTTAGTGGATGTAAACATGTTTTTGTCTTGATCCCAAGTGTGGGATGTGGAACAGACTTGTGTGAGGGTGTGCAGTGTTTGTCTGCTGGAAACAGACTTGTGAAATGACACATGTTGTCTGTCTCCTACAAGAACTGCCTCTTGCCGAGGTATGGTTTTGCCAACTGATAAACATCCTAGTACAGACTCTGAGGGGTATGTGCGTGTGTGTATGCATGTATGTATGTATGTATGTATGTATGTATGTATGTATGTATGTGTATACGTATGTGTGTATATATATATATATTTGGGTATATATATATATATATATACCCAAAACCAGAGGCTGGAGTCTTTGGTTTGGTATTGCTCCCTATCATTTGGTTGTTCATCGCTCTGCTTTGAGATGCCCTTAGAAAGAAATGCTCTCGAGATGCTTCGAGGTTCCGGGTTCCTGCTGCTGCTCCAGGTTTTAGTTACTGCGGTTGCAGTCACCTTTGCTAAATTGCTGGTTTGCTGTTTAACAGGTCTGCTGGAATCCTGATGAGAAAGCGTGGAATCGCTCCAAGGAACTGAGTCTAAAAATGTCGATTTCTCCTGTTCCCATTAAACCTCTCTTCTCTCCTATCTAGGGTAGGTGGGTTGGAAGGGAGGTATAAGCAGTAAAGAACTCCAAATAGAGTAGGTTTGAAAAAGTTTAAAGCCTCCACCGGCACTCCTATGAAATGGGTAAATTTTGCATACAAAACATCACATGGGAAGAATCACGTGTAAGATAGAGTTTTACAAACTAGAACACCAAGGATTTTCAGTGACCAGCAGAAACAGAGAGCCAGTAGTCTGGCTTGCTTCCCGGTCCATACACAGAACCAGCATTGCTGAGACCTCAGTAGTGAGATTCCAGCCTCCAGATGGAGACGCCCATTTCTCTTGCTGAGCTACCCAGCCTGTCCCTCGGTTTGGTGCCTTCTGGAATATGTTTGCCTGTGCCATTGCACCTTTAAAGTGTGTAATTTGCTTTTAGAGATTTTGCAGGGGATCATAGCTAAGAGCTTGTCTTTGGTTCCAGAAGAGACTTTGGCCTCAGACTTTTAAGTGATTCTGGAACTCTTCTGACTTTGGAGACTCTTGGAGGAGATGAATTTTGCAAAAGGCACAGAATAGAGGGACAAAGCCAAAGAAGACCAAACCCAACAGGATGATCATGAAACCCTACAGCTCCATAGATGGCATCTGGAGCCTGTGTGGCATCATGTGAGCACCAATGGCTTTGGGCAGCCCCACCCCTGGCCTGTTTGCTACTTCTTTCATGCCCTGTAAGACATGCTGCTCACGCATTCCTCGGTGTACTGATCACATTTTTGCCACCTCTCAGTTCCTGAAATGCCCACTGAAGCTATAACTTCCAACTGAGTCCCTTACTGACCATGCTGCCTGTTTATCAAGTCTTTTTGCTCTGGTTTCTTGCTCCTAATTCTCACTGTAAACCCGGCTAAAATTAAGTAGCAAGAACTATGCCATTGTCTGAAGGCTAAACTGCCTTGCTGTTTGTCCCACGAGATGGATTAGTCTGTCACATTTAAAGCACCTCACACAGTCTTAGACAAAGTCTTTTTCAACTTGCAACATAGATAACCTCTAGTTTAATTTCTGTAGCATCTAAAGACCTTGAAACCACTTTGCCTGGGATAGTCACCTCATGGACTGGGCACCCCCAGGCCTGCCCCTCACATTAGTATTTTTAATCACAGTGACAGATTATCTAAGAAAGACAACTTGAAAGACAAATACTTATTTGGGCCCCTAGTTTCATAGGTTTTATCCATATGTCCTGTTTTCGTTATTTCTGGGCTGGAGTGAGGCATAAGATCGTAGCTAAGAGATAGAAAAGTGTCCTCTGCCACATCCCCCAGCAGCCCACTTGTCCAGCTAGGCTCACCCTCTACAGCTCCACCACCTCCACGTAGCCACTCAAGTTTAGAACCCATTGTACAGAGCAGAGGGCCACAGGATCTAGTCCTCCACGGGAATGCCCACAAAGACACTTCCACAGTGCATTTTACTGATCTCATAGGCAGGTCTCCATCTAATCAAGTTGACAATAGAGACGGGCTGTCACACCCACACTGGACTATTGTGTTGCTGGTTACCAGCTCACCACTCTCCACTGTTAACTTCGTAAAGGCAGTAAAGGTGTCTGTCTTATTCATCTTTTGATCTATTGCTCAGCGACAATCCTTTTATCTATGCCCAGTGACAAGAATATAAAGACTAAATAACCATTTTATGGCTGAATCAATGAAAACATATTTCAAACAAAAATCATACGGTTCAGACAACCCACAGAGATCCTTTTGCTGATTCTGATTTATATCATAATTTTTTTTTCCCATATAGGTTACTTTTGAGTTTGCTCGTGTTTTCCTGTTCACCTGGATGTGTGTGCTCCTTCCTGAAGAATTCTTAGTCTCCTTTGGCCCATTCTATGGCCACAGCAACAAATCCTCTTGCCTTCAAACTCGAAGTTCTGACCATCTTGCATTGCCTCTTTTCCTTCAAGCTCAAGGATAGTTAGAACATCTCACATTGCCAGTCCCCGGGGGCTTTATTTCATGTCCTCTGAATTCTGCCCATTCCTCTGCAAATAGTTTCTTTATTCAGTGCTGGTAAGCCATCTGTTTCCCGCTGGGACCCTGACAAATACTGTTGGTAGGCAGGTGGGTGGGGACAGAGATGATAACCATGGTTCAGAAATAATTACTTGCTTTTTCATGATCTTTTAAATCCCTCGCTTAATTCCCTTTTGGCTGTTTTCAAAGCTCCACACACCTAGCATTTTTACATAAAGCCTGCTCTGTGACCTACGTGTTTGACTTAACATAGAAAATGTTTCATCGCATTTAACATTTTATTGAACACCTGCAGTATGTGAGGCACGGTGGTGAGTTTTAGGGGATCCAAGAAGAAAAGAGAAAGACCCAGAGGCTATTAGGGAGACAGAAACAACAAATGTGACCATGGAAACTTGGAAGAGGGCACTTGAGTCAGATCCTACATCTCCATAAACATGAATATGTGTGTTGCCCCTCCCCTACCTAGACAGCACAGAGACACAGGAGTCTTTCCTTTTCTGTTTTTTGTTTGTTTGTTTGTTTGTTTGTTTGTTTACAGAACCATCTTCAGCTTTTTCATAGAGACGTTCCTTGTGGTAGTCAGATATACGGAGCATGCTCAGTTAAGATTTTGCTGCCAAGCTCTGTTTCACTTTCTCCTCTCTTGGCATGATGGCTCATTCACGTTAAGAGAACTTTAAATGATCCTTAGGCTAGCAGTCCTCATTTGGGATAATCGTGAGTGGCTACTCAGAGTTTTCTAAGCCAGAGTGAGGGAGAAGACTTAGGAAGGCCTTGGGATCAGGACTTTAGAGACAATTATTTAAGTTATATCTTTGTGTGTGTGTGTGTGTGTGTGTGTGTGTGTGTGTGTGTGTGTGGCGGGGGGAAGGGTAGCATACATGTGGCAGGCAGAGAACAACTTACAGTTGTTTGTTTTCCCTTTCCAACAGTTGAGCCCCATGGATTGAACTCAGGTCATTAGGCTTGGCTGCGAATCCCTTCACCTGCTGAGCCATCTTGCTGGCCCCAAGAACTTTGTTATTCAATACCTTGTGATGACTGATTTTGAATGTTGTTGGAACTGCAGTTCTGGGTTAGTCTTTACATACAACAGCTATAGTTCAGGCTTTTCTGAGTGTGGGTCCAGCTGCTGGCATAGAATGGTATTACAGATGTATGCATGGGCTTTGTTTGCAGTCAGTTGCTTTCTTCCAGGTAGAACAGGATCATTCAGTGGGACAGAGCTGAGACAAGTGGTCATTACAGTGCAAGAGGTTATGTATGCCCCACACTATATAGAAAGCCAAATTCAACGTGGGTCAACGGGCTAAACATAATAACTAAACTATAAGACTCACGATAAAATAGGTACATACTGTTGTGAGTCTGAATTCCATAAAGGCCTTAAAATATTAGGTCGAATGTCCCCCGAAGGGGGAGACCTGGTGGCACTCAGAGGAAGGACAGCAGGTTACCAAGAAGAGACTTGATACCCTATGAGCATATACAGGGGGAGGTAATCCCCTCCAGGAACAGTCATGGGGAGGGGAATAAGGGGAAAATGGGAGGGAGGGAAGAATGGGAGGATACAAGGGATGGGATAACCATTGAAATGTAACAAGAATAAATTAATAAAAAAAAGGAAAAAATATATTAGGTCAAATGTTGAACAAGCAAAGTAAAGCTAGACAATAATGCTGGTCAAAATAAGATAAATCTTGAACACCAAAATAAAATGTCAAGAAAGTAAAAGACCACTCGCAGACTGGGATAAAATATTTGCCAATGCTGCATCTGGTAAGCCACGTTTAAAATATATAAAGAGCTCTTACAACTCAACAACAACTTGAAAAGAAATAAGAACAGCTCTTAAACAGGCTTCCCTCTAAAGAAGATATATAAATGTTCAATAACCACACAAAAAAGATGTTCAATGTAACTGGTTACACTAGTATTGGCTTTCCAGGGAAACGTAGGCTGTAGGACGGACAGATGGACGGCAGACAGACATACAGATGAGAGGATATTTGTTATAGGAAGTGGCTTAGGTGGTTGTGGAGCCTGCAAAGCCCTGAGATATACGTGTGAGCTGGAGAGTCAGGGAAGACAGTGACGTAGCTCAAAGTCCAAAGGCCTGAGAACCCATAATAGTATACCAGCACTGGAGTCCACAGTGGAAAACCTGGAGCACTCTGCACGTGTGAGAGAAGATGAAAGTCTTTGCTTCAGAACACTAAGTGGATTCACCTTTCCTACACCACCCAGTGTTCTGTATAGACTCTCCACTGATTGGATGGTGCCCACCCACTGTGGGGGCGGGGCAGGCCTGACTAAGTCAGGCCGCTGACTAGAATGCCAGTCAGCCTCTTTCAGAAACGCCACCTTAGACATATGCGGAGATAATGCTTTTCTATTGTCGGATTACCTCACATGCTACCGGACTGACAGTTTGTTAACCATCACACAGATCAGCGAAGAAATATCAACCAAGCACAGCAAGATAACTAACAAAAGCGACGAGCTGGGATAAATGTTTTGAGTAACTTAGGAAAGCACGACTCTCAAGCATCCCTGGGAAAAGTGGAAAACTTTCTGGCTGTTGTGGAAATCAGTTCTGGCCGTTCCTCCGAAAGTTAAGCAGAATTATACATGGGCTAGCAATTTCATTGTCTTGAGTATATACCGGTGAGCATGTGTGACACAAGATAGAGAAACGTGCATGTTCATGAAAAGAAAACCAACTCCTCTCTCTCTCTCTCTCTCTCTCCCTCTCATCCTCCCTCCTTGTCTCCCACCTTCTCCTCCCTCCTCCCCCTGCCTCCCTCTCTCCTCCCCCGCACCAGTCATACAGCAGTGAAGTTCTGATAATGCCATCACAAAGATCAGCCTTGAAAACATAGTGCTAAGCAATAGAAGCCAAGCATGAGAGCTGTGTCTTGTATGATTTTGTTGACAGAAAATATTCAGAAGAGACAAATGAATAAAGATGAGAAAAGTAGTTGGGTTGCTTCCAAGGGTTGGAAGACAAAGGTAATGAGTAATGACAGCTAATTAATCTGGGCTTCTTATTAGGGTGATAAGGATGTTTTAGAATTACATGGTATTAGTTAAAATATCAAAATCTTAAAATTTAAAAATTCACCAAATTGTACACTTGAAAGTAAAACTTACCTGTTAATTACATCTTAGTCCTTAAAAATTGGCTAATTTTTAAAAATTACTCAGGCATTTAGGGACCTGGGATTCTATAACTTTATATCTAAGACACATCCTTAAGATGAATCATAAACAGTGATCTCATTGGTAGCACTATATAGCCCCCAAAACTGGAATAATTTGAAATCTGCTATAAAACAAAACAAACAAGTGAAAACAGGACAAGCCAAAGTAGGAAAAGTAATTGTTCATCAAAGAAATATTTATCTGCTGCCTGAATGTAGCAGGTAGCCTTCTGGGCCAGATGAGCTGGCCACACACTCTGCCATCAGTGAGCTTAGAGACAGAGGAGACACAGACAAGAAGACAGCTGTGACATCTGGTTGAATAGAATTTTGAATAGAGTAGAGCAATATCAGTAAAGAACCTATGATGAGCCTGAAGAAGTCAGAGGGTGGGGCATCATTTGAGCCAAGGCTCGGCACACTGCAAGATAAATTAGTGATAGGTGCTGGGCCCTCCAGGTACGAGGGCCATGTGTACAAAGGCACAGATGGCTGGGAGCCCAGGATACTAAACCAACAGCAGGAGCCTGCAATATAGGGTTCACGAGAGGAGAGGCAGCAGAAGACGCCATGTTGAGGGAGAAGCAGTAAGCCAATGCCATGGAACAGTGGGAGACTGGAGTAGAGAGAGCCAGAGGACTGTGAGAAGGTAGTCAGGGGCTTTGTCTGTAGTGCAGAGGTCCAAACAAGGGCAGCAGGAGGGAGAGAGAAGAAACACAGGCCTCCTCTCCTTTACTTCAAGTTCTGGAGGAAGAAGAGTCTGAACATAGGAGGAGGAGAGGGCATGAAGAGAGGTCGTTCCGTGACTTAATGAGCTCTTGCTGTCTTCCAAGCTCTGTTCTGGGTGCTGAGGAGGAGACAGCCAAATGGAGAAGCATGCTCCAGGAAGGGGAGCCTGGCAACAAACATCCACAGCAGGTGGTAGTGAGGACTTTGAAGAAGACCAAAGCGGGGCCAGGACAAAGGGACACTGGGGGGCTGGGGTGGGTAGGCTGATCACAGGAGCTTTTGTGAGCCGCTGACATTTCAGGAGAAACTGGAGCCAAGTGAGGAAGGGAGTTAGCGTCCGTGGCTATCTGATCTAAGACAATAGCATGTCAGGACAGTTAGACCTACCCCAGCATAGCCCAGGAAAATCGCATCCCCAACTTTACAGCAGGGGCAGCAAGAGAGCCAAAGTGGCCTGAGTCGTCTGTGGTGAATGAAGGCGGTAAACTGGAGGAGGTAGAGGCTAGACCATTCTGAACCTTGAATTCCATGGCTACAGCTGTAGATCTTTTTCTGGTGGGCAGTGGGAAGCCTTCGTGGAGAGTGCTGGGCGTGGTGAAAGACCTGCTCCACCAGAAGACACGTTGGCTGGACTGAGTGCAAGAGACAATACCGAGGAAGGATGTGCAAGCACTGGATGAGACGCCCAGGAGCGGGTGAGTCTGGTGCTACATCTGAGAGAGCCATCACTTCACAGGAGGCAGGGGACGCCTGAGTGAGTGTGGGCTAGCTTTGTGATAATGGTCTGAATGAAGCCAGGTATGTGAGGCTTCCTGCAGCTAAGGGTCTACAGAGAAGAGAAGGCCCAGAAATGGACACAAAGAGTAAGGAAGGGTGGGTCACCTTGAGTGGCTGGAGACAAGGATTGAAGGACATCAATTGTCCCAGATGCTACAAAGAAGAAAAGGACCAGAGAGTGGTTAGAACTACACAGTATGCTGCATGATGCAAGGGCTTGGAAGATAACCAAGCAGAAGCCAGTCGGTATTGACACTATCTCAAACTGGAGGGCCTGTCCCAAACCCTTTACTGTCTGTCTTTCTGAGTCTTGCCCATGTATAGGCTCAGTTATCAGAGTATATAATATATATCTATATATACACACATATATGTGTGTGCATATACATATATATACATACACGTGTGCACATATTTGTGTGTAACATATATGTAATATATACATATATACATACACACATATAGATACATTATATATCAGAGTATACAGTACATACATATATGTGTGTATATATATATACACACATGTGTGTGCATATTTGTGTGTAACATATATGTAATATATATGTATATACATACATATATGCAGCATATATAGCAGAGTATATAATATATACATATATATGTGTGTGTATACATACACATGTGTGTGCATATTTGTGTGTAATATATATATATATTACATATATATATATAGTCATGCCAAGTAAAGAACAGGTCAGGAGGCTGTGGTCATGGGATCTGTGCAGACACAGAGGAAGATTCTAATGAGGGCACCAATGGAAGCACACCACTGGTTTTCCTAGGACACTTAAAAAGTGAGTGTAAGAGGATGGGATGTGGCAGGAAGAAAAAAAGGCTGAGGTCTTGGTGAGACACCAGAGCTAACAAATTTGAAGATAAAGTGGAGAAAGGCAAAGGTGTGGCTTCAGGAGAGTTTGGATAAGTAGAACAGAGATGATGTTTCCTGCCTTCTAGGAGAAAAATCACTTTTGTTGGAGAAGGCTGGTACCTACAGGCACTGGGTGCTTAGAAGTGATAATGATTTCTAGATGGCTTATCTAAATTTGAATGGTTCCTACAAAACATCTTTTTAAATAGAATAAAACAGAAATCATCATAGTGTGTATGTTTGTGAGGGGGGAAGAGGGCACGTATGGTGTGTGTGGTATGTGTGTGTGTGTGTGTGTGTGTGTGTGTGTGTGTGTGTGGTGTGTGTGTGAGATGTTTGTGTATATGTGTGTGGTGTATGTGTATGTGTGTGCAGTGATATGTTTGTGCATGCATGCATGTGGTGTGCTATATGTGTATGTGGTTATATGTGTGTGTATGTGTGTGGTGTATATATGTGGGTGTAGTGTGCATGGTGTTTACGTGTGTGTACATATTTGTGTGTCTGGAGTATGATGTATGATGTGTTTGTGCATGTGTGCATGCATGTATGGTGTGCATGGTTGTGTGTGCGTGGTGTGTTATATGTGTGTGGTATGTGGTGTGGTGTGTATGTGTGTGTAGTGCGGTGTGTGGTGTGTTATGTGTGTGGTGTGTATGTGTGAATGTGTTATGGATCATATATTTACACCCACTAGTGCATGTCATATGGAGGCCAGAAGAGGGTGTCAATATTCTTGCTCTGTGACTCTCCACTCTTCCTTTGAGGCAGAGCCTCTCACTGAAATGGAAGCTCACCATTTTTTTAATTAATTAATTAATTAATTTTCCCTAGGCTGACTGTCCAGGAAGCCCTTAGTAGTTTCCCTGCTTCTATCCCTGATGGTTCTGGGGTTACAGGAAGGGGTCACTTGAGTGGGACTACACTCAAGTCCTTTACATGGGTGCCAGGGCTCTACACTCAGGTGTTCACGCTTTCACACTCGACTCATTGAGCCATCTCGCCAGCCCCAGAGCAGAGCGTGTGCAGGAAGGTAGACGGATCTGCCCTGTGACGACTCTTAGAAGCTATGGCCTGAATTTCCTTGACCCCAAGCAGCACTGATCCCACATGCATGGGCCGTAGGGCAGCGGGTGGCAGAGCACTTGCCTTTGAAACTAGTGAAGAAGTTATGTCTTGGGGCCTAAGAAGTGCTAGGTTCTGAGTGCTACCACAAGATGCAATCATGACGAATGCTATTATTACTTGGGATATGGATTCAAGTCACAATATCCAGACATTGTAGCACCGAAACAATCCACCAAACACCCTTCCTTTGCACAGGCAGAAGGTCTGGCTTAAACTTAGCTCTGTCAAAACGTAGCAGAATTTGCCCGTTGTGGTTCTGTGGGGTGTGATGGCCTCATTCCGAGTCCTGTATGAACAAACGAGGTTTTAAACGCTATGTAAATTTGGTTTTTCTGGTTTTGGCCCCTTGTCATTTCCCCCTTGTTTCTCACGCTGCTGTTTCACTGCCGTGCTATGACAACCTTGTCTGGGGCTCCATGAGCCTGGGGACCACGTACCTCGGTTTTAGCTGAACGGGAGGAGCCAGGTAGAGTGGATGTTGGGTCTCCTCTGAGGTCTGCAGGTACTCTGGGTAGTGTAGTGGAGTCTGGTTGTAGCTCTGACCTTGCATCTAAATTTCCTACTGAGCAAGCAGACGAACCCCTGCCACCTCACTGCCACGCACGCGCCAGCCTCCTCTGCAATTAGCCACGACTAAAATTTAGCTCACGAAGGGTAGAGTAAGACTGGGCCTTTCAAGTGTAGCTCTGGAAACCTTGCCACGTTCAGTACTATCTCTCTGGACACTACCTCATTTCCAGATGGGATGTCGATACCCAGGTAGCCTCTACAAGTCACCTGTTGAAGATGACAAAGATATAGCCGCTGGGGACTTAAGTGACTCTGTGGAGGAGAGACTTCTCTCCCCACCCGCGCGTGTGCCTAGCTAGCTGGATCTGATGTGAACGCCATGGGAACATGTTAAGCCTCTGAGCTTTTCGTTTTGTTAGAGCAACTTGGACTGCATTAGCTACTGTCCTCTGCTCAGATGGCCAGCCCTGTGAGACAGCCTGCTAGCATGCTCATTTACAGTTTGCTTTCAGCTGAAACAAGTTGTGATTTCATCTCCTCTCTCCACGGAGCCCTTGCCTGGTGCTTTAAAAAAAAAAAAAGCATGCTTAGTACTCTTTTTTTATTATTTCCATTCCTGTTTCTTTCATCGATGTTGAAAAAGCAAGCTGCAATACCGATACTATTCAAGCTATTCCGAAAGATAGAAATGGATGGAATATTACCAAACTCCTTTTATGAGGCCACAGTCACATTGATACCTAAACCCCACAAAGACCCAACAAAAAAAGAGAATTTCAGACCAATTTCTCTTATGAACATTGATGCAAAAATACTCAACAAAATACTCGCAAAGCGAATACAACAGCATATCAAAGACATCATTCACCATGACCAGGTAGGCTTCATTCCAGGAATGCAGGGATGGTTTAACATACGGAAATCCATCAATGTAATCCACCATATAAACAAACTGAAAGAGAAAAACCATATGATCATCTCTTTAGATGCAGAAAAAGCATTTGACAAAATCCAACACCCATTTATGTTTAAAGTTCTGGAGAGATCGGGAATACAAGGCACTTTTCTAAACACAATAAAGGCTATATATAGCAAACCAATAGCCAACATTAAATTAAATGGAGAGATACTCAAGGAAATCCCTCTAAAATCAGGGACCAGACAAGGCTGCCCACTTTCCCCATACCTCTTTAATATAGTTCTTGAAGTTCTAGCCAGAGCAATAAGACATCAAAAGGAGATCAAGGGGATCCAAATGGGAAAGGAAGAAGTAAAATTATCCCTATTTGCAGATGATATGATAGTGTATATAAGTGACCCCCAAAATTCCACCAGAGAACTCCTACAGCTGATAAACACCTTCAGCAAATTGGCAGGATACAAAATAAACTCAAAAAAGTCAGTAGCTTTCCTATATACAAATGACAAACAGGCAGAGGAAGAAATTAGAAAAATTACTCCCTTCACGATAGCCACAAGCAATATAAAATATCTAGGAATAACCCTAACCAAGCAAGTGAAGGATTTATTTGAAAAAAACTTTAAACCTCTGAAGAAAGAGATTGAAAATGACATCAGAAGATGGCGGGATCTACCATGTTCGTGGATTGGAAGAATCAACATAGTAAAAATGGCCATCTTACCAAAAGCAATTTACAGATTCAATGCAATCCCTATCAGAATACCTACTAAATATTTTGTAGATATTGAAAGAACAATTCTCAACTTCATATGGAGAAACAAAAAGCCCAGAATAGCAAAAACAATCCTTTACAATAAAAGATCCGCTGGAGGAATCTCCATACCTGATCTCAAGCTGTACTATAGAGCAACAGTAATTAAAACAGCATGGTACTGGCACAGCAATAGGCTAGTGGATCAATGGAATCGAACTGAAGACCCAGAGATGAATCCACACACATTTGCTCACCTGATTTTCGACAAAGAAGCCAAATCCATTCAATGGAAAAACGACAGCATCTTCAACAAATGGTGCTGGTCTAACTGGATGTCTACATGTAGAAAAATGCAATTAGACCCCTATTTGTCACCATGCACAAAACTCAAGTCCAAGTGGATTAAAGACCTCAACTTAAAACCACAGACATTAACCCAGTTAGAGGAAAAAGTGGGGAAGAGTCTGGAACTCATAGGCACAGGAGACAACTTCCTGAACAGAACACCAACAGCCCAGGCCTTAACATCAACAATTAATAAATGGGACCTCATGAGGCTGAGAAGCTTCTGTAAGGCTGGTGACACTGTCAAGAGAACAAAGCGACAGCCTACAGACTGGGAAAAGATCATCACCGACTCTTCATCTGACAAAGGTCTAATATCCAAAATATATAAAGAACTTAAGAAATTAAACACCACCAAACCAAATAACCCAATAGAGAAATGGGGCGCAGAGCTAAACAGAGAATTCTCAACAGAGGAATATCAAATGGCTGAGAAACACTTAAAGAAATGCTCGACCTCCTTAGTCATCAGAGAAATGCAAATCAAAACGACACTGAGATTCCATCTTACACCCATCAGAATGGCTAAGATCAATAACTCAACTGACACCTCATGCTGGCGAGGGTGTGGAGAAAGAGGAACACTCCTGCATTGCTGGTGGGAATGCAAACTAGTACAACCACTTTGGAAAGCTATCTGGTGCTTTCTCAGAAAAATGGGAATAGGGCTTCCTCAAGACCCAGCTATTCCACTCCTTGGAATATACCCAGAGGATGTACTACCACACAACAGGGACATATGCTCAACCATGTTCATAGCTGCCTTATTCATAATAGCCAGAACTTGGAAACAACCTACGTGTCCCTCAACAGAAGAATGGATAAAGAAACTGTGGTACATTTACACTATGGAATACTACTCAGCTATTAAAAACAAGGAATTTCCAAAATTTGTGGACAAATGGATTGAACTAGAAATTGTCATAATGAGTGAGTTCACACAGAAGCAAAAAGAGCTAAATGGTATATACTCACTTATATCGAGACACTAGCCCAAGGTGTACGTCCCCATGAAAAACTGTACCTACCAGAATAATGGGTAAGAGGGGAGGACATCCTATTGAATCTTTAGGTGTGAGAAGCCTGGGAGAAAGAGGAAATGGAAGGATCCAGTGGGTCCTGGAAAACTACAGGCGAGTCTGGGCCCTGGGGTCCTCCGCAAACTGTGGCAACAGCCAAGGAAAAAATAGGCAGTAAAAACCTTGAACCCCTACCCGGACTAGCCGATGGACATTCTCCACTGTTGAGTGGAGAAGAAGATCTAACTCTCACACAAACTCTGGTGCCCCATACTTGATCATGTCCCTTGGATGGAGATGCCTGGTGGCACTCAGAGGAAAGATAATAGGTCACCAAGGAGAGACTTGATACCGTATGAGCATATTCAGGGGGAGGAGATCCCCCTCAGACACAGACATAGGGGAGGGGAGTAGGGGGGGGAAGTGGGAGGAAGGGAGGGATGGGAGGATACATGGGATGGGCTAACAACTGAGATGTAATATGTATAAATTAATAAAAATGTATTAAAAAAAAAAATAAAAAAAAAAGAAAAAAAAAAAAAAAAAAAAGAAAAAGCAAGCTGCACAGAGCTCCCTCACGTCCAGAGCACCCGCG
This sequence comes from Acomys minous, assembly GCF_964271855.1. NCBI lineage: Eukaryota > Metazoa > Chordata > Mammalia > Rodentia > Muridae > Acomys > Acomys minous. The sequence continues at coordinate 57,700,880 of NC_140499.1, read as the reverse complement.
TGTCCGTGGCAGGGACTCACTAAGTATGGCTCTGCTGGTGGCTGATTGTGCTTTAAGAAATCACTTCTTACTGTTGGAGGTCTTCAGCTTAATTTCCAACGGAGACAGGCCACATGTTCTACAAACCTCCAGTGATCTTCAACACGCATGGCAGTTTCTACACACGGAGCACTTACAAGATGCCAGGCCCCGAGCTGGCAGCTCACTAATCTAATCACCCTGTGAGAGAGACACCAGCACGCCGTTCCAGACCACACGAGATTGGCTGCAGCACATCCCAGAGTCAGTGTAGCCAGAGGCGGGAGGGGCCAAGGCTCTGATGCAGACAGATTGGTTCTGAAGCTCACCTTTTAGTCTTCCTATTGCCCCTCCTTCCTGTGTGTTCCTTTCTTGTCCTTTCTTTGTGCCTTGAATTCAGCCAATTCTGATTTAATTATATATAAAGTGTGTGTGTGTGTGTGTGTGTGTGTGTGTGCGCACGCGCTTGCGCGCGCGCGCGCTTGTGCCTACAAGTATGGATATGTACCACATGTGTGACTGGTACCAACCGAGTGCAAAAGAGGGCACCAGATCCAGATCCCATGGCCTGAAATTAGAGATGCTGTGAGGAGCCATGTAGGTGCTAAGAGCTGACCCTGGCTTCTCCATGAGAATAGTAAGCACTCTCTCCAGGTCCAGGACCATGTAACAAAAATAGTAGAACTCAGTCCATTTAGTGAGAAGGGCTTCAGATTCACTTTGATTTTTTGTTTTTGCTTTTGTTTGTTTGTTTGTTTTTGAGACAGAGTCTCTCTGTGTTATCCTTGGCTGTCCTGGACTCTCTTTGTAGACCAGGCTGGCCTCGAACTCACAGCGATCCACCTGCCTCTCAAGTGCTGGGATTAAAGGCGTGCGCCACCACTGCCCGGCTCAGGTTCACTTTGAAAGACAGCGGAAAACACACAAACAATTTTATAACTCTGGAGAACACAGCCACAGCATTCGTCGCTCTGATGTAGCAATAGCAATGGCACTGCCACCTCCTTAGAAGGCACCTAGTATATTTTCAAGCTGTGGGCTGATACTGGTATTTAAATAAATAAATAAATAAATAAATAAATAAATAAATAAACCTCAAGAGATTTGTGTCTGAAGACCTCAGAGTTTACATTCAACATTTAAATATTAAGATCCAGGAGTCTCTGGGCCAATGGTGTTAGCCCTCTGTGTCTGACCTTGCACTTGTGGAAGGAGAGAGGACGGTAAAGAGCCTTTCAGTCTTCCAACTCTGTCTGCCATGAGTGATCCTGGGTTGGCTGAAACTCACTGGGAGGCACTGGGAAGAATGACTGGCTAGTTATTATCCTACTAAACATAGGAAGGTTACCTCTTTTTATTAATAGACCGGAAGATCCGAGCCAATAGTCGTGGGCAGGAGGGGCTTCCAAGCTCAGGATCCCTGAATTTTCGTTTTTTTGTTGCATTGAATGAAAAGTGAGCGTCTTGGGTTAGGGTCTGAGTTTGGGAAACCAGCCTCCACCTCCAGCTGCAAACTAATGCCCTGTTAGGTTTTATTGTCAAGGGAAGGAAAATCTAGTACTGATTCATTCCAGCTGTTTCCTTATTGATTTAAAAGTACAGTGCTAGGTCTTCAGAGAGAAAAACAGTTACGCTCGTTTGTTCATTACAAAAGGCCTTTCCAGCACACTGTAGAAAACGCAAGTGGGAAAAAGCAAAAACTAACAAGCAAACAAACAACTTCCCAAACCAAAGCCAAACCAAAGCCAAACCAGACCAAACAAACAAACAAACAAACAAACAAAAAACCCAAACAACAACAAAAACCTCCTGCGATCCTGCACCTACTAACATTTAAGTAGTCCATTTTCATCTTTTACTGCACACTTTAAGCTCTAAGCACGGCCTTTTCATTAAACACCTTTACTGTATTCCAACATTGAGTTTGCAATTTTGAATGGTAAAATAATCTCCTGTGAGGGATATGCTAGTTTTATATTTTTTGTTTGTTTTTAACCATTTTCCTATATTTCCCTGGGCAGTGAAGATGGGAGTCAGGCCACAAGTGATTGAGACTGACCCTGTCATTTCCAGAGTGACCTCAATCCCACCATTTACTCTGCAGACTCCCGTGTCCTCCCTATGAGCAAACAGGCTGTGTTCGTCCAACCTCATCAGAGTATTGTGAGGACCACATGAGGTCATGTCTGTAGAAGGTGCACTAGTATCTGGAACATGGCTGGCTTCACTGAGCTCGGCTGCGGCCAATCCTTAGCCTGCATTCCTCTTTGATGACCTGCTTGATTTTTTATAAGCATCCCACCAAAAAAAAAAAAAAAAAAAAAAAAAAAAAGCACAGGAACGTTCAAGCGGTGTGACCTCACCTCTTAGGAACCTCATTCCTCATTTGCAAAGCGTAGTGGTCAGACCGTAAGGCATGACTTCAGAGACCCCCCTTCCACGCCATGTGCCACCATCTCTCATGTCCTTAACAGAAGCTGTGGCCACTGCAGGGAAGTGACCTATAAACTGGTGGAGACAGTGACCCAGGAGGGCCTTAGGGCTTGGACACACTGGCTTCTCACATGTAGAAAAATCCTTGGCGTTGTCCCACCACTTTCTTTCCAGGGGCTACTGGCCCTTTGGTTTGTGTGCCCCCTCTGATGCCCACCTGTTTTTCCCTTTAACGTGGGCTTAGCAGGCTGTGGTCTTGGCAGGGGTTTTATTTATCTGTTTTGTAGTTCTAATGTTACTTTGTTCCTGTGTGGTCACTGAAGGAAGAGAAATCGAACTGCAAAGTTCAAGAGGACAGGAGCTGCCCTTAAATGATCCCCGAGGGACAGAGATTTTCTGCTCCACTCGCCAGCGTCTGCTTGCGATCCCCGTTGACCTTCCGTGAGGAGATTTTAATTAAAAAAAAAAAAAAAGAAAAACAAAAAAGAAAACTCCTCAGACACCAGAATAATTGGATGAGTCGTCGTCTTACGGATTTGAGAACTGTACCCTAACACTCACAGTTCTGAGATTCTCCAAACCGAGTGTTCTAAAGGGCCTCCAGTGACCTCCCCCGAGGAGCAGAAGGGCCTCTGGGGGAAGGAAGCAGATGCCACTGGCACAGACCTGAAGGCCACAGAGGCAACCTGCCCTGCCACTTCTGGCCTTGCGTTCCTTCAGTGGAGTCAGCCTTTGCACCCACTCCCCAGTGTCTCCCCGGTGAGCACACTTCTGCAAAGGTAAGGAAACAGGGCGAGAAGACTAGTGCACATGGGTGCCCAGAAAGAGACAGTGGGTTGACAAGGCCAAGTGTGGGGTTCGCTAACACTTCCTGTGTGGCTTGCGTAGGTTATTTGAGCCTCTCTGTGCCTCGATATCTAAACTGATAATCAAAGCATGTTGCAGAGGAGCTGTACAGGTTTGCCCATGGGAAGAACACACATCAGATATATTCTAAATACACAGATTAATTGACCCCACAAACTCTCAAAGACAAGTGGGTCCAGTTGTCAGCATAGGGGACCATCTGTAGTGGGGGCCGTAGTAGCAGGCCTGGATTTGGATGTCACCTAAGACCCATGGTCAGTGCCTTGGCAGGCTTCCCACACCAAGCTGTCCTCATCCGCTACATGTGAACGAGCCCTCTGCCTTGGAGGCTGCTGTGAAGATGGATTGGGAGGAGGCATGCAAAGTGCTGGGCGCGGTGTCCGCCTTGCCACTGATGTGTGCTACCGCGAGCCCCTGCCACAGGCCAGCACTGCCAGAGCTGGGTTTGTACCGGGATGTTTTGAAGCAAGTAGAGCTTCTGTTGTTCCTGGGGTTTGCTTTGTGCTGCCAGGCTGGTCTTGGCAGCTGCTGGGCCCTGGGTCATCAAAGCCGTGGTGAAAGTTTCTATTTTCCTCCAGCATCTCCCTCCTGCTGGAGAAATCCCTGCCCACTGTCCATGGAGACTGCATGTTTTGGGGCCACACAGCAGTTTCTCTAGTGCTGCGGCTGCTTTGTTTTCCCACAAGCCAATCAACAGCAGCCCTTCACTTCTGTCTTCCTCTGTCATGGCTTCTACTCTGCTGCTTGCTTCTGTGAAGGCAGGATTGCTTCTTCCAGAAGCATCTCTGGCTGCCTCCACTTTGTTGCTCCTTGTGTTTGGGTCTGGCTACCCATCACCTAAAGAGTGCCTCTTCTACACCCTCTAACTCCACTGACAACCTCTTAGGTCTAGTCTCGCTGCCTTGTCATTCTCACAGAGACTACCAGCTCACCCCAGGTCCCAGAGAAAGCTCTCCTCTGAATTTCAACACTCACCTGTATAGTGTGCCTCTGGGAGGACAGACGCTGTCTGAGTTTCCTGTGTGTGGTCCCTCTCCTCTCTGGTGAGCAAGCTCTGAGGGAGCAAGCACAGAAGCCCAGAGATAGAAGGGCTCTGGCTTTCAGTTGAGTTTATATGCAACACGTGCATGCAGGAGCCCAAGGAGGCCAGAAGGGGGTGTGAGATCCCCTGGAACTGGAGTCACAGGCAGTTGCGAGCTGCCAGGTGGGAACCGAACTCAAGTCCTCTACGAGGCAGTAAGTGTTCTCAACTACAGAGCCATCTCTCCAGCTACACGAATTGAAGTTAAACAAACAAAAACAAAAGACCAAGTGAAGCTGAGTCAATCACGACTCAACTGTATCCGACTTTACATGTGCTTGAATTTTTAATAGGAGACTAATTTTTTTTTTAAAGATTAGGTAATAAAATACAAACTTTAACATTTTTAAATCTTTCCTTCCACCGAACTGTTCAGGAGTGGCACCCTCAGGATTTGACCCCTCCCCCACATAGATCAGAGACCACTGCTGCCTTCCCTGCACTGTTATTTCTTAGCCTGGGGCCTGTGTAAGAGCCGTAGCCGTTAGAAGATTCTCTTTCACCCGAGGCCAGGTCTGCACCTGTTAGTGGCCTACAGAGAAAACCGTGTGATGGTCTGCCTCATCAAATCTGCAGCTCCTAAAGCCCTGCCATCAGGAATTCCTTCATGTTGTGAAAGTCTTCTCCCAGTCAGCACGGACAGAGAGAATCTGCCTTCCAAATCCTTTCACAGGGAAACATTCACATTGTTTAAAGGAGGAGGAAAAAGGAAACGACAAAGTTTCTCTTCCAGAAATAACAACGCTGCCAGCTTCCTGGGGTTGTGAGCTAATGCTGTTGGCAATGGCACTGGGGTGTTCATCACGTCTCTGTAAACTTTCTCTCCCCTGGGCCATACTTCACAGTCACTTGGTTCTATGCCCCATTGGCGCAGACATAATTTATTATCTGTTTACATGTTTCACTACTAGGCTAAGATGGAAAGCTAGTGATACAGCGGTATGAGAGAGGAGAGAGAAATGTAGTGTGTGCGTGCGTGTGTGTGTGTGTGTGTGTGTGTGTGTGTGTGTGAGAGAGAGAGAGAGAGAGAGAGAGAGAGAGAGAGAGAGAGAGAGAGACACAGAGACCGGTGGGGACTATGGGACTGTAAACATGCATGCTCATTGAAAGGTGTGTGGGGAGGTTGGGGGATGGGGGGATGGGGTGGGACAGGTCTGATACGTTCTGAGCCTCTGACTTGTCACAGCACAAGTGGCCTTTCAGGACATCCAGAGCCTCCTTAGGCTCTCGGCTTACACCCAATATGCCCTGTACTCCACAATCTCTTCTCTTTCTCTGAGAAGTAGAATGGTCTCAGGGGGGGTGCAGACTTCCAGTGAGCAAGACTCCTCAATCCCACCCCCCTTCAATTCGTCATCTTGTGGAAAGTTCCAGAAGGGACCTGTAAGGATGAACACAACGCTTCCCTCCAGGCTACTGAGCTCATGAAAGAAAGGAGACAGATTTTATTACCTGTCTTCTACGTGCACAGGAGGCCCAGAGAGGTCCAGGACATAGTGAATCCAGAGCTAGAGATATAGCTCATCTGTTAAGAGGACTCGATGCTCTTACAGAAGACCCGGGTTCGATTCCCAGCACCAACGCGGCATCTAAGAACCGTCTCTAACTCCAGTTCCAAAGGATTTTTGGCTCCAGAGGGCAATGCCAAGATGTGGTATATAGACATACATGTAGGTAAAACATCCACATACATAAAGAAAAAAATCAAAGTGCATTTTTAGGGAGTGAGTTCAGACAGAGAAGAAAGGCCTATAGTTTATTCAGTCACTCACAGCTCTTTGACCTGGGCTCAAGCACGTCATTAAAGCTCAAGATGTTCACCCCTAAAGGGCAGAGGTACTTGCTTCTCGGGGCTGCTTCTAAAATTAAACAAATGAAAAAATATATTCATCAAGGGCTGGAATGTAACAAAAGAACCCGAACTCAGTCTCTACAGTGTGTGTGTTGGGAGAATACGGTAGCAACGCCCTTAGTACAATGGCAGGTAACACATACGTAGTAAGTGTTGCCCACAGGGTGGGGGCCATAGCTCAGTGATAGAGTGCTTCACTAGTGTACCCAGGACCTTGGGGTTACTTCCAACACTAAATGAAGTTTTTAAAAATGGATTTTGCCAATATTCCTTGCGCCTTCAAATCACTATGCTTATAACTGCTTTGGTATGTTGAAACAGCAGTCAAAGGCGGTTCTTTGGCAAGAACGGAAGTACAGTAACGGGTGACCTCTGTGTATTAGAAACCACTGAAGTCTTGCGTCTCCAAGCACGCATTCAACACCGCAGACCTGTGTGGCACTTACTGCAATCCTGCATCACAGGTGAGGAGTACAGTAGGGCAGTCTGCTTAAGAAAATTCTTTTTTTTTTTTTCTTTCAATTTTCTTGCCTTGAACTAGGTCTGGACTTTCTCTGGCTGATAGTGGAGTTCAGGTACTCTTTGGATGAAGAAACCAGGCCCCATGGGATTAGTGGCTTGCCCAGATTCATAGAGACAGAAATTAAAGCCTATCTGAAGTCTGGATCTGTGTTCTCATCATACAAAGGTGTCACTGGGATGGCAGGAGCAAAACACTTTTAGGAGGTGGGGTTCCCTGAACTCAGGCAGGTGTTAGACAAAGGAAAAAAAAAAGGAAAAAATTCAGTAGGGGGCGCTCGAGATCCCGGATGGTAACTTAGTGCCTGGCTTCCTTCCTAGGGGCCCAGCCGACAGGGAAGGGCTTGGAATCTAATCCTCAGCATTCCAGCCAGGGTTCCTGTGACATAATAAAGCCCAAGGAGGGATCTCGAGTGACTGGTCAGCAGAACCCCCAGAGGGATGTTCTATAGATAGCCAGGGTGTGTCGCGGGCTCAGTCTCTCTCTCTCTGCAAAGGAAAGTGCTTTCATGCCTGGGCTGGGCATTGCGGTGTGCAGCAGGTGGAAGGGTGGAGACCCGCCAGGCCCGGGACCCAGAGGACTGTAGGGCTGGGAAAAGTGTGCACTCGATATGTGGGGGAGGAGCCCAGGCCCAGGAGGGAATTCCAACTATGGCGTTTTGGAGAAAATGTTTTGTTATTTGCCCTGGCTGACCGCACCCTTGGTTAGGACCCGACCGACTGCTGCAAAGGAGAAGTTTCAAATACAGCGCTTCACTCAGCCTTTGATGTGGGCTCCGAGAAGATTCCGTGAACCGCGCCTGGCTCTCTTTTGGGGAGAGACGTGCCAGGAATGTTGGTGTGCCCCGTGCTGTGATTGGGGATTGCTGGCTACTGCGTTGTTTCCCACCACAGGGACTATTTACCTTCCCACTTCCAAGCCAGCAATGGCCCTGTCGATAAAGTCACATAAATATGGCGTGATAGCAGACACTATGGCCATTAAATAATATTTTTCTCTATCCTATTTGCTGGAGGAGAGAAATTCTCAAAAAGACATGCATATATTTTACATAAAATAATAGCCGAGCTGCCAAGGGCTTTAACGATATAATTTCATCATGGGATTGTGGGCCTTTTAGTTTATTCAGCTATCAGAACCCTAAGGACAGAAGTTAGCCCTTGTAACTGGTTCAAATCCAAGCCCTGCTTTTTCCACCCTCCCTTATGGGTGAACTCAGCTATTCTGACTGCCCAAACACTGACGGTTAGGGTATGAGACTCAGAAAAGCCCTCAGAATCAACTCACGCACAAAGAGGCCACAAACACATTTGGGATTTATGTGAATCCTGAGTTGGTAAGTGGAGAAGACTCAGTCCCTGTGTCTCGCCTGTAGTAAGCGCCTGTTGGTACAAGGCTGTCAGGGATGTTGGGAGAAAATATACTTACAGCTGATGGCATGGTTGAACTGAAAACCTGTAAAAAGGTCTGTTCCAGGTGCCTGGACTGACATGAGACTGTCCGTGGGCCCTTTGGAGGACCAGGAATCTTAGCCATTTCCACACAGAAGCTTCTCTTTTTAGCCCCTAAATTCCTAACGTGCTCCACATATGTGAATTGTATCCTTCACAGCCCCTACCCTGTCTGGAGTCACAGAATCCCCCGGGAGATGCTGACCCCTGCACAGCTGTCTGTTGCAAACAATTTAGGGGACACAAAACAGAGCAGACTGCAGAACAAGGTTGAGAGTGAACTTGCAGGGGTTTTCATGGATGGGCTTCCTTTTGCAGAGGAACAGAAGAAGCAGGCAGGGCTCTGCCTGGAAGGGTCCCCATGCTCCCTCCACCCACCAGGCCAGAAACTGGGAACTCTTCAAGCAGCTTGGAGGCATCAGGCTTCCCCTTGAAGCTGGTTTACAGCGTTTTCTCATCCAGCTGGGTGGAAGCCGTTCTCTGTAGGTGTAAGCAAAGCTCCTTGCCTATGACAGTTCTTCCCTCTGTTCATCCCTCAGAAGGATGGCTTAGGAGCTTCCCCCACTCTGTTAGCTGTGACCCTGGGCAAGGAATCAATGTTTCTGAACTTGTTTATTTTGAAATCTGCAAGACAGGAAGAGTGCAGAGAGGCTCTGTAAAATAAGTGGGTCGCATAGTGTATAAGATGCGCCAACCAGCTTCTGGCATGCGGGAGAGACACCGTGATGAGAACGGCAGGTGGGAATTGGCTAGGCGGTTGGGGGTCCGGCTGGACCAAAGAGAAGCAGATACTTTTCTTTCTAGGCTGAAACTTTTACAAATGCCTTTGAGCCTCTTGACAGCTTCACCTAGTCAGAGGCCTGAGATGGCAAAAATGTTTGGGGGTCTCTGATCTGATTCCTAAATGATTTTAGGGGAACCTCTTGTAGAGGTTATTAAAAAAACACACACACAACTACTGTTGGTCAAGAAGTCAAGAAAACTCTTCTGGTGTCCATGCAGACAAAACACTGTGTACATAATAAATAAATCTAGAAGGAGAGGAGGAGGAGAGGAGGAGGAGAGGAGGAGAAGAAGAAAAGAAGAAGAAGAAGAAGAAGAAGAAGAAGAAGAAGAAGAAGAAGAAGAAGAAGAAGAAGAAGAAGAAGAAGAAGAAGAAAAAGTCAAGAAAAGAGTATCTCTGGCTTCAGGGGAGACCTGACATTGGAGTTGCGCCTGCTCCTTCACGCGGCCAAGAGACCATGCCCCAGGAAGGTGGGCTCACCTAGAACACGCTGAAGGGAAGGAGGAATAGCTGTCCTTTAGTGATACGTTGTACTTTTGCTTCCCAGAATCCCTGTGTTTCTTGCAGTAGCTTGCAGGGCTGCAGAAGTTTACGGGCCACAGCCATGTAGGGTGTGAGCCACCCCACATTTCCGAAGGGTTTTTGGAATTATACAGAAAATCATACCTTTTTCTTTTCTTCTGTGACTTCTTAAGTATACTTTCCCTAACACTTTGGATTTAGGAATCCTTACTCTTTCTTTACAGCCTCCCCCCCTCCCCCCATTTTTTGTGGCTGCTTGTATGCTGTGTGCCTGACATCCAAGCCAACTTTATAATACCATGTTTGGGGTTTTTTGCTTTTTGTTTTTGTTTTCTTTTCCTTTTCTCCTCCATTCTCCTCCTCCAGGCAATTGCTAAGGTTTGTTTTTGTTTTTTTACAGGTTGCTTGCCCTGGCATTTTCTTCCAAACTCGAATAAAATTCCTTGAGCTTCTGTTTGAATCAATTCCTAAATTCTTGTACAATTATCCAAAAAGTGGACCCCAAACTTACCCTGAAGGGCTGATGCAACAGAACCCCAGACCTTACTAGGTGCCCAGACCTTAGCATGACTGACGCCATGATGGAAATACCATGCAGGCCTTAGAACCCAGCATGTTCTTTCTAGTGACTGGCGTTCCATAAATAGGACAGCCCCATCACAGGTTCAGGAAAAGACTCTGACACATGGAGCCAGGCGAGGACAGCAGCAAGTAGACCGAAAGGAGTAGGAAAGCCTGGAGGATGCAGAAACCTGTGAGAGGCCATTATGGGCTGCAGTTCCTCAGCTACAAACAAGGGGCTCAACGGTCTTGCCCAGGACCTCTCACAGGTTTCTGCATCCTCCAGGTTTTCCTACTCCTTTTGGTCAATTTTTTCTTCTTGTAAATATTTTTCCTCTCACCTGTGTGGGAGAACTGGGCCCAGTCTTTTTTTTTTTTTTTTTTTTTTTTTTTTTTTTAAGCAACTGTGAATGGAGTTGAGTTGATTTGCAGGTCAACTCTGCCCACTGCCAAATGCGCAGAACAGATCTTTGAAAAGAAAGAACCTCAGCTGCTGGGGGGAAAAATAAATGGAAACATGCTTGCTTGTTTTTGTCTCTGTGGCAGGCACCATGCCTGGTAAATCCTGTGTTTCTCCACAACACCTCATCTAGTTCTTTCTAGTGACTGGCGTTCCATAAATAGGACAGCCCCATCACAGGTTCAGGAAAAGACTCTGACACATGGAGCCGGGCGAGGGCAGCAGCAAGTGGATTCCTCCCTCTCTCCAGCAGTTTCTTGTTCACCGTTGATAGCGTCCATTACCCCAGACGGCTGAGTATACAGGTTTAGTTATTCCAAGAAAGCACTGATATGAAAGATGCTACGTAAAGTAGCCCCGGGGAAGAGAAGCTGTTGTTTAGATTGTGATCGCTGCAGAAGCCGAGCATCCACTTGATAAGCGTTGATTCGTTCCCAGTATGGGAGCCGCTGACAATGATGCTGGAACCCAATGGGCTAACACTGCCTCCGTCTTTGCCATGAGCCGGCGTGCCTCGTCTAAGTCCTTAGACCTTTCTGGGTTTCAGTTATAGAACAGGTCTCTGCTTTTTTCACGGCCTTTTTTTTTTTCCTCCCCAAAAGCTCTCCCCTGAAAACCAACGCAACCTGTCTGTTCCTTTAATGGAGTAAGATTCCTAACTGGTATGCAGCATTTTCTAAACAGAGACCTGAGCGGAGATTAGCTTACCCCTCTAGGCAGATTCCCGTTACACTTTGCCTGTTACTGGAAACTGTATCCACCAAGAAGCGTTAGTCACCTCAACGCAGTGGCTTTTTTTTTTTTTTAAGATTTATTTATTTATTATGTACACATTGCTCTGCCTGTACACCTGCAGGCCAGAAGAGGGCACCAGGTCTCATTATAGATGGCTGTGAGCCACCATGTGGTTGCTGGGAACTGAACTCAGGACCTCTGGAAGAACAGTCAGTGCTCTTAACCTCTGAGCCATCTCTCCAGCCCAACGCAGTGGCTTTTTAAGTTCAGCTTCGTTTCGAAACATTAAGAACTTTCTGTGTTAGACCTTTTCTCAAAATGGTCACTCTGCATGATGACTTTTCTCCACCTGCATTCACAGTGGCTTTTTTTTTTTTTTTTTTTTTTTTGAGAATTTGGTGCGAGGGCTTAAGATACAAAGTTCCCTTTTTTATCACCAGAATGGACTTTTGCTTTGTCAGCTCATCTTCCGGGCCACGCTTGTACAGTATCAATGAACACACAAGCAACCACCCCACATACAGCTTGGCATAAGAGCATCCGAACTGTGTGGCGTGGAAGCCGGGTACTAGTACCTAGTTATCCAAAGGTATCTAGGTAACTAAGGGGACAGATTAAGAAATGCCAAGGGCAACTGTTTGGGTATGTGGCATCCCAAATGATGTCAAATTTCAGATGCCAGGGATAGCTACTGCACCTGCGTCCTCCAGCTGTGGAGACTTTAAGACACTGATTCGGACCCCTTTCCTCAAGCCTAGGTACCTGAGACCTCCTGCAGAGTCCAGATCAGAGCAAGTAAGCTTAAGCAAGTAAGGTTAAGGAAGCAAAGTCTGACGAGTCAGACTGGACCTTCAAACTTTTTAACCACTAGAGAAATAAACACCCAAGCCAGGCATGGCAGTGCATGCCTGTAATCCCTGCACGCAAGAGTCTGAGGCAGGCAGATCATGGGTTCCAAGCCAGCCTGGGCTACATGGCAAAGCCCAGTCCTAAAACTACCCAAAGTGTAAAAAAGGGCTATCCTGCAAGCTAGCTCAGCAGGGAAAGGTGCTCCTTGTCAATCCTGAGTCACTTAACTTTGACCCCATGTGTCACAAGGAGAGGACTGACTCCTGCAAGCTGCCTTCTGACCCTCACGTGACCCCACCCCCACCCCACCCCCACCACAGACACACTGATGGGGTGGAGTAGCCTGCTTCTGCGGTGACTGGAGTGTTGAGAGGTTCCCGGAGGAGGCGGCTTCACAGGAAACTTTACCACCGCCTTCTCTGGATATTTCCCTATACTGACTCCACTATCTCAGTCACTGGTGTGACATTTTTTCTGGCGCCTTTGTGGTGTGCGAGGCGCTCTACTAGGAGCTAGAGGCGCTTCATCTGAGCAAACCTGAAGCTGTGCTTGTTCTCACAGACCTGAAAATCTACCGGGAGAGGCAGGCAGAAACCAAATGGTACTGCACGTGGAAATGCAACCATACGCTGCGTTACATCCCTGAAGGGAAGCAGAGACCTACGGAGACCTAACTGAAGTGGGTGATGCAGAGAAAAAGCTGTGGCTGTATTTATAAGCAGATGTGATACTTTAAGTAATTGTTTGAAATCCCCCCCCCTTACTAATGCAATGTTACGCCAAGGCTGTGTTTATATGTCCTTATCTCCACATGACTCTAGTCACTGTCAACAGGGCAGTGTGTTCAAGTTATCGATGCTTATTCATCAGAGTCGCGCCTGCGTGCACACAGGGACAATAAGTGATTTTTTTTGCCTGTGTGAACCAGATTCTCACTCAGCCTAGAAGTCATGGATTCTTTGCATACACAGATGTCTCACATTCTGCAAACTTTAGCTTCTTGAGGAATGGGAGTTCCTTAACCAGAACATTCCTCATCTTTCAGTGCTTCTAACAACAACTGTGAGGCTCCTCAAGAGAGATCTTCAAAAAAAAAATTTTTCCCCCAGTCAGGATTCACATAACGCTAGATAAATACCAGGTGTGCTGTCCTCTGTATCCACTGATGATCACAGATGACACTGCCTGAGGTAGGCTGGGTGAGCAGAGGAAGAAAAAGAAAGAAGGGACAGTCTGCATGGTGACTGCAGTCTGAAGCACCCTCAAGGCATCCACAACAAGACATCATGTGACCACTCAGACAGGAAGGAAATGAGACTACTCCAAACCGGCTGGGACCAGCACAGCTGACTAGGAGCACCATTGCTTACTAGCCTCTGCCTCATTGTAATGGCATGGCCACCAAAAGCCTCAGAAGCAACTGTGTCATGACACATTAACAAAACAAACTCCCTCTCCCCCAAAACAGCTTTATCAAAACAGCAAAGGGGAAAGCGAGCCTTATTTCAAATAATTCCTGACACATTCCTGAAATGTGGACACACACACACACACACACACACACACACCTTAACTCATGAGTAATCTGGCCCATCATTTTGTCCGTAAAAGGATCCACTCAAAACCAGCAGATGCATACCCAACCACACTAACTCCTGAATACTTTTGCTCTATGGTAAAACACCCTCCCAATTGCTTACATCACCTGTTTATGAGACAGGACTGGATGGAGGCTTTAGTCCACACCCATGCCCCCAACCTCCCAGCCCAGCTCATAGTCCGTAACATCCTGTCTGCAATTCAGACCTCCCCTCACCTTCCAGCAAGGGTAACACCCCTTTAGGCTAATCTGATGGAGATCAGACCCAACATCCAAAGCTACACCAAGATCCATCCCACACAGTCTCAGAATAGCACCAGAAAGGGCTTCTTCAGCTTGGCCCCCTTCACCCCTGAGCTTGACGTTATCTTTATCTATTACTATATCAACTCTCATATAGATGACTGCATGTTATACCCCAGAAGGAAATACCCATTTCTTCCATAATGGCTTCCTGGTTTATGGATATGGTCTATAGTTGTTTGGTTTACGTTGCCTGGTTATGGTCTTCACTGCTTTCTGTCAGGCTCCAGAAGTGGCTGTAGATAGTTCAATCTGCTAACTTAAGCAATGAGCAATGAATTAAGCAAAGGCGCTTCATCGAAGATGGGAGTGGTCCCCTTCAATAGGCAGAGCCACCTGAGGGTGGGTGAAGAATCCAACTACTATCGGCCGTGGCTTGTCCTCACCAGGCAGGAAAGAGGTTTGTGTTGTGTGTTGTCCAGGGCTAAGTGAGATGTGTCAGGTCCTTACCCAGAGCCATGGTGCAGCAAAGGAAGGTCCCTGCATGCTGAATCCTAAATCCTTAGGCCAGAGATGGAGCCTTTACAAACATTCCCAGCACAGCAACCCCCAGAAGGCTCACAATCGCTTTGCTTGTTGGTGGTACCCGGGGGCTAGCCCTGATGCATACTAGGCAAGCATTCTAGCACTGAGCTGTAGTCCCAGACCTAAGAATGAATGGTGCTGGGAGAGTGTGCTGAGGTCACCAAAGCAGACAAGAGGACGGAAATAAGCCTCAAAAGGATCACAAAGGATCCAGAGACCTAAGACCCAAAGGACGATGAGGATCCTGGGGCAGGACCTTCAGCAGGCCTGCTGTCTGTCTCTGTTCCATTGAACTTGGTCTAGAAAGCACAGTCCAAGCACAAGTGGGTCTAAACACACCAGGGCAGCTTTGGCAAAAGGGCGCCTCATTTTGCTGCCTCCCACTCATTCGAAATACTAGCACATGTTCAGTGTCTTTTGTAGAAAGACATGTGCATCATACATTTTTTGTCCGTCAGATGGGCTAGTTTCAGCCTAGTTTCATTTTTATTTAAATACCATCAATGTCTGTCACGGGACTTGAAGTGACTGAGTACTTTGCTGGGGGTGGACATAGGCGAAGGACACAGGTGAAACTGCACAGCATGTTTGCACAGTGGTCCACTGCCCACCAGTCACCCTCCCGCTCCTATCTACACCGTCCTGCCCACGGAAGTCCCCGTGAGCCACGTGCCTAGTGTCAAATAAGCTGAGTTCAAACCCCAGCTCTGCCCTCCATCAGCCCTGACCCTCTAGTGGGAGCTAATTCACTTTTCCTATCCCTACTCCCTGGCCTGGACAATCTGTGTATTTTGTCGTTTTGATATTTTTATGGCATGACAGTGAAATACCTCTCTGTCTGTCTGTCTGTCTGTCTGTCTGTCTGTCTGTGTCTGTCTCTGTCTCTGTCTCTGTCTCTCTCTCTCTCTGTGTCTCTCTCTCTGTGTGTCTCTGTCTCTGTCCCTGTCCCTGTCCCTGTCTCTCTCTCTCTCTCTCTCTCTCTCTCTCTCTCTCTCTCTCTCCCTCTCTCTCTCTCTCTCTCTCCCTCTCTCTCTCTCTCTCTCTTTCTCTCTCTCTCTCTCTCAGACTGACACCCAAATCAATTAAAGCAGTAACTATCACAAGAGTAGGTCCCATTCTTTGTCATGCGAAGAGCAGTCCCCTGTGCCTGGCCAGACGCACCCTCCCTGGCCTTGTAGCCAGTTGCTGTTTTTAGTTCTGTGGCTTCTCCTCATCTCCAAATGGTATGTTTATCCTCCTGTGTCTTGATCACCTGTCTTAGCCAACTTCATCTCTCCGTTTCCAGCCCCGGGAGAAGTTGTGATTCACCGTCTCCCACTCCCTCCAAGGTTTTCAACGTTTCTGCCATTTTAGTTTCTTTCCTCTGTGACTGCTGTAATGATGGAAAACGCTTTCATCCCTACCCCATCGACAGCCAATGGTATCCTTAGCTTATTTCCCTGCAAGACGAGGTGTGTGGTGTTTGTTTCTTCTAGCCCTCTCTCCCTTCAAGTCCTACCTACTCTGTAACCACAACTAAGATTTCCCCAGCTTTGGTTATAGGTGGATTTTAAAAACTGAAAACCAGAGAGCAGTGCTTACTTACACTACAGCTATGTAAATATTGCTAATTACAGAGCGAGAAGCGCGCCATGATTACACTGCCTCTCTCTAGCTCCAATGTCATGACCTGCGTGCCACTCAAAGCAAACTGTTGTTAGTACCAAGCACAGCCTTTCTCGCCTCCATCTGAGTGCTGGAAATACGGCTACACTTTAGCTACCATTTGGATTATGACTTAGTTATAGAACTTTTTTTTTTGTTTTTCCTGGAGTTTGTGATTGTTTCTTTTTCTCTCTCTCTCTCTCTCCTCTGTTAGTAGATGGTTTTCCCTTCATCTCCAGACCCAGCTTTTATTCCTGTTTACTTACGCCTTGGAACAGAGCCCAGTCCTCTTAAATAGTGTTCCTCTTATAATCTGCTGACATTTGAATCCCTGCTTGGTCAGCTGACAACGAGAATCCAGGAATTTACTGGGTGAGTTTAATCACCTCGATATTAAAAAGGGTTTCCTTTCCTGGGAGTTTCAATATTTTTTTTTTCTGGAGTCTGTGCACTCAGCTTCTCGAGAAAGAAAATGCAAATATAAACTCATTCTTAACTACTGGGGTCTGACACTCCGACACTCCCACCTTTCGACGCTTATTTAGTTTGATAGAGAATTCTAGTTTCCCGATGACGTCTTCTCAGAACTTTCAAAGGCAACTTGCCTGCACAGTGGCCTGTGGCTATAGATTATCTTTCCTTGCAGGGGTGTATTTCTTCTCTTTAGGCACTTGTAGAGTCTTCTGCACCACCCCCCACCCCACCCCCACCCCTCCCCCCGCCGCCCCGGCTCTGAAACGCCACAGCACATCAGTCTGACTTTCCGGCTGAGGACTGATAGATCAGTGTTTTGAAAGCTTCCAGCCGCCTTTCTTCCCTCCTCACTTCCGTTGGAATTCCCTTTGGTTTTTACTCTCTTCTCTTTGGAACTCCCGCCAGGGTTAATCGCGTTTCTCTCCTTTTCATTTCTGCCTTACCCCTTTCCCTCTGTTAATCTGAAAGTTTGTCCTCATCTTTGTATTGCATCATTTCCATTGATCCCTTAATTTCGTAATCATAAATTGAAAGTTGTTTTATTTTTAATTATGTGTATATGTGTGTGTGTCTGCAGGTGGGTATGTGCATGTAAGTGCAGGTGTTCACAAAGACCACATGGTCCCCGAGATATGGGCAGCTGTGAGCCACCTGATATAGGTGCTGGGAACTAAACTGGGCTTCTTAACTGCTGAGCCATCTCTCTGGCCCCTTTGTCATATTATTTTTAATTTCTGAGGATTTCTTCTTGGTTTCTGATTAATCAATCCCCTCGCTCTTCTTCCCTAACCCCTTCCCCCACTCCCTCTAGGAGTCAATTAGTAGTGCCCTTGAACTTACTTCACTGTTTCTTTTATACCTCACACCTGTAGAAACGTGGAGGCAACCAACCAGAACCAGCCGGCAATCCCAATATGGCCACCAGTGCTTCTTGCTTGGTGGATCCAGTTCTCCTGATAACTTCAAAAGTAACGGTTAGCTACGGAGTTCTTCTTGGGCAGGGGTCAACAAGCCTACCAAGAGTCTGGAAACAACCTAGAGCCTGTTTGTTGTTGTTGTTGTTGTTTGTTTGTTTGTTTTTTCTCTGCTCTTGGATTCTTGACAACTAGAAGCAAGGCACAGCTTCCCAGCCTGCAAGGCCAGAGCCCGCTCTAAGCTCCTCCACCTGCTCCTGAGAGGACAGCAGCGCTGCACCAGCTAAACGGTCATGGCTACCTTGATTTTGTATCTTCTAGTGTATAACATGCATTTTCTCTGTACCATTAGGAGTAGAATAGAAACGTAGTAGGAGTAGAACTAAAAGTAGCCAGGACCAACAGGCAGAAATAAACTACAATACCAGTACCATAACAGTGGAACGGGAGGGATATGGTTAGCACAGTCAGAAAACACAGAAAAGATGAAATTAAACTTTCTACGCTAACAGTCTCCAAAAAGAAAGAGAGGCTCTTTTGTATACCAAGGGAACTTATTGTACATATTTTAAGCTAATTATTAATAGTGTTTTATTATATTTTTAAAATATTTTATTAGTGTGTCGTGAATTTCAGACAATAAGTTTTGGTCATATACACCTCATCCCCTATCTCCTCCCAGGGTTCCCCTCGCCTTCCCTACCCACTTAACTTTGTATCCTCTTTTCTTTTAACACACACCATGTCCAGCTTTTGCCGTCTATATATTCTTGGGTGTGAGGCTTTCCGCTGGACCATGGTCAATTCACCAAAGGAAAACGAATGAAAATTTCCTCTCTCTTTCCAGGAAGGGCATCAATTGCCAGAATATCTACTGAGCTAGGGGCGGGACTTCATGTCCCCCTCCCCGCCCTCTACAGTGGCATTTTGCATGGTTTGACCTTGCACAGGGTTAGGCTCACAGTGTCCCAGCCTCGGTGAGTTCTTATGTGTGGCTGCCCTGTTGTGTCCATAAGATACTGTTGCCTTGTAGTCATCCACCGTCTCTGGCTCTTACGCTCTTCCGGCCCCTGAGCCTTGGGAGGAAGCGGTGTGATATGGTCTTTCCACTTAGGGTTGAGCACCCCACAGGCTCTTACTGCCTGCGCACTGTCCAGTTGTGGGTCTCCTTGTTAATCCCCATCTACTGCAAATAAAAGCTTCTTCCGGAGGAGACAGATTTAAAGGGAGTATGTGAGGTTTTGCAACTACCTAACGAAATGTAAAGAAAAGGCGCGCGTTTTTATAGAAGTGTCCTTTTATTTCCCGTGGCTTGCCACTTAACATTTACTTCTGTGTGCCAGTGAAAGTTTTAAGTATCTTTATTTGCACTGATTAGTTTGCTCTTCACAACAAACGTAAAGGGTTATTTTCATGTGGAAGCTCTAGTTGCACCAGGGAAATAGCTTTTCCCCTGGAGAGTTTGCAGTTGCTTTGGGATTCGAATTGTGGAAATATATCTGCCTGTTCGATGTAGATGTCTCTTTCACTAATTTGTTTTAATTGGCAAATAAAAACTGTATCTATTTCTCATGGGCAATGTGGTGTTGTCACTACATACACGCTGTAAAATGACTACATTGAGCCGCTTGACTCATATATTACTTTGCACACTGTTATGTGGGGAGTCTACATAAAGTCTATGCTCCGTGACTTTGGAGAACGCAGTACCAACTACTGTCAATGTGTTGTGCAGGATTTCTTGAACTCCTTGCGTGCGGCTGAAATTTTGTGCCCTTGGACCGCCATCTCCTGAGTTCCTCCGTAGCCTCACCCTCACCCACGCCACTCTTCTCTCTGCTTTTCTGAGTTAAAATCATAGACGTCCTTCTGTAAGTAGGATAATGCCGTGTTCGTCTTTCCAAGCCTGGCTTATTTCACTAAATATAATGCCCCCCCCCACTCACCCATGTAGTCCCAAGTGACATGCTTTCCTTCTTCCGTGAAGGCTGCGTCGTATCACAGATGATTTCCGTATCCGGCTGCTGTGAATAACGCTGCAGTGAACACTGTTTTCGTTTCCTTTGGGTGTACACAGAAGTGGGATTGCTAGGTCACTTGGTAATTCCAGTCTGAATTATATTGTTTTTCCATACTGTCTCTCCTAATGCTCCTCACCCTCTGGGGGGCCTCCCTTCCCCCCACATTCTTGCCAACACACTTTATTTCTTGCCCTTTCGATTGCAGCCACATTGAGAGGGGCGAGGTGGCGACTCATTGCCCTCTTAAATTGCTTTTCTTTCATGATTTGAGGACTGCTCCCATGCTCACGCTCAGCCTGTTGGCCATTTGGGTATCTGCTTTTGAGGACTGTTTACTCGGGGTCCTTTGTGCACTTTTCATGCGTGTGTGTGTGTGTGTGTGTGTGTGTGTGTGTGTGTGTGTATGTGTGTGTGTGTGTGTCTGTATCTGTGTCTGTGTGTCTGTGTGTAGGTGTCTGTGTAGCTGTCTCTCTCTCTCTCTCTGTGTGTGTGTGTGTGTGTGTGTGTGTGTGTGTGTGTCACTTATATGTAGATGCCTGAGGAGGCAGAAGAGGATGTGGAATCCTCTGGAACTGCAGTTGACAGGCAAACAGGACCCTCCTAACCTGAGTGCAGGGAGCTCTGGAAGAACAGCAAGCCAGTGAACTACTGAGCCGTCTCTCTAGCCCTCTTTATTCACATTTAAGTCAAATGGTTTAAGATGATTTAAGTGCTTGCTTGCTCATTACAGAGTTACTTATCTTTGGATATGGATTCGTTATCGAGTGTGTGATCTGTGCTATTTTCTCCTGGTCTCTAGGCTTTCTCTACTCTGTTCACCATTTCCTTGGCCACAGATTGACATGGCCTTGTCTATGTTCAGTTTTATCAACCAGGCTTTTGAAATTATATTTTAAAATATACCACCAAGGCCGACGTAGTTGAACTTTATGTGTTCTTCTAACGGTTTACGTTTCCAGCCTTACATTGAAAACATTAATCCCCATGAGTTGATTTTGCATATGGTATGAGGTAATGGCTTAATTTTAGTCTTCTGTGTGTGGACATGCAGCTCACATGGCATCATTTGTCGAGCAGATCACTCTTATTCCTGTGTGGGTTCTTGGCACCGTGGTTGAAAAATCTATGGACGCCGCCTCTTCTGCGTCTGTTTCGTGACTATGGCTTTGCTGTATATTTTAAGGTCAGACCGTGGGATTCTTCTAGCTTTCTTCTTTTTGCTCAGTCACCTTAGCTGTCAATGGTTTCCTATGGCTTTGAGATTTCTTTTCTATTTATCTGAAAAAAAAATGTCATCTTGATAAAGATTGCTTTGAACCTGCAAATTATTTTGGTTACAATGGTAACTTTTACAATGTTAAATATGGCCTTTATTGAGCTATGGAATGCAATGCTCTTTAAATATGTAATTTGTTGAAGGCTTTATTTTAATTGGCGTATTATGTGTGGCATGTGCATGTGTGTATGTGTGTGTATGCAGATACACACACACACACACACACACACAGGGCAGAGGAGGACATCAGGTGTCGCTCTCTGCCTTGTACTTTGAAGCAGGGCCTCTCACTGATTCTGGAGGTTGTCTAGCAGCAGCAAGCCTCAATAATCTTCCTGCCTCTGCCCTCCCTCCTCCTCATCACCGGAGTTGCAGTCATGTGCATGCATACCTGGCTATACATTAGTGCTATGGATTTAAAATCAGGTTCTCAGACTTGCACAGAAAGTAGTCTTTACCCACTAACCTGACTACTTTTTTTGTTTTTAATTATGAAAGGATGTTGAATTTTTCCAAATATGTATACACACACACATATAAGGGGGGGAGACACAGACAGACAGACAGACAGACAGACACACACACACACACACACACAAGGGGGCGAAGGCATATGAATTTTTCCCATCATTCTGGTAGGCAGCATATTGTATTTGTAGATGCTATACGTCTAACCAGCCTTACATGCCTGTGATAAACCCCACTTGGCTATGGGGAAGAATCTTGATGAAGCTCTCTTGCGTTTAGCTTCCTGGATTTAGCTGAGGATCTTCTCTCACAGAGTTCATCAGAGACGTTCCCAGGCACACACTTTTTTTTTCTAGTATTCTTGTCTAGCTTTGGTGCCAGGGTAGTTCTGGCCTCACAGATAGTTTGGAAATGTATCCTCTTCGATTTTTGGAAGACTTTGAGAAGACTTGATATTCATTCTTTAAACTTCTGATGGAATCCAGCAGTTGAGCCAGTGGGTTCGGTTATTTTCCTCAGTGGGACACTTTGTTACCGTTTCAGACTCCTCCTCGTTTATTATTGCTTTATTCAGGTTTTCTGGTTCTTCCTGAAGTAGCCTTTGAATTTACACATTTAGGTGTTCTCATAATTAACCCATTCGTTTTAGATTATCCATTTTGTTTGCCTAGAACTGCCTCATGACCCGGGTTATTTCTGTGGTGTTGTAATGTTCCTTGTTCTGGTTGGTTGCACTCCCTCCCTCCCTCCCTCCCTCCCTCCTTCTCTCTGTGTCTCTGTCTCTGTCTCTGTCTCTGTCTCTGTCTCTGTCTCTGTCTCTGTCTCTGTCTCTGTCTCTGTCTCTCTCTCTCTCTCTCTCTCTCTCTCTCTCTCTCTCTCTCTCTCCCACCCCCACCCCCCTTGTGCAACTATTTTATTCAAATTGAAACATTTCTTCCTAAAGGGAGAATGGAAATTCATAAGGCTCAGGAAGTACTGGAAAGTTACAAAACCCAGAAAGTTACACAAAAAGAAGTTACAAAGCTCAAAAAGACTGCCCACAGAACTGCCTACAATTGGTCGGGCAGTTCCATGAGTGAAGCTGTCCTGAGTCACCACTCAGGATGTCATTAGCATGTTCCTCAAGGCAACCCATCACCTTGAGCCAGTGTGCGGCTCCGCAAGCTTGCTTTACTAAGCTGGACTTGGATAGGACCACTTCTTTGTTCTGTCATCTGGTGCCCTAGCTGGGGTCAAAACTTGTTTATTCATATCTGCCCAGGAAAAGTCCGACTTACAACTACAGTGCCTATTTTAACCCTTTTAGGGGACCCTGATCCTACATCTAAGACAACAGAGGATAAACTGCTCATCTGGCTGACTCCCTCCACAGCTGACCCCACCAACATTTCTTTCATATACTCCTTGTTGGCCAGAAGTTTGATGAGGCATGAGAAGATAGTTTAGTTCGTAAAGCATTTGCTTTTAAAGCATGGGACCTGAGCTCAAATCCCAGAAGCCATAAAATAGCTCAGGCATGATGGTGTGTGCCTGTCATCCTACAGCTGGGAAGTTGGAAACAGGCAGATCCCTGGGGTTACCTGGTCATAGTCTACTTGGTAAGTTCTAGGCTGGGGAAAACCTGCTTCAAAAAACATAGTGGACAGTTCTTGAGCAAAGACATCTGAGGTTGCCCTTCAGTGGATGTACTTGTGCGCGCACTCACACACACACACACATACACACATACACACACACACTCTTATACACATGTACACACAAATGTACATATTCTCATACACATACACACATTCTCTCTGTGTCTGTCTGTCTGTCTGTCTGTCTGTCTGTCTGTCTCTCTCTCTCTCTCTCTCTCTCTCTCTCTCACACACACACACACACACACACACACACACACACACACACAGCTACTAAAACCTCTTATTCCTCAATGGAGCCTCCTTTCTAAGCTCTCTGCTATGCGTTTCTGCTGTTTTCTTCAGCTTCCTATTCTTTTTTGTGAGGTCCCAGGAGCAAAGAGGTTTGGCCAATAGAGTATGTTAAACAGAAAAACCATTGTACTATTTCCCCCTTTATAATGTGTGCAATGATACCTTCTCTGTTTATTTTTCTGTCTGAGAGTTCTGGTTGAAGTTTAGTACCCATCCATCCTCCTTCATCTGTCATACCATCTCTCTCCTTGCCAGTTTTCAGTGACGTGAAAACCGGAAATGACTTAACCTCCCTCGCAACCAGATGTGGTGAGTCCTAGCTCATGGGCATCAATGGAATGGTGTGAGGCAGCTGGAACTGTCTATGAAAGACAGTAGGCATGCAGCTTTGTCTCTTTATCTTTCCTGCTCCTCTGCCAAGTTATCTCTAAAGTAGCCACGGTGTCTCTCCAAGTGCAAAGAATTTATGCTACTCACACCCCAGAGCTCAGGACTTGACTTACATGGAACAGGGAAGTTGGGTTTTACTTAACAAAAATGCTACTTTAAGTTTTTTGTCTATACAGCTAAGTCAAAACCTAACAAATATGATCTTTAAAAATATATCTGTGGTACCAAAAATAATCACTGTGAAAGTGATTTATAAATGATAAAGGGATATTCAAATGTCAGAGGCTATTTTTATTCCTCATACCTAGCTAGAATTATAGCTGCCCCCTTTGAAAGGAACGTCCCTTAAATTATTCATTTCCATCATCAACAGCTGGCAGAGCATTCACTGTATTTACTTAGGGAATACACTTTAATATATTCAGTATATTTATGTATTAGATGTATTCTAATATTTCCAGTATATTTACCAAGTAAATATATTTATAAGTAGAATCCAATATATTTGCTTATTTAATAATGACTTCAATAATCATTAGTTCAGCAAAAGAATTTTAAAAATCACAAAAAAAAAGACAAAAGAAAAAAGGTTAGAATATTTTCAGCTCATTAATCTCTGTGATAAGGAGCGCTAAAAAATTAATAGAAAAGAATGAGCCAAGGACGTGGTATTGAAGGCAAAAATGCAAATGACCCTTGAGTGCAAGGAAAGGTGCTTGGCCTTGCTGGCAAGGAGACAAATGCAGATGAAAAGGCATGGTGACAGAGAGTTCCTGAGTCCTCAGATCGGCTCACACCCTGAGGCCTGTCCCCTTCTGCTGCGCTGGTGTGGCTGTGGGAAGCAGGCAGCCCTTCCACACGAGCCTGATAATGCAAAACCATGCTCCTCCTTCCTGGAGAGCCTGGCTGATGCCTCCCAAGATGCTAGGAGCAATATCCCAGCCACCCAGCAATCCCACTTTGGGGAATCTGTTCAATTTGCCTGGTGCTTGTGTGAATCTATTTCCCACAGCCACGTCCTAGCAACGGATTGGAAACGATCCCAAAATCCATTGCTGGGCTATTTGAATAAATTACAGCACCGTGTACAATGGAGTACTACACATCAGTGAAAGAGAGTGGTTTTTTTTTTTTGAACGCTGACATGGGAAGTGTTTCCTGAACCAGGAGTAGCATGCAGATGGCAGCATGTCTTGAGAGGAAAACAGAGGAATTAAAATATTATTGATGTTCTAAGTATTAGTATATAGAAAACTTAAAAGGATGGATAAGGGACTGGTGCGAGTGTGGCTAACTATCAGATTAGAGAGAAGCAGGATAGGAGGAGGAAGTCTTGGTTTTGTTATGAGCACAACTGCACCAATGAAAAGGAAAATATAATTTAAAAAATTAAAAAGCATGAAGGTAATTTCCTTGCTACAGCAATGTGTACGGACTGAAAACCCACTGAGCTGCTCAGCATGCGGGCACACTGTGCTGCTGGCACCATCGTACTGCTGCCAACTTAGGGGGTCTAGAACTTCTGACAGCACAAGCGACCCAGAGACTTGCTTGTTTCAAGTCCCTCATTTTACAGATTAATAAACTGAGCCCCAGAGGGCCTTTGGTAACCTGCCCAAGGCCACACAGTCACTCCTAAAAGCCAGATTTTACTCCAGCCAACCAGCCAGCCAGCTTCAGCCACTTGCTCTTCCATGGCTCCGTTCTCCCCTAGACTATGCAAATGAAGAGCTAAGTGATGTAAGAATTCTTAACACATTGCTTGAACCTGACCTGAGTGCAACTACTCTGTCCTAGCTGGGGCTATAAGTCAAGGAAGTCTTGTTTTGTTTGTGCTACCTGGATAGCATCTCTCGTGGAACCCCATCCTCAAGGAATTAAGACCACTTAGTCCTTGTGTACTACTTTCCAGGCTCTTTCTTTTGCCTCCTAGGAAATGTTAGTGCTTGCCTAGACTTTAAGTCGGTGTTTTTTCAACCTGCGGTTCACAACACCTTGTGGGGTCCCACATAAGATATTAGGCACTTAAGATATTTACATTATGATTTACAGCAGTGGCAAAATCATAGTTATGAAGTAGCAATGAATAATTTAATGGTTGGGGGTCACTACAACATGAGGAACTGTATTAAAGGGTTGCAACGTTAGCAAGTTTGAGAACCATTGGTCTAGGTCACCTAACCTGTAGCCTTGGTGAAGGCCGTCGGCTTTCCAAGAAAGCGCATGTTAGATGTCACGTTAGAGTTGCTGGTTCAGCCACAGTAGTGATGGAGTTCAAGATATATGCAAGCCTGTTGGAGGAAGGTCCAGCTGTGTTTTCAAATGCTGATTTCAGGGCCTTGAGATCTGGTTACCACCCTGCCATGGGCATTGTTATGAATAATGAACTATCTCTTGTAACTATGTGATGATAAGGAATATTCCCCAGTTATCCTTGCCTGGCTAAAGGGAAGATGCTGAAGCCTATGACAGGATAGAAGAGGGGTAGGCGAAGTTTTTGGTTCCCAGACTTGGGTTCAAGAGATAAGAGGAGAGAGGAGGAACAGCAGGAAGGGAGGAAGGGAGCAAGAGAGAACAGAGTGGCAATAAGGCAAGATGGCGCTGAGCATGTGGAGGCAGGAACAGACCGATGGAGCAGAAGCCACCCAGGAGCCATCAGATTGGCAAGTGATTGGTTATTATTTGGGTTTTAAAGGTACTAAGATCAGAGTAGCTCAGAATCTGCCCAGCATAGTGCTTACAGCTTACAAATAAAGCATAGTCTCTCAGGATCAGTCATTGGGGAACTAGCTGGTTGTAGAAAACTACTTACTGCCTTAATAATTTGCTGCATTGATTAAAATAGAAGGAATAATCCATCTTTCTACACAAGCCCCAAAATGGCACTTTGGCATTGTAGAAAACAACAGAGAGGTCACTTTTTAAAGACCCTCATGGGACAAGTGTTCTATACCTATAACCTGTGGATATCCTATACCTGGTAATTAAGATGGATGTGAGCAAACAGGTATTGTTCAGGTCTACTCAGGTTACACTTTGGTCCTCTGATCCTACTTCTTCATAAGTATCCAGAAGAATACAGATGACCCAGGCTGGAGAGATAGCTCCATGCTTAAGTGTGCCATGTGGCTCTTGCAGAGGGCAGGGGTTGGGTTCCTAGCACCCACCTCTTCTGGCCTCCACAGATACTCCACATATGACGCAGACATACACATATAAATAAAAAGCAATACATTTTTAAATAATGAATTTTCCATGAAAACAGATACAGGAGACTCTGGAACATCATGGGCTAGAACTCTTTATATGTGCTTATGGGCAGATAGCTATGAGGAATGACAGATATAGATTTAAAACTTCTTACAGATAAGCCGCATTGCCTAGAAACACAAAAATATTAAGAAAAAGATGGGTATGTCATTGAATATATATAGAGAGATAATAGCCTATTGTATCATTCACTTCCAAAAATGTACACAAATATAAAAAATAAAACCATCCTGGGGGCTCTGGAGCAGCCCAGTAATATAGTGCTTTCTTGAGGCCTTGGATTAAAATTTCAAAACAAGAAGAACAACAAAAATCTATCAGAACTTATAAACGCAAATGCTAACAGACCATAATACAGCAAAATTCATGGTCAAAAGAAACACAGGCAGACTTAAAGATGCACTATTGTCACAGCTGCACGGGGGACTTAGTGGCTCCCTCTTGTTGCTATTGCTGGGAGTCAGAGTTGCATGAAGATTTTCAGTTTCGGGGCAGACAGTACTGAAAGCCATGCTTGGAAGTCACCGTGCACACCGGTTCCCCCTTTTCCCTGCTTCCTGCTTTCTGAAGATCTCCGTGCAGTATAAAACATGTATGAAATCAGCTTGCATGCTTTAATTTTGTTGGTGGCCACTTGTTCAAGAGAGCGTCAGCCACAAGCCTTGTGACAGGCGAGAAAACGAAACTCCTTTTTCTGTGTGCACAGCATGGCCCAGATTTGCTGGGCTTCAGCATCTTGGGGCCACAGACACTCAGTGAGAGGCCATGAAGGAAATAAGGATGCCAACAAGAAGGAGAACGGAACTACGATTAAGATGAACTTGTATCCATCAGGTAGGCTAGGGTAGCAGATGTCTCTTGCCTATAACAACACAAATTTTCTTTTGTGGCTGTGAGAAGCTTTTTTCCAACTTTGAGTCACTATTTGCCACGAGCTTGATGAGATTTAAAAAAAAAAAGAGTTGGAGGGAAGGGTCTACGATTGGGATGTAAAGTAAATAAATAAAAGCAAAAAAAAAAGAGTTGGAGACAGTTGGACTTCTTTTGCTATTTGCTTTGAGATAAATGGCACTGACCCCATACAGACTGCAGAAAGTTTACAGAGCAGAGTCTCAGCGTGCCACCTTATGGCTAGGTTGTGGGGCTCCTGCTAACATCTGTGCCCTAACCCTGTTCCCCTGGTGCCATGTTTCCCCTAAGCTGGCAGCACAAGCCCCATATTGCAATACTGTGCAATTATGTGGCTTTCATGAAGTGGGTGTTAGGACTCCCAAGAGATACTTGGAAACCTGAGAAAATAGTTTTCCAGTGGTCGTAGTCACTGTGCGCTGGTGGACCACTGCTCAGGACAGTTCCCAAGATGAAGAAATAAGTCCCATGAGACTCTGTCCCCCTGGATGATAATTTGGGTGAAAGCCTGTTTTAACGATCTGAGCCTACAACAGAGCAACACCGAGTTTGAGGGTTTTTTGGTTCAGGGAGTTGCTTACGATTATTTTCTGGTTAACATATAGCCACACTACAAATAACAGAAAGACAGTCCTTTGTTTGGTTTGGACTTCATGGAGGATCTTTAACTGTTATGCTATGCTCATCTGTACTCATGGCTGTCACATTCATAGGATGTCACTTGGATGTGGGCACATGAGCACGCCAGGCCTACAACTGTGGTTGTGTGCATATTGCACTCTGGGCCATTTCCCTGGAAGCTACTGACTGTCTGCTTCTAGTAAGCAGTTGTTGGCTTGTTTGAATTCTATATGCACATGTGGATTTCATGTCAGGAAGATTAGGGCATGTCTTAGCTAATTTTCTATTGCTATGAGAAAACCACCATGGCCAAGGCAACTTATAGAAGAAAGTGTTTTTGGGGGGCTTATGGTGTCCAAGGGTTAAGTCGTGCTGGGGAGCATAGCAGCAGACAGGCTTGGTGCTAGAGCTGGTCTACAGCATTAGGCAGAGAGAGCTAACTAGGAAAGGTAAGGCCTTTTGAAACGTCAAGGCCCCGCCCCCAGTGACACACCTCCTCCAAGAAGGCCACACCTCCTAATCCTTCATTAACAGTTCCACCTGACTGGGGGCCAAGTAGTCAAACATGGGAGACTATGGAGGCTGGTTTTCACTCAAATCACCACAGGGAGCACGGCATTTGTTGGGGAAAGGGGCACTGGGTCTGATGTCCTCAGGACTACTCTTTATGCGCATACTTAGAAGGTGACAACGTGCGCAGCAAATCCACAGTGCAGAAAGAACACAGCTAGACAAAGCCAGCTCCAACCAGCTTAATTACTATGTTGCTGCTAATGATCAGGCTTGGGTACCCTCGCGGCAGCTGCAGGGAATCAGTCTGGCTGCAGGCATGCATTACGCCCAGCTCTAGAGTCAGCTTTAGCTGTGATTTAAAGAGCTGGCAACTGCATTAAGTCTATGATGGATCAACAGAAGTCATTCCATTTGCAAAACACCTGGGCAAGCTTCCTAATAGGCCACCATATGATTGGCACCTAATGAATATGTTTAACAGAAGCACAATTGGATAGAAGTTAGGAGACCCTGGCTGGTTTGCCCGTATTTTAGATAAATGCTGCTTGAATTACACACCTCTGGCTCCATTTCCCAACTTGAGACCGATTCCCACCCAGATACATCATCACCATCACCATCATTGTCACTGTCATCATCACCATCAAAACACAATCTTGCTGAGGGTTTAATCACCGTCTCCAGCAGCAATGCGAGAGACCGCTCATCCTGATAACGGTGGATACAATCATGACAACTTTTATTATCCACTTCTCTTATTCAACATTCAACAAACGTCTACCACAAGCATCTGAACTACACTGTGCAGGGGACTGTTCCAGCCAGGAACAGAAAGAAATGTCTGCTCGAGGGCTTTACGGACTCAGGGAAGAGGTGGACGTTAATAAGTAAGGGCACAATTATGAAGTAAGCTGCTTTTGCTATGAAAACAGAGGGGCATTTCTTGGATAGCCTGTGAGCCCCTGGACTCATCACTTTGCATGCCCCTATGCCTGCTGCTCCCCAGATATTCAGCCTGCATTATTTGCACAGAGAACTGAGTCATCCTGGCAATTACTTCTCTGTTACTGCCCATCCCTGACACCCAATTAATCACTAAGTACTGCTAATTTTACCTCCCAAGTGCTTTCCTAATGTGGCCCTTCTCTCTACACACCCCTCTTTATCATACTGTGAAAGCTCTAGATGGCTTTTAACAGGCCTCTCTCCCCATCTTTGTCCAGATCAGGACTCAGCTGCAAAGAACCAACTCCACTCTCTCCATGTAAGTGGAAGGCGGGGTGGTAAGGGGTTCAATGGGAAGAAAGGGCAGAGAAGCAGGCTGAGATTTCCAAAGTGACTTTGAAAGCCACATTGTAGGACATGGATGCAAGGGGCCCATTACCCCTTGGGCATCAGGTAGCTTCTGGCCAAAGAGAAAAGCTATATATTTTGGCTGGCAGCCCTAGAATCGTACTTCCTACTAGTGTTGGGATGCCAGGATGACTGGAGTACTACGGCATTTAGGAAAGAGCCACAGCTAGAAGCAATGACAGTCATGAAACCACAAGAGAGAAGACCAGCATGTTCATGAGCCAGCACAGCAACAGGAGCATGGCTTTTCAGGTGTTTTCTTAGTCCTGGGCAGATACTTCTGCTGGGTAAAACCAGAGTGATGGGTCTGAAGCACACATTGCACCAGGCTTCCCTCCTTCCTGTAGGCATAAGGTTATTGCATAATTTAAATGTTCATTTCTGTACTCCCCGTATCTGGTTGCAATCCTTGTTCTGAAAATCTTTTCTCTCAATGTTGTGTAAACACTGCTGCCCAGTTGTCCCCCTGATATGCCAATAAAGCAGCTTACAGCCAGTCGATAAGCAGAGGAGAGAATAGGGCAGGACTTCCTGCCATCTAAGGGAGGAGGAGTTAGAAGAAGAAGAAGAAGAAGAAGAAGAAGAAGAAGAAGCAAGGGATTCAGGCATGGACAGAGGTGCAGGAGACATCAGGAGAGAGAAGCTGGATCAGGAAAGCCACAAAGCGCAAGCATCTTAGTGATTTATGCTGGGAGGAAACCAAACTAGCTTAGAGGGTTAAGAACAGAATAATAACTGCTCAGTTATTGTGCTGTGAAACTTGCTTAACAAATACTATAGCGGAGTCTCAGTTATTTGGGTGATAGCTGGGAGAGAGAGAGAAACTGAGAAACAAACATGATTATACAAAAATAACCATAACACCCTTCACCACAAACATTCAAAAACTTGATGCTTCCTGTCTCATCACACATCACAGCCCTTCACTCTTGACTATCTAGTGACACCAAGGTGTACTGTTCACACTCACTTAGGGCCTTGACCTCTGTCCTTACTCGTCCTGTCCCTCTGTCTAGAGACTGTCCCAACTTGACCAGTGAATATTTACTCAATCGAGACCTGGAAAACCCAGGGTTTAAATATTTTATGATTAAGTAATGTCACTGTAGTCTCCTGGGGACTCCGCAGCCTTGCCAACAACCGCCCACAGCCACAAAGATGAGACCATGGATCTCCACCTCAGCATCTGCATAACATCCAGCCCCAAGCACACGCTAGGTCAACTTGTCAAATGAGTAATCCTGAGCTGTGCCTCAGGTCCCCAAGAATCAGACCCAGAGGTGGAATAATTATAGGAAGCTATTCTTAGTTCCCTGGGGATCCATCCCTGTCGAGGTGAAGGTAAAACGGCAAAGAAAACACGATAGATTATATGGAAACGTTGAACTATGGTAGCCACAAAGAGGCCTCCACCAGCAATGCAGTGAACTCAAGAACTAGAAAGCCTCTTTGAGTTGGCTTGGTTTAGGCTGGGTAGAGTCTTTGCGCAACACACATGAGACCAACCTAGTACAATCTGGCTCAAGGCTAAGCTACAGAGCACTGCACGGTGGCACACTTGCAATTCAAGAGCTACATAGGCGGAGGAGAGGGGATCAGAAGTTCAAGACCAGTGTCAAGTTTGAAGCCAATCCATAAGGCTTTAGAGGGTAGGGGTGAGAAGATTACACTTCCAAGGCAAAAGAGCCAGGCCTTCATATCTTTATGTAAACCAGTCATTGAGTGTGGAGCTGAGTGTCCAGCTCCCCCAAACTGGAGCCTGTTCCTAGAAGATGACAGCATCGATCAGTTTGGTCATGAAAGAAAAACTGTGCAGACAGGCAGGTGGACAGGATGGTGCAATGGCTAGATGGAAGATAGGTAGGTAGGTAGAGAGACAGATAGATAGATGATAAATATATGATTGACATATAGATAGATGATAAATATATGATAGATAATAATGATGATGATGAAGAAGAAGACAGATGATAAGTATATGATGGATAATAGATAGGTAATAGGTAGATGACAAATCGATGATTAATAGATAGATAGATAGATAGATAGATAGATAGATAGATAGGCAGACAAATAGATAACAGACTATTCTGGTTTAAATATAAAGTTTCTCCTAAAATGCTCAGTGCTAAAGGTAGTTCCTGACGTAGCAGTGTCAGGAGATGGAGCTTTTGAAAGGTGATTAGATGTGGGGACCCTGATTTCATGGAGGTTTTGACTTACCAATTGATTTGAGTTTGATGGCATCATTGGAAACATGAGGAAGTATGTCCCTGGGTGCATGCCACTGAAGGATGTTGTCTTGTCACATGCCCCAGTCTCTGTCTCTCAGCTTCCTGACTGCCATAGGTGGGCAGACTTTGTTGCACACTGCTGCCACCATGATGTTCCTTCCCACCTCAAGTCTGAGTGATGAAGTCAGCCGCCTCAAACTCACAAATCAAAACAATTGATTCCCTCAGGGATTTATCACAGCAACAGAAATCTGAGATAGCAGGCAGATAGATGGGTTAATTATTGATGGATTACAGGTTAATGACAGGTGATTTATAAATGACAGATGATAGCTGGATTAATAGGTGGCAGATGGTACTTGTTCCCTGAGCGAAGGTCTCACTTTGTAACTGTCTGGCCTGCATCAAACAAACAGGCCTCCAACTCAGAAACCAGCCTGCCTCTGTTGCCCAAGTGATGGGATTAAGGTGATCACTTCCATGCCTGGCTTGGTATTTTTTTTTTCTAAGAGACCTCGCTAGCTGTGTGGTTTATGTGAAGTTGTTGTTTCTGTTTTGTTTTTGAGCCTAAATCTGCAAGACCCAAATCAGAAGGCATGACGGGTGTGACCTGGGGAAGGAGAACAGCGTGAAATCCAGGAGGCGGAGCTGGAGCCTGACTACATGGGCTAGAATCGAGACTCCTACCTCTGTAAGCCACCATCTAGGCCAATAGATATGTGGAATGCCGGGAGCTCTCAGTTGCAAGACTCCCCGAAACAAAAGGGCCCTAAGTGTTGAAAGGGAGTTGTTATCAAGAATCCCAACAGGGCATGCTCCATGCAGAAGGGCACAGAGCAAGGCCCGTTCCCTCCAGGGCTCACCACACAAGGACCACAAAATCCTAACACGCACATAAACACAGTCTATGCACATCAAATGCATGAAATGAATCCATTTAGAAAACAGCTCTATACCTTCACTTACTCTGGAGTTTGTGATGGGAAGAAAGAAAACAAGGACCACTCAGGGTTGGAGTCTTTAAGAAGTTTACTTCTTTAAGTCTTTAAGAAGAAGATGGATGACTGAGGGGGAGCTGAGCTGAGAAGGAGAGGCCAAGGAAGCAAACGTGTGGCAGAGACTAGGAGAAACAGGGCTTAAAGGTTGGAAGGCC
Organism: Acomys minous; assembly: GCF_964271855.1. NCBI lineage: Eukaryota > Metazoa > Chordata > Mammalia > Rodentia > Muridae > Acomys > Acomys minous. The sequence goes on along the minus strand of NC_140499.1, from coordinate 57,667,148 downwards.
TGCATAGACACATTTAAAACCAGCCTGTTCTGCTGGCATCACGTGCGGCCTGGAAGAGCTATTTGTTCTTTAGTCTATTTTTTTTCTTTCTAATCAACCATTTTTTCCAGGGTGGGCAGGAGGGATGGGGACACGTCCACCATCTTTATTCCTCATCCCCCGGGGTAAATATCATCAATCAGGCATGACAGTCTTTCCTGGAGTTCACACATACAGCTCCGGATCCTTCTTAACAATGCATACCAGGAGCCCAGGATAGACCTTCATAGCTTTTCTATTCATTTATACCTACCTTACCCTTTCCTCTAAAGATGCCCATTTTCCACACCATCTTTACCATAGCAAAGTGCATGCCTGGGTACAGTTCTGGCCTGACCACAGGAGACAAGGTGAAAGGATTGACGATGTCTATGCCTGTTACTCCAGAGCAGCATGGGTCTGCTGCCAAGGGATGCATTTGGGATGCAGGGCCAGTGCTGGTGAGAACAGCAGAGTCTGGGGAGTAACCCCACCCATGATTGTATGAACAGACATTCTTTCTTAAAGCAGATTTGGGGGAGAAGCAAAAAAATGAAATAACTCTATACCCCAAAACAACAGTAGGAAGACTTCTGGTTTTATTTGAAAGAAGTATGAAGAGGAGACACTATAAGCTGTCACGTGCTTTCAGCAGTGGGCGGATGGAATTGAGTTGAAAAATAGTCAATCTATTGGCTCAGATGTTCATCTCAGAAACCGCCACCTCTAATTTTCCCTTGAACGCTTTAATCATGCATTCCTCTGGCCTTACTCCCAATTAATTTTCTGTAAGTAAGCACTTAAGTGTTAAGAATGTTAAGGACTCTCTTTGTAAAGGCAAATGATCCCTTTGAAGTGTAAATATCCCTCTCAGTTTATAATATTGATATTACCTGCCACTGTCATAGACATTTATATTTTCAAAGGGCTCCCTTGCATAACTGTATTTGATCACAGTATTTGTTCGGATGATTCCACTCGAGGAGTTGCTATTCTTCCCAAGTTCTGAAGAGGAAACAGGGAGTGTGTTTTACACTAACCAAGCTCACTTGGCACTTCACAGGCCCTTGACACTTGACAGATAAGACACTTCATGGCCAAAGCAGACTGTGGTTTCCATTGGAATGTACAAGGTACCCTCACATTTAGTATTTAGCATTTAAGATGACATCAGCCATGTCCAGTTCTATAAATTCAATAGAGTCCAAAATGAACAGCTCACTGAGGAGCCTGGCGGAGGTCCTAGTGTTCCCCATCACTGCTGTCTGTCAATCAAAGCGATCTAAGATGCTTCTTTAAAGATGTAGGAGCTACCCCAGGCATGCTGGCTTACACCTCTGACAGTGGGGCAGTTGGAAGGCTAAGGTAGGAAGACTGCTACAAGGTCAATGCTAATCTGGATTACGTATGGCGAGTCCGAGGATGCCTGGGCTACAGTGTGAGACCCTGCTTATATTAACATCCTCCCATGCCAAAAATCTAAGAACTAGGCTTGGCCTAATGAAACATTTCTGGGATCCCAGCATTTAAGAAGTAGACACAGGAGGATAGTTGAGTTTGAGGGCATCCAAGACTACAAATTGAGCTCAAGACCATCCTGGGCTACATAGTAAGACCTTATTCCAAAAGAAAAGAAAAAGAGAACCATCTCAGAGCCACGTGAGATAGGACAGACCTAAACCTCAGGATGGTGGTAGGGAAGACAGCTGTCTCTCACCAGATTACCCAGTCAACCTCACACTGATTTGAGGCCCATGTGGCTATATGGCTTTGGATGAGTACATATTACTGTCGTCTGCTCCCATGACACTGCCGCCAGACTCAGACCACTCACAGGAAGCTAGAAGCCATCTTGGTCTTGTCCACAGTACTGTGACGGTCAAGTGGATGGGATTTTTCTTCTTGCCTCCACAAACCCCAAAATGGCTCCCCCACCCCACCCCGACTATTGAACACGATCCAAGAGAAAAGGATGCTGACTTCCACTGGGCCTTGCTCCTGACCTATAAAACATTTTGAGGAAGGGCGTGAAGATCAGCTTTTGCAGATTTCAGCAGTTCCGTGTGGCGGGGCTGGCATCCGTCTGTCCGCCTTGGAGCATCACCGGGTAAACTATCTGCTTGCTTGTACGCACCAGTCCTGCCAGAGAACGGGGGAGGGGGTGCGGAGAACTACGTAGGCAGGACAGCAAGGCTGCCCCTCTTCATATCGTCTCTCTCCTCCTCTTCAGGAGTCCCAGGGCACAGGGCAAACTTGTTTTAGAGCCTTGAGCAGAAGGAGCCAGGGTCCCTAAATGGCTAGGCTGCTCTACAGCATTAGCTAGGCCCACCACAACTGGATGCTTCATCATCAACCCAATTTCCTCGTGGCCCCAGGGAGCTCTTGAGATCAGAGAATATGTTTTTCCCTGTCTGATGCCCACTGTCTGTCCCATCCTCCTTCAGCACTTAGAAGCAATTTTTCCTCTTTGATGCCTGGTCTCTGAAATCTATGCTTAGATTTCTAGTCCACAATTGAATTTTTCTTGGAAAATGTTGACCACAATTAAGCATCAATTCAAGACCTATTTGTTTCTCTCCCATCTGCTGACATTTAAGCTCAGCACATAATCAAATGGAAGGGAGGGAGGGGCACAGTCCTTTAACGTGAGTCCCAAGATCTGGCTCCCAAGATGCCTAACAATGGAAGCTGGATGGAAATTTAAGTAGTGACACCGGTCTCTTTGGACAACTGTTCCCTGGGTATGGCTCTGCCATTTTCACAACCACCTCCCCCCTTTTCCTTCACCATCTGCATGGCCTTACAGGAAGTCTTCAGAAGCCAAGCACTGACAACAAACTACTGGTTCCAATGATGCTCTGCTAAAGCCCCAATGCTGTCCTCTCTGGTCTCCTGGGTAATGTTGTAGCACCAGACTCAAGGGAAGAAGAAGAAGGTGCTGATTGGGTGTACAAGGCAGGTGGAGGACCTCTGGCTCCATCACTATACAGTATGGAGGATGTCAGTATTTACTGTGTATAGCTCTGTTATGAGAATTAAGTAAAATATTATCTGAAAAGGGCTTAGGGTCCAGGCACCTAGCAAATGTCAGTAAGAAATGTGAACAGTGAGCAATTGTGCTTAAGGTGGCTGTTAAGTATCTGGAGGCGGGGGAGGGGAGAGGATATTGACAAGGACTCACTGCATTGCTCAGGCTGACTTCAAGCTCCTGGGCTCAATAAACCCTTCTGCCTGTAGTCCACAGTGTAAGTTACAGGTGTATGCCACCATGCCTGGCTTGTTCATCAGATTGTAGTGACCATCCAGTTGTTGCCTCTTCAGATTTTAGAGGCAGGAAAGGCCTTTGTCTTGCAGCCCAGAGAGATAGCGTTTTGAGCCTCGGGTCTCTTGAGGGCCATGCTTCCACCTTACCATTCTTCCTGCCTCTCACTCTTTTGCGGGGCTTTCCTTCAAGGCCCCCACACTCTGAAACTGGACTTCTGCATTCAGGTTTTGATTTTGCCAAATACTAACAGGAGAGTCACAACAAAGACCCCAAACTCCATGTGCCTGCCCAATGTGCCCTGGCAGTCAGGGGTAAATGGCAGTGGGTACTTGCCATAGCTATGTCTGGACTGAAGGGTACAATGTCTGGGCAATCCCTCAGTACGGTGGTATTTAGCACACTGCCACGGCTGTTCTCACCTTGGAGATATTAGGGACTTCAGGATGCCCCAGACCACAGCTCTGCTGATTGCATGGGCTCAGTGAGCCAGACTGACCATGACCTCACAGTCTTTAGTGTTTCCAACAAGTTTTCCCTAGCCAATCCTGAGCGATATGGCCTAATCCTGCCTGCCAGCTCTACACAATCAATCTTAAATGACTTAAAGAGGGTGAGTAACCAGGGCTTAGCAGTTATTTCTGATGGATGACAATGAAGACAGGAAGGGTGTGTGTGTGTGTGTGTGTGTATGTGTGTGTGTGTGTGTCTGTCTGTCTGTGTGTCTGTATGCATTCCCCCTCTCTCTGTCTCCCTCTGTCTCTTTCTCTCTCTGTCTCTGTGTCTGTGTGCACTCTCTCTCTCTCTCTCTTTGTCTCTGTCTGTCTGTCTCTGTCTCTGTCTCTGTCTGTCTCTGTCTCTGTCTCTATCTCTCTCTCTCTCTCTCTCTCTCTCTCTCTCTCTCTCTCTCTCTCTCTCTCTGTGTGTGTGTGTGTGTGTCTGTGTGCACTCTCTCTCTCTCTCTTTGTCTCTGTCTGTCTGTCTCTGTCTGTCTCTGTGTCTGTCTGTCTCGGTGTCTGTCTGTCTGTCTGTCTGTCTGTCTGTCTGTCTCTCTCTCTCTCTCTGGGTGTGTGTGTGTCTGTGTGTGTCTGTGTGTGTGTGTGTGTGTGTCTGTGTACTCTCTCTCTCTTTGTCTCTATCAGTTTGTCTGTCTGTCTATCTCTCTCTCTCCAACTCTCTGTGTGTGTGTGTGTGTGTGTGTGTGTGTGCACTCTGTCTCCCTCTGTCTCTTTCTGTCTGTCTATCTCTGTCTCCCTCTGTCTCTTTCTGTCTGTCTATCTCTCTGTGTCTGTCTGTCTCTCTCTCTGTCTGTCTCCCTCTGTCTCTTTCTGTCTGTCTCCCTTCGCCTCTTTCTGTCTGTCTCCCTCTGTCTCTTTCTGTCTGTCTCTATGTCTCTCTGTTTCTCTCTATATATGCATGTGTGTATGTGTGAGTATGCATGTGTGTGTGTGTGCGTGTGCGTGTGCGTGTGCGTGTGTGTGTGTGTGTGTGTATACAGGCCTCTGGGTCCAGAATCTGTTCCTGTGCAGCCCCTGCAGCACACACATCTCAGGCTCTGACTGGTCACAGCCAAACCTACTGTGTTCAAAAACAAACAAAAAACCACCTTCTCTACCATCAAAAAAGTCCTGCTCCTGGCAGAAGGCAGAGGGAGGAAAGAAGACAGAGGTGAGAGAAAAGCCTTCCTCCAACTCCCACTATTTGATGAAGAAGAGGGAAAGGCAATGAGATACAGAGACTAGATCCTCTTTCCCTGCCCGGAGCCCTGGGAATCTGAATTTGATCCTTGGTTAAGACAGATTGCCAGTCTTAACCAAATTCAAATTGTTTGGATCACACATGGAGCTCCCCCTGCACCCCCCCCTCCCCCTGCTCCAGCAGCCACTCTTTGGGTTTCCTTAGAGAAAAACCTTATACCTCGTCTCTCGTCTCTCACTGCTCTTCTCTGGGTCCTGGCTCCCAGAAACACTGGGAGTGTCTTGTGACAGTTCTAATCACTTTAGCTGCCCTGCACTCTAGCAGACAGGTGTACTGAATGGGTCCCAAGAACCCAGAAATATCTCTCTCTCTCTCTCTGTCTCTCTCTGTCTCTCTGTCTCTCTCTGTCTCTCTCTCTCTGTCTCTCTCTCTCTCTCTGTCTCTCTCTGTCTCTCTCTGTCTCTGTCTCTCCCTCCCTCCCTCCCTCCCTTCCTTCCTTCTTCGCGCTTTCTCTCCCCCCCCTCCAACCCCCCTCTGCTCTCTGTGTATGTGTCTATCTGCCCCTCCATCTCCCCTCTCTCCTGTATCTCTGTCTCTCTGTTGTGTTCATGCCCCCACCCCTTGTTGCTGTCAGCTTGGGTACCATCTTCAGTGACTAAATGAGGAAAGTCATCACCTGAACCCCACAGTCCTGCCCACGTCTATACACAAAAACTGAGGCAACCTGAGCCAGTGTCTCCTCAGAGTGGTCCTTGGCCCGTGGCCTGTGGCTGGGGTCAGGATCCAACAGTGCATCTATGACAACCCACAGGACTACCATGGGCCACCAAAGAGTCTCTTAGCAAATGAGACTGTCCACTGTCAATACAGAAAGCTGAGGAGCCTAGGTTGACTCCAGTGAGGTTTTCTGCATGGTGACTCAGCACTGTAGACAGCCCGGGGCTACTCTGCTCCCCTCTGAAAACAATACAGGAAGGATTCCCAGGTGTAGTCCTTTGGCACACTTGTGATTCATTGGTCCTGTCCCTGGTAACCCCAACTCCCATCTTTTTACTCAGTGGGACAAGATCCTGTCTCTACTGAGGATGCTAAGCCACATGGCCAGGTACCAACTTAATCCCCAGGCCTGGGTAACAACTAAAAAGAGATCTGTGCAGAGGCCCTCAATATGTGATCTACAGAGCAAGCGCTTGTCTGGACATATCCCAGCACCACGAATCACCAGAGATTTGTAAAAAAGAATAGCATGAAAAAGCCCAAGACAACGCCAGAATCCTCTCAGCCTTGTTAGCAGCAGAGAGATAAGGGAAACAATCTCTCTAAAATTCAATTAATTTTTTTTTCTTTACTAATTTGTTTAGTCTTGTTTATCACAGAGGCTAGGACGTCAGATCTCAGGGGACCAGGCTAGCCCTGCAGAGAATTGTCATACAATGAGAAAACAAGCATCTAGACCAAGGTCACCCGGCAGTCACGTGGTGCTTTGAGAACCCCCTTCCGCCTGTGAGAAAGTGAGGGCGGATCTGCATCACACCTCCTTGGGGGCTCTCAAATGCTTACAGATACCTGTCTCCCCCTGGGCCCCTGCCAAGCTGCCTATGAGACCCCCTTCACCCCTCTCCCTTTTTAAATAGAGCACGTCTGCAATTGAAAAGCTAGACTCTCTGTCTATAGAATTTTCTGGGAATATTGTAGCACAGAAGCTTTTGCCCGAAGCAGCCGAACGTTAACGACATTAGTTAATTAAGTCTCAGAACACTCTCATCTCTGTCGATTCCCTCCCGGGGCCAAGACACTAAAGAATGACGCAACTAGCCAAGGCCAGAGGACTAATGGAGAACAGATTCCTCCCATCCTAACTGTTCAGAAAAGCTAAATTCCTTGTCAGTGCCTGAGTGTGGGCCTACCTTGGGGAGCAGCAGACTGTACACAAGACTCCAGCTGTTGCTCTGCCTAGCTGTGTGACCTTCTGTAAGCACCTTCGCTTCTCTGATCCTCTGAAGAATGGCACTCTGGGAACTGATTGCCGAGAGCTGCTGGAAGAACTAGCTTTGGGCATATCTGTAGACCTGCCATAGCAACGTTTGTACCCAGTCAACGCGGAGAGGTGGGGGGCGCAAAGGGGCAGGTGACCAGGTTTATTATGGCACCATTCATGATAACCAACTTAGGAATCAGCCTAGGTGTCCGCTGACAGATGAATGAGTAGGGAAAATGTGATGCACCTGCACGGTGAGGTTCTTTTCATCCATAAAGAAGAACAAAATTATGTTACTCACAGGAGAAGGGACAGAATTAAAGATGCCATGTTAAACAAGATAAAGCAGATTCAGAAACTCAGAAAGAAAAATATGTCTCATTAGTAAAAACCTAGATTTTAAGATGTGTGCTGAGAAGGCAGCTCTGTGGATGGGGCTTGCTGTGCCAGGAGGAAGACCTGAGTTCAATTCCCCTGAATCCAACTAAAACTTTGGGCCCAGTGGAGCACATCGGTGACCCCATCACTGGGGAAGTGGAGATGGGAGGGTTGGCCAGCTGGTTTCACCTACCCAGTGAGGTCCTAAGAGATCCTGTCTCAACAGTCAGACAACAAGGTGGACAGCCCCTGAGGAACAAGACTGATGGTTATTCTCTGGCCTCCAAACACACACATGTGCACACATAAATGTGCACACTTAAACACACACATAGATATGTATATATGCATATACATACATACATACATACATACACACATGTGCACACACAAACATGCACACTTATACACACATAGACGTGTATATACATGCATATACACATGTATATATACACACATACATACACACACACACATATATATATATAACATGAAAGTAAAGTAGGGCTATTTGAGAAGAGGAAGAGAGGAGGGACACAGAGATTAACAGGGATGGATAGGATCAAAATCCATGATATACATAATGTGAAAATGTCATGATAAAGCCCATTATTTGGTATAATGGATGCACTCTAGTAAAATAAATAAATAAATAAATAAATAAATACCAAGCAGTAAGGGGGCCAGGCAAACAGCTTCCTGAGACTTATTTGCCTGAATCTATCTGTATCTTAGCCCGGAGTTCAAGATCTCACCCTCTAGGTACAGACATAGCAAATGCCGCTTTAGGGAAGAAAAAAAGTTTGTCAGCCATTAAAAATTAACTCTTAGATTCAGCTAATGCTGTAAGTGTGCTCTTCATCTTAGATTGTCAAAAGCCCAATTTCTGTCCCCTCAGTGAGTCAGTGCTCTCTGTGCCCCCCAGGGGCGTTGATGTGCCCTCCTTGCTGCTTCAGACACCATCCCCACTGGCTTGTATCAACAAACTCTCTGCTCCAGAGAACAAGCAAGTGACCGGGTGCGCATTCCAGGGGCGCTAAATGAGAAAAGAGCCATTGAGGGGAGGCATTCATGTGTGTGAATGCAGCCTGGGGACTGCAGGAGCCACCGCAGGTGACAGGAAATTGATATTCCCCTTGCTATTTACCTTGCAGAAACTGGTTGTGAAGGAGGGACAGAGTGGTCAGGAGAGGAGGGTCTCTGTGCCCATCTGGGAGCTTGGGACTCCTCGGCGGCAGCCTGTTTCCGACAGCTTTGCTGGGGCCACCTCCTCAAACTGAACCAAGCTCCATCTTGAAGATAGAAGTTACAGAGGAGTTGGCAAAAGACGAGAGACACTCGGCTGAGATGCAGCTCTCTCCCAGAAGCTGAGAGCCCCAATTGGTGCTCAGTACCAGTAGGGCCGGGAGCTGAAGGCTGTGATGCGGAGGGTAATGTGACCTTTGGAGGCACGAAGGTGCTTAACCCAGGAACACCTGGGAGGGGAGGAGGTTCAGTCACTGAGGCAGGAGGAAGGCCCCTTGCAGCATGCAACAACTCCCTGTTCCTCATGGGCTCCATCGTGGGACACAAACAGGCACAGTGGCTCAGGAAGATGCTTCTCAGTAGGCTGGTGGGGCAAAAGATGTGGGGTTGCCATAGATACAGCTATCAAAAGAGTTTCTGCGTTTCCTGAACGTCAGATAAAGGACCCCTACTTGAAAGTTTTGGAACTTGGAATTATTGTAAATGTAAGCAGGGGCCAGGTCTCTGCCACTGTGTTCTGCAGAGACATTTGGTAAATGTTGGGGATGGGGGAGAGCCAGCTGTTCCATACCCAAGTGCCCTAGCACAGCCAGCCTACCTAAAATGTCGAAGGCATTCCTCAGGCAGCATCAATTATAATGGAACAGAGCTACTCCTGTCATCCTTAGCCTTGCGAAGCTCCTGATCCACAGAGTCAGGAGAAAGTAGTTTTGAGTAACTGTTTTGAGCAACTGGTATCATTTGGTAGGCCACAGGAGATAGCTGGACCCCACAACCTTTCCTCTCTTTTGCAAACGTTAAGTCTAATGCACCGGAGGCAACAAAAGGACCTACTAGAAAAAAACTCACTCTTCTCCTTCTCTCAGCTGAAGGTGATAATCAGACTAAACTTCAGTCAGGGAGGGAGAGCTACAGCAGAGTTTTCCATAAGGTTGGATGTGAACCGCATTCCTTTTCCTGTAGGGCCCTTCTTCAGGACAGGGACACGAATGCCGTGCTTGGATGGACAGCAGCCTGCTTACAATCATACATATAAAAACAGGGCCCCTTGGCTGGGCAGTGGTGGCACATGCCTTTAATCCCAGCACTTGGGAGGCAGAGGCAGGCGGATCGCTGTGAGTTCAAGGCCAACCTGGTCTACAAAGCAAGTCCAGGACAGCCAAGGCTGCACAGAGAAACCCTGTCTCGAAAAACAAAAACAAAAACAAAACAAAACAGGGCCCACCCTTGGATTTATAATGACATGGACAAAATGCCTAATTTTGAAAGTATTTCAAGAGGAAAAAAAAAACAAGGCTTTTTGATGACTTAAACTAATAACATGACCATTTTTGTCACCGTTTTCTCAAAATTCTATTGTTTGATTTTGGCCGCATATGTCAAACTCATTTCTAATGTACGTGTTGCAATTCTATGTCCTCATAAGAGCCAGGTGCATTTCTGTTCTTGGATTTTGTAAGGTAGCCCTCGAACTTAATACTCATTACTGTTTCTCATCATCTAGCTGGACCAGGGCCCTGTCTCCTGTAATTAAGGCATTCCCTCGCCAAGGATGAGGATGCTTGAGCTAAGGGTACAGAGAAGAATTGATAAGAGCCAAGGCTCCACTGAAGCCCAGGCCAGGCACTGCTCCTCAGAAGCAGTGAGGATGAGGATATGAGCAGCCAAAAGGCTCACCAGGGGTCTGGGAATGGTCTTCTTCCTCAGACACAGTTCAGAATGTGGTACCTGCTCTTCAGAGACAAGGGCATGACACAGGTGACCTTGGATGCATGCCATGCCGCTCGCTTGGGTAACCATATAGGAAGTCTTCAGAGAGTTCAAAGTAGCCTGGTCTCTGCAGAAATGTCGGTGAGGCTCCAGAAGAAAGATGGAACTGAGAACAGCACACGGTGTGGTCCCTTCTACCCTTTTCTCGACCTCCTTTGGCTTGAGGGCTCTGTGTAATGGCGCAGAGCAAAATGGGCCCCATTCATCGGCTGTGAGGTCTCCTGGGTGTCTTCTGCAAGCCCTTCTGTTCCCAGTGTAACGAGCCATCCGCTGAGGTGATCATCAACCAAAAAGGTGCTCAGATCTGACTGTCATCACCTGCAGGGATCCCCCTGTGCTCAGGCAGGCAGTGCTGACCTGCTGCTGGAGCCACCCCAGCAATACAGACTCAGCAGCCTTTTGTAATAAAAAAAAACCCCGGCCAAGCTCCTGAGAGGGTAGACCACCCAAGTCCCTGCAGCTCCTGGGGAGGAGAGAGCAGCTTCTCCCCACTGCGGGATCTTTCCAATGCAGAAAAGGCCTCTGCGAGAAAAACAAAAAGTGTGCCTGTCGTGGAACAGTCCATGCCGACCTTCCTCCCAGGAACGTCCCTCCAGTAGAATCACTGACATTTAAATTTGTCTTCCCAATTTTCTGTTTGTAGAAAAATCTAACTTCTTGGTTATTTGGAAGAGAGGGTGGGAAGGAAGGAAATTTGATCGTTCTCTTTTAAAGTGCCTTATGTAAACGCATTTTCTGAAAGGCCTGGGATTGTTAACTATACAGTGTTTGACCCCAAAGAGAAAATTGCATCCTGATGGAAAACTACAAATTCATTCCAAAACACTAAATTGTAGACATTTATCTAGAAAGATGCTCACAATATACTTTTAAATGAAAAAAATATGGGTTGCCAAACCGTGCATGGCATGATCTTAATTTTGCCTAAATGGAGACAAATGAAGGAAAAACAGGAAGGAGAAAAAAAAAAGGAGAGAAGGTGAGGAGAGGAGGGAGGAAAGAGGGAGCCATGAGGAAGGAGAGGGAAGGAAGTGGGGGCAGGGGAAGAGGAGAGGGAGGTACGTTTTTTATTGTGAGATTTGTTTTTATTTTTATTTATGTGTATCGTGTGCATGTGCATGTATGTGAGGGTGAGTACGCACACATGTGTGTAGGGACCCACGGAAGCCAGAAGAGAGCATTCGATCCCTTGGAGTTGGAGTTACAGGAGGTTGGAATCCACTTGGTGTGAGTGCTGGGAACGAAACTCAGATCCTCTGTAGGAACAGTGAGCGGTATTAATGGTTCAGCCATCTCTCTACCCACTAAGAAACACTTTAAAATATATATATTTGTGTATTAACAGAAAGATGACACATTTAAATATTAAAGGCCACTGTGTTTGTCTGGAGAAGAATGACTCATGGTTTTCAGTTCTTTCACTTTCTTTTTTTCTAGTTTTTGACACTGAACAAGAATCATTTCAATGTTATTAGAAATATTAAGTTAGCTGACATGACATTTCTGAGGACTTCATAGTACTGGCTTCTTAGAATATCAACTTCTACATGGGCTAGGGGGCCTCTTTTGCAACAATTATAATTATTATGCTGGTGTGTTTTTGCCAACTTGACACAAACCTAGACATAAGTGGAGAGAGGGAATCTCAATTGAGAAAATGTCTCCACAAGACTGGCCTGTAGGCAAGTCAGTGGGGCATTTTTTTGATTAGCAGTTGATGTGAGAGGGCCCGGCTCAGTGACAACCCTGGACAGGCGGTCAAGGCTGGCATAAGAAAGCAGGCTGGTAAGCAGTGTTCTTTCTGCCTCCGTTCCTGCCTCCAGGTTCCTGCCCTGACTTCCCTTCATGTCAGACTGTAACTGTCTGTAAGATGAGCAAACCCTTTTCTCCTTGTGCTCCTGTTGGTCATGGTGTATTTCATAGCAATGGAAACCCTAACTAAGACAGATGTTGGTACCAGGGCACGGGGAATTGCTGGAGCAGACCTGACCGTGTGTTTCTGGGAGCATTGTGGTGGCATTTGAAGTTTGGGTTGGAAGAGCCATTGAGTGTTGAGAGCTCAGTGGGCTGTTCTGTGGGAGCTTGGAAGAAGACAGTGATGCAGACAATAGAGGCCTGGATCCAGAGAGTCCACCAGCCACCTGTGCTGGCTGCCGTTTTGCATTATGATTCTGGTTCTCTTCAGTTGGGCCTGAAGAATCGGCTGTGATTAAGACCAAAACCAATAAAAGGAGGACCTTTGCTCTCCTGGGACAAGAGATACTGGTTAGCTGGAGCCGGGAAAGCAAATAGCGAGCGATTAAGATGATGAACATCATCATCCTGGCAAACACCTCTGGGGAAGTGTTTCCTCAGGGTGAGCATAAGCTGCGGTCCAGAGGGGACCAAGCCTTTACTTTGTGCTGGCAGCTGAACGTGGTAAAGTTAGGTGATACTGGTTTGGAAGGCCTGAGGGAGTCATGGAAGGCACTGTAAGAGCCCAAGGGAGGCTATTGGTGAAGAAGCAGCCCAGTTGCAATGCAGAGCCCATTTTTGGAGATGCCAGTGCCGTGAGATTGCTACCAAGGACAGCAGCAGGTGAACAGTGAGCTGGCCTGAGCCTACAAGATGAGGTATGTGCGCTCTGAGTGGCTTAGCCTGAAAAATAGACTTGCCCAAACCCTTTGTTGTCTAGATCGTGAGTGAATTCCAGATGTCCATCACTGAGCTTTTTTTATATACTATTAGACTTTGGTTTTGCTTTTATCTGATTGTAACTGTGCCCTGGCTCTTCCTTTTTGAAATAAGAAACATGTAACTTATTTTTGGTTTTACAGGAACCCACAGTTAAGAGACTTTGGAATTTTAGAGAGACTTGAGAATTTAAAAAAGACTTTGGACGTTTTAGAAAAGCTTTGTGCTTTGAAAGAGACTTTGGACAATTTTTTTTTTTAAAAAAAGACCAAATTTTTAAAGTCTTTGAATTTTAAAAGACTGTGGGGCTTTTAAAAGTTGAAATATTTTATATTGTGATGTTAATATTAACATGATATCTCGGGGATAAATAAGGAAGAAAAGGTTATGGTTTAATAGTAATGTGCTGTTACGGCAGATTGACAAGCAGTCAACTGTCCCAGTTGTTGTTATTGTTACTTGTCAACTTGACACAAGCTAAAGTTATCTGGTAAAAGGAATCTCGGGAAAGAAATTGAGAAAGTATCCATTGGAGTACCTGTCGGCAAGTCAGCGGGGGCATTTTATTAATTAATGACTGAAGTAAGGGAGCCCAGCAACTGGAGATGGCGCCACCGCTGGGGGCAGATCCTGAGCTGCATGAGAAAGCAAGTTGAGTAAGCCACGGAAATCAAGCCAGTAAGAAGTGTTCTGTGGCCTCTGCATCAGCTCCTGCCTTTAGGTTCCTGCTCTGCTTGCGTTCCTGCCCTGATTCCCCTCAATGATGGAGTGTCACCTGGAAGTGTAAGAAGACATTGACTTTCCTCCTCACGTTGCTGTTGGTCACAGCACTTCAGCACAGCGATACAAACCCTAACTGATACACGTGGTCACTTGATGCTCCTTTTTGAATGAACGGAGCTGAAGACTGACCAGGTCAACGAAAAGCGCATTGGAAGTTTAAACATATTTTAGAGCCATGCCTTCCCTCCTCCATGAACCACGAACCATGTTTCTGTTCCTGGCCATGGCCCTTCATTCGCTCAATAAGTAGTTTATGAGCACAGCTGTGCTTCAGACCTGAAGCGCCCCCTAGGGGCCTATGATTAGAACATGTGGCTCCGGCGTATGGTGCTGTTGGGACGTGGTGGAACCATTAGGAGGTGACAGGACTTTGTGGGAGGAAGTTAGGTGACCGAGGACATGGCTTTTAAGGGGATGATGAGACCTGGCCACCTCCTTTTTACTTTTTTTTTCATAGCTGCTGCTAGGTGAGCAGTCTTGTCCACCATGTACACCATGCGTCTCCACAGGCCCCAAACCAATGGAGCACCTGACTGTCGACAGAAACCTCCAAAACCGTGAGCGAAAATGTATCTTTCCTATTTGAAGCTGATTTTCTCAGGTGTTTTGTCATGGCAACCATAACCAACACACTAGTTACTAACACTGTTGTGACTAACACAAGCACCTATATGTGTGTGAGTCGAAGAGAAACTGTGGCAAACATTTTTTGGAGTTGTTTATTGTTGTTGTTGTTGTTGTTATTATTATTATTATTATTATATCATCATTATCATCATCATTAGATTTATTTATTATTATGTATACAGTGCTCTGCCTGCATGTAAACCCGCAGACCAGAAGAGGGCATCAGACCACATTATAGGTGGTTGTGAGCCACCGTGTGGTTGTTGGGAATTGAATTCAAGACCTCAGGAAGAGCAGTCAGTGCTCTTAACCGCTGAGCCATCTCTCCAGTCCAACTGTGGCAAACTTAGGCATGGTTTTCCTGGTGTTTCTCAGAGAGGTAAATGAGTTCCATTCTGAGAGTCAGCTTCCACTGACCACAGAGGTTGCTGGAGTGTATATAGATAGCTCAAGAGAAAGAGCCCCGTCTCCAGGCCAGATGTGCTAAGGAAAAGTGGCGGCAGGCACCACACTGGAGATTGGCCAACCCCGCTGGGTGATCGCAACCAGGGAAAGAAGTCAGGAAAGGAAGGAAAGGACAGGCCAGGGCCCAGGTGGCTGGTTGGCGAGATACTCCATGTTTGTCTAACTGGCCGCGCTGCTCTCACACTCTGAAGTTTTCCACGGGAAGCTGGGAGCCAGGTCTGGCTAAATCATTTGTTCCTCTGTTGCCTTTTTCTCCCACCGGGAGGCAGGTACCTTCAAAAGCAATGATCCTAGCAGGGCCCAGACCAATTGTTACCCTGCTAGCATCCCATCTACAGCCAGATAGCATGACTGCCCACCGGACTCTGAGTTCTTTCTTATTCCAGAAAGCAAAGGTTAAAGACTCCATTTTGGCAAAAAATAAAATAAATGTGAAAATGTCAAGATATGTGGATGGCTGCTTCCCCTCTCTGGCTTCGCCGTTTACAAATCTTTCTAATGTTTGGTCAGCATCTGGATTCAATACCTGGCAGTCATGCAGAGATGCCCATAATGGTTATTTATGCTCCTTGAGAGTTTGTTCCCCATTCTACTGGGGTCATTTATTTCCATAGGAGGGTGATACACACCATATTGGTTTTCATGAGGTGTTGCACACTGACATTTTTGTGCTGCAGGAGTGCTAGGGCTTAGGGAGGCACACTGAGTACCAGGACAGCTTAGGACTTGACAGGACCTGAGGGACCTGGTATTTCCATGCACTGTTGTATCCGTGCCTTCTCTGGAGTTGGCTTCGTAGCTGTGGTGGTGGTTTGGTAGATTCTGAGTGTTGATTTCTTGCCTTTCTTTTCAAGTCATTTGGGCACCAAGAGTGGAGTGCCGTTAAGTACCTACCTCTGTGCTGGGCTCGTCTCAGCCTCAAACTCTCTCCTGGACTTCAGAGAAGCCGGCCATCTCAGCAGCAAAGGGGAGCCCATGAGGAAATTACCTCAGAGACTTACAGGTTCCTTTGGATAAAGTGGAAAAAAAAAAAAGACCACAAAGCTTGGGAGACTACAGACCAGGAACACTCCTCTGTAGTTTGGGACACACCCAAGGGATACATTTCCCACCCCCACCCCCACCCCCACCCCTGTCTGATTTTTTGAAAAAACAGGTGCCTGAGGAGAGAAATACTTGTGCAGAGCACGTATATAGCATAGGTGGGTGTTTGATGGCTCCCGTGAAGTGCCCACAAGTCTCTGGGCACCAACCAGTACAGGAAAGACACCCCCTCCCCCGCCCCACAGTTACCATTACCTTGCTGTGAGGAAACAAAGCATAAAACCTTGTGAGGAGGAACTTGAGAGGTTTGCTCTTCTCTGCCTAAACATCAGCCACAGCAGAAACTTCAGAAGGAGATGAAGAAGCTCCTTCAAACACCAGGTGCCAAAGCCCCCAAAGGCGGGAATTCAACCTGCAGGCACTGAAGGCCTTGGGGAGTCTACAACTACCCCCCCCCCACCTAAGTACAGGTCAGTTTTCCAAATTCAGTGCTGGGGAACTGAGTCACCCCAGATCAGCTCCTAGCAGGCACCTCACAGGAGCCCTCTCCACCAAAAGTTGATGCTTAACACTGTGCGGGCATTTTGCCTCCAATGACCAGGTCTAGACCAAGCATGGAGAACTCATAACAGGAAACCATGACTGTTTCGAATAAGCACCTGTGGTGTTCCCACAGCGTTGGAGGATGCCTTGCTGAAGAGGATGAAGGCGTAGACAAGCACTCTACAGTCAGCTAAATGAAGAAGTGTTAGAGAGCGTTCGGGATGGAGTTGGGTATGTACATGAAAGTGACACTTGACCAGGAAGTCTTGGGAGCTTCCAGGGGTTAAAGGAGAATGCACTTGAACATGCACCTTCTGTTGACAGTGTCCGTTCGTGAGAGCAGCAGCCCTCTTGGCGGATCTCTCTTCCTTCCCGACGCCTGCAGGAGGATGACTAGTAGTGCAGTGTGTATAGTCACTGCTCTTTATTTTGGGGTTCCTTAAGCTTCTACTTCCCTCCCAACCCCCCAACCTTAGGCAGGAGAGAAACGAAGTTACAAGGAGAGATCTTTTTAGATTTAGTTCCGGCTGGTTAAGGTCGGCTGGTTCTTTGGGAAAATACCAATCCCAGTGGTCAGGATACCTAGCAGTTCAGCAACAGCAAACGGCAAACAGCAGGACAAACAAGCAGCCTCCCTTCTCTGTCAGTCTCCTCTGAACCCCTTCCTCTCTCTGGGCTCTACTATTTTATGTTCTCCGAGAGTCCTCAGAATTTTATTAACTCTGCCTGGCAAAGACCACACCCCATACGAGGCAGTTACCAGCTGTGGACAAACTGAAGGCAACTCCATACTCCACAAAAACCTGCTTACATAACATAACTGAGTTTTTAAAGAAACCAAAACTTCCACTACAAGTGTGTACAAAGATGTTTCCATGCGGAAGGTCTCTGTCCACCAGCTTGCTGACAGCTCATATAGAAACGATCAGTGTGCCTGCTGCGATAGAGTCTTAATATTGCCTCAGTGACAGAAACACAGTGGCTTCATTGTGCTGTCCCCTCTTACTTTAATTTCCTCAAACAGAGCTTCAATAAAGGACCAGCTATGATTCTGCCAGCTCCTCTGGCCTACTTCGATGGAATGAAATCAAGTTCATATTGAAAGGAGGGGGTTTTTTTTTCTCTCTACTAGACAGGCAAATCCTCTTCAGAGGAAATGCTAGTGTGTAGTTTAGTCTTTCCATATTTTCCACACTATAATATATAGTCAGTCTTGTAAACTTGCGATTTGGTGTATGGCTTCTGGACATAATTCCTGCTCTGCCTCAGTTTCCCCTCCATCTTTATGGTGTGCTTCCTCCTCTGTCTCAGTTCCTCAAAAGGACAAAGTAGCTTGATATGAGAATGCGGATTTTGAAACCCAGTCATTTTGTGATGTGGCAGAGCTAAGCGGCTTTGGGCAAGTCACTTGACCTGAGTGAGCCTAGCTCAATTATATGCAAATTCTCAAGTGCTCCTCCCTCAGTGCGCAGTTGCCAGGATATATGAAACATGCATCTCAAGTGCTAGACTCGTAATTGGTCATCAGTGTCCACTGCTACTACCCTGTTTCTATAGCAACCCAGGGGCCCAGGGCTGGGTCCATCTTCCTCACTTGACTTCATCTCCATCAATCATTGAGCTTTTCTTTTGTTTTTCTCTTTAAGGAAGAGACCATTTAAAGGATATAAATGAGGGGTGGCCGGGTATGGTGGCGCACGCCTTTAATCCTAGCACTTGAAAGACAGAGGATCTTAGTTTGAGGCCAGCCTGGTCCTCAGAGCAAGTTCCGAGATAGCCAGGACTACACAAAGGAACCCTGTCTCAAAAACAAACAAACAAACAAATAACTGAGTAAAATAAAGGACATAAAGGAAAGGTGTATAAAAGGTGAGTGTTATCATTTTTTTTCTACTTCAAAATATTGACACACTCAATTACCATCTGTGAAAAGGTAAGTTTAGAAGCTGGCTGAACATTAAGCGACATGTTTGGTTTTCTGTTTTGTTTTGTTTTGTTTTTGAGACAGGGTTTCTCTGTGTAGCCCTGGCTGTTCTGGACTCACTATGTAGGCCAGGCTGGCCTTGAACTCACAGCAATCCGCCTGCCTTTGCCTCCGGAGTGCTGGGATTAAAGGCTTGCGCCACCACACCCGGCTCCCTAAGCAACATGCTTATAACACAAAGTGTATATACTGAGACTAGACTGAAATAAATGGAACCTCCTAATATTACATGTAGAATGTTTTTGATGCCATAAAATCAAAGAGGGAAGTTACAAGCTGGTTTACAGCAGCGTGTCAACTTTAGCATGCCTGGGAATCACATGACGTTCACAGCCAGCATAGCATTTTTAACAAGGCTACCCCGAGACTGATGACACAATACATTGGGACCCCCTTTGATAAGCACCCATTTAGAAGCCTGTGATTACATAGTCTGCTGCCTGCTTCTCTTCTTCTTCCTCCGTCCTCTCCCTCCCAGCATCTGCCTCTGCCTCTGTCTGTCTCTGTCTCTCTCCTCAGTCTGGCTCAGCTAGGAAGCTAGCTGCTGAGGAAAAAGAATGTAATTGTTTTCCTCTCGTAAACTGTCAAGGTGAAAGTGGCAGTAGAGGAAGAAGGATTGCAGAACATTGCTAGGCCAAATGAGAAAACCTCTGACTACCAGAGGATTTCCTTCCTGGCACAGGCTCACTCCGCAGCAGCAGATCAGCTTGGGAAGCTTAGTATTGAGAGTTCCTGGCTCCCAGGCACGCACAGAGGCTAAGCATGGGGGGTGTGGGGAGATGCATATTGTTTCTTCAATTACCAGCATTATTAGTATTATCAGTAGGCCCGGCTAGCAATCAATCAAGACACAGACACTTGTTATATTTTAACATAGCCTTAGGTAACCTGGGACAGGGCAGATATCAATCCTCTAAACTACCTCCCATAGTGGGACTGGCATGGGATCCCTGTCTCAACCCCATGTCATCTGCTTCCAATAACTTTTATCAAGCTACCTCCCATCCATAATCCCAAGTACTTGCTAATGTTCTTCATCTGGGCTGAATTCTCCATCCATGGCTGCCATGTGCTTCTCCTCCATCTAACCCATGGTGGCCTTCTTCTCCTTTCCGGGTCTTTCTCCTTCCTCTTTGTAGCCATCGTTTTTCTTCCCAGAATTCCTCTCTCTCCTAGCCCCACCTATCTCCTTTGCCCTGCCCAGATGGGTTGTTTTTTTATTAAGCAAAAGGTGGGTCACAGAGACAGCAAGCAGTAATTAGCATCAAAATACATCAGACCATCCCCCAACAGATGCACAAATCCCAGTCCAACAGGGGCCATGGAGAGTGGAACCCATTTCAACTATGTTTCAGCAGAGTTAAGGATTACAAAGTCTTGGTGCTATCTCACTAGTCTCTCAAGTCCACATCTGACATCTTTGTGTATCAGTCAGGATAGACTGGGACACACTGCATTGACAAATGAGGCCCTAAAACTCAGTAGCTTCAGACAGCAAAGGATTCTCTCTACCTCCTGCTGGTCTGAACACTTGGCTCCGTGTCATTTTCATCATTGTCACCCTGGCAAGCAGGTTGATAGAGTGGCCATGACAGAAACATTGCTAGTGACCTTGGGAAAAGAAAATAGAGGAGTCTGAGGAACTGGTTCAATTAGCAGTGTGCTGGCTGTGGCGAGGGCTTGAGTTTGGATTCCACAGCTCTTGGATAAAGAGCCAGGCCCGGCCACACATGCCTGTAATTCTAGCGCTGTGGAGAGATAACTGCATCCCTGGAGCTCATTGGCTGGCTAGCCTAACTGAACCAGTGAGCCCCACAAGAAACAAGGCAAAAGAAGGAAAACAGAGAGTGATAGAAACAGACACTGATGTCAAATTCGAGCCTCTACACATGCACATACATGCATCTACATGCACATCTGGACAAGCACATATACACATACATCACACGTATATACACATCTCACATCTCATACACAAGAAACAAAGGAAGGGAGGGATGGAGAGAAAGAGGAGGGAGAGAGAGGGAGAGACAGAGACAGAGAGAAATAGAGAATTGAGAGCGGCCAGGAAGGGCTTGCATTAGTAATTAAGCTTATCAAAGACCAGTACGCTCATTGGTCAGAACAAGCCACATGATCAGTGAAGTCAGGATGTACAACCACTACCCTGTGTCTGTGAGAGGCATGGATCTGTATTTACCATATAAACATTCCAATAATGGATGAAACACTGTGGAGCCCTTTTTTTAAGCTGGAGAAAAATATGCAGCACCCACTCACAGTGTAAGAGGGGAACTGGAACTAGCCTGCTTAAAGCTAGAGGGGAGGGTGAGAGTGGAATTCCCTCCCTGCACCCACCTCTCCTCAGTGGCCTTGACACATTCCTGAGGACCCTGGATGCCTAGAGACAGCCTGGCAACCGTGGCTTCCACACGCACCAAACTGCCGCCTTACTTAGGTACTGTTCTCTATTTAGGGGCGGTTAAATGTTTTAATAAATGATTGTATTCTAATGGAAAGGGTATAATTAAATAGGACAGCATCGCTCTGTGGCAAGCCTCACTGAACAGAGTGGCTGTGAACAAAGTGTTCTTCGAAGTATCATAAATACAGACAAAAGCCAATGTGAGAAAATAAAGATTTTTTTAAACACCCCCCCTCTTGCTGCCATACACCCAACACAACCAAATGAAGCACATACAGAAATCAGTTTCCAGAAGAAGCCAGTGCTATGACTTGCGTGGCACCCTAGGACACAACACCGAGTGGAATAGAGCAATCACAAGAAGACATATAGTAGCGTGTATGGGAGGCAGGAACCGCTCAGACTCAGAGATAGGTGGTAGAACAGCGGCTGCGTGGCTTGGAGGAGGAGATGGAGAGTTGTTGTGAGTGGTACCGAGGCTCGAGCCTCAGTTGCACAGCCAAGGGAAGACACTTAGTGCTACTGCTCTGTACCCTTAAAAATGGTTACAATGGCATTCCTAGAAGACACCGTCTCCCAGCAAGCTCTCTGTCCTTCTGGCTTTTACAGTCTCCCCACCTCCTCTTCTGCAATGCTCCCTGAACCTTAGGTGCAGGGGTTGTACTGTGGATGCACCAGGTGGGACTGGGCTCCACAGCTCTGCATTCTGATTGGCTGTGGTTTTCTGAAGTGGTTTCCAGCTGTTGCAAAGGGAAGTGTCTTGATGAGGAGTGAAGACTATACTTACCTGTGGGTATTAAAAAAAAACATATTTATAACGTGGTTAGGGACTGTGTTGGGTATACCCAAAAAGTCTCACCATCCTGACTGCCTAAACACGAGATGAACAAAAACAAAAACAAAACCAATAGGCAAGCTAACGTGAATGGGGAAAGCCTGTGAGGAGGCCTCAACTGATACACAACAGGCAGCCATGGAGTGCTGAGAGCAGAAGAAGTCATCTTCCCCACAGCAGAGCAACCAACTGGGCATCCAATGGCAAATGCTCAGCCCTGAAAGTGTGCATACATGCAACATTACACAGACTAAGCAGTTGTGCTTCTGTTTAGGAATATGTGTGTTTGTGTGTATGTGTGTGTATGTATGTATGTATGTATGTATGTATGTATGTATATGTAATAACAATTAATGAAAACGAGGTCATGAATTTGAAAGAGAGCAAGGATGGATATATGGGAGTGTTCGGAGGGAAAAAAGGGAAGGGAAAATAATGTAATTATAATCTCAAAAAATAAAACAATTATTTTTAAAAGCATGGTCAGACTTATTGAATAGCTCATCATAACAGGAGACACACGATAGCTTGTTATTATTGTTGGAGATATTCATTACTATGTTCTGAAGCATCATTTGAAACATTTGATGTTTGCATAAATATCGTTCATCACGGAAACACTAACGCTGGGTTAGAAGGTGAAACAAGTGTAATAAACACACTAACGTTAATATTAAAAAGTGTTTCAATGGTGAGGCTGGGAAGATGGCTCGGGGGTTAAAGTGCTTGCCCCGCAAACAAGGGGACGGAGTTGGGAAGTCTATCATGCACATAAAACGCTGGGCATGTGCAGCAGTCGGCCTGAAATCCCCGGACACAGGAGGCCGAGATGTGATCCCTCAGCAAGCTCACTAGCCCAACTAGCTGAATCGACAAGCTCTGAGTTCAACCAGCCATCCTGCCTCAATACAGAAGATGAGGAAGGGGCGGAGCAACAGAGGAAGACACTGCGGTCAGCTTTTGACCTCCACTCACATGCAGACACAGCTGCCTTCTAACTACGACACGTAAAGACACACCAGAAGCCCAGTCTTTCTTTGTTAGCATCTTCTCCATTCTTCTAAGTCAAAGCGAAAGATGTAATTGTCCATTCTAATTTCATCTGGCAGAGCAGTTGAGCAGTTTCTTATCCACGTATTATGACTGTCGTCATGCTGTGGGCAAAACTCCCCAACAGAGACAGTTTACAAGAGCAAGGTTTGGTTTGGGCTCTCAGGTTCAGGGCATCTCGGTCCATCCTGGCAGAGAAGGCACGGCGGAGCAGCTTCTGTGACTGCCAGGGTTTGAGGCAGTGCCTGTTCACACCAGAAAACAGACAACAGTGGGAGTCAGAAACAGGAAGAGCACGTGACTTTCAAAGGCCTCTACTGGACTGTTCCCACCCGGCAGGCCCCACCTCCCAAAAGTTCCACACCCTCCAGATGAACAGGGTGAGCCTGCAGCAGCGTTGCTGATTCATATTATAGCACCCGCCTACCCTCCCTAAGTCTGCAGTGGCTACTTCCGGGGCTTTAGAGAATCTTTTTTTCTGATGTTCTATAGCGTTCATGGGAAGGAGACACTGTTCCTTCTAGAAATGCTAGAAGCATCCAAGAACATTGAGAGTCGCTTGAATGTGCTTTGACGGAAGCTGGCATGCTTGGAAGCACCTGATGACACCAGTAAGCTGTGGGACATGTGGCAAATGATGGGCCCGGGAGACTCTCCAGAGAATGCTATTGCCACCAATGGGAGCATGTGTTGGGTGACATACGGGGAGATCTGAGAACCACTGTGTGATCTCAGGCAACAGTGCTTACCCTTAAACATCATTTTTCCTACTTATAATATAGGAATCACCTATGATCCAAGGATCAGGGAGAATCATTCATTTGGCCCTAGCTCCCCCGAAAATGTGTATTGAACTCCTCCTGTGCAAGGCACTGTGTTTCACGCAGATCAGACAAATAAAGTCCCTGTTCTCGTACAGCTAGGAGTTTTAGTTAGCAAAGAATGTCAGTTAACAAATAAGAGTTGGAGAGCTGGCTCAGTGGTTAAGAGAGCCTGTTGCTCTTGCAGGGGACCTAAGTTGGAGTCCCAGCACCCGCATGGCAGATCACAACTGTCTGTAACAAGAGTTCCAGGCCATCTGATGTCTCTTCAGGCCCCCGAGGACACCACACACGCATGTGGTGCACAGACATACATGCAGGCAAAACACTCACACGCATAAATAAATCTAAAGCGGAATGATTAAGTGAAGTATATAACATGTTAATGCTGCTCTGTGGGCACACTGTGTGTTGCTGCTACTCTGTGGACAACTGTGTGTGCATTGGTATATTTTAAAATGAGGTAACCGAAAGAAGTCTCGGGAGAAACAGCTACTGAGTCAGACAGACTTGAGGGGGCAGAGGAGCCAGCCATACAGACATCTGGCAGGGAAAATGCAAGTGCAGGACTGGAGCAGTAGCTCAGTGGGTAAAGCACCCAGCGTGCAAGCATGAAGACCTGAGTTCAAATCCCCAGTACACATGTAAAAGCCAGGTGTGGGATGTGACTCTAAAGCTGGAGGTGGGATCAGGTAAGTCCGGCGGCTCACTGGCTGCCCAGCCTAGCTGAAATGGAACACTCCAAGTTCAGTAAGGGACCTTGTCTCAGAAAAATAAGGGTGACAAAGGAAGACAGCCAATGTCTACCTCTAGCCACCTCATGCATTCACATGTGCACATGCATGCATAGCACGCTCACGCGCGCGGGCGCACGCACACACACACACACACACACACACACACACACACACAGGCACAAGGGCAGAGGCCCTCAGATTCCGTGTGGCTGAGTTGCAGTAAAGAGAGTGTAGGGGAGTTCGGTAAGAAATGTGGACTTACCATGATGTCAGCAGGCAGAGCCGAATGCACAGAGCATCAAAGCCTGCTATAAAAGCTTGTCTTTTTTACTGAGTCAGAATCGAGGATGCTGAGGCAGGGGGAGGAACATGACCTATTTCACATCTTAATAGAATCTTTCTGGCCTCACTGGTGGAAAACAGAAGAAAAGAGACAGAGCACAAAAAAAAGACCTGTCAGGCCGCCTTTGCGATGGTCGCGGTGAGAGGCAGTGGCGGTTTGGATCAAGATGGCGGCTGTGGACTGAAATAGGTTGGTTCTAGGTAGCTCCTGTAAAGCGCTCTGCAGTTTCTGGAGCTTGGTAAGAACTCAGTGGGTGATGACGGTGATGATATTATTAAAAATATAGTGGGGGAAAGTGTGAAGTCAGAGGCAAAAGACAGATATAACCTTCCGTGTGCCAGGCTTATCTGAATGAGGGGAACAGAGCCAGGAACCTGGGATAATAGCAGCCTGGGCATCAAGGGTAATCTCAGAGGAACTATTTTGGGACCAGGAAAAAAAAGGTTGTTGTAAGCTTCAAAGGTACCACATGGGTGCTTGAGCGAAGGAGCTGTCCCTGAGCCAGCGGCTCCCGAGAAGCAGGGAACGAAGGATTAAAGTCAAGGTCAGCTAGGGGACTCTGGATCCAGGGGCTGGGAGAGTTACCATGAGAACACCTTGTAGATTTGTATGATCCAAGATATATCAGGCAGAAATCCCCTGGCAACTTCAGCACTGCCTTAGCACCTAACGCCATTTGTGCACATCCATTTTTCCCAGGCAGTATTCAAACAGGCAAATACATAGCTAGTCTGGTCTTCCAGTGACCCCTTGCCCTGTCGATGCCGCCCCCAACCACCAGGAAAGACACCAACACCGGGAACTCTTCTTGCCTCAGTTTATTCAGGATCCTGGACTACCGGAGCGACCCCGGGAAAAGCTCCCACAGAACCTTTATAGTGTGCCTGATCCTATCAGAGACTGCCACGTTGTTGCTCTTGGTTGGTGCGTTCGGATCACGCCACCTCACGCTATGCCTTCAGGCATGCGCATAAGGGGCTTGCTCACTGCGCCATGCGCAAAAGGGGCGCATTGTGCCGGGGAAGCAGCAGGGGGCGCTGCTATCTGTGGCTCTCCACATTGCCCCTCCAGGAAGTAAGTCCTGGATACTTTGCTATGAAGAAAGGAAGGTGCTACTTGCTTCCAGGGCAGCATTGTCTTCTTCAGTGAGTTTAAGGTTACCAGACTCCGTCCTATATCTGAATCACAACCCCCGGGGTCTACACATGTTCTGCCCAGGCCTCCTGCTGCCCGTGGGAACCAGCTCTCTATAATTGTATGAGAGGTTTGGAAGGCAAGCTGGGCACACACCAGACTAGCAGAGCTGTGGCAGGCCACCCGATGGAACCCCAGACAAATGTCCGCCCCCTACAAAGAACACTTCCTTGGGTTGTAAGGAATGACTGGCCTGAAGGCATGCCTTTATTTTGCCTCAGTCTTCACACAGGTTCTAGAACAACAAAGTAAAGCACCCCACCTCTGAGCTGTCCGTACACCCACCACTTGCTGCAGGTGACTGCTGAGCCTTTGGAAGGTGGCTAGTAAATCGTATTTCCATCCAACTAGATTTTCAATTTACAGAGCCTCATGTAGGTGGTAGTGACCTAACTGGACAGTACAGTTCTAATATGTTTACCAACTTTAGCCCTAACCTTCTTCTCTACTAGATAAATGTCACTGTTGGGGCAGGGGGTGTAGTTTAGTGAGGGAAAATGCTTCCTTCGCAAGTATGAGGATCTGAGTTCAAACCTCTCTTTCCGTACAAATGCTGGGTGTGGTAACAAGAACGTCCGTAGTCCTGGCACTTCTGTGGGGACGTAGGAGGGGAACACAAGGGAAACTAGAAGCTTCTAGCCAGCTGACCTGACAAATGCAACAAAACAAGAAAGGGAGGAAGGTGAGGGCCAGCACACCCGAGACATCATCCTCTGCCTCTGCAGGTGTGACCGTGGCAAGCACAAATCCATAGCCACAGTGCATGTGTACATCCTATACATACAAACATGCATGCATGTGCACACACACACACACACACACACACACACACACACACACACACACACGGACATTCACAAGGATGCCACTATCTCTGGGTTTAGGGTCCCTATTTTAGTAACCTAGCTAGCAGATAAAGAGCCCAATCCAGTGAGCACTGGAGCCAGCCTTGGACCACCAGATGTTCTAATTGATGGAGAAGCCAGGTGTCCCTGTGAGCCTCAGTTCTCCCATCTTCCTCTCAAGAAAATGAGGGACTTGAGCTACTCTGAAATTCTTGAGATTCTTTGCAACTAACACTGTCTTCTTACTTTCTGTCAAGGCTCATCATGACTTCTGAATGAAAGCAAACAATTTCGCGATAAAGATATAGAACATTCCAAGTCCTTCATTGGTTTCTAAATCCATCCCATCCTTGAGGGGGGGGGGGAAGCAAGTTGGCTCCTTGTCCATATTCTCTAGATTTACAATGGAAAACCTCAAGGCCAACTACAGAGGAAGTGGCAGGAGCCACCCCAGTGCCAGGCTCTGAAAATAGCAATTGTAGCAGCCCAATCCGAGGCTGCTGCTGCTACCCCACAAAGTGGAATGTTTTGCTGTTGTTTATGTAGCTTACCTAGGCAATTAAAATCAGAGGAAGAAGAGAGTGGCAGCTTCAGATGGGTTGCACTACCTCTAGAGGGAGGGGAAGGCAATCGAGGGCTGTAAGAATCCCCCTTGAAGTGAAAATTTTGCTACCATTACACAAAAGTGGTTGCTGAAGGCATCGGCCAGGACAGACAGCAAGCTGTGGACGTCGGAGACGAGGCTGGTGCTGGAATGGGAAGCATCTTTCTTCTATCGCTGACAAAAAGGTGCCTGCCCCACTGCTGTACCATCTCTCATTTGATCCTTTCAACAACCCTGTGACACAGCTATAACGAGAGGTTAAGAAACAGCCAAGGTCACACAGATGACAAACGACAGAGCCAGAGTCCCAGGCCAGGTCACCTCCATCCAGAACCTTGCCCCGCCCCTCTCCCCACCCCCCTCCCCCATGCCCACGGGAGAAGATGCCTGAGACATCAGCAAGATTGGGAGGTGGGGTTGTTTTTTGTTAAGATTTGTATCCTACTTACTTCCAGAAGACTTGAGGCAGCTTAAAGGTGAACGCAGGAGAGAGGCATCTAAGGATAACACTCTTGCTGATGAAAGCAAAAGAAATAGATAGTTTCAGACACCTGAATGAAACAGATCCTCACACTTGGCCGTTTCATTTGGTCTCTTAACTTTCCTGGCAGCTAAACCGAAAAAGAGAAACATATTGGATTGCATAGATTTGTGTTTTCTGACAGCATAAAGAATACATATTCATCTCTAGAGACAAAATGTTTTCCTGGAATTAAACCTAGGTAGGAATTCATCCTGTGGGTCCTTAGCTAAAGAGCAAGAAGCTGTTGTACTCATCAAAATGAGGGATGATGTTTAGGTCACCTTGTAGTGTCATGAGTGCATGGAATATTGCTAACTGGAATTCCACAAAAGGGTCAGAGACACGGCAACGGCAACAGAGGGCTGCTTTTGTTGACCCTCTATAAAGACAAAAGATGCAATATGCTAAAACTTGCCTCAGTGAAGGGTTTCCTGAGCATCCCGGGCACCATGAGTGAGGACTTTGCCTTATGGGGTTTAACAATGCAAGAGAGCCTCAGAGGGTACCAATGATGAAGGGTTACCACGCATGATGGCTAGTGGGAAGTGTAAGCAGTAAAGCCAATGAGACATCACTTGAGGCAACAGGCATCCATCTGCAGGCTTAAAGCAAGGTATGTAGATGTTTACTGTCCAGTCATTCATTCGGAATGATTGACGAAGACGCCGTCTCAAAGCCCTACCCTGCGCAGAATAGAAAGAACAGGAATCATCCTGGTTTTTTTGTTGTTGTTGTTGTTTTTTTTATCCTCTAAGCTTAAGAACTGATCCAGGATGCCTTGACCTTGGATCATTGCTGTTTGGGATTGGCTATTTCTTTGCACTGAGGGGCTGTCCTGTGCATTATGAGATATTGATAGCAGCATCCTTGACCTCCACCTACAATGTCAGTGGCAACCAAGAATTTCTGCAAAGAGTGCCAAATGAGTCCTGCCCTGGTTGAGAATCGTTGATCTATTATATAAGAGAAAGGTGAACACACACACACAGAGAGAGAGAGAGAGAGAGAGAGAGAGAGAGAGAGAGAGAGAGAGAGAGAGAACAGAGAATTCTAATGATTGCAGTGCAGTGACTATAAATGGCTACAGTGACCCTAAGGCAGGGAAGCTCTCTCTCTTATCAAGGAAAGCAATAAGGACGCGCAGAGATTAAAAGAAAGGGAGGAGACGTTTAAGCTGAGCTTTGATGGATTTGCTTAGGTTAGCACACCACCGTGCGCCTGTAAGGAGAGAAATCAAGGTCAGCTTGGAAATGATGGGGGAGGGGCTCTAAGTATCAGGCAGCAGGTTCAGAGCCGATCCAAAAGTCCTGGCCGAGCTCTGAAAGTTTTTGGGGGGAAAAATTGCCCAACCTGACCAAAGAAAACAGTAAACTGCTATATTAAGACTGCGTACTACAGCTGGGTGGTGGCGGCGCACTCCTGTAATCCCAGCACTTGGGAGGCAGAGGCAGGCAGATCACTGTGAGTTCGAGGCCAGCCTAGTCTACAAAGGGAGTCCAGGACAGCCAAGGCTACACAGAGAAACCCTGTCTCAAAAAACAAACAAACAAATAAACAAACAAAAAAGACTGCGTACCACAATTTGGAGTCTTTCTACTACCCACGTCAAATGGCAATTCCCAACGGGAATGCAGCCCTTGAGGAAAAAGGTTTTTTTTGTTGTTGTTCTGGGTATTTGTTTGCTTGTTTGGAGAGGGAGGGGTTTTGTGACAGCATTTCTCTGTGTAACAAATCCTAGCAGTCCTGGACTTGCTTTGTAGACCAGGCTGGTCTTGAACTCACAGAGATCCGCCTGCTTCTGCCTCCCAAGTGCCGGCATTAGAGGCGTGTGCCACAATGCCTGACCCTGGAGGAATTCTTAAATCTCAGAAGTAGAGTCCTCATGAATGGTATTGATGCCCTTAAAAAAGGGACTCAGAGATCTAGCTACCCTAGTATGGGGCAGGAGACAGTCAGGAGGTTCCCTCTGACAGGAAAAGGACCCTTGCCAAACCTGGGCTCTGTGGTACCTAGACCCAGGCCTCCTCAGCACACAGAGCAAATCTCAGCCACTCAGTTTCAAATATTTCCTTAGAGTCATCTATGGAGACTGAGACACAGAGTAAGAGGGAGAGGAAAAACCGGGAGATTAGAAGGAACACGGCAGCCCAGATGAGAGGCTCAGACACTGAGAGACAAAAATCCACAGAGCAGAGGAAACACACTGCATGGAACAGCATGGGATGAAAGAGAAGCCAGGCACCTGAGGAAATGCGCCTTCCATCACGTGCATGCACACGCCCGGTTAGACAAGAACACACATCACCCATGAACCTCTAAAGACTTGACAGAACCCCCACAGTTGCTGCCTTTATAACTGTGGACTCTGCCATGAGATTGCCTACAGGAAGAGACAAAGGGGCACTGGTTCTTGCCCTGCCTTTGAGACAAACCATCTGTGACCAAAACTGCCAAGAAGATGCCCAGAGACCTGTGAGTGTCTACACGTGCTGGGTTGGCTTTAACCTTATCCTCGCTGGCCAGCTCTAGTCTCTCCTCCCCAAGTCTTTCACTCTTGGCTCTGCTGAGTGTGGCCTTGAAAGCAGAGCAGGGAGAAACTTCTTAGGCCACATGACCTCAAGCCTTAGTACTGGACACATTTTATGATCTCTCTACTCTTTCCTGTACATTGCTCCATCAGGCTGAATAAATATTGACTAGCCTATAAAACACAAAGCCTCGTATTTATACACCCTCCCCTCCAGAGGCTGCTGAAGGTCTGCCTCAGACAACGGTGTGCCTGCGCCTACGCCTGTGCCTGCAGAGGCCTAGGAGCCCTACCGCAGAGCAGACATGGGCCCCAGCTGTCAGGGCGGGGTCCGCTCTCCTGGGAGACGGCCTGCAATGGCAGCAGACACAGGGTTGGCAGGTGCTAAGTAAGCACGGTGTTTCTGTTTCCTTGGGAATGGCTGCTTTGTGCCCAGTGGGAACATTTTCATTACAAACAGCCAACACTAGGCCTGTGGAATGCCATGAAGAATTCTGACATTTTTGTCTCTCTGCTGCCCTGAGCTCTGGACTTTGAATATTTGAAATTGTCATCTCATGGTTCCAAGATGGCAGCTGGAGGTCCAACCTAAAGGCCAGGGGGAGGGTAGTAATTTGTTTCTCTCTGGTGAGAAGCCCTTGGCGATTTACTTGATATTTTTATGGCTATAACACAGTCCTGTGAGGAATCTGCTGCCATGGGGGTAGGGGAGTGGCTTATCCCCTGGACACAAGGGGGAACACCACCTGACCTGAGCCCAGGAGCTCTTTGCCTGATCCAAATACTAGTTGTAGACTAGGCTCTGAGTGGACTCTGCCACCAACTGCCCAGGGTCATGGGCAGGCAAGGTACCACTGCAAGCAGTTAAGATCTTCAGCAAGTGAGCCTCCATGGAGTACGGCCACCCTGTCTTTCTTCTCTTTCCTGAAAAACAGGGAGCCAGGCCTCTTGAGGGGCCCTGGGGATCAGAGGTAGCCCCACTCCCACTAATCTGAAGGAGGCAGATGCCATTAGTGGATGAAACTAAGGCAGGAGAACCATCTGGGCCAGTGTCAGAGTCCAGTTCTGCCATTTGCTCAGCTGTGTAACCACAGGTGCTGTGAGGCAGGGTCCAGGCAGCAGGCAGGGATCACGGCACGCACACCTCCCAAAGGGATTTTGAATAAAGACAAAGTTTAAGGGGAACAAGAGCAAGAATCCCAAGACAGCATGAAGGCCTCTGCTTCAGATGGCAGCTGCCCCTAAGAAGGCAAAAGGGGGACATTGTAAAGCCCATGGCGCCGGCTCAGACCTCTAAGGGGACAATGTTCAGCTAGGACTGGAGTCTCCCAAGGGACACACAGAAGCTGTTTCTGGAGTGCTAGAGAAACTACCCAGTGGGTGCGGGCTCTGCTCCAGTGGATGCACCAAGCTCCTGTGTTGCTCACAGAGATCGGAAGTACAGCGAGACGCCTCAGGCCCTAGAGGAAGCAAACCCATCATGTTCTTATGGTCTACTAGGCTCGGCTTGGCACTCACTACGGGCAGAGCCTCCCAGAGAAGGTAGGCTTGCATTTAGAGGCAATGGCTTAGTCACAGGAGCATCACGTAGTTTTAAAGCTGGCCCTTCCTTGCCTCAGCTGTAAAGTGAGGGAAAGATGACCTGACTGAAGCTTAGCAGATATGAACCACTGTTAGGTTCTGTTTGCCAAAGATGAAACTGTCCTCCTCATGGAAAATGTGCGATTTTTTTCCTTCTGTGAAATTTGCTTAGTTCCAGAGAAAAATCTCTTTGGGGACGGGGATGAAAAGACCGCTCTGGAATAGTCACATAGATAAGATTGTGGCCATACTTCCTACCCTATGTAAGCAGTGAAATACTTCTGGTTGGAGGGCTGGTTCTCATAAGCATTAGCTGAGCCATGCCACGTGCTAATAGAGAAAGAAAGACTTAGCCAGCGTGGTGGCGCACATCTGTGATGCCA
Source organism: Acomys minous (assembly GCF_964271855.1). NCBI lineage: Eukaryota > Metazoa > Chordata > Mammalia > Rodentia > Muridae > Acomys > Acomys minous. The sequence goes on along the minus strand of NC_140499.1, from coordinate 57,634,812 downwards.
GCACTAGGAGGGGCAGAGGCAGGTGAATCTCTGTGAGTTCGAGGCCAGCCTGGTCTACGAAGTGAGTCCAGAACAGCCAAGGCTACACAGAGAAACCCTGTCTTGAAAATAAAACAAACAAACAAACAAAAGCTTTCTCCTGATATCTCTGCTTGACTGAATTCTCAGCAAGGGGAAATTCCTCCCATAAGAAATGCACACATTTTGTTTAATTGCTTGGCGCTTTAGATCCTGGGACTGGCCTGAACTACAATGGGCATTAACAAACAGGAGTTATAAATCATGGGACATTGTTATTTTAATTTTTAAAAAAATTTAAAGGTGAAGAGAACTTGGCTAAGATAGCTAAGTCACCCACTAAATAAATGACAGGACCCAGGATAGAGCCCTGGAGCCCGTTTCGTTCCCTGACAAGGACAAAAAGTGTGGTATTGGTTTTATTCTGTGAGACAATGGGGTGGGGTGTATGCTACAAAAATGATGCATCCATGGATGAGAAGAGGCCATATCTGTTTCTCCATCAACGTTTGCTCTTGATTACCCTCACCGGTACCCAATTGCTGAGGCATCCAGGTGGTGCCACTGTGGAGACTCAGATGCACTCCATTGACTTTTGCCTCTGTGCCCTTCGTGCATGGCCTTACCTTCCTGCCCATGGACAGCATCAGCATCAGCATCAAAGGCTGAGCCCAAACTCCTTAGAGAGATGTAAGGAGCTAGCCAAGAATGCTACCCACATATCCAATCATCCCAAAGCCGTCCCCTTTGGCTTTGAGACAGGGTTAAGGATAATCAAAGGACTGGATCATTGGAAACCTCTTCCTTAGACCCAGCTGTGGCATTTGTCCAGGGTGCCTTATGGAAAGAATGGGAGCCAAGCTGCAGGGACTCATAGCAAGCTCCAGTTCAGGACAACCCAGAGCCTGTCGCCTGCTGGTATTGTTTCTTTCCTGGGGCCAGAGGCATCACCTGATTGGGGTCTACTGACGCTCTATGCTTGTTTCCCTCCTAGGTTCAAAATGAAGCTTTCCTGGGCCCATCAGACCCCGGCCTGCCTGTGTTTTCCCAGGCTAAGGGCTGGAGATCCGGAGCTTACAAATAGCCTTGTTCGCCCGCTTCCTCCAAAATTATATACGAAACCAGAGAGGATCATGAAACCAGGGAGGATTGTGGGTGTGGAAGGAACTGAAAAAGACTAGAAGAGACCAAGATTTGTGTGTGCTAAACCACCTCTGTCACCTGCTTTGACCTGAAAGTGCTCTTTGTGATCTTAGAGCCTCGACGCTACAGGTGGAAGCAGGGGTCTGAGGAGAGGGGACCTGGGCATAAAGTGATTTCAGGTTAGGCCTGATAGACAAGGGAACATTGGAGGGGACAGGTTCAGAGAAAGGCACTGTTTTAAACATAATATGACTGAAGAACCTATTAGCTACTCAAGCAGATCTGCCTGACAGACAAATAACTATGCATATTGAGGGGGAGAGAAAGTGAGGGGAAAAGAGGGAAGGGGGAGAGAGAGAGAGAGAGAGAGAGAGAGAGAGAGAGAGAGAGAGAGAAATCGCTGTATCATGCTGTCCTGCCTATAGTTGAAATTCCACATTCTGTGGAGATGCAGCCAGTGAGCCTGTGGAAAACTACTGAAGACTCCCTTGCACCACAGACTCTAAGTTTGAATGAAAGACTGGCTGGCTGCTTCCAAGAAATATTTTTGTGAGCGCGTTGAGGGCTTCTTTCTTTTAACCGAAGCACTTGACTTGGCCAGCAAGGCCACATTGCATTTCTTTCACTGCAGTGCACACACACACACACACACACACACACACACACACACACACACACACACGGATCACTCTGAGCAGGTTCCCAAGAGACTGGAGACAGAAGCTCTGCTGGCCCTTAAAGGGCAGTCATCTTCCTGTCACCCCCCTTCTTGCCTCTGTGTCCTTCATGGATGTCCCAGCCTCCCTCCCAGGCCACAGCCAGGCTACAGACACATATGGGAGACTGCACTCAAACCAGAAGTGTTTGAGTGAGCTGGAATGCGGGGGGGGGGGGGGTGTTGAACCAAATGACATAAAAGTGTCCAGTTATTGAAACATTAGAATGTTCTGAGCTGCTTGGGAACTGATAGCTGGTAGCCTCTACCCTGAACTTCCCACTGGGTTTACAAAGAGCGCCCCATGCTGGAGACCACGCCCTTTTCTCAGACAATAGAAGGTAACTGTTGGCTACACTGCGTCACCCTGGATTCCCTCTCCAGCTGCAGCAGAAGGCCCTCCTGTTGGGTTGATGTCCATGCTAGAGGGACTGACTGTTTAAATACAGTGTCTCATCTGTGCCTTCGGGCATCCAGTCACGACAGCCTACTGCCAGTCTGTAACAGAGGCACAGCTGGGAAAGGACCCCAGGCCCATTAATACCCCAGTCTTGTCATAGCCAGCTCTAGACACCTTCCCCCACTGTCCTCTTCCTGCCTCTATGGTGCTTCTCTTATCTGACAGGGCACTCTGCCCCTAGGAATTTTTAGATTGTCAGGCCCAGACAGCTCTGGTCTGAAATCTATCCTGTCCGTTTAAGGAGAGTTTGAATAGATCTTCTTTGATCTAGTGTTGGCTGGCTTTATAATGTTTCTCTCCAAGGGAAATCATAGTCCTCATTTCCAAGTTCTTGGGGATACCTCACTCTGGCGAGCCCCACACACTGTCTACCCACGGGAGCTTAATCTTCATGGAATCCATCAGAGTTAAAGCTGCAGAGACCTTAATACTCATTTAATCCAGCCCTCTGGTTTTATAGGCCAGGTAACCAAGGACCAGAGAAAGAATGGCAGGCCGAATCATTATTTATAATGGATATAATATTTACAGCCAGCACAAATCACAAAGAAGACATTAATAAACTGAGCACACCAGAAAGCTGTTCACTCCGGTTTTTTCATAGCGACACAAGACGAGTGACCTTCCTGGGCAGACGGAGACCAATGTTCACTGAGAGGACAAGGAGAATGAGTATAGCAGCAAAAATCTGTGGGCAGAAACCTCTGCTCTTGTCTGATAAAAAGAGGCGAAAAACTCCAGATAGAAGTAGGAGAGCGCCTGTGAATGGGAGCCAAGGGTCTGGATCATATATGATATTAACATAAGGGCTAGTGTCCCCACCCCAAGGACGGGGATGGGGCGGGGGAGGGGGGCACCTGAGGTTCTCATCCTAGCCACCTTGATTAGTGTTCTCCACCACAGAGGAGTTTCTGGGCGCCCCCCCTCCACGCCAAACGTGTCAAAGTTACTGTTCTATGGCCTCTCGTCATTCCATGTGCTTTCCATATTACCCCATCCAATTCCCTTGATGCTCAGGCAAGCCTGAATTATTTTCCGATCCTGGGAACCCAAATCCCCAACCCTCAGTCCTCCCAAAGGTCGCTACTCAGAGGCAGAGTCAAAATTGGGATCTGAGACATCCCTGAAGCACTTTTGGGGGGGAGTGAATTGGTCCCCACTTATTTATTGCCAACCCCAGGACCTCAGATTGCAGACGCACTTGCAGACAGGTTCTTTATAGAACTCAGGTTGGATGTGGTCATTGGGTGGGCTGCAAGCTGACTTCCGTCCTTGTAAGAAGCTGACCCAGAAGGAGGGAAGATAGTGTGTAAGGGGGGAAATGGCCATGTATAAGGCAAACAAAGAAGCCTCAGGAGGAACAGCCAGCATCTCTAACAGCCAATATCTTTACCTTGGACCTTATCACCCTTCACAACAGGGAGGAAACATACAGCTCTGCGGTTGAAGCGAGGATCTTTGTTACGGTCACCCCAGCAACTTCATGAAGCCCACGTCCACAGTCACTGCATCATCATGTGGGCACCATGCCAACCAGCTCTATCAAGCCCTGAAGCAGCTCAGATGAACAGGCTGTTCTTAAAATCACATTTCCTAGTCAAACTTTAAAAAAAAAAAAGTAATAATTCTCTTTGGTGATAAAGACTTTGAAGAGGCACCAAAAAATAGCCATGGCCAAAAAGGCCATCTTTCCCTCTCTTTGTCTCTTTACTAATGGACAGTGCCCAGAAAGGCAAGACAGATGGCTTCTTGGAGAAAACTATCATTTCCTAATAAATGAGTGAGAATTTAGGGCCTCAGCTGACAAGGAATTTTATCTTGTTCTCCCAGCATCTGCCTGGAAGAGAGAGAGAGCAGACAAAGACAAGAGACAGTTCTCTTGCTCCCTCCCCCCACCGCCCCCACACGCGCGTGCACCCACACACACACACACAACTTATTCTAATACATGATTGGGAGTGGGGGGGATGGTAGAGTCCACTAGTGGAGCCCCTTTCTCCTTTGAGCCTCCCTCTGCTCATGCTTCAAGCAAAGCATCATGGGGTTTCTCAGGACACAGGCAAGTAATTGCAGAGGTCTCCTGGGGAGAATAACTCTGATGTTACCTCTTGGAAGGTCACTGGGAAGTGCTTAGGGCAGAGGGAATGGGAGCCAGTCGAGGCCAGAGGGCTGAATAGTAATGGCGCCTATCACCACTAGCTCTTAGCATAATGGAAAAGCTGTTTGCAGGGCAGTGCTGGGGTGGCCTCACACCGAAATGCAATCTTCTGGAACACAGGGTGGGCAGCGACAAGTAGTTTATCTTCCATTACTCTAAGCCGTTAAATCACCCTCAACCCCAATGTCAGCCTACACAGCCAAACCCCTGACTCCCCTGCTGCGGGGGCTCCTGGATGCTCCCTAACCTTCCCGGTGAGTGTAAGTACACGTGGCATTAGGTACGCATTGTTACGGATTGAATAAAGGTACCTGAGTTCTAACTCCTTAGCAGCACGGGATGTGGCCTTATTTGGAGACCAAGTCTTAACAGAAGTAATCAAATTAAAAAGAGGTCCTGGGGTCATGGGCTTTATTGGATATGACTTGTGTCTGTATAAAAAGAGGAAGCAGGACACAAAGGCAGACAGAGGAAGTGACATGTAGAAAGGACAGGGAGGGAGGCCGTTCTCCTCTAAGATAAGGAACGCAAAGATCACCAGGGAATAAGCTGAAGCTGAAGGGAAAGCCTAGAACAGATCGTCCTTCCTGGCCTCAGAAGGAATCAACCTCAGCCACCCTGTGACCTCAGAAGACAGCAGCACTCTGTTATTTAAGCCCCTTCTGGTGAGGTAGTGCTTTGTGGAGGCAGCCCTAGGGAAGAAATACACTTAAAATTCCACCCCCACGGCCACCCCTGAGAAGGAAGGAAAAGGTCTCACCTCAGCAGAAAATAATCTTCTGGCCTGAGGAGATAGGAAGGAGTGAAGAGAACACTGACGTGTTTCATTCACCTTGAGTCGAGTCGGCAAGATTGCAGTTAGCCAGCCGGGGGGGGGGGGGGGGGGGTGCCTAACTAAAAGCCACTTTTCTAAGGTCTTTTTTGTTTTTAAGCAGTGCTGATCTGTCCCGGTCCTGTGAGAGTTACCCATGGTGTCATGAAGAAGCAGTGCTCCTGAACTGACTATAGACTTCCTTAGTAGGGTTGCTTGGTTTAAGAAATGAAAACAGTAGATGACCAGGCAAAGTTGATTTTCAGATAAATACAGTGACTAAGCTTTTAGTGTATGTCTTAGTACAAGATGGAAAAGAAATGCCTCTGTGTTTCGCTGGCCAGCCCTCCCTCACCCTTCAGTCACCCTCCATGTCTCTTTCACCCCCTATGAAGGAGGTGGTCTTTCAGCATACAGGTGCATCAACAGCAAGGTGGTGTGGGTCATGGGTCCTCCCTGCAAAGGCAAGCAAGGCTCTGGAGTTCAAGGTTTTATTCTATGAGGCTCTTGTCATAGAGGCCTTAAAAATCAACCTTCATAGCTAAGGATGGGCATGGGATAGGAATTAGAAGAGGAGAGGAAAAAAAAAAAAAAAGAAGAGGAAAAGGGAAAGGGAAGCCCAGGGGCTCCTGAACTCTCAGGCAAAGCTGGCTCTGGGAGACAACAAAACCAGCAGGGGAGATAGTTTGCGAACCATGCTCCAACGTCCACAGCTTTATCATTCTTAGATATGTAGCCTTTTCTAATGAGAACTGCATTTGCACATTGCGTAAGCTGACCCATTTTATGTGCCTTTTGTCTGCTCTCGGGCATGTAGCTGGGCATCGTGCCAGTGGAGCCTGCACTCTGCCTGGCACATGCATGTAGCATTCAGAGAACATTTGCTGACGGTTAAATGAATGATCACCCTAATAGACATTTTCTCCCATCTCCAGGCCTTGCGGGTCCTTCTTATCCCGGGGATGTGGGGGGTGAGGGTTGGGGGGGGGAGTGGGTGTTGGAATTGTCGGCCCGCTGAGAGACAAGAACCGGAAGCCACTTGGAGCTACAGGTGAGCGAGCAAGCTGAGACAAAGCTGACGGGGTGCATGGCTGAATAAGCATTGCAATATTCATGAACAGCAATCTCGGTGTAGCTTGGGAAGCTAATTTGCATGCCCAAATGGCCAAGATTTGGCATAGGCCAGGGACAGTGAATTGATGGGCTTTCCAGTGGAGAAGATCGTTGGGACAGGGAAAGGCCAGGAGGTTTTGAAATCCAAACAAGCTGCCTAGGTGATGATTTCCCTTTTACATTTTTTATGAGTTGAACTCAGAGCCGTTGATCAGGGGCTGAAAAAAAAAAAAAGGCAGGGAATGTGGCCCTGTTTCAGACACAGCACGTGTACAGTCATTTGGACCACAGGAAAGAAGGAAGGGGGAAAAGACGGAGGGAAGGAACAAGAGAATGCAAGTGGAAATTTCATCTGGCTGGTGCCCAGACCTGGGTTTCCCCTTTCAATAGGAAATGCCCTGCTTGGGCTCAGGAAATCACTGCAAACCTTTGCAAACTGCTTGGTTTCTTTTTAAAGTACAAGACTGGATCCGATGACCTGCACATTAAACCGGTAGGGGGAAAAAAAAAAGACTGCGTGAATGACGGAACGGGACAGCCAGAGGCTGGTAGAGTAGGAACCGCTGCCCCTAGTGTGTGCTTCACAGGTGTTTGAATTCACTGATCAGCTAATAAATCTCAGGTCAGTAAGACACATTAACAGTTTGGACATAGAGCGTCCCCAAGGGTCCCGAGTATTGAAGACTTGGTGCTGGGCTTGTGGTGCCATCAGGAGACTGTGAAAAACCTTAAAGGGGTGGTGCCTAGGGGGAGGAAGTTAGGTTCTTGAGAAGAGGAAGTCAAATCCTTTGAAGGGGACTGTGGGAACTTGGTCACTTCTTTTCCTCTCCTTGTTACCTGAGGTGAGCAGTTACCTCTATTATGGGCTGCAGAAGAGCAAAAGCAACAGGGACAGCTAACTAACCATGGGCTGAAACTATGAGCCTAAACAAGTCTTTTCTCCCTTTGTTTAATTAAGGTATTTTGTCACAGTGATGGAAAACTGACTCGCGCAGACCATTTTAATAAAGGCAGCACGCTCAGCTATGCCCAGGGACCACCACACTGTAGGCACATGAAGGGGACGAGGGAGGCTGTGATCTAATCCCAAAGGGTCAGCTGCCCACCAGCTCTTTAGGAATTGTATCACGGATAGCAGCGTCTTGGGTAGAACCTTGCCCTGTCTGGATCAGCTTGAATTATCTTTCTGTTATGCCTCTGCCCGCGGTGACGGCCAATAAACACGCTGTTTTATTCCCATTGTGATGTACAAGGGAATCCCCTCAATACATCTCATACTATGTATTGAGAAAGTTAAAATTGTGAGATTCCGGACACATAGAGTCCCACTTCTCTTCTTATCACTTAAGGGGTGGAGAGGACCATTCTGCCCTTTTGCACCCCACAAACTCCCTAACTTGCCCTGTAAGATTGCGTCCAGCCATCCAGTGGGGCATCCTGGGTTTTCATGTTCCAGACTCTGTGTTGGGCCAAGGGGTTCCATGTCATAGAATGTAAACATGGATCTCTTCCCTCGTGCGTAGCGGCTTGAAAATTGGCACTGTGCCTTACCATTACCTAGGGAACCTCTTTAAAAGTTCAGGCGCTTGTTTCCCCAAGCTTGTTCTAGAATGATGGGCCCTTGGCATCAAGAAAGGGTAGCGTGATAACCCAGTGATTGGCTACAGGGCATCCAGGTCCTCAGGATTGTGGCCATAGCCTGAAACAGGCTGTTAGTATGTCCTAGAGGCATATTGTCACAACAGAAACACCCAGAAATGCCCAAACACATAAGCAGGGATTGCCCCAACATGAAAATCCCATGTCCCTTTGCCTGATTATTATTCCATTTTGTCTAATTGCATTTTAAAATGCTCAGTGGGAGAAAAAAAAATGCCGAGGTTTTTAATAAATTGAAGGCAGGTCTGCTTTTTAACCTGCAGCAGGTTTTTCAAGAGTCCTGCTGTGGCCGGCTGCTCCGAGGCCCCGGCTCTTTGCAGATGACGGTAATTAGACCACGCTCGCCTCTAGAGTTGAGGGCGGCAAGGCGTCTGGTTGCAGAGTAACTTCTAACTCCCTAGGAGGACACTAGTCATTACGAGGGGTACCCCGTGACTCAGACGTTGTTTTCTTTTTCAGGCAACGTGTGTGGTAATGCTTGTCTTAGGGAACAAGAGCATGCAGGTTTTCTGAGCGCGGGTGCAACCATGATCAAAACCACTTGGACATCCAGCAAAGCCAGATTTAGGCACAGAGGAGCCACCTCTGTCTTTGGTCAAGGGTCCAAAAGGGTCTACGGAGTTTGCAGCCTGTTTTGTTGTCAACCTGAAGGATTCAGATCTGTGTTCTGCTAACTCACAGGGCCTGTGTGTGACCTTATGCAAATTCTTCCACTCCTAGGTTTGATAAGCTTATCCATAAAATGAGGATTATAACAAGGCTAAGGTGTGTGTGTATGTGTGTGTGTGTGTGTGTGTGTGTGTAGGGAATTGAACCCAGGACCTCATGTGTGCTAAGCACTCTCACTACCGAGCTATACCTCTGTGCCGGTTTGTTTCGTCAACTAGACACAAACCAGAGTCACTTGGGAGATGGGACTTCAATTGAGGAATGGCCTCCAACAAATAGGCACGTGACTTTGTCTGTGGCCTCAAACTCACAGCAATCCCCTTGCCTCTGCCTTCCAATGCTGGGATCCAAGGGAGGCACCCACCACCTCCCAGCACCAAGTGCCAGTTTGGAAGATTAAGTGGGTGGAGAAAGCTCTTGGAAACCAGCCCCACCCATTGCAATGGTTATATAAGGGTTCAAAGGCCCTTATTATTTTTGTCATTAGCTCAAGCAGTGGTCTGGTGCTTTGCCAGGCCAGGGCTCTACCTGGAGCCTGAAAGGCTGGTTCCAGAGCTGAAGCTTGCAAAGCAACCATTGCATACTTAGGGCTGCTTGTCTTCAAAGAATTGATGTCCTTTAAAAAAAAATGTAGGCCCCTTATAGTATCTCTAAATCAGTGGTTCTCAACCTTCCTAACGCTGCGACCCTCCCTTGAATACAGTTCCTCATGCTGTGCTGATCCCCAACCATAAAATTATTTTCCTTGCTTCTTCCTAACAGTGATTCTTCTGCTATTGTGTATTGTAATGTAAACATCTACTTGCAGGACACCTGATATTTGATCCCTGTGAAAGAGTCACTGGACCCCCCAAAGTGAGTGCAACCCACAGGTCGGAAACGACTCCTTTAAAGGAACTGTCTGATTTATAAGGTACAAAAGGAGTCTGAACAAAATCAAGCCTGACAGAAATCTGCTAACACGAAATTTCACTCGCCACCCCCCCCACCCCACCCCAAAAGCAAAAATCAAACAAACAAAAGACTTTGAACTTTGAATATATCTGCTCAGTTTTTTAAGGTTTTGAATAAATCTTTACGGCCATGCACATATATGAATTGCTTTTATCTTATGAAAGCGAGTAGCAGGATGTCTCTATTTAGGGGTATTGGAAAAACTGCAAATAAGAGGCCATTTTAAGTCTGGCATGGTGCCTTATACCTTTGGTGTCATAGTCAGAAGACAGAAGCAGGTGGATCTCTGAGTTTGAGACCAGCCTGGTTTTCATAGCAAGCTCCACACCAGCCAAAGCTACACAGTGAGACCCTGTATAAACAAACAAATGAGGAAATAAATGTTAAATACGTCCGAATGTTAAGTTTAATAAGTTAAAATGCTATGTTTAAAGCAAGTTTCTGCTTCGAAGCATAGAGACATGGTTTTTTGTTTTGTTGTTGTTGTTGTTGTTGTTGTTCTAATAGAAAGCTAAGACTGCTCAGTGTATCCACTAACTAGCATCAAGGGATAGCCAAGGATTTACTGCAGAGAGTTGTCAGCACATCCTCACTGGCCTGCTCAGCCTGATCTGTCAGCTGGACTGAGGCCCCTTCTCCCTCATCCACACCCTACCTCAAGCACAGCTGAGCACCAGGCCAAAGCCGGGAGAAGAGAAGCATCTGAAAGGTCTCAACCCCAGAAGTTATATTAGGCACCAGGCAGGCTTAGGAAGGTATCTCAGTAATGGGTAAGATGTAACTGATAATAGTTGAGGCCCGGTGAAAAACGCCTATCAAAATACTTATATTTCTTTCTATGCCACAATAACGTCTGTGTCAGGATATATTATCATATATTTACTTGAAATTTATGATCTACAGGTGGCCGATTTCACTTTCAGTTTTTTGTTTTTTGTTTTTTTACTTTAAATGTGACATGTGGTTATTTCTAAGAATGTGTGCTATAGGTGGGAATCCCGGTGCTTGAGAGGCTGAAGTAGAAGAGCCACAGGTTCTAGGCCAGCCTGGGCTACCTGGCAAGACCATGTCTCAAAGCAAACAAACACACAAAGAGTGTACAATATAGAGTTGTCTAGAGACAAGAAAAAAAAATCACCTATCATTTTGTAAACCAGGCACGGTGACAAATCCTTCAGTGCTTCTTTGCAGCCTTTTCTCTCTCTATGTATAAATGTTTTCCTTTTCTAAATATATTTATTTATGTACAGGTTAAGATTGTAGCTTCTAGCCTTATTCTGTCACTTTACTTTATACTGTAAGCATTTTTTTCTATGCATTGCATCATGGAGGGTGCTAGCAGAAAACGCAGGGCAAAGAGCTACTGCAGCGAGCCTGAAGTAAACACCTTGGGGTGCTTCCCATCACGGCACCTGAGTGTGGTGGATGGAGCAGTTACTGGGCCCCCAAGGTAGCTTGGAAAATGAGGGAAGCTGAGGCCTGGTGGCACCTATGGCCATAAGTAGAAAAGCAGGCGGGAGTGAAGAGCCCTGTCTTCTCATGCCTCCTCGCTGGGTCTCTCATTGGGGGAAAGAGTAGATTAGAGGGTTGGGTTCTGTAGGTGGAGAATGAATCTAGAGGCATCTGTCCCAAGGACCCATGTGTTGAAAGCATGGTGGCGCACACCAGTAATCCCAGCATGCGGGAGGCAGAGGCAGGTGGATGTCTGTGAGCTCGAGGCCAGCCTGCTCTACAAAGTGAGTCCAGGAAAGCCAAAGCTACACAGAGAAACCCTGTCTGGAAAAAACAAACAAACAAAAAAAAAAAAAACCAACAACAACAATAAAAAAGCTTTGTCCCAGCTTGGTTCCTTTTAGTACTATTGAGAGGTGGGGCCTGGTAGCAGATCTAGTCATTGGTGTGAATGAGGGAGAAAAAGGGAAGATTAAGGGAACATAGGGAAGAGAAGAGCTCCTTCCTCTGCTTGAAGCCTCTCTCCAGCTGAGAAGCAAGCATTCCACAGCAGGACTAGCATCTGCTGTAAGTTTGCTGTAAGACCATATTTCTTCCATACAGAGATATTTTAACATAAGAACGTTAAAATAGCACCGAGCCATACATTAGGCCGTAGTATATTCGACCTTGAGTTTGGCATTCTTTTTCCCAGATATTCCCTGGACTCTCACAGACTGTTGACCTTTGATTACAATTGAAGCATCTTGACTTCCTGGAGCCATCCTCGGGCATACTTTAAGTACATGCACAGAGAGACAAAGACAGACAGACAGACAGACAGACAGACAGACATAAGTGTTCCCATGAATTATATAACCAAGTTCCTCTGGGTTGTTTATTTTCTTTACTATTATAAATGGCACTGGAATAAATATTCATACATGCACTTTTTTTTTATTGTGTCTCTGATTATTTTCAAAAACCCATTTCCCAGGGTTGTCATTATTGGGTCAGGGGAATCTACTTTTTAACTTGTTCATCTATAGTCCCAAAGAGCCCTCCAAAACTCTATTGCACCAATTGAAATGCTTTCAAATGATGACTGCAGAAAAGCCGACCAGGGAAGGCTGTGCAAGTTATTCCAGAGAGAAACCATGGCCACGGGCACTGTAGAAGAGCCTGGAAAGAGGAGACAGCCAGCTCTCCATGTGGCCCCGAGTCACTGGGTGTGTTAGTCACACCTCCCAGGCTGTGAGAACTGATCTGTTGTCTAGAGGGAAGGCAGTTGCAGAGTCAGTTTACCTGAGGGTCATCTGACGAAGGCGAGTGAGGTCAAGGCCTCTCGGATGGGGAGTTTGTTTTCACTTGACCTCCTCTACCTAAGGCCAAACTGAGGTAAGCAACACAGAGAGTCATTTAAGGCTTCTCTGTGGGTTATTTCCTTGGGAGATGGTTCCAGCCAATCAAGAGAGGTGCATGGCAAGACTGAGAAGAATGGAAAAGTTGGGGTACCAATGTGAGAGAAGGAAGAAGAAGAAGAAAGGGAGGAGGAAGACGAGAAAGGGAAAGAAGGTGGCAATGAAGGGGAGGAAGAGGAGGAATCTAGAACCAGGCCACACGGAGTTCCCTTCTAACCTGTGTCCCTACCCCTAGCTTAAATGACCAGGAGCAAGGAGAAAGCACAGGGAAATAAGCAAGAGCCAGAGACCTTCTCCCTCACCACCCAAGAAAAACAGCCAGAGACTCAAGGATGCCACCATATAAACAAAAACAGGGCCAGATGGGGAGCAGTGGCCGGCCTGCGTTTGTTCCCTGGCAGAAGTGCACAATGAATATCTGCCCCGTGGTTCATAAATGCAACACAGGGAAATAATAGGCAAAGTGCAAGAGGGCATAGGATATAGATTTTCAATTGATTATTGATTGATAAGAGCAATCCCATGAGTGACACTCTTCACCTGCTCCCATGGTGCTGAGGCTCCTGATGACACTAAATAACCTAATCCTCCTGATGTCTGCATGTATTGGGTGTCAGCAGATGGCTAAGGTGACTGACTCTGACCTCTAGGCCTCCCTGCCCCCCCCCAACATCCTAACCCTGCTCCCTGTAAGTTTGTTGCCTCTCTGCTCCCCCCCATGGCAAATGATGGGCCAATTGCCTGCTGCCTGTGCCTGTATTCCTTTCATTAACACACATCTGTGATCCAAAGTGTCCTCACATCAATGGTGCTGGTACGCAGTAATCAAAACTTGGGCAGAGTCCTGAAAACTAGAAGACAACGAGAAGTGACTTTATGTTTATTGTGTTTCTGGATCTTTCAACTTGGCGGGGAGTCGGGGGTGGGCTCCCCTTCACCTGGAAGACTCCTCCTGGCTGCCTCATCACTCAAGGCCTCTGTCCACTTGCTGCCTTCTCAGGCTGGTTTTACTTGACCACCATGTCTGAATGAAATGAACTTTTCCACCTTGTATCCCCATTAGATCTCTGCTTCTGCTATTCTCTGCTACCGTCTGATGTGTGCACAGTGTGTGTGGGTGTGGGTGTGTGATTTATGCACTGCCATCTTTATTTCCTGCCACTCCCACCACAAGAAAGGCATTCTGAGTCAAGAGTTTGCTTCCTGGGTCCAGCCGAGCCCATCTCTCGGGTCCTATCACTTAACTGCTCTGTATTTACAAGGTTTCAAGCCTCCAGAATGCAGTTTGGCTTGCGTATGAAGTAGATTCAGTCATGGTAGGGGGTAGGGAGGCAGGAAGAGAGGCTGAGGAACAAGCATGGGTCTAGGAAGTAATCCAACAACAAGGGAGGCTATGGAGCTGACCCTGGACTCCGTGGGCAGAGGTGATACTGCGGCAAGGTAGCCCTATGCTGGACACTCAATGCTCTCCTGGAAGCGTCGATAACTGTCAATAATTTATAAGCCATGCCTACTGCTTTCTGCCTCTCCTGCAATATTCAGTGTCCCAGCGGATGAACTGAGGCTGCGTTACCAGTCCATGCCCTGCTTCCCCAGCCGGCTCTCACTTCCCCATCAGGAAGGAGCAAATTGAGACCTTTAAATCTACACACGTGGGGAATTCCTGCAGAACTGTCAATGGTCTGGGTGCCAAAAACAAACAGGCTGTGAACAGCTGAACAGCGCATCAGAAGGGACCGGCCCCTTTCCCAAACATTGACGGAGGCTCCTAACATAATCTGACAGCAGGTCACTTAGCCATAGTCCCCCGTCGGACTCTGGACATCACTCTTCTGCCAGGCCTGCTCACAGCCAACCTGTGTGTCGGAACCACACACAGGCAGAAGCAGCCAACATCCTGGCGGTCCAGCTGTCCTGGCTGAATGCTGGAGAAGCCTGGGATGGTGGGGCATGAGGGCCACCTGTGAGAAGTTTGTGGGGAGCGGGGGAGTGGAGGGATTTTCACGGGAGGCAGTCAAGGCCCCAGCTCTGCTTTCCTTAACAGAAAAACCAGCTGCTTCCCTCGACACTGTCCCAGTGCTTAGAGGATCTGCTTCTTTTTTGGCAGCCCCTCCCGAGGAGAGATCCGTGAGCCCTTCAAAAAGACAGGCTCTTTTTTCCTTCTTTCCTTCTAAAGAGGCGCTGGCCCATTCTTCATGGTCCTCCTATCAAGGTTGTAGAAAACTGAACGTTTCCCTCACAGTCACCCCCCCACGGTAGTCCCTAAAACGAGATGCGGAACAACCCAGAAAACATCACACCCCATTGGTGGGCCTTACTGAAAGGTCAAGTTTGTGACATTAGCAAGCGTGTCCTGATACAAATGCAGCCAGTTCCTCGCCTGCTGCTCTGAGGAGTTGCTGGCATTTCTGGCTGCCACAGAAAACAGGTGAACACTGACAGAGCAGCCTTTGGCCCCTTGCAGCCTGCACTGGCCAGCTCCAGGATGTCAGACTGAAGGCCCTTAAGCCATCCTCAAAAGAGGAGCCTCTGCCCCATATATATTTTTTTAAAGCTCTCAGGAACCGAGCCTGCCTACTCTCCCTCCCCACCCACTCTTCTCTCTACAAGCTTCTGATATGCTTCCACCCACCCCTGTCCTGAGGAAGCCTCAGGAAAGAGCCTCCAGGGGCCTCCTCAGCCTGTGACAGGAATCTATCCACCCTCAGCTTCCGGGCAGGAAGCAGTTTGGCTTTCTCTCTGTTTGAGGTGTCCCTCTCTCCCGCCTGGGGATCTGCTCTCAGCATCTCTCCCTTCCATGACGCTGTCATGGTGTCTCATCCATTGTGGGGCCTCCAGGAAGAAGGTCCTCGAGGCCACCTTTTCATCATGACCAGCCCTGACCTCCAGCTGCCAGGGGGCATCTTGACCCAGGTGCCCCCTCTGCGAGTTGAGACACCCCACATTCCACCCTCAAATTCTCCAACATCCCTGTAGACATACTGGCCTCATTTGCCAAGTCCAACCAATTGCCAAGTCCTGCCTCTTTCCATTCCTAGCAAATGTTTAACGTCTGCTTATGGCACCTAAACTCCCTCCTACCTACCCCCGCCCCGCCCCCACTCCCTAACCCCCACCCCTACCCCATCCCCGCCAGCCTCATCCCTGCACTCTCTTCTGTCATGTTTTGAGAGCACTCTCAAAGTTTGCTCCGGGAGACACTGGTTTGGCACACCCTTGCTGTAAAACCTGCAATGACTCCCCTGTTGCTGAGCCTGACCTGAAACTCTGTAATCCAAAATTCTCTTCTACTTTGTCAATATAAACATGTTCTTCAGAGTCACTTAAAATTCCCACTCATCTCCCCATAGTCCATGTCTTCCCACCGCTAGGCTTTTGTCAAACTGGAAGTTTCTCAGGAGTGTGCCCTTTCTCCTGTTTGCATCCATCAGCATCCTGCCTTTGCTTTCAAGGCTCATCTCAAATGCCACTTCTTCCTGGAAGCCTTCCTGGGTTCTCCTAGCCACCAGCGCCCTCCTTTCCCCTCGTCCCCTGGTTCACTAGGTTTCCCTAGCCATGCCCACTGTCTGCTGGCTCCCCATATCCGCCACCAGGCTTCTGGTGCTGGGGAACCCCGGTTCAAAGAAAGGACACAGAAGGGCTGCAGCAAAGTAAAGCTATGGAGATGTGTTTTCTTCATTCACACCCTGGAGTGCAGATCAGGGTAGAGATCAAAACCCACTTCTTGATCAACGTGGACCATAGCTAGGGAGATTTTAATTAATCGTATGGAAAGTATTCAAGAGGTTTAAGAAAGCTGGGGGCGGGTGGAGGCAGGCGGAAGCTAGGCGGAGCGGCGGCTGTAAGGAAGGCTTTCTTCCTGTAACTGTATCCCCCAGGGACGCAGGTACCTCTGCTTAATCTCTCTCTCTTTCTCTGCGGTCACTCTGGGTGTGATTACTGGCATTAGATGCAAGCACATGTTTCTGTTCCATTAGTCTGAGTGCGGCTGAGAAACTGGAAACGGAGCCGCGCGGGTGTAGCTGCGGTTGCTGTGTGTTGGTCTAGTTACCACCTCAAAGAGGAGCGAGGTGGAGGAGAGGAAAGATTCCGCAGATGGGCTAAGGGGGTGGGGTGTCGTTTACGGAGGTAGAGGGAGACGAGAAAAACACAGAGCACAACCCTGAAGCCAGGAGACCGGTTCCGGTTCCCTTAAACTCTTACAAGATGTGTCATGGAGGAGGGGTGCACATGGGTCCGGGACCCACATGGGCACCCACCCACAAAGTAACCCTGGGGTTTAAGCTTCTCCACCACAGGGGGGTTGGCCATCAGCCCAACAACCCTGGCGAGCACTGTTGCTCCGGTATACAGTAGCCCACGCAGCATAAATCTGCCTCCCACGCAGGAACAGCCTGAACAGCCGGGTAATGAAGATGTGAGCCGCCGAAATGCCGTGTCAGATGGCGGCGGTGACATCTGAAAGCCCGTAATTTGCTGCTGCTCGGCATATTTTTGTTCCAGGTACCAGAGCCTGTACAAACGCTGTCGTGTCTCTCCAAGGCAGCCGCTCCGCTTTCCAGCCTGGCTCTGGGCCAGGTGGCCTTGGCATTGCCAACAGGTTTCTTTGGTGGCGAGCTAAGGGGAAGTCTTTGCCTGAGTCATCTCTGACCATGCAGAAACCTGGGAGTAGCGCGAGCTTAAAAACGCATCTTATTCCCCAAAGTACAGATCTCTTGAACCGTCCATTTCCTCTCACCCCAATCTAAGCGTCCAGGCCGACTTCTTAAAGGGTGACTTGAAAGGGGTCAAAATAATTTTAGCCACGTCAGGGCTGCAGGGCTCTTAAAAAGGAAAGATTATGTGATGAACAGAGTACAAAAGACAGATCCGAGCCGGGTGTGGTGGCGGCACACGCCTTTAATCCCAGCGCTTGGAAGGCAGTGGCAGGTGGATCGCTGTGAGTTCGAGGCCAGCCTAGTCTACAAAGCGAGTATGTGACAGCCTAGGCTACGCAGAGAAACACTGTCTCAGAAAACCAAAGAAAGAAAGAAAGAGAAAGAAAAAAAAAAGCACAGATCCGTTGTTCAGGACAGCTCAGCCTTGGCCATCTTTCCTTTCCTGCCCTGCTACCTTCCCAGAACCTCAGCCAGACAGACAAGCAATTTCTGTGAGTACAGGCTTTCAAATGAAAGGTTATCTTTTTAGCCCTCGCTGGCTACCTGGCACTTAGGTAGAGTCAGCAGCCGAGTTCAAGCACAGGAACTGGGAGATTAAAGGTCTGGGCAGATTTTCACCGCGGCTGAATCCTCCCCGCTGGGCCTCAGCTCAGCAAGCTGTGTACATCTGTTGACCCCGCTGCTCTGCCTGGCCTTCCTGCCAGGCTCTGTGGAGTGGGCGGAGGGGATAAAGTGGCGGCGAACAACAGGAGTCTCCGCTCCTGGCCTGGGTCCCTGAAAGCACAGGCAGGTTTAACAACCTCCAAATCACCCCGGGAGGGCAGGAGCGCAGGCAGGAACTCTCACTGAAATGGAGGATTCACCTCAAGGACTGTATCTCAAGGGCTACTAGATGCTAAGTGCTGAATCACCCGGTGACTGGGAGGCACCTGTGACTGTAAATGCTTCCCCCCAAAAAACCTCCCATTAGGTAAACTGCTGGGACCTGCAGGTTACTTAGCTGCCACCACAGCACGGTGGTCCAAAAGCAACAGGGATCGGGCAACAGAGACTTCTCCACATCCTGCAAAGCCCACCGTCACATACTCTACTCCTGGCACACTGGCAATACTGTGCTCTTTGAATCTCAAAATTTTTTTCTCACCTAGCAAACAGCATAACCCACTTGGTAAAACTGTCGTCATTGGATCCCTTGGATCCCTCGGGGTTTTGTTTATTTGTTTGTTTGGTTGGTTGGTTTTTTTTTGTTGTTTTTTTGTTTTTTGTTTTTTTTTTGTCTCTATGGTTTTGCTTCTGTCCAGAATGGCCCATAAATAGAACCATGCAATCTGTGCATGGCTCTCTGAGTCAGCCTTCTTTCACTTAGCGTGACTCATGACTGCATTTGTAATTTTTTTCTTTTTTCATCGCTTAAGACATATATGCCCTATGCTGCCGGTATGCTTCAGCCACAGGACGTTTGGATTGTTTTCAGTTTGGGGTGACCATCAATGAAGTTGGAGTGCACATCCAAATGCAGGTTTGGGGTGACTGGACATTATCATTTCGTTAAGTAACCTGAACCAGATTGTTCGGTATCTAATCAGCGTGTGCCTAACTTAGTAAAGCAACTGCCAAACCGTTTTCCAAAATGGCTGCCGTTTATTCTCACCAGCAGCATATGATCATTCCTGTTGCCCTGCACATACCTGGTGGGGTTGGTGTTTCCCTTCTCACTGCCACTTCCACGCGTGGCTAGCTGTCTTTCCTCGTGGTTTTACTTTTAATAGTACACTGGCAGGGATGCCCAGCCTTTCTGCGTGCATACCTACCATCTATATGGCTTCTTTGATAACGCATCTGTTAAGATGTTCTGCCCATATTTTATAGGGCAGTCTGGTTTTTACTGACTACTGAACTGTGAGATGCCCATCTACATGTGAGTCACTTCCCAGATGTGTGATTTACAGATGTTTTCTCCCAGTCTGCTACTTTTCTAATTTGTTGTTGTTGTTGTTTCCCATTCCTTTTACTTTTAATTTTTTCCCTCATCACTTTCTTGCAATAAACAAGTTTCCCATTTTGTTTGTTTTGTTTTTTTAATTTTTATTTATTCTTTATTATGTATACAGTGTTCTATCTGCATGTAACTCCTGCAGGCCAGAAGAGGGCACCAGATCTCACGATGGATGGTTGTGGGCCACCATGTGGTTGCTGGGATTTGAACTCAGGACCTTTGGAAGAACAGCCAGTGCTCTTAACCTCTGAGCCATCTCTCCAGTCCCTAGTTTCCCATATTGATGAAGTCTAGTTTATCAGTTAGAGAATCTCTTCGCTTTGTATACAAGAAATTCATTGTATAAGTCAGAATCACAAGGGCTTTTCTCCTGTGAGTTTCTTAGCAGCCTGCGTCAGCGCTGTCTTCCCCTCCACTTCCGTTCTGTTTGTGTAACTCTGCCCACTCCATACTCAGCAGTGTGTCCCTCCCTCTGTCCAAAGTCCCCGACGACATGTGCATGGCTTTATTTGGTGCTCTCAACCCTGCTCAACTGATCCAGCTCTCTACCCTTTCAGTGGCACAGTTGTCATCATTACTGTGATTTTAAAAAAAAAGGCTTGGGATAAGAGAACATGGATCTTCAACATGTGCCTGTCTCTCATTGGTTGTCTCCCTATGCTAATTTCCATATTGGCTTCAGAATCACCTTCATAATTTCTACAGGATACAGTCACAGTGGCGTGGTTGGCTATCAGGCCGGAGGGGAGCTGGCATCTTCATCCTAGGGATGCTCAAGGGTGGTAGGCACGGTGGATCTCTCCATCTACTTACATTAGATTTCTTTCATCGAAAGCTTACAGTTTAAAAAAAACTGCACTTGGAACTTTCAATGCATATTTAATGGTAACTGTAAATGGCACTTTAATTGAAACCGCATTTACTGAATTTCAATGGGTAAATGTTGGTTGGTTGCTCCTCAGGCCAGTGCTACTTACCTTGGCCGTTGGTTCTAACAGCTTTGAAAACAGGTGATGTGAGGTTTTCCAGTTGAAGTGGTATGATGTTACTAAACTACATGTAATTTGTTTTTCTTGTCTTATCACACACTGTCTAGAACTTGCGCAGCTATTGGGGATTTAGATAGCAGGAAGCAGCTTTCCCACCGTGTTCTGTGTCTTAGGGGAACTTGCTCAGCCACTCAACCACTGAGCACCCTTGTTTGTGGGCTGAAGGCTTTTCCAACATGCCTTTACAGATGGAGAATTCCAGTTTGCTCACAATCGTATTTGTTCCTTTTTTTTTTTTAATCACGACTGGATTTTAAACGTTCTCTGTCTGCTGAGACAATCACAGAATTTTTCTTCTTTAGTCGGCTTATATGGAGAATTACACTGACTGGTTCTTAAAATGCTTTGTCAACATTGTATCCCCGGGGTATAGAATAACCCATCTTGTGTATGTTCTAAGTATGTGTATGTTCTAAATATGTGTATTCTAAGTATGTGTATGTTCTAAGTAGTATGTGTATGTTCTAAGTATACTTAATGAGAGTGCTGTTGCTGGGTGATCATCCTGTGGAGATCAGTCAGTCAGGACACATTGGCCCATAGGGTCATCCCTGGTGGCTCCTCACTGCGTTTGCTGTATATTTATCTGCCTGACCTAGTTAACACTGAGACGGGAGTGCTGAAATCTCTGATTACAACCATCCATTTCTCTTTTCACTCTTGTTAGGTTTTGCTCCTTGTGTTTGGAAGTGTTGTTACTCGGGATACGTTTCTTTAGGGTTGTCTTGGCATCTCCTCCTTCTTAAGTCAAGACTTTGCTATGTAGCCCAGGCTGTCCTAAAACTCACAATCCTCCTGCCTCAGTGTCTTGAATACTAGTATCACAGTCATGTGTCACCTGGCTCATGTTACATCATCTTAAACCTCTGCTAGTAGTCCTGATTCTGAAGTCTACTTTTGTATAAGTATATTAGGAGTGTGGTATTTTCATTAGCATTTGTGTAGCATATTTATTTTAGTTGTTTTATTTGAACTTTAATGCCCTGTGCTTTTTAATATTTTAAATGGGTTTTATCAAATTGTCTAGTTGGGTCTTACTTTTTCAGTCAGCCCAATAATTTCTGTCATTCAATTCCTATGTTTAATTGTTTACATTTAACACAATTATTGATCTTGTTAAACTTAAAGCTGCTATCCTCTATCTGTTTTCCTCTTTTTCTGTCTGTTTTATCTTTGCTCCCCTCATTTCCCTGCCACTGGATTGTTTTTATTCCATCTTATTCTCTACCATTAACTCCATTAACTTATCATTTGGCTTTTAAAATTTATAGTATGTACCTCAATTAATTACGATCTACCCTCAAATAATATATTATACATAATTGTCACAACAGTACATTTTCATTCCCTCCCGACTTTTGTCCCATTGCCATATATATTGGGGGTTTTTGGGGGGGAGGGAGGTTGTTTTGTTTGGGGATGGGTTGAATATATTAAACACAAACACATCCCTTCTGTTTTGTTTGAGGTAACTATCTTTAATTTTACAGAATAACTAAAAATTATTTTTTAGGCATCTCGACCTCCATTTTAACCATTTCCAGAGATCCTTAATTTTTGTATGAAGATCTAACTTCCTGTAGACACCTGTCCCCTCCTCCGGGGAGCTCTCTAAGGCCTCCCTGGGCGCACAGTTGCGGTCATGACTTCTCTCCCCTTTTGCTTTTCTCCAGCCGCACTTGTTTCGCCTCCGTTTGGAAGTAAGTTCTGGCTGAGCCGACAGTTTTGTTTTCACATTTCCACTTTACTGTCTTCTAGATGGTACAGATTCAGAATGGAAACCTGGTGCGAGGTTTGCCATTGTGTGTGTGTGTGTGTGTGTGTGTGTGTGTGTGTGTGTGTGTGTGTGTTTGCTTGGTTGTTTGCTTGCTGATTTGTTTTGAGACAGGCTTTCTCTGTGTAGCCCTGGCTGTCCTGGAACTCTGTAGACCAGGCTGGCCTCGAACTCAGTGATCTGCCACCCTCTGCCTCCCGAGTAAGGAGAATAAAGGCGTGCGGCACCAGCAGCTGTTTTCACTATTGTTAGAGCCTCAGTTAGTTCACAACTGCCTTCAAGTTCCTAACATGGCAGTGTTCAACCTAACCGGACATTTGACAATGACTGGGGACATTTGTTTGTTTGTTTGTTTGTTTTACAACTGAGAGAAGAACGTGACACTAGAATCTAGTGAGGAGAGACAGGGGATGCTGTTAAGGATTACTGCTGATCATACTACAATGTACTTCGCACCCAATAGCAAATAGTCATGTGGTCTGAAGTATTAGCATGACAAAGTTGAGAAATCAGGGTTAACTTTGAATTATATGGGCACAGGGGCCAGGGTCAGCTAATAGGACTCCAGAGGTTGCCTCTCAGTGATCCTGGCCCTCCATCGTGCCTCTGGGTACCTAGGAATACATCTGAACAGAAACTGTGAAAGGGAAGCCATCCAAGGGTGTTAGGGACAGAGACGCTTACGCTATTGCTAGGAATGGAGTGCACACAAGCTTCAGGCAGGTGTGTGTAGGGAGGCAGGCCTTGGGTTTCTCGGGCGTTGGTAGGCAAATGGCGCCCCAGAATAGTACATAAAGACGGGAGGGAGGGGTGGGGGGGGTGGGGACAGATCTTAGGTTGCATTGTTAGATGAGAGGAGTGTACGTGTCCCCCAACAAGCGGAACCCCAGATAGCTGAGCTGTTCACTGTGCTTGTCCGCCTCATCTGCACCAGCAAGAGGTCTCCTTCCATGTTCCTGAGCCTGGAAGCGCCAGGCAGCTTGTGACCTGACAGTCTGGCGGTGGAACGGAAGAAGATGCTCCTCAGACTCTCCTGCAGGCCAGCCTGATGGAGACCTTTCCTCACTTGAGTTGAGGTCCCCTCCTCCCCCTCCTCCCACGTGACCCTAACCAGTACCAAGCTCACACAAACACAATCAAAGAAACAAACATTAAAGCTACAGAACAGAATAAGAGTACAGATAAAGAAGACACTGCTGCCTGCACTTGACAACAATCTCTGAAGAAAGACACACATTTCTCCATCAGAACACATTTCAGAAGAGAAATATTAGCCCCAGGCCTACTTATACTAATATTTTTTATTAGGATTGCTTGTGACTTTTTATCGGTATTCTGGCTTTAAATTTCTATAGGTCTGACTAATTTGTTCAAATTCCATTTTCCCCATTGGAACTGTTACTTTTGTTGCATAATTTCCCAGAACTCACAAATGGTACTGTAGACAAAAAAAAAAAAAAAATCCTATAACGTGCATTTTCTCCTGATTATAAAAGTATAACATGTTCATTATTGAAAAACTGAAAAACCACAGGAAATAAGTAGCCAATAATTATCCCACTCAGAGATAATTTTTAAAATAATACCAAGTTTTTTCCCACTTTACATATACTTACTTTAAACATGAGTATCAAGATGCCATACTCTTCAAGAATGAAAACTATTTTTTTCTGTTCAATGCTGGGCACTGTGGTGCATACCTGTAACCCTAACAGAGGCAGAGGCAAGCAGATCTCTGTGAGTTTGAGGCCAGCCTGGTCTACAAAGCAAGTTCAAAACAACCAAGGCTACACAGCGAACCCCTGCCTCAAAAACATCATCATCATCATCATCATCATCATCATCATCATCATCATAGTAATAATAATAGTAATAATTTCTGCTCCAGCGAGGGAAACAAATACTTTAAGAAATTTCCCATGCAAAGCTACACCAAAACCATCCATCCCACCTTGTGGATATACTTTGTGCAACAGAGAATGCGCACGCTCAGACGTCAATCTAACCAAACTTAAAATACTATGGACCCTGATTCATGCTTGTTTTACAGCACCAAAATCTGTATTAACTAGGAATGCCCAGAGAAACACAAGCAGGAGGGTGTGTGCCGATGTAGGTATAGATGCAGATAAGAGGGGATTTGGTGTGGGAAGTGGTTCGTGCAACTACAGAATCCAAATGTGCCATTTGCAAACTGGTAAAAATAAGAAATCTAGCAGTTCTGTTCAAGTGCGAGCCCTCAGAACCAGGTTGCAGCAAGCAAAGAGGCTACCGGTCCAATTCCCAGAGCCAGAAAGCCCAGCATGCCCACCTCTGATGCTGGACGGCAGGAGAAGATGCACATCTAAGCTGAAGAGGAGACTTACCAAGATAGGAAAGATGCTTCCTTCCAGGTTGCCAAATACAAATAGCCAGAACACTGTGAATGAAACATTAATATAATTCCTGGTTGTTTTGTGGTTCTTCTTGCTGTATGTAGTTTATTTTATATGTGTGTAGTAATATGAATGTATATGTAAAAAATAAAAATATTAAAAGGAAAAAATGGCAACACAAAGAATACTATGATAGAAGTGAAGAGATAAATAGAGAGTGGAGAAAATAAAGGCGAATTTCTTTTTGTCTAGCCATCCTCCTCTCTATCTTCAGATGTGGAAATATGTGACTGAAGGAAAACTGAAAGTGAAGTGTGTGCCTTCTGACAGCCTTGCCTGCAAAGCACTGTAATGAAGAAGAAGAAGAAGAAGAAGAAGAAGAAGAAGAAGAAGAAGAAGAAGAAGAAGAAAAAGAAGAAGAAGAAGAGGAGGAGGAGGAGGAGGAAGAAGAATGTTCCATGTCTTAACATTTTGGACTTCTAAATTTTAAAGGAATACACATTTATGACTCATGCAGAATCAATTGAAACTTTTTTTGGCATAAATATTTTGGAACATAATCCATACTGCAGACTCCTAGTGCAGTTCCAACATCCGCTGAGTAATTATGTGTGAGCAGGAACTCTCTTGCTGAGTCTGCTGGAGGAATGACCTACAGTGCTCTCCACTCTCCAGCCTCGACCTTGGGAGCCCTGTAGACATCTAGGAAGAAATGATCTGGGCAAAACCTCTGAGGTCATTCCATAGGAGTAGGGTGTGAGCATTTCATTGTTGCAATGGCCTTCAAACCTCCACATCACACTTAGAGGAGGACCCTCCCTGTCCTCTGTCAAGGAGAAGGTTCACAAAACAGAAGCAAATGCTCTGGAAAGTGACCTCCAAATGAAAGCTACTAACGCTTTCCTTTCTTGGTCAAAACAGAACCTTCAGAGCCAAGTGTAGTGGCTCGCACCTGTCGTCCCGGCACTTACTTGGGAGGCTAAGGCAGGAAGGAGGTTGTAGTAAGGTCAAGGCAAGCTTGGGCTACATCCAGAGTTCCAGGCAAAGCCTGTGATCCAGGGCACCACTCTTACGCTGCCTCACAAAGGCACACAGGAGCTCCTCAGGCTCAATGCTCACCGAAGCACACAGGTACACACACACACACACACACACACACACACACACACACGAACACACATGTAGACAGTTGCTTCTAGAAAAAGCAAAGATGTCATTGAGCTTAGACAACAAAGCCACTACCTCAGAGACCTAAGGGCAAATGCTGTGGTGGATATGAATAACATAGCCACCAGTAAACCTAAAAAGTCTGTCTGATTGCACTTGTAATTTACTTTGATTTACTAGAACTAATTTGCAATAGTGACTGGCAATCTGCCCCTGGTAAGGATGCTTCTAAATTTAAAATCCAATTTTAATTCATTTCAACAAATGCTTATTGAGCCCTTCTAAGTGCCAGGCATTTTTGCTAGGGTCTGGGAACAGAGGTTTGCCCAGGAAACATGGTGGTCCTCCCACAGGCTACCAAAATATCAGAGGACCTACTGACGGTCCTCAGTAAATGTCTCCCACCAGGCATGTTCTACTGTCCCAACCAATGCCAGTCCCTTGGCCAGCTTATCTCAGGCTGTGCAATAAGGTCCAGAGGCCGTGATGCATGCCCTGTGCTGTGACAGGCTTTGTAGAAAGATGCTGTTTCCGTATCCCTCCCCCCCATGGTTAGACATAGCCAGCCATGGCACTGAAAGCTTGGGGACAGCCTGGGAATACAGGCTCTCTCTCACCGGCAAGCTCTGCAGCCAACGTGGTAATAGGATGCCGTTCCACAGGTGCGACCCTATAGGGCCCTAGCAAGAATGTGACCTAAGATTTATATTTTTAATACATTTTTTTTCTGTTAAAAGTGGTTTTCTCCCCCCCTTTGGTTGCTGGCAGGTCAAATTGATACACATAGTTAGAGTTCTGCCCAATAACAGGTTGTACCATCCTAAGTGACATCAGGAAGATAGGCTGATGGGTTATTTCTATATGGAAAGGATGTAGTATCTAATTAAGAAAGTCCTTTCAGGGGCTGGAGAGATGGCTCCTGGTTAAGAGCACTCACTGCTCATCCAGAGGACCCAGGGTCAATTCCCAACACTCACGTGGGTGACTCCCAGCCACCTGTGACTCCAGTTCCTGGTGGAGCCCATGCCCTCTTCTGACCTTCTCAGACACGCATGTGGTGCACAGACATACACGCAGGCGCTCACATACACACATAAAACAAAGTGACAAAATGAAATAAAAAAAAAAAAAGTCCTGTCAGCCGTTGGTGCCCAGCTATAGGACAGGTGCACATTGCCCCCACTAGCTTGTCACAATGAAAGAGTCGAAATGTATTTCCATTTTTTCTGTCAAATGGGAGCAGGTACAAGGCGTTGTGTCACTCGTTTGCATTCATATGTGTTCTCTGGACAGAAAAGGATTAGCATGAATGTGGAGCAGTGCTTCATGGAGTGTGGCTTACTCTGTTTGGACGGTAGCTTGAGGCAGGTAGGTCATGGTGTAGTGAGTATTCACACTGAAGCCTTTGGAACCTGTTCATGTTGTGGCGGCAGGGGTGGAATGGGGTGGTGTGGTGGGGGTGGGGGGTGGGGGGTGGGGGGTGGAACCACCAGCACTCCCTGAGCCAACCTTGCATTGGGAGGGCTGTTTTTGCAGAACTCTGTCCCCTCAGGGCGCACGTGTCCCTGCAGGTGCCTGCCCGCCCCAGCTTTGGTGGCCACAGTATCAACACATCCATCAGCAGCCGTTCATATTAAGTTACAGAACACATACCGTGGGGCCCAATTTAACTGGAGGACAAGGAAATGTTTTAAATTCTACAGCTGCCCCCCCCCACCCCAGAGCCATACGAAACCAGTCACGTTGTGTAACCTTTCTTTACTATCTACGCCTCCGCTGCACCCAGCTGTTGCAAGGTACAATATTATACCTCGCCCAGACTCCTGGCACCTGTTGTAGGCAATTTGAAATAAAAACAAGTTGGTGGGGAAGCCGAGAAGGTATCTGAGAGCATATTTTGTTCACTACGAATGCCCCCACAGACTATTCCATTTCCACGGATTCTGCAACCATTCTTCTTTGTCATCATTTGGCGGGGGATGGGGGGTTAGGGGGGGTTAAGGGGAGGATAACACATCTCTCTTTAGAGAGAACAAATCAGCACTCGGCTGGTCCAGGGGCTGCAGACAGCCTTGCTCACTCTCCCGTGGTCCACTCTGCTTCTCTGCAGTGTGCTAATATTTCCTTTCTGCCTTTCAATTTGTCACAGCCGCTTTTTCTCCCCTGAAGGAGCTTTCATTTCCTCTTGTTTGTCCATCCTGCACTCCCTCCCTCCCCTGGAAGACTAGAGAAGGTTTGCAAATTAATGGCAGGGGTCCAGCAAAGTCAGACACAACCTGGCTGGCACCATAACACAGAGGGGATGCCAAACTCCGCATGCGCATCCTTGTAACCCCTGAGGCATCTTGTTCTAGGCTCACCTGTCTGCTCTTCATCAGTGTGTGTGTGCCCTTGGTTGTGAGATTGCTTCGGTGGGCTAGCCATTTGTGCTAGGAACAACGGGAGCTCCAGAGGGTCAAGAATACCCAGTTCACCTCACAAGCCTTCCAGAATCATATGCCAGGGCCCAGGCTGCTTTCTTTTCTTTTCTTTTTTTTCTTTCTTTCTTTCTTTCTTTTTTTTTTAATGTTTGTTTCTGCTGTATCTAAATCCTTCATCAGCCATCATGGTCCCTAGCAACCCATTATAAGGCTGGGATGTAGAGCTTTGGACCCGAGCACACACAAGCAAGAAGAGAACACAACCTTCCCCAGGGAGTGGGCGTGGGACAGGGAGCTGCCGTAGAGGAGAGATTTGAGCTTGAGATACCTGGGTTCAAATCTTACTGCCGGACTTAATAGATACTGGGTTTTGAAGAGGTCATTCTGTTCCCGAGAGCTTCAGGGAATGTGGCTCACACTTCCTTACGGGGTGCAGTGTGGGATCAAATGTGTTTGAAATGCCCAGTGCGGTGTTAAGACTATTAAGAGCCCACTAACACACACCCTTAACCCTCCCCACCCCTGCCTGGAAGGCCCTGCAGGTATTTTCAATGCATACAGCACCATTGGAGCCACAGGCAGACAGTCACGGGCAAATGTTGGTTGAGAAGTCAGCCCCTTCTTTCCTGTTCTTGCTCTCGTGCCTTGCTTCTTCTGCAGCTGAGTGATCCCAGCTGTGATTTCTAGTCTCCCCGAGGCACAAATGTCTGCCTACTCTTTGGACATTATAGTAACTGATGTCTTCTTCTTAGCCATAAGTACACAGTCTCCTTTTATCCGAGGAGTATGAATTCTGTAACTCCCATTGGATCCTAAAACTGCAGGCAACGCCAAAGCAAACAGGCCGTCTTCCCCTGTACGTACAATGCCTAGGGTGGTGTCTAAGTTATAAGTGAGTGCCAGAAAGAACTTGACAACAGTAGCTCATAATAAAAGAATAAACACTGAGCACCGTTAGATTGACTACCACACTCACAACAGCTGATTTGACAACTGAGTTGCTAAGTGACTAACGTTTGGGCGACGTACAACAGGACACCCTGGACATAGGTGACTCACGTCCTAGGTCGGAAACTATAGAATTTCATCATGTACCAAGTAGGCGTGGTGGT
Source organism: Acomys minous (assembly GCF_964271855.1). Lineage (NCBI taxonomy): Eukaryota > Metazoa > Chordata > Mammalia > Rodentia > Muridae > Acomys > Acomys minous. The sequence continues at coordinate 57,605,709 of NC_140499.1, read as the reverse complement.
TGGTGCACACAGGCCATCCCAGCACTCAGCAGCTGGGTCAGGAGGCTCATGAGTTTGAGGCCAGCCTGGGCTACAGAGTAATGAAGCTCCCGTCTCAAAAAACAAAGTATTTCATCACGCTACTCAGAACAGTATGCAATTTGAGACTTACGAATTGTTTCCTTCTGGAGTTTTCCATGTAGCATTTCTGATTTGTTGATCTCTGGTACCTCAGCTACGGAAATAAAGCTGTGTGGGCGGGGAGACTACTTTGGGTCAACCCTGAGGTCACCAGAGCAGGATCGCTCCTGGAAATCCGAAGCGGCATTGCTGGTGTCTACCAGGGGAAAGCAGGCAAAGATGAAGACGACAGAAGTGCCTAGAGCCCGCCTCCGTCTGCTCTCACCGCCAACCCCCTCCCGGAAGGCTGTGTGTGTGGACACCCCTCCCTGATCTGGTTTGTGATGCCCTTCAGCTGGGGCCTTGGTCGGCTTGCAGCTTTCTCTCTTTGCTGCGGAGCTCAGTCTCCTCCCCATCGTCTGAACTCTTGCTGAGTCTCCCCCGCCAGTGCTGCTGTCAGCTGCTCTCTTCCACAGAACTTCAAGCGCTCAAGTGAGGAGAAAGGGCAGAGGAAGGGGCAGCAAGATGCCACTGTGCAGCGCAGGCAGAGAGAGAGGCACCCTCTGCGTTAAATGCTGGCTCATGGGCTGGAATAGCTCCAAGGAGATCCGAGCCACGCAGAAAAGATGAATTTCGCAAGGCTTTTACTGCCAGTGCCTCTACCGGCCTTGTTATGCCCAAATACCTGGTAAACAAAACCTCCTGACATGACTTGCAGGGTTAGCATGGAAACCGGAACCTACAAAGATAGCTGCAAAATGACAAAGAAACATCCGCTCTTGGGATAATTAGTACAGTACATTGAAGGTTTCCATTGAAGAAGAATCAGTCTCTTTTCTCAGGTTGCTTTTTATTTACATCGACTCAAGGCACAATAACTTGTGCAGTAAGATGAGATTTGCCACACGTGCACACTGGGGAAGCTTCCACCACAGAGAGCTTCGCAGTGTGTCAGTCACCACCTTGTTCTTTCTTCTGGGTTCTTCCTGCTCATGAGCCTAAGCAACCATTCATTTCCCCGGTTTGTTGTTGTTTGGCCAGTAGGGGTTAATTTGCATGATATAAAACTTTTATTTAAAAATGGAATCATTTACACTATATACCCTCATTTGGAGGATCTGGCTTCTTTTCCTCAACACTGTTTCAAAAGCCATCCGTATGCTGTGGTGTGCCCATGCAGCAGCTTATTTTCGCTTTTGTTGTTGAATCAATACAAAACAAAGCAACAACAACCTCCGCCCAAATTATACACTCCTCATATCTTCTCTGTGACTGAGATACTGGGTTTCCTCCTTCACTTCTGTATTCATAAAATGATTTCTTTTCCTCTCCTCTGTCCCAATTTCCTGGTAAGTGAAGACTTTCATGGGACATGCCCCTTGGGATAGTATCCAGATATAAGTGGGACTTTACATGAGAGAAGCATTGGAGAATGGGGAAATAGAAGGATCCACAGGGTCCTAGAAACCTACAAGAAGAACATTATGATGGGCAGATCTGGGCCCAGGGGTCCTGCTCAAACTATGGCACCAGCCAAGGACAATACATGCAGTAAACTTTGAACCCCTACCCAGATCTAGCCAATGGACAGGACATTCTCCTCAGTTGAGTGGAAAGTGAGGACTGACTTTCACACAAACTCTGGTGCCCCATATTTGACCATATCCCCTGGATGGGGAGGCCCGGTGGCACTCAGAGGAAGGATAGCAGGCTACCAAGAAGAGACTTGATACCCTATGAGCATATACAGGGCAAGGAGGTCCCCCTCAGTCATAGTCATAGGGGAGGGGAGTAAGAGGAAAATGGGAGGGAGGGAGGAATGGGAGGATACAAGGGATGGGATAACAATTTAGATGTAATATGAATAAATTAATAAAATATTTTTTTTAATTTATTTCTTTTCATGTGTTTAACTTTGGTGGAAAAGAAGCAGGTTTCCTGTGTTCACCTAGGTTAGACAGGACTAATTAAAAGTCAGATTCCCAGGGCATAAAGCAATGAGGTAGGACACTTAAGGTGCTTGTGTGGGAGAATAGAGCTTGTGCTGACCTAGCCATCTCGGAAAGAACAGAAATGGTCAAACACTGCCCGTAGTGGGGGAGGGGGAAGGTAATTCTATCACAGTTTCCTGGAAAGTTTTTTTAAAGACTGTTTCTTCAACCCCTGATGTTCATGAGCCTCAAGGATCTTCATGTGAACCTCTGCCTACTCATCACTCGGTTCCCAATAGTGTTTTACCCAAACATCGGAATTTATTTTACATATAACATAACATAAGGGAACAGATTTGAGCAGTCAAGAAACCAACTGGGGAATTCACCTGTCTTCCAGGTCCATCCTAGTCCATCCTCCTTATTATGCATTTATTTTTCTTTTCTTTATCGTGTTTTACCCAAACATCAGAATTTATTTTACATATAACACAACATAAGGGAACAGATTTGAGCAGGCAAGAAAGCAACTGGGGAATTCACCTGTCTTCCGGGTCCATCCTAGTCCATCCTCCTTGTTACGCATTTCCTTTTTTCTTTATTGTATCATGAACATTTTATTCAAAACCTTATGCAGCTGGACGGAGCCCTCTCCTTGCTGGGGCTGTTCCCTACCAGATCCATTGACTTGCTTTATTCCTCTTTCCCGCAGACGGAAGCTGTCAGGTCAAGTTCAAGGGGAAACCCAGCTATTTATGACAAGGCTTCTCCGATGAAAAGCGAACTGCTAGGTTGAACCGTGGCAGAGGGGAAGGCAGGCCAGGAAATGATGAGAGCAGGCAGTCTTGGGAAGTTCCAGAACAGAGGGCGCACGGATTGGGTAGAAGAATAGGTGCTGGGCTGGACAAGTAGAGCTCTTTCAGTCCTGCAAGCCGCCTTTCTCAAGTCAGAATGCCATGACAGAAAAGTGACCTGCTGAGGGACAATCAGCCAAGGGGGCCGCCTAGGAATCACTTCAGATCTGTCTTTTGTTTTAATTGGAAATCAAATCTTGTCCATTGCTTCTCATGACCTCTCTCCTGCTCGGTCCTGTCTTCCATCCCAACTGCTCCGATTTAATGGCCAGCGCTTGTCCATATCCATGTTCCAGCACAGCGAGCAACTACAACGATGCTTATCTGTTGGGTTCCCTTCCAGACAAAGGCCAAGTGCTAACCTTGGATGGACCCCAGGGTAACCTGACACCTGCTCCCAACTGCAGCTAGTGGCAAACTGTCACAGCTTCCTGAAGCAGCATGAATATCCAAGTTATTTTTTGAAAAACAAAGTCCCCAGACCCTACCAGTGGCTGGGGCCAGGCCATTTTGTAAAGCTCATCCACCTTGGTTGAGCTGTGACAATCCTAAAAGCTGAAGTAAAGTGGTTTATGGAGCTAAAGTGACTTTGCGTCTCTAGATTTTTGTCTCCTCTGCAATGCAACTCCTAGTAAAGCCAGCCAGGAGAGATGACCACTCTCTACCCAACAGCCTTCATCCCACCACACCCTGGTGACTCCTAGAAGCAGACAACCGCGTTCCTCTGACACGTGAAAGAAGGGACCTTCATTCTGCCACATTGGCCTGAGCTCTCCTCAGAGCCCAACCCACACTGACGTCTGTCTGTCCATCTAAAGCATTAGTAACTCCTTTAACACATTTCTCACTAAAAGGACAACCTACCTTAGTGGCCATTTTGAACCCCAAACTTGAAACCTTTCATCTATCTCAGGAGAGTCTTGTGTCAGTGAGTCCTGTGATGGACTATTTTCTCTGAAGAGCAGATGATCAACGAAATATTGCAGCCCCAGGGCAATCCCATAGTTTGAGGATTGTATGGGTTTGTGTAAACAAAGCTGCCTTTGTTCTGTCCTCACTAGAGGCTGGAAATCCTGGCATGGGGGTGGGGTGGCAGCTCAGCTTCCTGCTGTCTTTCTCCTCCATTTCCATCACCTAAGTGAGCGACACATTCTAGAAGCTGCAGTAAAGATGTGACTGAAATGAAGGGCAGCATGGAGGCTTCATATGTGAGCCCACTAGTCTGAGTGTCCCCCAGGCCACACTACGGTTTCCACCATACGCCTTATAACATACCGCAGCCTGGCAGCCTGGCGGTATCCCAACTCCTGGGACCTGCCCCTGCCTGTTTTCTTTGTCTTGAGCTCCCGCTTAGAATCCTGTAATAAGCTCCTTTCTAAACACCCTCCTGTAGACTGTGAGATTCATTCTTCAGCTTCTCAAGATGAAGGACCTGGAAGCCACTAGCTTGGGGGGGGTGTAGGTGTCTGGTGGCTGCTGGTGTCCAGCTCCTTAGCTCTCCAAGGTGTGCACACTTGAGGCCAGAAAACCTCTCATCCTCCGAGATCCCACACGCACCTCCCCACTGCTCCATCAGCCCATGGCCCCAGCGGCAAACCAGCAGTTAGTCTTTAAAGATTTAGTTCTGTTCTCATCTCTGAGGTCCATGGGTAAGCTAGAAGACAATGTCAGGACCTCTAGAGTTTCAGGAAGTTATAAGCTGACCAACATGGGTGCCAGACGAACTGGGCCTCTCTGGAAGTGAGAGAAGCCCCTATACCTCTGAGCCACCAAGCCAGCCCTCCAACTTTTTTTTTTTTTTAAGAAGCAAAATGGTCCCTGGGCACGGTAGCAAATGCCTCTAGTCCCAGCACTTGGGAGACAGAGGCAGTTGCATGTATGTGAGTTCAAGGCCAGCCTGGTCTACAGATTAAGTTCCAGGACAGCCAGGCTACACAGAGAAACCCTATATCAACAAACCAACCAACCAAAGGAGCAAACTTCTTTCAGTTGGTTCATACAAGGAACCCAGTTCTAGTAAACAATGAAAGGAGTGTCCGTCTTCCTCCTCTATATTTTATTCATGATTTGTGCTTCCCCCACCACATACTTTAGGAAAGGTGGGTTAAGGCTGCTCTCTGCCAGAGTGCAGGCACACATGGGCTACAGTTCATGAAAGTGCAATGCCTGGGGACCCTGCTGTTAAGAAGAAATATTTGACCTGTTCTCTCTTTGGCTGTTTCCGTGTTCTCCCAGGATGCTGGTCATCGTGCCCAACCATCGTGCCGTCTTGACAGCAGTTAAGCAAAAGATAACAACCCAGAAAGGCAAAATAGGAGTTGAGAGGCCCCTGGGTCTTCTCTGACAATTCACCAGCTCTGTTATTTCTTTTTCTGAGTCATGGCAGACTCTTCCTCAGCCGTGTGAGGTGGGTTTCCTGGAGTTTGAAGCAGTGAGCCTTCTGATACAGTGACGTGTACAATGGACTACCATTGGTGACTTGTTTTTAAGCATTTATTTTTATAGGCCTTAATTCATAACCTTATGGTACATTATAATAGGTGATAATAAGGAATCGCAGAGACACACGATCTGTGATGGGGATTTGAGATGCAAATTGAAGCTGTATCAAGTCTAAGCATCCAATTGACTTTATATTTAGCTTTGATTGTATAATGCTGAGAGAAGTTTTCGTTCCCACAGATGAGTAACTGCAAGGGTTATAATGTAACTTTTTTTTTTCCTTTCAAACTCAAGACAGTTTTTCCTTACTAGTGGGAGCAGAGAAAACTTTATTTCACTGTCCAGGCTCACGCACATAAAGTTAGAGTGAAAGGCAAAGCCAAGACACTGATTGTTAAATGTACATTACTCATTTACATTTAATAACGTATAGAATTTTAAAGCAAGGATTCACAAAATGCCCAAGAGATAGCCATAGACTCTTAGTCCCTCAGAACACACTTCTAAAACCTCTGCCTTAAGTGTAATGGACTTAGGCTAATTGCATCTAACTCGTTTAAAATCCAAGTTTAAAATGTGGCGAACAAGTTCTTTTCCTCCCATTGTAACTCTAATTTTCAAGAGCTCAAACCTAGGCTTTATATGGCGTCAATTGAATCTGGCAAAAAGACAGCTATTCTCTCCCCCTGAGTCACGCTCCCTGGTCTGAGAGGAATGCATGCCAAGATCCACCATGGATGTGTAAACCTGCAGGTAGCGCTGAACTTTATATACACTGGGTGTGCTCCTCTGCAGACACACCCACAACAAAATTCCATCGTAAATTAAGCACAGTAAGGGATTAACAATAATGACTAGTCATCAAATAGAATGTTAAATTGTAGGGTCCATGTACATGTGTCAGTCAGCACCCATCTCTATTACAAGCTATCTCAGAAGATCTGTTTATACAGAGAAATATCTGTTTGACTTACACTTGAGGGTGTGTCATCTATGACTTGGCTGTGTTGATTTGAGTGAGGCAGTATATTATGACAGGAGCACATAAGGAGTCGAACTACTCATCCCATGGCCAGGATCAAAAGATGAAGGGACCTAGAATGTCATAATGCCCTCCAAGGATATACCCCCAGTGACCTGAGGACCTTCCATTAGGCACAACTTATTAAGGGTTCCATCACTTCTCAATGCTCATAGCTGGGTATCAAGCCTTTTGCTATCGGCTTAGTTTTCTATCAACTTGACACAAGCCAGAGTCATTTGAGAAGAGAGACTCTCATAACACTGGCCTAAGGGTAAGTGGACTGTGGGTGGTGCCACCCTGGTCCTGGTTTCTATAAGAAGGCAGGTTAAGCAAACCAGGAGGGGCAACCCAGTAAGCACTGGGCTGTAGTGAAAGAGTTAAGGATCAGAATGAAAAAGAGAGAAAGTTGAGATAAAGACACTGGCCCAGAAGTCACTGGGCTTCATGGTCCACCTTTGACTATAGAGCCAAGGCCACTAGGAGAGCAATTCTTCTGATATACCCTTTGTTATCATTTTTAAAACAGTTCCATGAGTTCTTTGCCTGCCTCTCCCTTTTAAAGGTAGAAGCTGTTTCTCCTCTCAATGTGTGAGCTGCATTCAGTGACTTACTTCTAAACAAGTGACTATGGTGGTGGCTACAGTGACACAAGTGATGCTGCGAAGACATTGGTAGTCAGGGCAGCAAGAGCAATGTGGCTTCCTCCTCCTGTTCTCTCTTCTGCCATCTCCATGACCAGCTGCCAGGTCATGGAGGTGCTCAGGAACCCTTACAGCAGCCTGGGAAGGGGTGGAGCCAAATCTTCCTACCAACAGGCAGGTATGGGACCTTCTAAGTCAGGGGACATGCACGGAATGCGTTTACCTTTTCCCCTAGTAAACTTTTAAACTTTAGGGGCACTTGAACTTTGTCTACATTCCTGCATATTATATATCTATTTATTTACATGAGACTGGATCCTGAGTGAAATAGGCGTCTAAGAAAAGCGGGTCCTTTAGGGAGGGAGAGGAAATATAAACCCCACGCCTGCCAGGATCAAGGGAGGTGCTACTTGGCTCAACCTGCTTTTTCTTAGGAATGTACTCTTGCTTCCTGAATGCTCTAATTAATCTCTCAATGGCTGGATCTGTTGCTATGTCCTGTTTGAATTCTTCCCTTTCAGGAGAGCAGAAGAAACCCAACGCCTCCCAGCAACCCAACCAGATAGACCCTGAACCAGAACCTCCCAGCAAGCCAGCTCCCACAGACTCTATGAAATAGCAAATAGATAGTGGTGACATCACTAAGTAGGGGCCCATTTGTCATGTCATGATAGATTACTAATCACCCAGGCTATCAGATACTCCAAGACCACAACTGAAGGGCTGGGAGGACCTAACCCCCTTCCTTAGACGTCACACGTGAGATGCCGGGCACGCTATGTAGGCCCGCATCTCACTCCATGAAAAGAATTCGATTGGGATTACACCAGTCTATTGCATATCAATATGAATGTTCTGTGGACATAAGAAGCTCAAAATGGAGTGGCCTGAGGGTTTTTGAGAGGTATGCTCCCTGGGCCTCCCTCCTGTTCTACTTTAATAGTTCTGGAAGCGATCTGGCCATAGAAATGTTTAGAAATCTCTCAGGTATGCCTTGTGCTGCCTTAAAGTAAGGCCCTCAGCTACGGCCAGGCCGGGCCCACCACTGCTTCTCCTCTGATGCTCAGTTCTTAGCCAAGCAAGCCCCTTCCGTCACGTGGGCCACCCAATAGGACTGAGATGGAGTCCAAGGAGCTCTTTTTAGAGAGGTCTATGAGGCAAGAGTGTTTCCCACCAGCAGCACCATCCCCAGACAAAGACTTGTTCTGCAATGCCTCTACCTCTCTAAGTAAGAGCTTATGAGCTAAACTCTGAGACTCAGGTCCCCAGTAAAGAAGTGTCTGATCGTCGAGGTTTCTGATGTAATTGAGCAGGTTTACCTAAGAACCATGGAAGCCAATACTGTGACCAGTGCGTCTAAGCTTCTTGAGATCAAATGCCTATTCTGCTGTTGTAGGTCATTTCAGCTATGCCTCAGTTTCCTCAGTTTTGCAACCATAGGATTATAACCATAGCTGGAAGAAAATCAAAGATGACTTTTTTTCCCCCCACCACGGCAACATGTGAGGTGGTGGTATGCAAAGCCTGATGTATATACTCAACGAAGAGCCATGGCACAAACGTAGGGGACATAGACATGTGCTTGTCTGCTTTGTCAGCTCTCAGAAGCCAATGAGCTGTACGTGCTTCATGGCTGCGGCTAGCTAGAGCCCTACTTTTTATGACTGAAAACAGTGAGCCCACAGAGTACTGGGGGACAAGTGTCCCACCTGGCCTTACCTTTGTGCCAGTGTCTCACATACCAGACACTGGGAGGTGGCCAGGTCCCAATGGGATTCTTCTTCTTCTTCTTCTTCTTCTTCTTCTTCTTCTTCTTCTTCTTCTTCTTTTATTTTATTTTATTTTATTTTATTTTATTTTATTTTATTTTTTGAGACAGTATTTCTCTTATAGTCCTGGATGTCCTAGACTCACTTTGTAGACCTGGCTGGCCTTGAACTCACAGATATCCGCCTGCCTCTGCCTCCCAAGTGCTGGGATTACAGGTGTGTGCCATCACACCCTGTCCCAGTGGGATTCTTTCACTTAGTGCTTGGCCACTGACTGCCTCTTGAGATGGACTGTTGCCTAGACTTCCAGATTTCATGACTCAGACGTAGACAGAAAAGTCTGGTTTTAGACAGGACCACTTAAAATATGGTTCACCACACAGAAGGCCCATCTCCCTGGCCAGTCTGTATCACCACTGGCAAAAAGCCCCTGGATTCCCGGAGGACAATGGCCGTCCATGAACTTCAAATTCCCAGAGCAGCTCAGCAAATGCTACATGAGCATACCATGGGCCATCAAGGCTGTGGCAAGCTCGGAGAGTCTTCTCTAAAAATGACAGCCTTCTCATCATACCTACCCAAGAAGGTAAAAGGTCTTAAGGTGATGTGTGGCTTTGATGGTTGCTAGGAGACATCAAACCAGCCTTCTAGGAAGCTGTGTGGATTACAGGTGATCACATTAGCAGGCAGACAGAAATGTGCTGTATCCCAGCCACCATCACTGGCTGTCTAGAAACTGCTCCTCAACTACCTGTGCTCCCTTCCCACCCAGGCTGAGCTAACAGGGCAGACCTACAGCAAGCAAGTGTTCTGGGTTTTTCTATTGCTTCCTGTGCAATCTTCCTCCTCCTTCTACCACCTCCCACCTCACTGGGCACAATGATGTACATCTCTCTAGTCTGTTCAAATGATCCCACTAGAAAAGGATCTTGGACCCAAATTATTTTTTTTAATTGAAACAGCAAAATACTCAAAGCTGTCAATATACTAGGGAAACAGCCCATATGTGAAGAATGTGTGTAGATGTGCACAACTCACACAATTACACGGGGAGACAGTGTGCTCCCTCCATGCTCTGAGCTTTCACTCTCATTTAGCAAACACTTTGAACATGACCGCTACGTGACAGGTACTGTGCATGACAGGACACGTCTGCAAGGGTCCCCTTTTTCTGCACCAAGCTGGTGACATGATTCTAACATGAATGTTAGAAGCAGGAAGCTGCCTCTTCCAGGTCAAGAGAAGGCTTCGCTCTGGGTTACAGGTTAAAACTTCAAGACCACACCAGGCACGGGAGGTGGCACACGCCATAATCCCAGCACTCAGGAGGCAAAGGCAGGTAGATCTCTGTGAGTTCGAAACTAGGCTGGTCTACAACCCAAGTCTAGGACAGGCAGAGCTACACAAAAGGAATCCTGTCTAATAAATAAATAAATAAATAAATAAATAAATAAATACACCAACAACTGAAATAAAAAAAATTAATACAAAGAAAGGGACGAAATAAGAACTTCAAGACCACATCTCAAAACTCGTGAACATGACTGAGAAGGGTCCATGTTTTGGGAGAGTCCAGGCAGGGCTCTAGAGGAGAAGAGAGAAACAAGAAGGCAAGAAGAATAGCCAGTCTAAAATGTCTGTGTTTGCCGTCACATCCTTTTACCCTCAACCACATACAGATCAATACATGCATATTGGTGCTGACTTTCCTTTTTGTCTATTTCCTCTCTCTCTCTCTCTCTCTCTCTCTCTCTCTCTCTCTCTCTCTCTCTCTTTCTCTCTCTCTCTCTCTCTGGTTTTTCAAGACAGGGTTTCTCTGTGTAGCCTTGACTATCCTGGACTTGCTTTGTAGATGAAGTTGGCCTTGAACTCACAGAGATCCCCCTGCCTCTGCCTCTGCCTCTGCCTCCCAAGAAGAACTGGGATTAAAGGCATGTGCCACCACTCAGTGGAAGGTGTCTGTCCTAGGAGAGGAAAGGGTGTCCTTAATTTAGTTCTTTAAAATCCCATGTAATACATAGTTATCTAAAGTTAATTTTATTCAAATAAGAGGCTCAAGTAAGCCCTAGCCTAATTGTAAAAGCATCTTTTATTTTCCTGATATAATTGTCATCTCTTGGGCTTACTGCCTCCATCTGCTAACCTAGGCCTAATCCTGGAATCTTCTAGCATCTGGACAATCTAATCTAGGCCTAGAATGTTTTCAGCCTCTGAGACTTACTGCTTACTGAGTTCACCCTTTCTAGGTCTTTCTGAACTCTAGTTGGCTGGTTCAACTCAGCTGTTCTGGCTCAAACTCCTCTCCAAGCTGACTGATTCAAACTGGCTTCTCTTGGCTTCTGATTGAATCGCTCTGCTTGGGCTCATACAAACTTTGGCAATGTGTTCTAATCTTCTGGCTCCTTCTCATTCTTGGGTGTGTTCTGTCTTCACCTGTGTTCAGTTTGTTCTCTCTTCAACCTGTCTCTGTAAAACCCTCCCGGTAAAACTACTTTCTCTCTCTCTCTCTCTCTCTCTCTCTCTCTCTCTCTCTCTCTCTCTCTCTCTCTCTCCCTGTGCACTGCTCTCTCAAGTCACCTCTCTTTCCTCTCTGTTCTAGTGAGAGTTGGGTGTCTCCTATTCTGTGAAATCTTCTCTGATTAGTCACTTTGCCTGCCTCTCAACTAGATATCACTTTCTTTTCTTATCTTTATAGGTATATAAACTATTTATTAACAGCAAAGGCCCAGAGATTCATTTCTTCTTGGATACATCCACAGCACCCCTCCTCAGGTGGCCAGTGGTCTTGGTGTGCTGACCACGGACATGAAGGCCCCAAAGGTGGCACAGACCTTGGTGGCCTCTGATCTTCTTCAGTCACTCCAGGTCCTCACACAGCTTGTTGTCCAGACCATTGGCCAAGGCCTGGTTGTACTTTCCGTCCTTCATGTCCTTCTGTCTGTTCAAGAACCAGTCTGGGATCTTGTACTGTCTTGGATTCTGCATGATGGTGAGTGATCACACGCTCCACTTCATCCTCCGTGAGTTCTCCAGCCCTCCCTGTAAGGTCAACGTCTGCTTTCCTCAACACCACATGAGCATATCTCTGACTCCTACCATTAACGGCAGTGATGGCAAAGGCTATTTTCTGCCGTCCATCGCCCATCAATGTTGGAACTCCTCAGGGATCACTAGAGATGCGGCAGTGTGTAGGCCTCCTGTCGAAGCTAGACATCACGTTCAAACATCAGTGCTTCCTTTGCAAACTAACTTTACCTTCCTTGTTTGGGATTAGAGGTACGTATTAAGGGCGTGTCTGTATCTCAGCCAGAGGGATTAAAGGTGTGTGGCATGTCTGCATTCCAGCTGGATCACATGGACCAAGGTCTTTCAATGTGATCCCTGGCCACAGTAGCTATGTTTCTGGATTAAAATTTTACAGTTAGGGGGCCGGGTGGTGTTGGCGCACGCCTTTAATCCCAGCACTTGGGAGGCAGAGGCAGGCGGATTGCTGTGAGTTCGAGCCCAGCCTGGTCTACAAAGTGAGTCCAGGACTGCCAAGGCTACACAGAGAAACCCTGTCTTGAAAAACCAAAAAAAAAAAAAAAAAAAAAGGTTTCTTAAATCTCATGTTTTGTTTTATTTGTTTGTTGTTCAGTACAGAAAGATGTCATCTGCGAGGAAGTATAGACTGGAATTCCAAAAGCCTACCACAGTTCAACCAAGCACTCAAACCAGTCCCAAGTGAAATGGTTTGTTGGTATCTGATAGAGAAGGAGGAGGAGGAGGAAGTAGAAGAGGAGAAAGAGGAAGAGAAAAGGAAGAAAAAAAATGGCATTCCCAAGAGGCAGTTGTTGAGTCCAACAAAGCATTGATCTATGCAAACTCTAATTATTGTATTTGCAAAACAATGTGTGTATAATTCGTGGACTTACCCCTCCCTTCCTTCTAACACAATAAAGAATTTGTCTCATAAAAAAAAATCTTTTGTGTTTTCTTTAGAAAATTTAGGACCAAAAAGACAATGCATCTTGAGCTCTGCAAATTGAAGAGTGGGTCTCTGGGAGATTGATCTGAAGTCAAAAGCAGTTGTCATTCTATATTGATCACCCTTGTTATTCATTATCATATCCGGCGGTCATTTACATGCAGATGACAGCGTCACTTATGGCAGTAGATTATGCTGGGAGAAAGCTTAATATTATCTGCAAGCTGATTTAAATGAGCTTTAAGATCATCTGGCACAATCTAAATTACTCTTAAATATTAATGAAACAAAGATCATGTTATCTGGCTCCAAACAAAAGTTGGGGGTGGGGGACACAAAGCTAGCAGGCAGCATGACCTGGAGAGAACACATAAGCCTCAGATTTCCCCCCCAGACAGGATCTGTCCCGCTTTCACCTGTAACCGATAACACATTTGATTGGCACTGAAGGATAGAAAAATCTCAACCCCTTATTCAAGCACACATAGTTCTTTTCTTTCTTTTAAAGAAAAATTGTTTTCCCATCTCTCCAAAGTTGCAATTATGTGCCTTGGGTTCTGTTGGTTTTATTTATCTGGATGCCGCTCGACATTTGTTAGGCGAGTTAAAGACGTTTATCCTCTCTATCTGGACAGATTTGCCTTGAATTATACATCCCATAAACATTACCGTCTGTCGTCTTTTAAACAATTGGCTAAAAATTAGAAGACTCAACACTGTGTTGGCATAATAGCTACTGCCTATCAGAGCGCTTAACTCTTTCTTTCAGTCACCCACATTTTCTCAGCAAAATTTAGTGAATGGGGGAAAAACTGCCGTGAGGCACACTCCTCTGACAACCAAGTACATGTGTGGTGTGTGCGTGTGCATGTGTGTGTGTGTGTATGTGCATGCGTGCATGAGTGTGCGAGTGTGTGCACGCGTGCATGTGTGTGTGTTGCTGTGTGCATATGTAAGTACTTCAGTGGAAAATTATCTCACATAGTGCAAGTGACCTTTCTGAACCCCTTTTACTTCCAAATATCTCGATGGTCAATGGGAACTCCCTCACTGTGGGCAAGGAAAAGGACAAGTTTTTATGATGCCACAGCTCAGCGGAGCACATGCCAGTTGCCTGCTGAGCTTCCGTGAGGGACAGACACAGGTCCAGAGAACCAGCTTCTGGCTACCTGGGAGGCTGAGGCCCAGGCACACCCAGCAGAGACAGCCTCAGTAAGTCATGGAATGGAGTATTCCTAAGACAGGAGCTGGAAGAAGAACATGGTGGTGGGTACCGTTATAGCTGCTGTTACTGAGTTTCCTTTATTATAGATTTCCTGACTTGCCCCATTGGTTTAACTGAGCCACGTCCACGGAGCTGCCATATATTACCAGGGACAGCATTGAGTCTTGGGCCACACGTGTCCCAGCTCTCTCATGCGTATTCTGTAAACTGCCTCTCATGCAGAGTTGTTTTTTTTTTTCCCCAATCTGGCTTTCTAAGAGGAGTTAGATAAAGCAGAGAACTAAGTGTGTGGGTAGGCGGCTCGCTTGAAAGGCGGTGGCAAGACAGAGCAAAAAAGCGGTGTGTGCCTCAACAGATGTCTCCTTTTGCATCTTTAAGGAGGAGGCGAGGAAGGAAGACCACAGCCAGCCCAAGAAAGCAACGGAGATGGTACATCTGTCTCTCAAAAGTCATGGCAGCCTGAACAGCGCCCGTGTACTAGAGAAGTCTGTAAAACATGCTCATGCACTGCAAAGCAGTGTGTGTGTGGGGGGGGGAGGTGTGCATGTGTGCGTGCCTGCGTGTGCATTGTGTGTGTGAGAGAGACTGTTCTTAATCCTTTTCTTCAGGGCTCTGCTCAAAGCCTGTTTTCTCTGACACCTCTAACTTTCCCAAGAAGGCGTTCTCGCTCCCTACTCGGCACCCGCAAAGCCCTTCGTTCACACCTCTGCTAAAGCCTTATGTTTTCCATGTGTTAGAACCGCATACATGTTGGAGCCCCTGCTGCTCTGGTTCTGCTGCTGTCTACCTAACACCCCCTACTCCCTTCCTTTGGCTGCGCAACCCAACTCGGCTCAGCATTAGCCCGCATGCTACAGGAGAGATCGGCCAACCCATCCTCGGAGGCTGAGCCCAGCTTGCCTTGTCAGGCATGCATCCACTTCAAAAGGGCCGCGTAGCATAGATGCTTCCATGAGGCAGGAAGTGCACTGAGGAAAGGGTAGTTGGCTTCTAAGAAATGTTCAAATGCTTTGGCTGTGGCTAGGAGAGAGCAACCTAAGGAAGAAACACACACACACACACACACACACACACACACACACACACATGCACACGAACACATCTGAATCCATGTTGGTGGCTCTGGACCCGCCCAGAACCACACATCTCTGGATGTGCATATCTTGGGTTGTGTCTTCTGAGACTCTCAGCCCAAAGCACGCTAACTGATACTTCCCTAGGCCCGCACTTCCTGATTCAGTGACAGCATGGGGCTGTTCAGATGATAATCAATTTTGATTTTTATCATAGCACCTACAATTTAAAGTTTGTCTATTTTCAGCGTGTCGCCCTTTCCTGCAAACTGAGTGCTCCATAGTCCCTGTGGTGAGCCTCTACCACAGCCCGCAGTCTACTGTACAGCACACACAGTACAGATCTGCGGAATAGCTCCGGCTCTCAATAAACACGTTGGCCGTCAGTAGTGCTCCAAACTGCAAAGTCTTCAAGGACAAAACCAGATTGCTTATGTCTGGTTCCTAGTAGATCACTAGGACAAAAACAAAACAAAACAAAGAAGACCAAATGTTCTAAGAGTTACCTTTTCTGAGGGCACTGGCCCTCGTGGGTCTTGTCTACATTTTAACAAGTGGGACACATCTCCCCATTGTGGTGGTTCTTGAGTTGAGGCACACAACATCTATGCTGTAGATACTCCCCGCCCATCCCTTTCATCCCCAAACTTTCATCCCCGAGTTGCGCCTCCCTTCACAAGGGTCTCTTTTCCCTTCAACCATGTCCAAGAACCTCACATTTCCCAGCCTTACTCAGAGCTTTCACCCACCTTGTCTACCCACCTCTGGAAGTACAAATAAAAGGCCATTTGAGCCAACATCTGCTCTGTTCTTTGGGACAGCGTGGACTGTTTTATATAAACAGAAGCTGCCCACATACAGGATAGAAGAATGTCATTCCATCATTTCCAGCCACAGCCAAAGGCTCACAGCGTGGTGCTCTTCACAGAGATCTGGCATTCATCCTTTAGTCAAGCATGCTTCATCCTGAAAGCCAGGCAATGCCACTTCCCAAGGTGAGAGTGTGCACCTGGCCCAGCCTCCTCGCACCTCCCAGGGTGAGAGTGTGCACCTGGCCCAGCCTCCTCGCACCTCCCAGGGTGAGAGTGTGCACCTGGCCCAGCCTCCTCGCACCTCCCAGGGTGAGAGTGTGCACCTGGCCCAGCCTCCTCGCACCTCCCAGGGTGAGAGTGTGCACCTGGCCCAGCCTCCTCGCACCTCCCAGGGTGAGAGTGTGCACCTGGCCCAGCCTCCTCGCACCTCCCAGGGTGAGAGTGTGCACCTGGCCCAGCCTCCTCGCACCTCCCAGGGTGAGAGTGTGCACCTGGCCCAGCCTCCTCGCACCTCTCAGGGTGAGAGTGTGCACCTGGCCCAGCTTCCTCGCACCTCCCAGGGTGAGAGTGTGCACCTGGCCCAGCTTCCTCGCACCTCCCAGGATGAGAGTGTGCATCTGGCCCAGCCTCCTCGCACCTCCTAGGGTGAGAGTGTGCACCTGGCCCAGCCTCCTATGCTGAGGAAAAGGTCAGGGTCCATGCAAACTTCTGCAGAAATACTGGCTATCCCTCCCGAGCTCACAGTGGGGACCTGGGCCATGCCTGGGCATGTAGCTGACAGAAAACCAGCAGGAGAGCCCTGTCCTCTCCCTTCATGTCTCTACAGGGCCACTCTGCCTCATCCATGACAGAAATCCACCTTCCTGAGGTAGCCATGAAAGGACATAAGTTGGGGGTTTCTACTGTTTCCTTCAACCTGTACCTTCTTCTAGTGAGATACCAGAACTCTTTAAACACCATGGCTGCTGAAAAGGTCCAACCATGCAACATCGCAGCATAGGAGGCCCCAAACTAAGTCCCCACTCCCATATACACACACCTGGGAGGTTTTCCCAGCCTTTAAACAGCTTTCTAGACATCTCTCCCCCAACAGAACTCTCAATTTTTGTCCTAACCCTTTGCATTAAATATCCCACTCTACCTACACCTACATTTCTCAGATACACAGAAATGTCTTAGATGATGGGTTAAAGCATGCGCAAACAGGCTGAGTTTTAGATTGCCACCTTTTTGGGGTGCTAGTGTTGTATTATAGCCCTATGGTCTCAAAGAGATTGAGGATGTGTTGTTCTTTCTTTGGGGTCTGGGGTGACTCTGTGCACAAGGCCTGGTGTACTGGCCTGGTATTGTTCAGATAGAGGCTGGACAGTCATGCATGTACCAGAGGCCTAACTCCATTTCAGCCAGAGGTTGAAAAGATGTATCATTAAATAGTATCTAAGAATCAGATCCAACTGTCCTTCCTGGAGCATGGATTTTATGGGCTGGATCTTATGAGCTTACGGGCTTTGAACTGTAGGATGTCATATGTGAAGAAAGATTTAAATTCAGAGAAGCCAGGGATACAGTGTTCACTGTACAAGGACCAGAGGCTGCATTTCCTGCCAGCCTGGGCCTCTGTAAAAACGCCTGGCCACCGAGGTTGGGGCTGGTCTACAAGGTAAAACAGAAGCAAGGCCAGCCAGCATAGTCACCCCAAAGCCCAAAGGGAGCTGTGAACCTGACCTACAGTCAGACACTGGGTCCCCACACCAGCTTCTGGGCTTGTAAATGATCCAAGGGCATGTGCTGTCCTGGCTGCTCTGTGCCTCCATTTCCTCACTCTTTACGATTTAAATATGATAATGGAATCTCTCTGAAAGCTGCTGCATAGATCTGAAAGGGCAGCCCATGCGTGCTACTTTAGCAGAATTCCTGGCATCATCCCAAGTGCTCAATAAATTAAGGTAAAGCACTTTCAAAATATATCAGAGCCAACAAGATGGCTTTGTGGGTAAAGTCACTTGCCTGCGCAAGCCTGGCGACCTGAGTTCAGTCCCCAGAACCCATGGAAAGGTGGAGAAAACTGAATTAACAAAGCTTTCCCCTGACCTTCATACATGTTCTATGGCATGCTCACACACACACACACAGTAGTAATAATAATAATAATAATAATAATAATAATAATAATAATAATAATAATAAACTTTAAGTATACCCATGCGTCAGATCACATCACTTATCTGTGCAGAACCAAACTTCGACTCCCAATCTTTCTCAGAGCCTCAGATGCTACAATGCCCGTAGTGCCTTCCATGACCTGGGATCCTTCCTTCTCTCTCCTCTGCACCTTCGGATGTCCAGTTACAGGAATATTGGCTTCTATGCTCTTCCTTGAAGACCTGAAGGCCTTCAAAAGGATGCCATATCTGCCCAGAACACTCTTGCCTGTTCTAGATTTCTAAGTAGATCACTACTTTAGTTCTTTGAAGTCTTTTGGATAGCTTCATCTCCAAGAGGTATTTCTTGATCTCCTTCTTTAAGCTTGTAACCCGCCCCTCCTGCCCCCGCCCCACCCCCCACCGCCAGCTTCTACCATGTCTGTCTGCTCCATTGATTCCTCTTGCACTCTCCTTCCGGGGTACCAACCTGCCTGCTCGTTAGTCACATTCATTTTCTGTCCCTCCCACTACATTATCGGCCCCATGAAAACAGAGACCCTGCTGTATCTACCCATAAATCCTCAGCACCCAAAACATTCCCATCACTTAACAAGCACCTGTTATTATAATTATTTGTAAACACACATCACTTGAATAGCCCATTTTGGTTTCCTGTGGATTCTCTACTCTTTGTACCTTCCTAAACTTATATTTTGTTATTTTTATTCCTTGACAGTGTTGAGGCCCAAACCCAGGACCTTTGTGCACTTGAGGCAGGTTCTCTACCACGGAGCTATATTCGGAGCCCTAAAGTTATAACATGTTTGTTTTAAGCAGAGAGGTGGTGTTTGCTCGTTAATATGATACAGAGCTCTTTAAATAGGCCCTAACAGCCTGCTTTTGCACACACTCTCTCTCTCTCTCATGTTGTCAAAAAGTCAGCAAAGTCCTGAGCCTGCATGAGAGCTTAAGCAGAGTTTTTAACAGAGTTAGACAGGAGCGAGGAACAAGAAACAAAGTCAAAGAATCGGGCCCTCAGAGTGGACAGGAGCAGTGGCTGGCTCTAGATTGCTGGGTTGCAGGAAGAGCGTGCTGGGAGCTAAGGCAGCGCACAGAGCAATGGGGCCCTTTACTCTCCACTCCAGAGGACGCAACTATGATTTGCTGTGGACCCAGATCAAAGAGGGAGAAGTTATTGCCAAAGAGGCCCCAGAAGGAGGCTGGAACCTTCAAAGTTAACAACGGGGCAGGTGTCGGGGGCTGGTGAGATACCAGGTCCTCGTGCAGGGAATGGGGTCCTGTCAGTGAGTGACAGCTTACCTTACCCCACTCAAGGGAGTAGATGGACACAGGGCCAGGGAAGTTGACCTCTTTAGCTTCTCACCCTCTTCTCATTATTGTTCTGGACATGATGTGGGGCTTATTTCAATAGTACATTTATTTAAATTTCCCTTAGCTTCGAGGCCAGTTTCCCTTTGAAAGCCATGGAGAATGGAAGAGATGTGAATTTTGTCCATTGGACCCAGTAAGGCTTGGGGTAGCGGCAGCAGGAAACACCCAGCAAACCCACCTCCAAGATGAGCACTCTCGGGCTCCACTCACATCCTAGCTGTGTCTCCCAGATCTGTCTGCATGAGACTTGGAGGGTCCTATGTGCTTCCTCGGGTGGCCTTTGGGGAACCAGGTCCATAGAAATGATTCTGAGAGGACACTGAGAGGAGTGCCAGCCTGGGAGTCAGGACCATGGACATTAATTAGCCAGCCCTTTCTGCTGGTGACCATCCCAACGAGTGTCCGCATCGCTAACGCCGCCTCATCCTCATCTATTGATTTAACCTAAACTGACCTGGGAAGGAGGGAGATGACAAGAGACAGAGCAGGTGGGAAGCCAGCAGACGCCCCTCCTTTGCCCTGCACTTGCCGAGTAGAACACAGTGAGAACAGCAAAGGCGGGGATTGGGTGGCCCAGGTAGTAGAATAAAGCGGACTGCAGCTAAACACGGAGATGCTCAGGAGTCAAGCTTCCTCCTTCAGTCCCGTCTGCCCCAGCTCTTTTCGCAGTCAGCCAGGCCACACCTGGGCGCTCAGTCAGTGTGAGAGGCTGACATAAGAGTTGTGCAAAGGAGCATTCCACGGTGCTGGAACTAGTGGGATGATTTCCCCGAAAGCCACAGAGAACTGATAGCTGTTTGCTTCTAGAAGTGTTTTATTTAAAAAAAAAAAAAACAAAAAAGGACAATGAGATTTCCCCCCCTAGTTTCCACAAACCATTCCTTCAAAAAAGTCAGTTGATAATTACATAGCCTCGAAAATCTGCTGCATCCTCTCTTTTTTTGCAGGTTCACCAATTAACACCAGCAATCCAACAGCTGGGACGTGAACCTAAACTAAGAGATCCTAATTTAAACCTTCGTTAATTAACCCATTGCTCCCCAGGTGCTTCCTGCAAGAAACTCTTGGAAACCCTTTCCAAGGGGAACTGTTAACCATCCCAAGCTCTAAAGCTTCTTGGGCCCTGGAATGAAGGCAATGTTGTTTCCATTGGTGGTTGATTGTGGGGGTGCTGGAGTTGCCACTGGGGTGATGTATTACACTGGAGAGACCCCAGGTGTCAAATAAACAACGAACATCATCTCCACACAGGCACCTCCCTTCCCACATGTTCATTAATGCACTTGTCACCAAGCCAAACTTCACTTCCTGCCTTCAATCTCCAGGGCTCATAGGTTGGAGGGAGAGACCTGCCTCATACATGTTGTCCTCTGACTACTGCCTGCACACCATGGCACACACACACACACACACACACACACACACACAGAGAGAGAGAGAGAGAGAGAGAGAGAGAGAGAGAGAGAGAGAGAGAGAGAGAGAGAGAGAGAGAATGGATTTGGCTTTTGGGGGTGCCTGGTTATCAGGGCTGCCTTCCACTCTTCAGCGATCCCTTCACTGACCTCCACTACATGGGCCTACATGTTCTAGTATGATTCTATCCATGGCGAGACCCACAGCACAATCAAGGCTGAGAACGGAAAGCTTGTCGTCAATGGGAGGGCCATCTCCATCTTCCACAAGTGAGATCCTGGCCAACATGAGTGACGCCGATGCCGAGTATGTTGTGATATCTTCCCCACCTTGAAGAAGGCCCGGGCTCACTTGAAAGGTGAATCCAAAAGGATCATCATTTCTGCCTATTCTGTTGAATTGCCTTGTTGGTGATGTGTGTGAACCATGAAAAGTGTGGCAATCCATTCAAGATGGTCAGCAATGCTTCCTGCACCACCCACTGCTTAGCCTCCTTGGCCAAGGTCATCCATGACAACTTTGGCACTGTGGAAGACTCGTGACCACAGTCCATGCCATCACTACCACCAGAGGCTGTTGATGGCTCCTCTGGGAAATTATGGTGTGATGGCCATGGGGCTTCCCAGAACATCATCCCTGCATCCACTGGCACTGCCAAGGCTATAGGCAAGGTCATCCCAGAGCTGAAAGGGAAGCTCACTGGCATGACCTTCTGTGTACCCCCAATGTGTCCATCATGGATCTGACAAGCCACCTGGAGAAAGCTGCCAAGTATGATGCCATAAAAGTGGTAAAGCATCAGACAGGCCACCAAAGGGCATTCTGGGCTACACAGAGGATTGGGTTGCTCCCTGCAACTTTAACAGTGACAGCCACTCTTCCACCATTTGATGCTGTACGGGCATTGCTCTCAATGGCAACTTTGTAAAGGTCATTTCCTGGTGTGACAATGAGTATGGTTACAGGAACAGAGTGGTGGACCTCATGGCCTACATGGCCTCCAAGGTTTAAGAAGCCCTGGACCACCCACCCCAACAAGGACCCAAGAGAAAGAGAGAGGCCTTCAGCTGCTGAGGGTCTCTGTCCCAACTCAGCCCCCATCACTGAGTATCTCCCTCATAGTTTCCATCCCAGACCCCAGAAGAAGGGGGTATTGGGGATGCTTATTCTCTCAAATATCACCAATAACATTTCTGCTCCCCTCCCCTTAAATATTTTAAAGGTAACATGAGAAGCTGGGAAGGTAGTTCATCAGTTAAGAGCACATATTACTTTTACAGAGGACCTAAGTTCAGTTCCCAGCACCCATTTTGGGTAGCTAGTTTGTAAATTCAGCACCAAAATGTCTAACACTCTCCTCTGGCCTCTGCACATACCTACATGGAGGCACACATATATACGTGTGTTTTGTTTTGTTTAATTGTGTCTATTTATTTTTTAAATGGCAATGCTGGCTATCAGGTTGAAGTTAATGACTGAGGTCCAAGTTCAGCAGTAGGGATGGATACAGTAGCAGGCTCAATACAAAAGTATGGGACAAGCTCATGGACAGAAGTGGCATGTTTGGCCCTAGGGTGCTTTGAACATCATGCATGGCCTTTGCGACTGGTGTTCCCTCAAGTGTACCATGAAGCTGCTCTTGTAAATACCATGTTTGGTTGAACACCCATAGTCACCAGGCATAGCAGCTAAGTCTAGTCCCTCTAACACCATGGTTGTTTGGATTCCAATGACAGAGAAAACAACACTCCTAGGCCACAAGTCAGTGACCAACAAAAGTAGAGATGGCACAGCTCCCCTGTCTCAGGGTTTCTATTGCTGTGAAAAAACTCCATGACAAAAAGCAACTTGGGGAGGAAAGGGTTTATTTCATCTTATTTTGTTGTCCAGTGGAAGTCAGTGCCAGAACTCAAGGAGGAAACCTGGAGGCAGGAACTGAATCAGAGGCCATGAACGAATGCTGCTTACTGGCTTGCTCCTCGTGGCTTGCTCAGCCTTCCTTCTTATACCACCCATAACCACCTGGCAAGAACTGGCTCCACCCACAATGGACCAAGTCCTCTCACATTAATCGTTAATCAAGAAGATGCCCCATGTGCTTGCCCACAGACTAATCTGATGGGCACATTTTCTCAATTGAGGTTCCCTCTTTCCAAACAATTCACACTGGCAAAACAACAAACCAGGATGCCCCACGACTCCAGGTTTGCAGTGGAGGATGAAGGAGCCAGTTGACCAGTCAAGATCAAGATGCATCCATTGCAGACTTTGGGTAGCACAGACCCACCAGGATGAAGAAGTAAGCTGCCAGGTGTATTTGCAGGAACCTCTGGAGGATGGGGTGGGTGAGTGAGTTCCACGTATTTTCCAAGAATGGAGCCTAACATGTATTGAAAGATCACCAGCTAAGCACTTTACCAGGATTATCTCACTTAATCCCCACAGTAGGCAGCACCATGAAGGTTAAGTAGTTGCCCCCCACCCCCGGGACTGGGGTAGCTCAAAGGCATGGAACGGGCATTCAGCACTAGTAGTCTGTCTCCAGAGCCCCTGCCTGGGGTCTTTGTGCTCCCTCCCCAACCTGTGCCACCCTTCTTACCTCCTGGCATCTGAGAGCTCTCATATTTCTCCCATACCATCGTCTCCCACACAATACCAGCTCATCTCCTCCTCACTGTCCTAAACCAGCAATTCCTGATAGAGCTGTGCATGACAGGTTGTAGGTGAACTGGCGATGTGATGTCCCCCAGGACCCCTCAGTGCCCTAGTGGCAATGTGCTTGGGCCTAACATTGGCAGAAGACACTTTGGGCTGACAGTCTTGAGTGCCAACTAGTCATCCGTGGCATGTCAGCCTCAGGCCTACCTTCTACTGTCAGAGGCCAGTGTTAGAGAGTCTCATGGATGTTTCTCTTTCTACAGAGGACCTGCTCTAGAGGGCTCCAGTGAGGGCACAAAAGGAGACTGGAGCCAGGCAGAAGAAGAAAGGACCTGTCACTTCCTGGTTACTGACACACCCTACAGTGGCATGGGTCCCAGTTTTCAGCTTTTTGCTCCATTCAAGATGATATACCTCCAAGAGCTGATGCCAGAGTGCCTGGACCCCCTAGTCCAAACTGTGATGGTCCCATCAGTCAGTCCCCAGGCAGCAAGATTCCTTAGAAAACTGTCCACACGTCCTTATAACATCTTTCCAGGCTGCCATTAATTTTCCCTTCTCTTTCCCCAGCCTAGAAGTAGCAACTGTAAGGCCTTTCATTAACTAACTTCTGAACACCACACCTTCTCTGCTCAAATGTCTATTATGACCAAATCCCCATACTCAACTCCGTCTGTCACAATAGTGTGACCGATTTTGGATGGACATATCTGGTCATTACAGTGTTCCATAGAAAGTTCATTGTCTTCATGTGTCACAAGAGTAATGTTTGGGGAGGCACGGTATTCCAAACCCATGTTGCAAAAAGACCCAGAAAAACACTCAAGCTCATTCACTGAGGCACACCCAACAGAACAGTCTCCATAGTAGAGTTGGAAGGGAGTAACCAGGGCAGACACACGTCTGACACCTAGAGACTGGACAGGCAAGCCGTCCACACTGGTTATGAACTCGGAGGTGCCATTCATTCTGAATCCCTTCCTGAGTGACAGGAAGTACCGTTTTCCCTGCTCCAGAGTTAAGTCACTGCCATGCTAGAAGATTTAACTTCAGACTTCTTCAACTATTAGAAGCGGAAGTCTGGGACGGCAGTTCGAGGCTCAGCTCCTCTCCTTCCTATTAATCAATCACACTTATTTGTGGAGCCTGGTAGTTGCCGTGCCAGGAAGCACTCTACTTGCAAGGTCGCCTCTAGGTGAACACTCACTTCCCTTTATGGCTTGACAGGGTTTCGGCACATGCTCAATGGAAACTTTCCATAATTCCCATAATTCCATTGTTGTTGAGCTGTTTTTATCTTTCCCATTTGACTCCAAATATGACATGCTGTCCCTCTGTTAAAATCCTGTTCCTGCACAGCCATGTCTGCTTATTTGATAGCTTAAAAAATAAAAGTTTCCTACATCAAGACAAAATCTAAATGGTCTCACCATTAAACAATTCATACCAAAGTGACTGAAGCCCATCAGTACGTGGGGGATATACAAAATTGTTCCCAAGAAGGCTGTGCCAGACATGTTCCCACAGCCCAGACACTCTGAGACATTCTTAATCCCCAGCTCTGGCTAGAACTGGCCAGTTCTGTGCAGGAACCTAAAGAGAGGCATTTCGGATGGCCTGACTAGAAATTAATCATCAGGAGAGAAATGTGTGCCAAGTAGTAGTTAACCTAACGATAATAATAGCGCTATTAAGTCCAGCTCAAAATCCCCAGTCTTTATTAGCACAATTATGCGCTAAATTGTGCCCTCCCACAAACTCACATGGGAAAGCCCTAATACCCAGGACCTCAGAGTGTGACTGTATTTAATTAAGTTAAAATGAGGTCAGTGGGCTGTATCCTAATCTAATTTGATCTCTGTCCTTAGAAGAAGAAGTGATTAGGACAAACAGACAGAAAGACAGAGACAAGGCAGGTGCAGGCACATAGGCACTACCTGAAGACACGGGAAGAGACAGCCGCCTGTGGTGCAAGGAGAGAGGCCTAAAAAAATGCGTACTTGGTCTGCATGCCCTACAAATGATGAAAAAATAAACTTCTGTTCTCTAAACCAAGGGGTCAGCAGTACTTTGCTATGGCAACTCACAGGATCTCAAAATACTTCCTACTGTGGGGTTTACTGGGTCACGGTTCTCAGGTGAGTGTACTGACTTTGCCAGGCTGTCTTGACTCACTCCTGAGCGGATGGCCACTAGGACAGTCCTCTCCCTCTGCTACTGGCGCTGACCTCCAGTCTGTGTGGAAAGATAGAAAAACATCTGAGAAGATATTCTCAATGAGCAATGAACTCTTAATTGTCTTTCATTAGTGTGGAGAGAGCCCAGGCAGGAGATTTAAGACTGTATAGATTCCAGACCCTAATAACAGCATCCTTTTCAGCTTTTCAGACACCCTGGACCTCATCCACCCCTGATGCTTTGCTTCAAGACCAAATCTAAAGAGTGTTTGGAATCCATCTCTTGCCACCAGCCGTTCCTAAAGCATCTCAGACTGGGAAAACCCAAACTTCTGTTTGATAAAAAAGCATTCTAAAGTTTATATATGCTTCTTATGGGACAAAGGGAACTTCTCTATCCTTGACTTATTTTTAAACTGCAAATGTTAAATTAGCATTTTTGTAAGATGGCTCTGACACACAAAAGAGTTGATGTAGTCTTACACAAGCCTGTTTTTAAAAGGAGAAAAATGTGTTTTCCTCAGCAAGCCACTTAAAGAAAGATGATCTTGAAATCACAGCGCCAAGAGCATTCTTACAGATCATCCAGTCTGATGTTTACCTTTGTTTTTTTTTTTTTCTCCATTTTAAGCATCAGACCTAGGGTTTTTTTAAGCAACCTTTCGTGAGGTTTGAATAGGCAAGAGATACAAGCTGAGCCTCGCTGATTGAAGTGGGCATGCAGGCCTTGAACTGCTCTCCTGGCCTCCTCCAGGGAACCTGGGGTCCTGCGGAAGAATAGACTAAAAACCATCAGCCCGCCCCAGTAATTTCGCTTCACAGATTTATCTGGTGCTCTGACAAACTGCCACGGTCAAGGTTGAGCCTTTGATAATGATATAGCCAAATATTCCGATTCGTGACCGAAAAACTTTGTCGGTGCCACCAGGTGGGTCACACTGACTTCCTTTTGCTGGCTGACAAGTTACACTTTAGTACAGCCTCATGCTTAACCAATGCTAGGGACATAGCTGGATGGCAGAGCACATGCGTCAGCCTTAGTGACGGGAAGCAAATCCCAGCACTTTTAGTCAGATCCAGGTATTGGGCCCAAAGTCCTGGGGCTCCAGTTATGAGCTTTGACAATTATCCCTAAATTCTAACTAAGTTGTTTTCCAACTTCAGTGTGATTTGAGAGGATTTCCTACAAAGACAGGTGCCAGATAGTCAGATGCAATAGGCCTAGGATATGATCTAGGAACGGCTCATTTGTCTGTTTTGCTTAAGGGTGTGTGTGTGTGTGTTTGTGTGTGTGTGTGTGTGTGTGTGTGTGTGTGTAGACATAAAGGTGGTTCAAACTTCTGGAAAACTATGTCCTCAAGCCCCACCACAGATTCGTGCTATCACACCTTGCCGACAGGAATGTCGCACAGTGGCACCCTGATAAATGCCATAGTGAGTGGGTGACTCTCCTAGGAGGCCACATGGAGAGAGGTAACAGAAACAGATATGAGCAACCAGACCCTGGTTCCGTAAATATGGTTCCTCTGGAAAACTAACCAAGCGGTGAAGTCACGAAAATGGTACTGTGTATGAAACAATGACCGTCTCTTAAGAAAGCTCATCCAAATTTGAAAGAGATACAAATACCAACTTCCAAGGGTGTGTACTCAACTCATGTGGAGGTCAGTCCAGGAAGCTGGGAAGCCAAGTAAGAGTTAGAAAACCAGAGGGAAGCTCACATTTTGCCCTGAGAAATTCTTGTGTCAGGCTGTGCCAAAACCAGACATTTTGACTGGTAATTATTATTTTGACAATTCATTTAACCAGAAACAAAACGAGGCATGACTGTTTACTGTTGCTTGCTTCCCCAGCTAGGCAGAGGAATAAGAAGAAAAAAAACCTCAAAGGTTTTACTCATGGCTAAATAGAATAATTTTCTCAATTAACCAGAAATAGACATAGCAGTAAGATGGTTTGCCTCTTCATTCTGCAATAGTTGCAAACAGCCTCCTTACACCGCCTTGCATAGAAAAGTCAAGGTGGAGACAGGCTGCCAGTGTGAACTGCAAGTGACTTGTTTGGTTTCCACTTGGGAAAAAAAAAACCACTGTTCTCAGAAATGCTTCAGGTTGTCAGCTGTGGCATGAGATTTCTGGATGCTACTCTTGTCTTCTCTCCTTCGTGGGGAGCCATTTGCAAGGCTGAGAGATTGTGGTGAGATGAAAGATATTTCTAGAAATGTAGGAGGAGGCTTTACAGGGACAGAAGGAAACAGAGGATGTGCATCTCAGAAGACAAAAGAATAGCTGACATTCTTAATATCGGCCAAGAATTGACACTGGTCTGTAAATATTGTATTTCCAGCAAGTCACACCAACCAAAATAAGAGGAAGACTCAGCCATTGCTACTTGGGCTGATGGAGCCCAGTGAAAGAAAGGGGTGGGGCACAGTTGCCCATGACAACCTCACATACACCCCAGCAAAGAAAAACCATCTGTACCTGTCAAATCTACATAAACTTAGTACAAGTTATATAACATAAGCCACCCTGTAAAGTATACATCACAGCCATATTTCTTCAACAGCAAAGCAGAAACTACATTTTTTTCCTTTTAAAATTACCTCTTTAGAAAGAGAATCTGTGACCTTTTGTCAAATAAAATCTTTATATCGTTAGAAATGAAAAGCGTTTCCCCCATCCGTATCCCTTGAGACCTCTCTCGTTGTCTGCCATCCCTGTTCTTTCTCCCAGGGCATGCTGTTCCTGGGGAAAGACTCTTGGGAGACACCTGCATCCCATCTGACCTGATGTTTTGTGTTCAGGACCATGGACAGTGGTTCCTACGCTGACACTGAAGCTGCTCCTGCTCTCTTCTTTTCCCCTCCCACCAATATTTTTAGACACAGGAGAAAAACAGAACCTATGATTCCTTCAAAAACCTAAACAGGGACAACCTTACAAGAAGAGTTGCTTTCCCAGTAGTGTTCTTTCTCATCGGTTTTAACCAGGAGAGACACTTGCAAATCAGGGACAGGACCTGTGAAACTCAAGGCATTTATTCACTACTTCCCTGATAAATTTCCCTGGAGGACTTAATTCTACAAATGCAACAGCAGATCTGGGAAACGGGCACTTGAGGACTTTTGTCAGTACCTCACTGCCACAGTGACAGCCCACACAGTGTGTCTCTGAAATCAGCTCAGCAAGGCATAAGGACCTAATGCACAGCCCATCTGGCCACATCTGTACTGCGTGGAGTCTCAGAAGTGGGCATTCGACTCTAGGAAGCCCTGTGTGCTAGGAGGGCCTGCCTCTTTTTGGTTTTTTCCACCTTCTGGAGTAACATGGGAGCACAGGCATCTCCTGGAATAATGTGCTCTTGTGAGATAGAACAGAAGGTAGAGAGGATATAAATACTCAGCAATTCTGTTAAATACCCTTATTTATAGAAATGAAGGTTGGAAACCAGGATTACTTGCTGCAATATGAAGAAAGTAAGAACTAATTAAAAATGATTATTTAGCATGTTATGGAAGGACTAGAGCTCTGCTTTGCAACCACAGAGAAAGGGGTTGTGTTGTGTTTTAGTTTATTCTCTCTCTCTCTCTCTCTCTCTCTCTCTCTCTCTCTCTCTCTTTCTCTCTCTCTCTCTCTCTGTCTCTCTCTCTCTCTCTTTGTCTCTGTCTCTGTATGTGTCTCTGTGTCTCTGTCTCTATCTCTGTCTCTGTCTCTCTCTCTCTGTCTCTCTCTCTCTCTCTCTCTCTCTCTCACATACACACACACACACACACACACACACACACACACACACACACACACGCCCCTCCTAAGGTCACAACAGCTCCCCATATCTATCTTCTCCACTTTGTAGTGTGTGAGGAATTGCATACACACCCCTGTGCATACAGGCACAGTGTGTATGTGTGCACTTGGGGCAGGGGTGGGGGCTAAAGTTTGACCTGAAGTGTCATTCTTCAGGTGTCATTCGCTTTTATTCTTTTGAGTTAGGGTCTCTCGTTGGCCTGGAGCTCACTAAATAGGGTAGATTAGGTGGCCAGCAGCTCCTGGAGATCCACTCATTGCTGCCTCTCCTGCACTGCAATCACAAGTGTGTGTTTCTACGCTGCCTTTTTTGAGGTCGTGGGTGGGGATTGGAGGTCATCAGGTCCTCATTAGCGAGAAGCAAAAAACGTAACGAGCTAAGCTACTACCCACCCCAGCTTCATTTTCTCTGTTAAAAAGATGAAAGGAGAGGGGCTGGAGAGATGGCTCAGAGGTTAAGAGCGCTGTCTGTTCTTCCAAAGGTCCTGAGTTCAATTCCCAGCAACCATATGGTGGCTGACAACCATCTATAATGAGATCTTGTGTGCCCTCTTCTGGCCTGCAAACACACATGGGGGCAGAATACTGTATAAATAATAAATAAATAACATTTTTTTAAAAAAAGATGAAAGGAGAGATGGAGGGCAGGTGAACCTAGGATCTATACCAAACCTGTCAGGGTACAAGGGTCAAGGTCTACATTCCAGGTCTCGACAGGCTAATGCAAAACCATATAGAAAGCTACCTTGACTCGGTAGCACATAGAACAGTTGCCATACAGAAGGGACATAGTGACAGATTCCCAGAGACCCACCTAGGAATCTGTCTCTAGTGCCCTTGTAAGATTTTTCCACCTAAACTGGTCAGAGCAGCCATCTGCCTCTTGGATGGCCTTAGTAAGCTCTGTCTTCCTGCCCTTTCAGCCAGCTTTTACTGAGCACTTCGTGTTCTTAGCACCCAGGTTGTGCGCTAAGAATGCAGGTAAATAAAAAAGGAAGCCAACCGGAACAACCACATGCCACCATCTTTTGACTATCGCTGTAATGAAGAAAATATTGGAGCCCGCAAGATGGCTCAGTGGGTAAAGTTCAAACCCTGGAACCCATGTAAAGGAGAAAAGCAACTCCATAAAGGTGTCCCCCAGTATTCACACACACATGATTGAGTGGCTTTCACGGCATGAGTGCACGCAGACCTGGCCTCAATATGCTCTGAGCTGGATTGGGTACAGGGGAAACGGCCCTTGGCCAGTCCGAGCCTCATCTATTTCTACTGTGAGAGGTTCTGTCTGCTCTTGCCAAACCCACCACACTGAGGGCAGCTGGATGTTGAGCAGTGTGCTGCCTGCATGTACGGTACTGCCCGGTAAACAGGGCTGTTAAGGATTTTGAGGGCCCATGATACACAACGGCCCTTGGATTTCAATCTTGTCATAGAAAGCTGTGTTCCTGTGGTCTAATAGATTCTAGTCACGGCCACAGAGGAGTGCCCTGTCTTCCCCCCTTGGATTTGCTTGGAGTGCTTTCTCTAACCCTAACCTTAGGAACCATCTCCTAGGGATAGATTGAATCAAAGCCCAATCGTAGTTACTTTTCCTTTCCAAAGGAAGATGTCCCCCTAGAGTCACTTAAGGCACAGTTCCCATGCTTATTTACAGAGGGGACACTCTGTTTCAGATAGCCCGTCGTTTTCCCTTAGCGTCGCAAAGCTGATTTCAGCTACCCATGAAGCGTTGTGAGTATATACACAATATATAAAGCTTAAAAAGCAGGTGGGGAGGTGCCACACACCTCCCAACAAAGCTGGCAGCACTGCAGAGAGGAGGGAAGCATCACCTCTGTCCTCCTCTGACCTCAGAGGTCAGCAGTACCCCTTACCACAAAAACAGAAGTTCTTTTCGACCATGCCAGCTAAGCCCCTCAGAGACTCTCGGTTGGGTGAGACCTCCTTCCAATCGCAGAGGGAATTAAATCAAGTCCTGTAGAAAAATTAAAATCCTGGATGGCCTCTACGGGGGCTGAAATGAACCACCCTATTACCCGGCACCTCTCTGACGGGGAGGGTTAATTTATCACACGAAACCCAATCACTTCTTATAAAAGCGGTGCAGGTTTCATTTAGTTTGATGAGGTATATTGCAAGATTTCAGAAAATCAATTTTACTGAGAGCCATATTAAGCTCTGGGGAATATAACGCCACGTGCTCCTCACATAAGTTTTTGTTATTACTCAGAGGGTCACTGGGGAAATTATATACTTATCCCAATGAAGGGTAAAGGCTACCTTCATTGTCTTGGGGAACTCCCACCCTGCTTACCTCTGTGAAAGAACAAAAAAAAAATTGTAGCAGTCCAAATTGGTGCTTACCTGAGCTTCACAGAGCCTGGAGCATGACTCTGTGCAAAACTGAGCAAAAGTGACTTGATTCTCCAAAGAACCTAACAGTTTACAGAATGGGACGTTACCAGTGCTAAAAGATGAATAAGCAATGTGGGTACTATGTCTTTTAACCCAAGCCCTGAGCTTTCTAGCTTGCACTCTCAGAAAAGCTCCTGAAAAGGGGGTGCCTGGCCGGCTCAAAATTGCATTCAGCCAGTCTTCCAGGTTAATATTTCCACAGACATACATTTCGTAGCCAGGGACTTCTCCACTGTGCCTAAGAACATTCCTAGCTAGGCTCATCTGGTCTCTTGGAGACTTTTGTATGCAAAGCAATAAACCAAGCCAGCTCTTTATGGGTACCCCAAATTGAAGCTAGTGGCAGGGACTGAATACAAGAGCCAGTTTTTTGTGATAGCTTCTTTCTCCAAAGACCACTTCAAGCTCAGAGCAGAGGATGTGGAGCGGGTGTCGTAGGAGAGGTGCTGCTATGATGCTCCGGCTGTGCAGGATCCGCACGTGCCAGGGCTGTGGCTGTGTATCCCTGCTCTAGGACTATACTGTCCAGGATAACAGCATCTATCCATGTGTAGCCACTGATGCTGCGATGACTTAAAGTTAAAACTTCAGTCCCATGGGTGCGCTATGCGTACAGGGTGAGTAGCCACTGCACAAGACAGACACAGAGCAGTCTCACCACCACACAATGTTCTGTCGGACATAACCACATGACAATTCAGCTTGTCAACTCAGCCTAAGGACCCGGGAGCCATCACACAGTTTGGTTCAGGTTGGAGTTATTTACCATTCATTCAGTGAACCATGTTCTCGCTCCTCTGTCACGAGCATGGTCTGTAGGTCAGAGTTGCCCTCTTCCATCCCACCAGAGCCAGCCCTCAGGGAAAACTGAGAACTGGCTTTGGAAATTAGGTGAGAATGAAAGATACAAAGTTCAGGATAAAGCTCATAATTTTGGAAACTACAGAGGAGTTTTTCATCAGATACCTTAGGCCAAGAGCAAACCACGCTGCAAACCACACTGCTTTGGACTGAATCATGTTCTCCAATGTGTAGATGACCTTTTTGGTACTGTAACAAACACCTGAGATAAATCAAATTATAAGGCAAAAGGGAACTAGGAATATAAATCAATATAGGACATGTGCTTGGCATGCTTAAGGACCAGGATTCCAATACGGCACGCACATCATCATCATTAATCATCATTGCATCATCATCATCATCTCTCTCTCTCATGCACACACACACACACACACACACACACACACACACACACACACACACACAAGGTTTCCTTAGAAGGTTTCTGGTCATGGTTTTGAGAGAGAGAGGGAGAGAGAGAGAGAGAGAGAGAGAGGGAGAGAGAGAGAGAGAGAGAGAGAGAGAGAGGAGAGAGAGAGAGAGAGAGAGAGAGAGAGAGAGAGAGAGAGAAATCACTGTTTCAACTAATAAAATTTTCACCAGTGTTAAAAAAGACCGAGTACAAGAATCTTTGGGGGACATGTCAGATCCAAATATAAAGTTGTTATCTGAGGTCCTAATTCCCAGAATTTCAGAATGTGACTGTATTTGAAGATGTGTTTTTAAAGAAGTAGTCGAGCAAAATGGAGTCATTAAAGATAAGCCCCAATGGATCACTGTGGCCATCAGAGGAGATGGGGACACGGACACACACCAAGGGACGACCACGAGAAGTGACTAGAGAAGCAACTGGAATGCCCTATAAGCCAAAGAGAGAGGCCCTTAAAGAATCCAGCCCTGTTGATGCCATGGTCTTGGCTTTCCAGCCTTCAGAACCAGGACGTGATACATTTCTGTTGCGTAAGTCCCCAGACAGAGACGCTTTCCCGGGGAGGCAATATGTTCATAGCACAGTTCTTCACAGTGTGGATTCTTCAAGGAACAAAACAGAGACCTGAGAGACTCGAGCTGTCAAGATCTCTTCAAATGCAGCAGGAGAGTTGTTTAGTTTACATTGCCCACCATCACAATTCCTACCTCAAGCATAACAACGCAGCTGTTTTCATGCAGAATTATTGTTCTGTGCCTTAGCCTGCAGGGAAATTCAGGCTTTGAAGCTGCTCACAGAGCCAGTAGGGCAAAGGAACGTCAGAAAGTGACAGACAAATTACCCATGAGGAAGGACAGAACATTTCAAAAAAAAAATGTTTAAAAAGTCGTTCTGCCTCCACGGACACTATGCTATGACATCTATTACCAGTTGAGGGATGTCAACTTTAAATTAGATCTGTTTGTTTTCGTACACATGCTGAGTAGAGCTACACAGAGACATAATTCACCAATTTAGCGGCTGTATATATAGTTGGCTCCCTTCAAGGTGTTTAACAAAAATTAATTAATGCTACATGCAGCCTCTTATATGTGCGATGTGACATGTAAAAACCCAGAGAATGTTCAAGCTCTGCGTGTGTGTGTGTGTGTGTGTGTGTGAGAGAGAGAGAGAGAGAGAGAGAGAGAGAGAGAGAGAGAGAGAGAGAGAGAGAGGGAGAGAGACTGTGTCCATGCGTGTGTTGCTGACACTCAAACCTAGAGCCTTATGCATATTATATAAGCAGTATTCCACTGAACTACATCTCCAGGCCTCTTTTGTTAATACATTTACTTAAGTATTAAGTAATACATTTACTTAATGTATTATGTGTGTGTGCACGCACACACATGTGTTTGCATGCACATGCCCACAGTCCATGGTGCAAGTGTGCAGGACAGAGGACATCTTGGAGGAATCCGTTCTTGACTTCCTCCATGTGGGTGCAGGGGTGTTGAACTCACGTCGTTAGGCTTGGCAGCCAGTGCCTTTACTTGCTGTGCCATCCGGCCATACCAGTTCCCACTCCTTTCAATGTTCAATTTTGAAACACGGTCTCACCAAGTTGCTCAGACTGCTTTTGAATTTGTGATCCTCCTGTCTCAGCCTTCCAATAAACTTGAGATTATAGGCATATGACACTAGGCCCAGCTAAGATGAAAACTTTAAAGCAAGACTATGCTATTACCATACTTCAGCTCCGTGAGGAGCTACTTTGTAATTTTACAGAGGAATATTTAGCCAGGAGAGGGGATTCTTATTACCTATGTAGCTATCCTTACACGTCTGCTTTCGTCTGTGACAGCAGTTTCAACTTTAATTGTTCCCCCTATTTCTTCTGACAGTATGGTGGCTTGGTGCTCTTGAACCCATAAGAGGATGGGAAGAGGCAAGTCGGGTCACACACCTCCCTTGTGTCATCTGCAGTCTACTCCACCCCCACCCCACCCCCGGCAAACCCTTCCTGGGTCAGAAGAACACGTTGTTCACAGAGCTTGCCCACCCTAACACCTGGTGATCACAGAAGCACATGTATGTTCACAACACAGCAAAGGCCCACCATGTTCTAGACCTCTACTGAGCAAAACAGCCTGTGTCGCCAATCTGTAACTCTATTTAATTGGCTCTTTAGGCTATGGGATGATGTCGGGTCACACTCAGAATTGATGTGCTACCAATCACACAAGGATGCCCAGCCACGTTGGCACCTACTTGTCCCAACAGAGCTCTTTAGTGAAAAACGGACACCATCAGATGCCTGCCCTCACGTACATGTATGTTAGCATGTGGGCTCAAGTTGTGCCCCACACAGCTGAGGCTCCTGCCACTCATCTGCCCCGACTGTGGTAAGACTTAGAGTGCTTGTGGATCTGAGAAAAGACATCTTACTTTGTCCATGTCCCCTGCATATTGGAAAAAGCCATTCACCAAGGGAATCTGAGCAGGTGCTTTCTTGAATGCTCTAAATAACCCAGCTGATTATGAGTCCTTCAGTCACTCAGAGAGGAGTCCCAGGGAGCATGCACAAGCAACATCATCAGCTCAGAAGAGGGACGCTGGCGCTGGACATCAATTGTTAAGTTGGTCTTTCCACAATTTTGTTTTTTGTTTCCCGCATCACTGGGCAATGAAAAATAAAGAAATAAAGATACTGAATGTTCTTCGACACCCCCCACTCCCCACCCCACCCCGCCCCAAGGCTCCAGTAGAAAACAGCAAGAAACTGTCAGGACAGATAAGGCAAAGATGATTGGTTTCTTTAAGGTCTGCTGCCTGATTTCCCTTAGGGTCCCTGCTGTGGACAGTGGGGATCTGCCTAGAAGTCAGCCATGTGTTAATTTGCATGATTGTGTTAACTAACCATCAGCCGCTGCATCTCAGCCCCAGTATAACCTAAATTAATTCAACAGGAGCAGGTGGCTTCATTTGTACATTATTCACAATTACTAATAAACAAGCAATTTGGATTGTAGAGCGGATTTCCTCTTGGGGACAGAGGCCAACGATGTTTGCTCAGGCTCCGGCCAAGGGAATTCCATGCTACGTATGCCCCTCATGGAAGGTGCAAGTCCTACGTCACTTTTCATGCTGAGCTGATGTGGTTGGGGTTCGTCTCAAGTTCCCCCACATCCATGCTCCATATGATCAGCCCTGGTCCTGAGGGGAATCACTGTCCTGGGTCCCAGGGTTAACATTCATCCTACTGCAAGTGGGACCATGTAAGAGACAGGCTTCTGATGGCCCAAGACCTAGGGTCCTGGCGTCCTAATATTTGAATAGAATTTCTGATAAGTTTTAGTTTGCCTTGGATCCTTTCTGCTAAGCTTGTTTTTCTTCCTGAAATAGGGTCCTATGCTCTGACTCTACCCATCTTCTCTCTAAGACTAACGTTGCATGATGAACTCATTGCTGCAGCTGAGCTCTGGTCTAGGTACCCAATAACTCTAAGAAGGCAGTCTGCCTGCCAGGCCACGGAGCGCCCACTGCTGCATTTTGCTCCCCCATCACACGCAACAACAGTAGTAATGGCTAGAGTTTATTTCGGGGGCTTGGAGATTTTGCAGATGCTACTGTGGAGAAAACAGAAGGGTTAAGTGTCTTTCCTAAAATCATCCTGTGAGTAGAAAGGCACTCCTCTCAGCCAGATTTGTGCTGCCTTGCCTCCCACGTCTATTTCATCACTGTCCAGTCTAGAGTCACCTCTTGACACCACTTCGGGATAGAGAAAATTGACAAAGTTGGCTGGGCTGTGGGCCAGGATGGATACGCAGGAAAATGACATTGGAGGATTCCTGACTGTAGTGCCGTTATGAAGAACAAGAAATGGATGCTAAAGCAAGAGAGGAGGAGAGAAAAGAGACCCAAGGGCCAAAGGGAGAGAAGCATGCTCACTGGAAAAGGATGTCAGTGCACTTCCCTTCCCTTGTGTGACAGCCTTAAAACCCCAGTGACATCTGTAGCTATACTCTTGGCCGTGGCTTTCAATCTTAAGTGACCCATTGAATAGGATGTTGTCTGAAGCCAAATAGAGAAACAACAGCATCCTTGCTGCAGTTTGGATCTGCAAAGTCCAAATGCTGAAGACCTGGCCACCAGCTTGGTGCTATTGGAGGATAGTGGGCCCTAGTAGAAGGCCTTCTCATCACTGGGTGTGTGCTCTTGAAGAGGGGCGGAGGGACCCCACTGCCTCACTTTTTCAGTTCCTGGCTATGAGCTACACTACTTTTTGCTCGCCACGCATTTCCAACAAGGCTCTCCTCACATTGGTTCTGACAGGAATGATCTCTAAACGTGTGAGCTGTAGTCAACCTTCTATCTTTAGAAGTTGATTGTCTCAGGCTGTTTGTCTACCTACAGTAACAGGGAACTGACTAACACAATCTACTTCCTGTTATCTATCTGTTGACAGTAAATACAAAGTGGTCCTATTAGTGACCCATCCCTGTTTAAAAGGAGCGAACCCCAGAGTTCTGCATAACCAAATAACTTTGGGGGCTTCTCAACTTTAGCCGTGGCTGGCAGCTTTCACGCCTTCAATTTTTAAAAAAGATTTTATTTATGTATTTTATGTATAAGTCACTCTATCTGCATATGCACCTACATGCTGGAAGATGGCATCTGATTCCGGTATATATGGTTGTGAGGCACCATGTTGTTGCTGGGAATTGAACTCAGGACCTCTAGAAGAGCAAGCAGACAGTGCTCTTATCCGCGGAGCCATCTCTCCAGTGACAATTTATTTATTTACTGAAGATTTATTTTTATTTATTTGTGTGTTGGGGGATACACATAACTTGTGCATGCATAGAGGCCAGAAGATGGTGTGAGATCTCTAAGAGCTGGAATTATACATGTTTCTGGCTTGTTGTATAGATGCTCCAAACTCTGGTCCTCATGATTGTGCGCTTATAACCACTGAGCCATCTCTCTAGTCTCTATCTTCGTTTTAGACATAGACATGAGACAAAGGGGACCAGCTCCAACCAACAAGCTTCCATGAACTGTCCTGATATGTCTCTAAGAGAAGATGGGGCCTCCGTTTGCAGCTCCCACTGCCCCTGGGTTCTTCTTAGCAACTCCTAGGACCCAGTAAGAGACTTGGGTGCTTGAGGAAAAGCTACTAACAAGGAGAAAAAAAAGAAACTTCTGGGGACCAGATGTCTATCTGTCCCAGACTGACAGCACCAGGAGATGGGGCTTTGGGGGTTAATTAGATCGTGATTATAGAGGCCTTGTCTGGTGGAATTAGTGTTCTATGAGAAGAGACATCACAGAGTTAATTCCTTCCCCATCCTTTGCTTCCTCTGTGAGGGTGTAGGGAGAAGGCAGCCACCTGCATGTCAGGGCAATCCTCACAAGAAACTGCATTCCGCCGCCCAAACCTACCAGCACCTTGCTCTTAGGCTTTCCACACTCTTGAACTGTGAGGATATGACTCCTTGTGGTTTAAGGTGAGTCAGTCTATGGTACCTGAGAAGACTAATACAGGAATAGAAAAAGAAATGAAGAAAGGCAAGTAAGCATCATGCGTCAACAGGCCCAGTCTACTCAGGAGATGGCGAAGTTCTGGTATCTTCTTCACGGAACACCCACTCAGAAAACACTTGCCATAGCTACAGATGGAAGTAGCCACCTTTGCCTGGGGACCTAAAGAGATCTGAGAATTCTTCCTGCCATAGTATGGCTGCTACTGTTGAGTCAGGGCCTCCTCCTCCTCCTCCTCGCTTAGCTGACTGTGAAGGCTCCCCCATCAAACTGGCTAATAGGTTTGGAGAAAGGATGTCCTCTGAAATGGGTGAGCCTCTTCTTCTTCATTACAGGGGACTTTCCATGCTTCTCCCGGGCCATGACTACTTTCCTGTGAATAATTCAGAGGATCCTGGAGCTGGTTGGCTGGCATCTTGACAAAGGTCACTGAGGTCTTCAGATCTTAGGGATCAGGTGCTCAATGTTGTGACCTCATTGAGGTTCTGGGTGATTGGTTCAAGCTAATCAAACTCATGAGACACTGGCAGCTGCTGAACAGGAATTTTTTTTCCCTAAAACACAAAGTATTTTTTTGAAAAGCCAAATTACTGACTCCAGGCAATGTCACAGAGCAGGGCACAGGAAGATTTTTAATGGCTGATGTCACTGAGCTGTAACAATTCTCTGCCCTGCTGAGTGGCACCTACTGAATGGGCCAGAGGACCCCTGGAGCTGGTCAAGATGTCCACCCATTCAGACAGGACCAGAGATGACTCTTAACACGGGCTTCTCATTTTTTTTTAACACCCCAGGTTGAGCACAAACTCATTTCTATCATGAATCTGATGCTGTTTCAATGATTACTATTTACCTTAGATTAAATTGTGTTCAGATGAGGTCTTTGCGTTGAGTCCTGGGAGACTCCCTAAGCTTATCTGTAGTCTATTTCAAGGCGTCTCTGCAGCAGATGGCTGATGTCATCCGTGAGATGCTAAGGCTTTGAGGCTTCAGTTTGAGCTGGCGCCATTTTCACAACCCTGTCTCCACCCATTCCACCCCTTGGGTCACGGTGTTGAAAGAGTGAAAAGTGTAATGAATAAGAGACTGGCAGCGAAGAGAACCATGGCTCAAGATTTTAGCTGAGATTGGAATCGGCCAAGCCTCCTTCAGTGCAACTTGGAACTGGGGTCGAGAGTCTCTCCTGGGTTGGGACGTGCTGTGGATGGGTTTCCAGGAATGTTGTTAGGGTGCCCGGTTCCCACCTCAACAGCTATGCTCTGCTTTGTCAGCTATTTTCTACTGTGGCAGACACGAGACTAAAGCAAACACACAGGTGAAGAAACCATGTCCATTTCCTGCAACTAAACAGGAACACCCTAGGACAACCAATGTATAAAATCCTTCCGTGGAAGAATAAGAGTTTTAGCTTCTTTGCGGGGAGTGGTCCTACTCTGGTTCCAGGGACAGATGAAACCCACCTGTTCCTCTCACTCTCAAGGACTATACAATTACTTTTTTTTTTTTTTTGCCATTTATTTTCTCTTTTCTCAAACTAGTGTTCGTAGTTATCTCCCCACCCCCACCCCCACCCCCACCCCCGGGCCCAACAATCAAATGTCCTTAGCTAGGACACCTAGGAAGCTTACAGGAGGCCAAGTTTTGCTAGTGGACTAGGAAGGCACCAGATTGGCTAGCTAACACCCATAATTAGGACAATATATAATATAGGTAATGTGGTTTATAAGAAAGGAAAGAAGACCAAGGACCGGATGCAAGTAGGGAGTCCGTGAGAATGATCCAGGAAGAGGGGGGTTGTGGGAAAAAATTTAAAGTACTCAAGTTCAACCTATGAGATTCTTAAAGCAGCCAGATACCAATCATGTCCCCAGCAAATGAGCATCATTAAGGGCACCGAAAGTACTGTCATTTCAGCCCCATGCCTGCCTATTCCAAGCAAAGGTGGGCATTTAAAAGCCCCAATACCCCAGCCTGGCACTCAGCTCTACTCCCACTACTTTGGCAGTTGCTCAGCAACCCACTCCTCTGAGCCTGTGTAGCTTGCTTACAGAGATGTTAAACACCCATGTTTTTGCTGTTCTGGTATTGAATGAGAGCCAAAGCGATTTCTT
The DNA here is from genome assembly GCF_964271855.1 of Acomys minous. NCBI lineage: Eukaryota > Metazoa > Chordata > Mammalia > Rodentia > Muridae > Acomys > Acomys minous. The sequence goes on along the minus strand of NC_140499.1, from coordinate 57,564,957 downwards.
TCTCACTCCAGTCATCCTTGCCTATAAAAGCCTGTCTATTCTCTGAAAGTTTAAACAGATCGAAGGATTTTTTTTCTCTACCATAGCTTGAAGAAAAACTCAATATTTGTTATTCTCAGATCTTAATGCCTGCTCATGGTGACTTTAGCGTTACTCTTTGAAACGACAGTGGTGTTTTAATAATACAACACTCTTCCTGGTATTGTTGGAACAGTACATTATTCGATGTATCCAACTGCAATACATTTTCCCTGCCCTTGTGGTGCATTATGACTGTGTACCCTTTGCAGAAGTATATGTAACTGGGGGAGCAATTTTCTAGCAAGCAAGCCATTGAAGGTGTTGCCCTACAAATGTGAGGTGATTTGCCTCTCTGCTCATGGAACTACATTAGAGGGCTGAGGGCCCTTTTCAGGGGTAAGCACTATTTTAGCCCACTGATCTCAGTGGGTATCACCCTCCCACCTTGCCTACCCCACTCAACCTCACCCCACCTCTGCTGTCTGATTTATACGTCCAACCTCCGTTTCCTCAGGTGTGTTACCACACACAAGATCTGGTAGGAAAATGGAATCATTCTTTTTTTTTTCACAAAAAAGATGTATTTATTTATTATATATACACAGTGTTTTGCCTGAATGTAAGCGAAAAGAGGGCACCAGGTCTGATTATAGATGGCTGTGAGTAACCATGTGGTTGCTGGGAATTGAACTCAGGACCTTTGGGAGAACAGCCAGTGCTCTTAACCCCTGAGCCATCTCTCCAGCCTCACCTGTGATCACACTCTTAATGAAGTTTCTTTGTCCTTGGAGCTGGGGCCCTCAGGCCAGGACATGTTTGCCGCTGCATTCAATTGGATTTTTCTTTCCCTAAATCTAAACACACACACATACACTGGTGGTCAACAGATCATTTCTGACCCATAATTCTGGAGGCTTAATTGTTTACTTAAAACAAGTCAAGACACTAACTTTTACAGAGCAGTTTTAGGGTCAGAGAAAATATGAGTTGAAGATTGTCCCCATTACCACAGCCACAACACGTGTACAGCATCTCCCAATAGCAGCCCACAGCCACAACACATGTACAGCGTCCCCCAATAGCAGAGCCTCCCTCTAGTACTGTACATGGCTCCAACCTACAGTGACAATAGTTCTCACCTAAGGTCCATATTTTCCATTAAATTCACTCTTGGCATATAAGGTGGTTTGGATAAACATATAAAAAACTACACCTACCACCGTGTTACATAGATTCACTGTCCCAAACATCCTCATCGTTTTTTTTTAATTATGGAAATTGAAACTGCTATCCTCATATGAAAACCAGAACTTCCAGGTTGTGTTGGCAGCTCTCCAGCTTGACTGCCTTGGGCGCTCAGTCGAAGCTGTTCCTGTCAGAGACCAAATATCTACCAAAGATCACCGTAAGTCTCCGTGCTCCCTATCGCTCATTTTCTGGACCTTTTCTGGGTCTTCCTGTCTCTTGATCCTTGCAGGCGCTGAGGTCGTGACCCTTGCCTTCAAAGGTGAGTTGAGTGGAATCCCAAGAACCCTGACCCAAAAGTCCCTTTTACCGGAGGTACACACTCATAGGATCGCCTACCCTTGGGAGTCATCCCGGCCTGTGAAGAGTCTCTTTCTGGTTTACGGCAGATGTCATCAAGGTTCCAAATCCACGGACACTGAGTTAATTAAAGGTGACTTCTTTCTTCCTGTCTGTCTGACCTAAGCAGAGGACCATGCAAAGAGACAGAAGTAGCAGCGGGTGCTCTGTTGCTGGACGCAAGAAGTAAGCTGCCTGCTTTGAAAGGTCCACTTGCTAGGACCTAAGGGCATTTTGAAGAGGGAGACTCCAGGCTGAGGCCAGAGAGAAAGCAGGAGTCACGGCTCAACTCTTGGAGGTGGCTCAGCTTGTCCCCACCGTCAAAACGAACTATCTTGTCAAAGAACACAATTCCAGCAGATTGAGTTGGGAAGACTGAAGTTTCTCGTGATTCATGACTGGGCAGCATTGTGTCCCTGGAACTGAGCTGAGAAAACCTGGTCTGGAAATTTCCCTGTGTTTTAAAGTTTTGGTTTGATTTAACTGAATTGACCTAACACAAATGACTCCATTGTAGTTTGGTCAGATCTGTTGAGGCCAAGGGCAACTACTCAACCCACAAACAATGGGCACCCATACATCTTAGTGAACAACTTACACTGGGTGATTTATAAATAGCATGTCTTGCTCAGAAGCTGGGAAGATCTACTGATTCAGCATCTGGTGAGGGCCCAAGGAAGCTGTTTACCCTTTCCACTATAAGAGGACTCAACTAAAGATACCCTCTGTGAACCAGTCACCAGGCACTCAATCTGCTGGCCCCTTTATCTTGGATGTGCCACCTTCTGATGGGGAGAAATTATAAGTACTGTATTGTGTTATAGTAGCCAGAGTTAAGATGTGCTGCTGCCTCAAAAGAGAGAAATTGCACACTCAGATCTCAGATAGATAGATAGATAGATAGATAGATAGATAGATAGATGTGTGTGTGTGTGAGAGAGAGAGAGAGAGAGAGAGACAGACAGACAGAGAGACAGAGAGAGAGAGAGAGAGAGAGAGAGAGAGAGAGAGAGAGAGAGAGAGAGAGATATTTAGGGATTGAGCTGCTTGACCTGAGTGAAAATCTACAAGGTATCTAGTTCAACTCCACTCCCATGGTTTGATGACAAAACTAAGTCTCAAAGAAGTGTAAAAGGCTCAAAGGAAGCCCTGCATCCTTCCCCAGGTGGCCATCAGCTTACTGTCCTAAGTTACAGAAAGAACTATCCAGTGCAATGGGCGGGGGTGGGGGTGGGGAGGAGGGGTGACTTTTGAGAGCGTGCTTAATAAAGGGCCCCCTGCCTTTGAGGGATGACTATGCAACTCATGCTTATGAAAGTAACAAGTATCAGGCTTGTGATGTGTCTCAGTGGAATACTACTTGCTTAGCATAGGCAAGGCCTTGGGTTCCGTCTCCAAAACCAAGAGGGGGTGGGGGTGGGAATTAAAACAAGTGTCTGTCACCTGGGCAGCTGAGGGACCCTGACACAGGCTGCGTTGCCACTGTGCTCAGAGCTCTTCCTGACAAACTCTCAGCAGGAACCCATTGGCAACTCAGGATTCACAAGCCACAGCCACTGGAGCCTTCCCTCCTACCATTCACCTAGAGGCTCAGTCAGTCTCTCAGCTATCACCGACTCCTTCTCCGTCCTCATCCTCTAGTGCCTGAAAGCCACGCATACCTTCCAGATCTTTCCATCTGCTGTTTTGCAGGGACCACATTTTATAATGCAAGATAGAAGTTGGTAGAGGTCACAAAGTGGGTGTGGCCAGCAGATTTAGGAAAAGGAAAGGGGGGGCAGAGGTTCTACTAAAATGGGGGGCAGGGAGAAGCCTGCATCAGATGCTACAGGTGTCAGCATCCGGTGGAGGGAGTTGCAGACACAGTTTGTTGGGACCATGAGTGTCTGGATTGCTTCCTACCATTCCCAGCCTCCAACTCTTTCTCATTTTTACCTTCAAACTGTTCCACCTTGTGTTCGCTAAGCGCCCTCCTTGCAAGCAGAGCCACGCCCTAACCAGCATCAACAGCTGCCTCCTCTATTATTAAACATCTCCCAGGGTGGAGGCTCCTAAGGCTTCCTGGGCCACCTCTGCCCTCCACCCGACCCGCATGCCAGCTGTCTCTCTTCCAGTTTCCCCAACATTGCCATGATCTCACTGGGTCTGACCCACCCCGCTCCAAACTTGTGACTGTCCTCATCTTTGTCCCTAGGAACAAACAGCAATGCAACTGGGCCCATCCTGTCCCCCGAATGACTCTGCAGGTCTTCTCTGCAGTTCCATGGCTCACGTGGACCACGGCAGGAAGACTTCCCAGCTCTCTCCCCTTCTTTCTTAGTTCACTTCCCCAGTAGACCCCGCCCCCAGAGTTCGAGCTGGTGACGTGGCTTTGGGTTCTAGTTCGTATTCCTCGGGTGTATTTCTGTAGCTTTGTGACTCAGCCTGTACCAACAGAATGCAAGAGAACAGTCAAACCCAAGACGGCCTTCACCTGCACAGGCAAGCCTCTTGGCCTGGGATCCAGCGCTTTCTCTTTCCTAGGCATCCAAGATGGAGTTTGTGAGCTGGCAAGCAGGACCATCACCTACGCACCCATCTTTGGAGTATTATGTGGGAAGGAAAGGGATGACTGTCTGTTTTAAGGAGTAATTAACACCCCCCAAAACGCAGAGGATTTAGATGTTTCCTTCACTAAGTTTTGACAGTTGTATTCTTGACAGTCGTAAGACAAGCAATCACACCAAACAAGGAATCCATGTTATGCAAGCCACTGTACTCAGAGGTGTGTTTGTTACCATCATTTAACCTGTAAACCTAACTAACAGGCCTCATGCCTGCCCCTCTGCCTCCAACCCTCTTAATCCGCCAAGACCTTCTGCATTCCTGCTGAAGGCCTAAGCTTTCCTCCTCACGACCCCCACTAAAATCAACCTGCCAGATACTTGATCCATGTGTTCCTTTTCTGTCCTAGGGAGAAGTGTCTCTCTTTCTGCAGGGGTGATGGCTTCTGACCTGGCCAACTCACAGTCAAGTTTTGGTGGGGACCCAGGTTGTGTTTTATGCAGGCCAAAGTGAGTGTCCTCGGCACCATGTCTCTTCAGCGTCTCTCAGTGGACTATGAAAGGCGATTGAAATTACTGGCTGAAGCTTCCAACAACTGCCCAGAAGTCACACCAAAAAAATTTTTATACATCTATTTCTTTTTTATACTTAATATTTTAAAGCTGTTATTTGACAGTTTAGTACATGTATATCATGTGTCTTGACCATGTATACCTTCAACTCCCTCTGGACTCCAGGCACATATGCCTCTCCTACGTGATTATCACCTCCCCCTCCCCCTCTTCTTCCCCCTCCCCCTCCCCCTCCTTTCCCCCACTAAGGTCATCAGTGCTACCTGCATAGGCATGGGCAACCTGGGAGCAGCCACGTCCATGAAGAAATTTAACTCCTCCTCCTCCAGCAGCCACCAGTTTCCAAAGCTTCTAGGCTAAGGGTGGAGCTTCTGGAGCCCCTCCCCATCCCCACATCTGTAGCCATGGAGTTACTGACTGGCCTGGTCTTGGGCAAGCCTCATGGATGCAGCTGTTTTCAAAGGCTAAATCTGTGTTACTGTAGTGAACGGTGCGTATAAGGGCTTATGGAGCTGATGTGAAAAGTCACAGTGCCAGTGTGCCTTCTGTTTACTGTTGCTACACAAGAAGTGAAAGTGACCTGGCCAGGAACCCCTTAATTAAGGTAATGGGTTTTGATTGAATGCCACACCTGACAATTGTTTTGCTCTTAAGGATGAAAAGTTAGGTGGGCATCACACACTTTAGGCCTCGGTTCCCACTGTGACCAAAATCTGTGGGTCTACATTCCCAAAAGAAAAAGACAGATTAAATTTTGCTGAGACTTAGTTGATGATTTTTTTTTTGGACCTACAAATAGAAGGCTGAGATAAATACGCTAATATCTAAATAATGTTATCATTTTGTTTTGCTAGAAGATAAAGGGACAGAAAGTCTGCCACTGTAGGTCTCCCAGAGTCTTAAAGTTTCATAATTATGATTGAGCAGAAAAAGAACTGATTACTAGGCCTGGTGCAGAGACAGAACCACTCCTGATTTTTAGCAACTATCTAAGCCCACAGGGCTGCAGAGGACCCAGAGAGACCAGTCTGAGTCTCAACTCAGGCATCATCCTATGCCAGCCTGTGTCCCATCACTCTACCCCCGAATCTACTGCTGCAGGCTTAGTCCCAGGGTGCTTATAAGATCGGCTGCTGCTGGAACCTATCTCTGTCTTACTTAGCCTTCCTCCACCATGCTGACATTAGCAGAGGACAGAAAGTTGCTTGGGGACTGAAGGAAAGGCAGGGGTCAGGGTGGAGACAGGAAGAGAAGGAGGGCCCTATGTGACTACAGCTGTGCACTGGCATGGGACTGCTGTGGGCCGCTACCATGGAGCACCTGGGCGACACACTTAGGAAACGCACTCCTGCTAATGTGGAAGTTTCCCATCATGCTTGAGTTCCCAAGTGATGAGAAAGTGGTCAAGGCTGTCATCCCTGGGCATGTCCAGTGGGAGCTGTCTGATTGTCTGCCAAGAGATTTGCACGTGCCATTCTTGCTTTGGATGAGAAAATGGATATTGTAGTTGCTTGGGGGACAGGATCCCATGTAGCCTAGGCTGCCCTTGCACTTGCTATATAGCCAAGGATGGCCTCCTTCCCCAACCTCCCTGATGCTGGAATTACAGGCTCCTGCCACCATACTCGGCTTATGAGGTGCTGGGGAATTGAACCCAGGGCTTTGCGAATTGTGAATTTGTGCTCCTGTCCCCTAAATGTCCCCAATCCTGTCCTCTCAGTTCTACAGTCTGACTCAGTCTGTGGCTTTCACTCCAGGCTTGGGCTTCGCCCAGGCTCTAGATGGATGATGACTTCAGCTAAGAGAGATCAAGGGAGCCTGGGGCAGACTTTACGACCCAGCTGTGTCACCTGGAATGCCCCCTTGTTCCTAAAATCATGTCACCCTGCAAACAGTCCCGGGCTTAGGAACCTGGTCACCTTCCTATCAGAGCTTCTGCAGTGAAAATATGGAGGTGAGAGCAGGTTCTTTCCATGCCCACCCATCCCCAGAAACCAGCCAAGACGTAAAAACTAAAACTGAGCCAACATATGCACATGTGCACTTATGTGTGTATACACGCAAGCAGGCACACACACACACACACACACACACACACACACACACACACACATACACACACACACACACACACACACACACACACACACACACCTCCATATTCAGGCTCGGATTTCCAAAATCTAGAGGCAAGCCTACAAGCCCACCAACACCATTGAGCCCAGTAACCAAGAGGCTAGGACTCAAAAAACCACAGCAAGCAGAATCCCAGGAAGCCTCGGTTGTAGGAGCAATGTCATCTGGGATCATGGGAGAGGCCAGCCAGGAGCTGCCAAGAAATAGTTCTGAGGCTGATGATAGCCAATAGCCTCTGGCTTAGAGTCAGGTCTCAGATAGCCCTGGCAGGGAGGCGCCCGTTGCCAGGCATTAAAGGCACTGAACAAAATACGACTCCTATCTCTGGCCTCTCTTGTAGTAATCTGACTGGGACTCCAGGTCTTGGTGGAGCTTGGACTGGGTTGCCCCGACAAGGGAGGGATAACAATGTACAAAGTCACATTCGACAGTGTACACGTGCACAGACAGAAGAAAAGAGGCGGGGGGAGGGAGAGAGAAAGGCAGAACCACATCAATGTAGTTATTCTGGTGGTGAGACCGGGGAGCTTTTCATGTTTTGTCTGCTTTTCTGCATATCTCATATTCTCTGCAATGAATATGCATTACCGTTGTAATCTGTAAAAGGTTGGTTTTAAAATTCATACAAAATTACAGTTTTATGGTAGTCATTTTGCAATCAAATCTATTTTGCTTACATGTAGGATTCTTGTGTTTATGAACAAGAGTGCCTTCCTGTTCTTCCCCGTCTCTATTTTTACAGCTCTGGCTTCAATGGCTTGCTAGGCCAACTGTCCCCTCCAGCCAAGGGCTATTGGACATGTGGGTGATCATTGCACACACTAGATTGCTCTGACCACTTAGAGGTGTGCAAGCCTCAAGCCAGTGCTTCTCCCTGGACCCAGGAGTACCTGGCCCTCTCTCTGTCTCTGCCACCGACATGCCCAGCCCTTCCTCCCATTCTCTTTCCAGCCCTCCATCCCTGTAAGAAAGCTTACAGAGTTGCCTTGACTCATTCACACAGTATCTACGTAACATCCTCTGTACACCACGTTCATGATCACAGCTGGGATAGGCTGCTCCTCTTCACAAGCCACAGTGGAGAGTGACTCATCTGCTCTGGGACCAGCGGCAGCACACTCCATTTGCCTCTGCACTCCATCAGATCCCCACACTTTGGGGATCTGTGATCTGGACTGGATCGGGGAGAAATTTTCAGGATGATGTTCACCAGTCATTATGACAACACTGCTCTGCTGTGTGGGTTAACTAGTGTATGTGTGTGTGCCATGTATGTGGGCAGCTGATAAGTAATGGTTCTGACTGAACTTGCAAGCAAGCGCCATCCTGATGGTAGCTTACGTTCACTGAGAATGTGCTCCACCTCAGTCTAAATGCTTTTACACATATAATCCCATACATCCCTCACAGAGGCCCAAGGTCATTATCCTCATGTTACAGGTGAGAAAATAGTGATGCAGTAACAGTTATGAAATTTCCTTGAGGCCAGAGAACAGGCAAATGATGGCTCTGGATTTCAAACACATCTGGTTCAGAGCAGTACTAAGTGTGGAGTCTTGATATTCAGTCACACTAGGAAGCTTCTGCATCCAGTGCAAGTGGGGGAAGAAAGTTCCACAGCAGCACGGGACACATGGGGGACACTGGCCTGGTCCCCAGGAGTTAGTGGACTATTGGAGTGGGTGAAGCTGAGGCCCAAGAAAGACGAGAATGTTTTGCATGGAGTGAAATCCAGCTGTGAGGGTCTGAGAAGCTCAGTACTGGGCACAGAGCAGGAGCCATGTCTGCGCTTTGAGAGCCTACATAAAGGCTTGCTTTCTGTAACGCCAATGGGGCTTTGCTTTTTCTTTCAAGTCACAAGCTGTAGCACTGAGCTACACCCCCAACCCTGCCAGCGTCTTCAGTTGTTCAGTTTGGTTTAGTTTGGTTTTGTCTTTCTGAGACAGGGTTTCTCTATGTAGCCTTGGCTATCCTGGACTCGCTTTTGTAGACCAGACTGGCCTCGAACTCACAGAAATTTGCCTGCCTCTGCCTCCCTGAGCACTGGGAACCTTCAATGGCTTTAAGAAGGGAAACCTCAGAGTCAATGACTTTCAGACAACTACTGTGTCAACGTGGAAAATGGGTTGGAAGGGTCCCACCTATAGAAACCCACAAGATCTGTGAGTCATCCTATGTCACAGTGATGCAGAGAGACAGAAGTCAGGAGTGTCACGGGGCAGCAGCCAGTAGCATAGAACCCCAGTTTCTCCTACTTGTAACTCGGCTGCTTCTTGGCCAGAGGCCTAGGCCATGCCAGCTTATTCTACCTGTGTGGCACCTCAGGGTGCCTTGTCTCCTAGCCCATTTTCCTTTCAACTAGACCAGATGTCCTCTGGGGACAAGGACAAATGTTAGTCTTTGACTGGTACTGGACACAGATGAGGTGTGCCTGTGCTCTGAATGAAAAATGATCACATTTGCTGCCTTACAAACCTTATGTCAAGGAGTTCTAGAATCTAAATACATCTTACTGAAATCAAAGACCTTTTGAGCTTCTATGAACTCACATGCCAGGCAAAACTAGGTATCTAGTCTACATAAAATGCCCAGCCAAAGGGCCCATAGGAAGTGGAAATAATGTGGTTATAATAAATTAATTAAAATATTAATTAAGTTGAGATTGTAAATTAATTGTATGCAAAGAGGTGTGTGCTCACACATTTTCCACCATGTGTTTCTATGTCGTGAACATCCAGGGCACTCCAGATGCCTTCTTTCCACCTGGATCCCCATCTACGCTGGAGCTAGCTTGGTAAAGTCTGTTTTTCTCTTCCTTAGACCTTCTGAAGGATTCATGCACCAAATAACTAAATTATAACTTGGTAGCTAAACAAATTATGCAAAATTATACTTCATGAATATTTTACCATTCTAAACCCTGAAGCCAGACTCCAGACAGTTTTATGTCTGCAGCAATCTGTATCATACTCCAATGAATTCAGCTCAAGACAAATGACTTCTTTCTAAGATCTAACTTTTTCTCCTTTGTTGAATTTTTCTTAAGGGATGCCTCAGAGGTTTTGTTGTAAGAAGCAGTAGTAACTGTACCTCACCTTTCTCTTAGGCTGCTAAAGTCGAAATTGGTGCCTGGCTTGACTTAACGCTCTAAGTCTGCATGAAATCACTCAAGGTAAGCAGTGGCTGAAGCATGGGGTGCCTGGAGCAGATGGACAGACATGAACACCTTGTGACTGACCGTGGGGCAAATGCTTTCACACATTTTTTTTTTTTTTTTGGCTTAGAAATTGTCTTCTAACCGGTCATGGTGGTGCATGCCTTTAGATCCAGCACTTGGAAGGCAAAGGCAGGCAGAGAGTTCGAGGCTGGCCTGGTCTACACCAGGATAACCAGGGCTGTTACACAGAGAAACACTGTCTGGGGGGGGGGGGGGCGGGGGAGAAGAAAGAAAGAAAGAAAGAAAGAAAGAAAGAAAGAAAGAAATTGTCTTCTATATTGAAATTGACTACAAAGTATGTTTTTGTTTGTTTTTGTTTCCCAAATAATAAGGCTTTAGTCACCCAGAGTTAAGAGCCAGGGAGAGTGAACTAGGCGTGTGCAGGAGCAGTTGGTTTATTTCTCCTCCTTTCTCAGTTACCTTTGGTAGTTTCCGACCCTCGGTTCCTTATTTTAAAGAGTTTCCCTACCAAGGCTGAGGCCACGTTCTCTAAGATGGCAGCGGAAGAAAATGACGCCCCTCTCATTTGCTCTGGCTCGTGAAGCCTTGCTGGGTAAATATTCAAACAGAATGGCTTCAAAGTGGCCTGGAATTCAAGGAGGCGCCGAGAGAGACTAGAGTTCCTCCTTGCTCTGCAAGCTCAGAGAAGAAGCAAACAGAACTGAGAGAAAATGTATATTCATCCATAGGCATAGGGGATGAAGAAGGACAAGAAATAGAATCAGGTGACTCTGCTGTGGAAAGCTCCGGAAGACTCTGGTCAAATAACACAGAAAGGGATGAATCAATAACCATAGAGCTGGCATGGTGGAATGCTTGGCGAAGACGACATCTCCCCCTCCTTCTGTTAGTCCTGCGGAAAACACGCTGTGAAGCAAATATATAAAGTTTTTTTTTTTTTAAATAAAGACATTGCTGATTCTAAGAAGTGCAATAGCGGTTATCGAATCTGTTTTGTCTAATCAGCAGGCTGAGTTTCCAAAGATAATGTTCCCATCTTTCCCAGAAAATAAAGTCCAAGCAAAAAGGACCTGCTACCCTGAGGGCATAGAGAAGGCACAACTGCCCGGTGAAGGTGAAGGCCTAGAATGTGTCCAGGACCCTGCTGCAGTGAGAGTTCGAAAGCACCCACACAGGGTGCCATCCCTCATCACCCCTGTCTGGAGGAGGGTGGCGTGGCAGCTGTCGGTAGAACGATGGAAAATTAGACCAAGAAATGGCACTGCTGATTATTAGCCGAGTACCAGCAACGAACAAGTCCAGCCTGATTGAGCCTCTAGGTTTTACCTTTAAGAATCCTGTAAATAAATACGTTTCCTTCTAGGGTCATAAAAAGATTGGCTCTGCAGCCACGCCATCCCGAATGAATGTGCTCGCTTGTGCTCAGCTTAGGCAACTAAATGGATTAACGGCCTGAAGTCAGCGCGCACTAAATGGCCCATCGCTAAGGGGCTTTCCAGCAAGCCCGCTCTTCCCACAGAATGTCCCCCGTGATGTCCCCCGTGACACAGCCACCAATCACCTCGGCCCTCTTCCCCCCATGATTTCTTGGCCTTTCTCCACTTCTGAAACTTTGGCTTGGGAAGGTGTGCTGGCTAGTTTTTACGTCAACTTGGCACAAGGTGGAGTCATCTGAGGAGGGAGCCTCTCGATGGAGAAAATGGCTCCTTAAGTTTGGGCTGCAGGCAAGCCTGTAGGGCATTTTCTTAATTAGTGATTGGTGGGGAGGGGAGGGGCCTAGCCCATTGTGGACAGGGCCATCCCTGGGCTGGTGGTTCTGCGTTCTATAAGAAAGCAGGCTGAGCAAGCCATGGGGAGCAAGTTAGTAAGCAGCATCCCTCCATGGTCTCTGCATCGGCTCCTGCCTCCAGGTTCCTGCCCTGTCTGAGTTCCTGTCCTCACTTCCTTTAATGATGGACTGCAATGTGGAAGTGTAAGCCAAAGTAACCCTTTCCTCTCCCGATTTGATTTTGCTCACGGTGTTTCACCACAGCGATAGAAGCCCTAACTAGGACAGAAGGTGTTGCCCAGAACTCGCAAGGTGAAGGTCATGCGGCCTAAAATGCGGCACCTTAAAGGTCGCTTTCTGACTCTTTGCCACGGTCCCTGTAACAGGTGTCAGTAAAAGAACCTCCTGACTCCTTCCTCTGAAACTAGGTGACAGAGGAGCAATGTCTAAGAGGAAGGAATGGGCATTTCTCTCATCAGACTTTCCTTGGTTCTTTGATCTTCGCCCCAAAAGTTCACTGTCCTAAAACATCACCAACTCAACGTGCCAGGCTGGTACTCTCAAAGTGCCAGCCACGCCTTTGTGATGTGTGAGGACAAGGCATGCTTTTCTCCTCTAAAAGCTTTCATACTGAGTGATGGGTGCCTGATAAGTTCTTCCTTCCCTGGGAGTATTTGCATCTTAATTGAGAATTCAAACAAAATTATTCCAGCAGTGCAATTTTAGGTTTCCCTCAGCTAATAGGGGAGGCATGTGGATTTTGTTTGTTTTGTTTGTTTGCAAACAGGGAATCCTTCTGTGGGTCTGAAAATCGTGCAAATAAGAGATTTTTTTTTCTTTAAATGGCTGGCTGGGTATATTAGTTGATTTTTTTTTTCCTGTAACAAATTGTATGTGTGTATGTGTGAGAGAGAGAGAGAGAGAGAGAGGTGGGACATAGTGTGTGAACTGAAGGAAAAGATTTATTTTGCTTACAGCTGCAGGATGCATTCCATCAAGGCGAAGAAAGCATGCCCGCGGGATTGGGAAGGCAGCTAGTCACACTGCAGGGACAGTGAGAGGGAAGGCAGCTGGTCACACTGCAGTGGCAGTGAGGGGGAGGCAGCTAGTCACACTGCAGGGACAGTGAGGGGGAAGGCAGCTGGTCACACTGCAGTGGCAGTGAGGGGGAAGGCAGCTGGTCACACTGCAGTGGCAGTGAGGGGGAGGCAGCTAGCTAGTCACACTGCAGGGACAGTGAGGTGGCAACAGAGAACAACGGACACCACTCAGCCTCCTTTGTCACTTTTGTTCAGTCCAGGATCCAGCCCCTCTTTCAACTGCAGTTAACACATTTGAGAAAATCCTCCCAGGCCCATCCAGAGGGTAACCTGATCTAGACTCCCAGAAGCTCCCATCCATCCTGGGTGACTGAAAGTATGGCCGGATGTATACACTATCACCCGGGCCTCTATATCAAACGATGAATTTATGGGAAATAAGGCAAAGGACCATGATGGATGACACCGAGGGAATGCAGCCAGTTTAACCCATTGTAGAATGTCCAAAGGACCAATGATAGATTCTAAAATTAGCCATAAGAAAAAGAGAGAGAACTATTAGGAGAAATCTGTACATTAAGATATATAAAAGATTTATGTATTTAACTGATCACAAGGTATGGGCCACAGTTGGGAGCCCAATTACAATTAATACATTGTAAAATAGTAACATATGAGAGAATTGAAAAGTTAAATCTTAGTTTCACTTGATATATGATTATATCAAGGACAGCTGTTAATGACAATATTATAGTTGCTTGAAAAACAATTCTTTTATTTAAGATTAGTTAACTAATTATGTTTTTAAGCTTTTGTAATTTCTATATTGTTTGTTGTCCGTATATTAGATGTGGGATCCGGCATAGCTACTAATAATATAGTTTGTGCTCGCTCGTTTTGTGTGTCTTCCTGGCTAGGCTGTAGTGCCTGGCTGTTTGGTCAAACAGCAAACAAGCCATTGCTGAGAAGGACCTTTTCAGATGGGCTTCCTAGTCAAAGCAAGGGAGCATGAAGCAAGCGTGTCACCTTTCACAGTCTACGTTGTCCTCATCCAGGCAGCCGGCAGCTGCTAAGACCAGAGACTGGTGTCGGAGACAGAGTTGTGGCTTAAGACATCAGCAGAGAGGTTCAAGCTGCATTTCAAACCTGTACCATTGCACTTAGGAGCTGTCACATCCACCCAGCATTTCCTGGAGTCCCAGGACCCAAAGCTGCACTCACCGATTCAGAGGACAAAAGTCGCAGGCCCCTGTATTAGTCGTCGGCTCTAGATTACTATACCAATGTGCTTAAGGTATAGGCTTTAAAAAAGCAGTTTGAGGGACAGACAGGGGGTCACAAGGTTCAGAGACTTCAGCCTGTGGTTGTCAGGCCCCATTGCTTTGGGGGCTCATGGTGATGAAGAACAGTAGTGTCAGGCAGCATGCTGCGGAGTGAGCTGCAATCCTTGTGACTAGTTAAAAAAAAAAAGATACAAAGGGGGAAAACACTTCACCAATAACCTAACTTTTTCCCATGAGGCCCCACCTCTAAAAATTCACCATCTCCCCAAAACACCATCATCAATACAAAGGCATCTCTAGAAGACATCCCCAACCCTAGTGACTGCATGGTCCTCTCCGAAGATTCCCCCCAACCCCTAATGACTGTGCAGTCCTCTCTAGAAGACACCTCCAACCCTAATGACTGTGTGGTCCTCTTCTTAGACTCTCCCCAGCCCTAATGACTGTGCAGTCCCCTCCTAAGATTCTCCTGCCATTTTTCAACCCATCCTCAAGAAACTGTACCAAGCCCAAATTCTTCCACTACCACTTCCATTTTTTAATAAAATAATCTCGACATACTAAAGATGACAGTCAATAATAGTATAATCACCAATAACATCATTGATAATACCCTATGAGCTGATCATGCAGCTTAAAAAGTAAGCATTACAGATTACACAATAAACTAGGCAAAACAGAAAGATAGAAAATCATGAGACCATAGGAGGGGAGAGGAGCCCCCCCCCCTCATTGTAAATCTAGCTGAAGCCTCTTGCCAGCTGAGGACTGAGAATTCCACCACAGCTAACACTTGATTTAGGCCTCTCTCTTTTCCCAAGTGTGGCCCTATTAACTTTCCAGGACTGTCACTAGCAACTTATGTCGTAGTAACAGGTCATTCCTCAACTCTCTTGTGCAGCCCTGGTGGTCCCTGGTTTTATTATACCCAGCTGTAATCCCATCTAAGGCAACCCAAAACCACACAATGATCTCACTTATCAAAAAGAGGGACGGTCAAAAATGTCTTAGCTACTCCGGTCTGTAACTTGAGAGCCAACAAAATGGTGTATATATTTTGACACATTTAAAAGCAATTCCTCTTTGCGAAGGCTACACTTGCACTCTCAGGAGCACCTTAGTCTCTCCCTGTGATTTAGTTTGCTCTCTGTTGCTGGGATAAAACACCACACCAGAAGCAACTGGGGGAGCAAAGGCTTATTTGGCTTATATGTCTGAATCGGTTTATCATTTAAGGGAGCCAAGGTAGGAACTCAAACGGGGTTAAAAAAAAATGGAGGCAGAAACTGAAGCAAAGGCCACGGAGGGGTGCTGCTCACTGGCCTGCTCCCCGTGGCTTGCACAACCTGCTTTCTTACACAACCCAGGAGCATTTGCCAACAGATGACACGGCCCAGAGTGGGCTGGACCCTCCTACATGTATCATTAATTGAGAACATGCCCCCCCCCAAGATTGCCTACAGAGCGATCTGACGGGGACATTTTCTCAGTTGAGATGTCCTCTCCCCAGATGACTCTCTAGCTTGTGTCACACTCACAGAAAACTAGCCAGCCCAGCCCGCACTGTCTCTCTCTAATTTCATAGGCTCCACCTCTGCTTTGTACCAGCTCACCATGATATCGCCTCACATGGCGTGGCCAAGGACCCTATTTTTCCTGAGTGGAAGTCTCTGAGAAAAAAAGTCTCCGGCTTCCATGGACAATAGCGTAGAGCCATGCCTCCATCCCCATCGTCATTATTAGCAAACAGGTCTTCCTCCTTGGACTCACTCCTTACCCTCCTGTGGTGACAGTGTGTAACATGTCATACCCTTTATTTTCTTAAGATGTGTTTGTGGTTTTATCTTTGTTTAATCACTGATCTGTCTCTTTCTTTTCTTTTTAAAATAAAACAACAACAACAACAACAACAACAACAACAACAAAAGGGATGGACAGCTTTTACTTATGATTTAAAAAGTAACCCCACCACACACATGCTACCCAGGAACAAGATACAGTATCATTATCAAGCCACTTTATGATTTGGTAACTGTGTTCACATCCTTAGGACCCTGTGTGACGTGCTTTGGAGACTCAAAAATGGTTTTGAGTTCTCTGTGTTGACAAACATGACTCTCGCTCACTCATGTCCGCACAGCTAAACTGTGTCCCGCTGTGTGAATGCACCAGGACTTATTGATCTACTTCTCCTGCCACAGAAAGTTAGATTATTTTCAATTTTACAAGGATGGGATGAATCCCCCTGTAGTTTCCTTGCACTTGCTCAGAGCCTTTCTCAAAGCCTTCCGCCCTCCCCCCCCCCAACCCCCAATCCATGCTCTGTCCCTCTGAGCTCAGGGGTGAAGTCTTACAGCTGGCTCACATTATGCCACTAGCTAACACTGCCCTCTGCTTCCCCAGGCACAGTGGAGGGGAGCATAGAGTGGTTATTTAATGAGCTCAGGAAGGCCTTCACTCAGTGGCCGGCCAGTCTTCTCCTAGGGTGTCGCTGTAAGAGTGAGTAGGGGGGGAGCTTAGTTATCTGAACAATTGCCCTGTCTAGACTCAACTGCCACCTCCCTGACGCTCTTGGCACTGTCCAAAAGAGGTCAGTGCTAACGGAGCACAGTTAAATATAGACATCTAGGAATAAAAGGCCTAATTAAGAACCAGGAAGTTGCTCTTGGGAAATTAACAAAGTTTGCCAAGGCATCCTTAGGTATGCCAAAGCCCAATTTGGCAGAGAAATGTTGATGAGAGCCCCAAAGCTAAGGAGGTATGAAGAACAGACTCATCCCCCCCACCCCCCAGATCACTAGGGCTGGCTAGCTGGCTGCACGCCATGTCCCCCAGGCCACACATTGTCTGCTACACAAGAGGGAAAATTCAGCACAGAAGTTGGTATCAGAGTAACCCTTCCTCTGGTATCAGAGTAACCCTGCTCTGCTTCCTCCCAATTTCAAAGTTAGCAGAATTAAAACAAAACAAAACAAAACACTCTCATTTGAGATACATTTTTTCCTCCTTGCAACTTGGGAAGGACGTTCAGTGAATTCTCATGCCATTTCATTAGTGCACTGTAATGAATTCTTCACACTAATTTGGGTGTATGGCCATGTTTCCAGAAGATTCAAAGGGGTTAAAAAAAAAATAAGCTCGAGTTAGGGATATTTATTCTTCATAGACAAGATTCATCAGGAAGTCACCATCTGTATGAAGTCACAGCGGCCGCAGGGCAGAGACTGCGGCTGTTCTGAGCCATTGCCTCTGGTGAAGGTGTTCACTGTGACCTCTCCTGCAAGATGAGCTTGTCAGCCTCCTAGGGTGCCTGGGCCGCTCGATGGGGATAATGTACTGGAAAGCGCTTTGAAAAAAAAAATACCAAGTGCAATTCAAATGGATTATTGACAGGCGTTTGTTAAGTGTCCGTTTGATTGCCGGATGTCCTTGAATGCAATGAACCATCGTCTCTTATAAACCGTTTTATAACTCAGACGGTTTTTCAACTAATTCTGAACGACCTGCCCTCCAATCAGTTCAGCTCTCGTGGTTTTTGCTCTAAAGCCTAAGCCCAGGGAGCCACTGCATGGAGTCAGGTGAAAAAGTAGAGGAAAGGCTTTCCAGGTGCCCTGGGGTGCTTCCTTCGGCCCTAACCCCTGCCTGCATCCTCACAGACAAAGCCCGAGCCCCTGCCTGCAAAGTTCTTATGAGAGAAGCAGCCCTGGACTGATGGCTGCCTCTCCCTTAACCTAACCTGCTCTGCAGAGCCCGGAGCATTTCCAGCCCTCCGCTCCAAACTGCTGTCCCTAACAGCCATTGGCTGACCAACTGCGGCCCCGAGGCTGAATTGGATCAGAACATTGCTTTATAGTCAGTAAGCTAAGACTGATTTCTCAATTTAAAAACTTTTTTTTTTTTTTACATTTTTAAGATGTAAAAATCGTTTTACACTTTGAGATTTCGTGACACGAAGCTATATGAGATTCAAATTTCAGCATCCATAATTGAAGTTTTATGGAGACTCCGCCACACCCTGTCGTCTTCATGTAGTGTCTGGCAGCTTTTTCACTACAGGGGCAGAGGCCTGTAGCAACAGAACCTCCTCCACAGGCTGCTAGCCCTAAAATACTTACTACCTGTATCCTTACAGAAAAACGTTGCCAACCCCTCCCTCAGAGTCACAAAGGAAACCACTCTTACAGCCTATTAGCTGCACTGGACACTAGACACATTTTAAAACAGTGTTAGTTTTAAGTAGTCCCAAACTCTAAGGATCCACCACCCAGTTAAAAAGAAAAAAGAAAAAAAAGATGTAAACAGTGTTTAAAATCACAGACCCCATAATCAGACCACCCAGGCTTGAAGAGCAACTCTATATCCAAAACAGGAGCATCACAGGCACTGGGTTTGTCACGTGACCTGCCTTGGTCTGAGGATTGGAATAGGACTCTCACTAAAGGGGTGGTGTTGGATTACAGGAGGCTGGCTGGCTATGTAAAGGGGCTCACACAGTATCGGCTGGGACAAAGTTTTCGGCAGATGACACCATCACCATTACCCACTGTATGAAGCGAAGTATAATCAAGCTTTCTGAGGCTGCCGTGGGAGTCTGTGGGTATGAGCAGAGACACACAGTGAGGAGCAGGACTCCGGTACCTCAAGAGAAGTCTAGGGAGGGTATCATGGGGGTTACAGAACAAGCGGGTGCTTTCCCAGACAGATAGAACGGCGGTATTTTAAAGAAGCTGCATTTTAAGGATGCCACACGAGCAAAGATGCCTCAGACTTACTTTCTTCTTCCCCACTCCTGCTCTTTCTCTAGAGAGCACCTCATCTAGTTGATAAAACTCTCCCTTTCCACCACCGTCGCCTGCAGCTCAAGATGGAAACATGAGTTCATCTTTGTCCCCTTTCTCCAGCCACGTCAAGTCATGCTCAACCTGCTCTGTGCACAGCTCTTCTCTATCTATAAAAAATGACCCCATAGGTCCATAAGGAGTGGCACTTTTAGGAGGTGTGGCTTTGATGGAGGAGGCGTGGCCCTGTTGGAGGAGGTGAGGCCTTGTTGGAGGAGGTGTGGTCTTGATGGAAGAGGTGTGGCTTTGATGGAGGAGGTGTGGCCTTGTTGGAGGAGGTGTGGCCTTGTTGGAAGAGGTGTGGCTTTGATGGAGGGGGTGTGGCCTTGTTGGAGAAGGTGTGACCTTGTTGGAGGAGGTGTGGCTTTGACGGAGGAAGTGTGTCACTAGAGGGTGGGCTTTGAGGTCTAAGAAGCTAAGCCTGGCCAGTGTATCACTCACTTGCTGTAGCCTTTAGATCCAGATGTAGAACTCCCAGCCACCTCTCCAGCACCATGTCTGCCTGCAGGCCACCATGCTTCCTACTGTGAGGACAGTGGGCTAAACCTCTGAAACTGTAAGCCCGCCCCAATTAAATGTTTTCCTTTATGAGAGTTGCCGTAGTTATGGTGTCTCTCCACAGCAATAGGAACCCTGACTAAGACACTGAGCGTGGAGCCTTCTCCCTGTATGGACTCCTCTCAACCCCCAGAAGTTCACTGCTTCTTTTTCTGGAATATTCTCTCTTGCTCCCCATCCCGCGCCTCTCTGCCTTCGGTGGTAAAGTCACTGTCTCGGGGACACAGCCCTGGCCCCTGTACTGGGCTGCTGTTCTCCCTGGGGTCTGATACTTGCCATAATCTGGATTGACTAATTACATATCACCTTGTGTAAACATGAGGGCAGAGATGTTTTAAAAGCTTCTGCCTTGACTGCAGATAGATGCCCAGCTCTAAAGACATAGCTGACAGACGCTCAAATCCCGTATGTTAAGTGGTTCTTTCTCTCATTAAACCCTTTTCTTCAGTCTGTACGGGCTCATTGACTTAAAGTCCCAAGCATTGCCCAGGGCCTAGCTTGGTCTGGATACGCCTATGAAGATTTGTAGGATGCACAAATGAAAACTTAAAAAAAAAATACCCCTCCAATGTGCTCCTAGGATGGTCCTCATACAGATGTGTGATTTGAATGGCCCTGGGGAACTCTGCTTCACCTCCAAGAGGATTCTGGTAATTTGGCACAAAGGGGAAGGAACTCCTCATCAGCCAATTACACACACACAAAAAAAATCCAGAGCATCCAGGAATAGAAAGATTTCCTTTTTGTCCCTTTTTGAATGTTGACTTCCTTCTACAGTGTGCTCACCATACTTTCATTCAGCTAAACTTGAGTACTTGCAGTTCTCAGAGAAAGCTGTGCCATCTCTGGTCTGCTTGCAGAGTCTCTGTGGACTCAGGGCAGCGGCTCTCAACCTGTGGGTCACTACCCTAAAGGGGTCACATATCAGATATCTGCTATACCAGATGTTCACATTACAATTCATAACAGTAGAAAAATTACAGTAGCAACAGCTAGCATGACACAGCTCCCACCTGCCTGTCCCAGCTCCAGTGAGTTTCAAACTATGAGTTACAACCCGTTAAATAGCCAGGAAACCCATTTCATGGATGATCTGGACCACCATTTGTAAGTAGCTTTGATAAAGACGAGAACTGTACAGAACAGACTAGAGTAAAACCGAGTGGACCAAATCAAAGTCACGTAAACCCAGCAAGGGCAAGTGACTTTTCTGGAATGCCTAGGTGTGTTTGTGTGCAGTCTGGGCTGAGGTGCAAAGCGTAATTCTTGCTGTAGGCACTTATCCTGGAAGTGGATTCAGTTTTCCCAGTGTGGGAAGAGGACTCCAGTGGCCTCTGAAGTTGCCCCTGCCCAGCTGAAAGCAGGGCACTGCTTTTGTTTTCTGGATGGTGGTGGGGCCTGGCAGCTTTCTCCGAGAACACTGGCTACTCTACTGTGAAAGAGGGGCCTCCGGGAAATCACAGTTCCCAGCATGCTCTCCTGGTGTTTTTCTCCCACCATTGAGTCTTACTGTGTTCCTGAAAGTAAGACAGACAAAAAATAGGGGTGAGGAATTCTGCCTCCTCCTGCTGAAGCCGTCAAATTATGCTAATGACTCCAAATCTTTAGCTAGTCTCCTAAGATTGACTAAATGCTAAGGAACTGAGCTGTCGCCTTTTATTTTGGCTTTTGCATGTCATGTGACGTTACTGTCTCAGACTGTGCTTTCAGCCACCCAATTCTTGTTTAAACTCAAACTCCCAAGCTCCTCCGCTTCTTTCTATGCTGTACTGGCTTAGGGTCCTGTGGTTAACCTTCTTCCAGGATCTTCAGTTTGCTCAGTTAAATTGCTTCCTGTTTCAGTTATGCCTCTGGAAATAGCATGTTGGATCTTGCTGACCTCAACATGTGTCTTCCTCCACCGGCCCCCCGCCCCATCTCCCCTCTGTCTGCCGCCCATCGATGTACGTAAGCAACAGTGGCTTGGGACACAGGTATTCTGAAGCTAAAAGGCCAACCTCAGACTTCACCTAGTACGCATATGAGAAAGTTGTCTGAACATATATGCTGACACACATTGGGGCTTGTAATAAAAAGCATAATGAAGGACAACAATAAGATTAAAAAATATTTGGGCTAGACAAGGAAAAGCTAGAAATCACTAGAAAGGTCCTTCCGGCTGGAGGAGGTCTTTCTCGATTCTCTTTAAGCACAGTCATTCTCACAGACACTTTTTTTTTTTCATTCTTGCCCTCAGCAACAGCATGATGAGAGACTTCATGGAATCCAGACCTATAGTTCAGTTACTCTCTGGAGATCCTAGGCCTAAGAACATCAAAGGGAAAAAAAGGAAGAGAAAGGGACCCACCATGATGGCTTACCCTATAGCCTGCCATGTTGTCCAGGGAGCTCACCGGTTAACTCCTCCCATGACCAGTTCCTACCCCAGGTGGACAGCCAGCTTCCCTGCCTGGGATTCTAAGAGCAAAATCCCTGAGCTCAACTGCCTCTCCGTTTCTAAAAATAAGCAAATGCGCTCACCAGCACTCTCTTTCAGCTCATCTTCCATTCTCTGAGATTCTTCCAATTTCAACCAGTAATGACTGCAGACTCTCATTTGCAAGTTGCCTGGGTACATAATTCATTTACTGCTGCACTCTCCCCGCGACTGTGAGCTCACCCATGATGCCCCTTAAAGACTCCCTGGTTCTGTTGTCACTTACCAATGCCCTTTATTTCCCTAAATGCTGGTCCGCCTTCATTCTTGTTGGAGAAAACAGACAAAAGCAATTATCACCGGGGTGGGGAGGTGGGGGGATGGGGGGTGGAGGTGGGGGTGGGGGTGGGGTAGGGGTGGGGTGGGGGTGGGGAGTGGGGGAGGGTCTGATTTCTCCATATGAAGAAACTGTTTGCCAACCACTCAACCCCTGGTTGGTCTCTCCCTCCCCTAATCTTGCCTAAGACCCCTCTGTTGTATCCTCTCTCTCTCTCTCTCTCTCTCTCTGTCTCTCCCTCTCTCTCTGTCTCTCCGCTTGCCTCAGCTTATTTTAGACTTTCATCTTCCTGACACTTCTCTTGTAATCATTCCTGCTCTCATGCTTTTTCTCAATCTTCTGCAGAGGTCTTTGTAAATGCTGGGCTCATTAAGTCCATCACAGCTTCTTTAAAAACCTTTGCAAAATCCCTCCCTGTCTCTCATTTCCCTTCCTTTAAAGAGCTTTGTCCTGACAATGATGGCGCCTCCCAGGAGCACACAATGGCCCTGCATTCTCCTACAGCCTTCCTGGTAGTTGCCTTCCTTGTGGCTTAAGTCCTTTGAGACAAATATGAAGTCTGAAGTTGTGATTTTTCTCTTGCTTCTTGTGCTGGGGGACAGCAGTATACCAGCTTCAAGGCTTTTAGTAGCGAACTGACCACAGCCAGAAAAGCTGTGCGGCTAGTCTAGGATCTTTCCATTTTGCTTTTCCGGAAGACTCTTTTGTGAATAGTAAATTATTACTATTAAATCTCCATTACCTCTTATTGAGTGCTGGCTTCTTTGCCAAGCAATCTCCAAGACACATACCATGTACCGTGTATTATATAGTCCTCCAAGACCACTTTTCAGTAGGATCTATTATTAATGGTATTGTTAATTTCCGTTTTGTAGATGAGGACATTACGATATTTAGGACTGACACAATGTTTTCATTCTGATAGAGGAGGAAGGGCTGGAACATGGGGCAGTGAGACCCCTTGATCTAGGTCTTGACCCGCTGTATCCTGTACAGGGATTCCTAGTTGCAGACACCATTTTTAACTCTATTTCAATTAGGGTTCCTTAATGCCTCTACCTCCCTTCCAAACCCTGGGCCCTCGGTAGGAAGGAAAGGTTAGTGGGGACATGGGGTGGGGCATAGACCTCTTTAGACTTAGTTCCAACTGGTTAGTGTCATGAGGTTCTTTAGAAAAATACCAATCTCAGTTGTCAGGATATCTAGCAGTTTAGCAACAGCAAATGGCAAATACAACAGGATGAACAAGCAGCCTTCTTCCTCCTCTGTCAGTCTCCTTAAAGGCCCCAAAATGTCTCTCTAGGCTCTGGTATTTATACTTTCCCAGAGTCTTCAGAATTCCACTAACTCCAGCTCACACAGACCATACCCCCACACGAGGCAATTATCAGCTATCGACAAGCTAAAGCAGCCCAATATCCCACACTTTGGATTAAACTAAAAACCTGTTTATATAACATAACCAAGTTTGTTTGTTTGTTTGTTTGTTTGTTTGTTTGTTTGTTTTAAAGAAACCAAAAGTTCTACTATACCTAATCCTGTCATCACTTCATGGTCTTTAAAGCCTATTCATTACCACATATTTATTGACATTAAATATTGTCTCTGCTGGTTTCTATGACTTAGGACTTATAAATGATGTCTTGGATTTTGATTGTAAATTCCTTAAATGCTTTCATATTTCTAACCAAACCTCTGATTTCTGTATCTACCTCTACCATCCTACACTTTGAACATTTGTGTATCTGTGAGTTCTTGAATATCGGGGGCTGTTACGTGAAGGAAGAAGGAGCAAATGAGTTCCGTGTATTTATTCTCATCCTCTTTTAAGATGTTAAGGAGACAAATGCTTAGGTGGCGGCAACAGCATCTTTTGTTGTTTATGATATTTAAGATTGAAACCAGGGCCTTGGACATGCCAAGGAAGCACTCCATCAACTCCTGAGGTAGGCGGCTCTCACAACACTTTTGAATAAGATGTAGGTTGATAATTTTGAGTCAGACCTTCTTAGTCATTATCAAAGGAACTCTTTAGGAAGTAACCGGAACAGCCTTAGTAAAAATGTGAGGAATTAAACCAATCGAGGTCAGTTCAGTATGTGTTGTGTATGTGTATAAGGAGGTGGAGCAAACTGAATTGTATGCACCAGCAGATCACTGAGTCGGCAGAAAAGTCAGCTATACCCCAAAATGGCCACATCTGAGAGCCACACCCCATCTCTAGTTTTATCTTGGCCCGTTGTCCATCACTTTCCTAAGTGCCTTTATCACTTCCCAGCTGTCCACGCCCAGGGCTGTTAAGCGTGTGGTGTTAGCCCTTATTTAGGCATTTCTGTAAAGGACTGTACCACAGTCCTTCCTTGGTCTGAAGACTCTCTAGGGATCCCAGGGCTGCAGTTTCAGCTCCCTCTGCCTCAGTTTCTGCATCTGGCCATAGGGACTAGTGGGCGGGGAGGTGGGAGTGATGGTTACATTCGTGGTGTTCTCTGCAACAATCATCCTCTTTCTCATTGGGATATTTTAAGGACAAATGAGGTAACACACTTCAAGTGGCCAGAAGAGCCTTGGAGACAGAGAGCTAGTGCCCAGTGCATTGGCCCCACTCCCTCCTCAACCAGATCTGGATAATCAGCCATGCTCACCTGCATGCAGATTCAAGGAGTGACTTTACAATTTGACCCTGCAGCAGCAAGCCACTCACACTGCCTTCAGCTATTGGCACATTATCTGCCAGTTCCATTTAAATCGTCAAAGTAAATGCACAGCAATTCTGGGAAAGCCCACTAACTGCATATTTCACACCTTTAATCCCAGCACTAGGGAGGCAGAGGCAGATGGATCTCTGTGAGTTTGAGGTCAGCCTGGTCTACAAAAGGAGTCCAGGACAGCCAAGGCTACACAGAGAAACCTTGTCTCAAAAACAAAAAACAAAAAAACAAAAAAAAACAAAACAAAAAAGAAAAGAAAAGAAAAGAAAAATAATAAACAGTAAGTAAATAGCAACAGAAAACCACCCAATCCTGACCTGGGAGCAAGAGTCTGCAAAGTGCATTCACAGTGAGTATGCTTTATAGACCAAAATCCCAATTCACGCTGAAAACAAATGCATTTGTGTGAGGGGTAAGAATTTAGTAAGGAGTACTCCTCTCCCTGAGCTGTGTGCCTCTGAAGAGTTTATGTGGGTTTATTTGGGACTGTAGAACATAAAAGGAGAAACGAGCTGGTTCCTCAACAACCTCCTAGAGATGAGCTTAATTAACTGATCAATTTGGAGTTGGGGCAGGTTAGAAAAATCCATTCAAGTTTCTCTGAGGAAATTGACAAGTGAGTTTGGTGTGAATGAGGTGGGGTGGAGAGGGAGGGAGGGAGGGAAGGAGGGAGGGAGGGAAGGAGGGAGGGAGGGAAGGAGGGAGGGAGGGAGGGAAGGAGGGAGGGAGGAAGGAGGGAGGGAGGGAGCAGCTCTGGAAGCTTCCCTTTCCAGGACCTTGGTTGTTGGCTTTAAGGACTGCCTCCTCTCTGAGCTTCCCAAATTAGCACATTTTAACCATCTCTCCGTGTTGAAATCCTTCCTTTCAGAATCTGCAAATGATTTTTTGTCTTCTGTTCATTTGTGTTACGAATTCAGGGACTGACACCAAGCAGTACAGGCTGTGGGAACTGGGGAAATCACGTTAGAACCATTTAAATTTCTGCTTTTCATTCTACAAATATTGGGGCTGGGGGTGGGGGGGAGTTTAAATATTAGATGGAACCAATGAAATATGGATAAAGAGATATTCAGACTGTCTTTGTGGAATAATAATAATTGCAGACCTTTCCCAAGTCATTCTCTCAATTGTGCCTTGAATATTGAGGTTGCTCCCAACACCCTGTCTACATGGCTCTATTCGGTTCTGCGGGCCTGAGGCAGGCAAAGGAGTGAGCCAGCCTCCTGGGCTCTGCCTGTGGCTCCACCCTGGGGTCCTGCTGGCAGCTGCGAAGGGTGGTGAAAGGACTCCATTACAAATAATGAAGAATTGAAACTTATCAATGATTTATTATGCAGCCCTTAAACAGAATACCGCAGCGCTATTACCATATAAGGGTACTTTCTGCTCACTCGAATTCCAATTTGATTTTTTACCTTTCTTTTCTTTTCTTTCGGACCAGAGATTCACGGAGCTGAGTGGATTCTGCTTTCTCATGCTGCATGGCCTGATGCCTAACAAGCCCTTCTCGCATTCTATTAGAGTCTCTCATCTCCATCCTGACCCCTACCCCTCTCTCCCACCTTCTCTTGCCCCCTTGCTTCTGTTTGTTCGGATGTCCGACTAGCCTTGGATAATATATGACAGTGCTTTGTGTGTGCGTGTCTAACTGACAATCGCTGTCATCGTCTTTCTTACTTTCCCATGCTTTCTGTCATGTTCAATATAATTATGGCCGCCAGTGACTCTACCTTCCCCTCCAGTGGCTTTGCCTGGGCTCCTGGCCAGGAACACCTCTGCCTGCAGGGACACAGGTCATTGCACAGGAACCCCTTCTACAGATGCGTGCCTCTCCTGCCTTCCTATAAACCTGTCCTTGGAGTCCGTCCCCCGCCCCTCCCGCCCCCAGTGGGATGCTGGAGTGCAGTGCAGAGTACTGCACACTCGGCGGTGCCGAGCTTGCCTTTCTCCATTCTCTTTGGCACTTGATGCATAATACAGCCCTCCATTTGTACCAGTCTGATGACTCTGAAGTGGAGCAAACCATAACGCAAATGTGCATTTCTCTGATTACCAGTGAAACTTGAGTGTCTCTTCATATGCTTATCAGCAGTCGGGTTCCTTCGTAAACTACCTCACCCCTTTGCCCCTGTTTTCCTAGGGAGCTCCCCACCTACCTGTCTCTCCAAGGTCTGCAGGAGTTCCAGGAAACCTTCCATCCTTATTGATTTCAGGCCCTACAAACATCTTTTCCAGCGCAGTCGTCTGTCAGGTAGGTTAACTCGTCCAAACTGAAATCTCTACTTTGAGAGTGTGTAGCCAGTAATTTTTCCTTTAAATGTTTCTGTTGCTCAGGTCTCAGATAGGAAATTGCTCCCAAACCCACAGCCACAAAGACCATACCCCTTTCTATGTGGCCCATGTCTTTCTCTGTCGTACACAGGATCTTTAATCCACTTGGAATCCAGTTTTGTCCATACTGAGAGGTAGGAATAAACTATATTCTTTCCAGAGTGAGTCGTTTTGCCAACACTAACCTATTCAGCCATGTCCAACCTTTTCTCACTGCCACCAACAATGCCATCTACAAAGCTCACACTCCAGAACCACACAACTGAGTTACACATGCACAAGGAAAAAGATGCTAAGATTTTTAGGTAGGTTCACCATGTTGGTGCCGGCCCACATTCTTAACTATGCTCATTTACATATGGTTTTCTGATTGGACAGTCAGGGATCCAACTCCTTCCGGCAGGCTGGGGGGGTGGGGCAGTAGCTAAGTACCAATTCCCCATAGATTTGCTGTCTGAGCTGGTATCCTAGCGCCTGCACCATTGCTCCGTACTTTTGTCACGGTGATTTTGAAAAGTCTCAGCCAGCATGCTTTCTAAGTGGAGGACAAAGGGTAGCAATATGTGAGTGGACATATCCCAGTCTCACCCTGACCTAGCCTAAATCACTCCCATTCTGGGTCCCGTCCCCCCCCCCCCCCCCCCCCCCCCCCCGCCACAAGCATGAAAATAATCTCCAGATAAGCCAAACTGCAGTAACGGTCTGAAATGCCTGAGAGATTACCTGCCTGTCCTGAGTAATTTCCTGAATTTAAATTTGCATATCTTTCAAAATATGGGACAGTATTTTACTTCTACTTAAAAGTTAATGCTTGGGAAAGCTGTTTGGTGATACCCACCCCACCCCACCCCACCCCACCCCCAGGAAAACAAAGCCCGTGGGGAGGATCCCACTGGGTCAGCAAGAGTTATAAAGGGAGTGAGATGCCTGCAGCTCTGAGAGGCAACAAGGTTAGCAAGTGACTCTACTTGAAGAACCACTAACTCTAACAACTAGTGACTATAACTAGGGTCCTTCTTACAGTTCACAAGTGCATGTGTGTTGGCCACTGCCTGCCAAGCATCCATGTAGGCAGTAGAGGAAAAAATAAATAAATATGACTGGACTCCATACGTGGCTTGCCTAGAATCTGAATTCGTATTCTAAGTCATGGACAAATGGACCTCCCTAAAAATTGTGAAATTATTTAGTCTGTCCTATCACTCAATAGTCAATTCAAATGAACTTCAGCATAGAGCAGCTGACTTAGGTTAAAAAAAAAATCGAAATAAGCTCTGTCATGGTGGGCTATACTAGCCAAATATAGACCCAGGTGTTTAGTCAGATGAGACAAACTCCAAAAAGCCAACGTGTCTTTCCAGAACATGGCTGGAACTGAAGCCACCTTAGGGTGTCTGGGGACTGGCAGCTGAGCTGTATCCGAATGAAGGGAAGCGCCGTGTTTTTAATAGGTGTGGCCCCCAGAGGACTCTTGTGTTTGAGTGCTTGGCCATAGACAGTAGCACTATTAGGAGGTGTGCTCTTGTAGGAGGAGGGTTAGTCTTGTTGGAGAAGGTGTGCCGCTGGAGGGTGGGCTTTGAGGTGTAAGAATCTCAGGCCACGTCCACCGTGACACTCTATCCCCGCTGCCTGCCAATCCAGATGCAGAACTCTCAGCTACCTCTCCAGCACCACCACCGCTGCCTGTGTGCTGCCATGCTTCCTGCCGTGATGACAAAGGACTAAACCTCTGGACCGTAAGCCAGCACCAAAGAAATGTTTTCTTTCATAAGAGTTGCCAGTCACATGAGCATCACCTCGTCCCACTCAGTGCCTGATGTTCAGGTGGCGGCACTCTGCCCCATGAGACTGCCCTGGAGGTGCAGGGGCAACAACTACCAGTTTCGGCTCTCAGCAGGACGAGGTGATGCTCATGTGACTGGCTAGAGCTTTGGGGGTAGGGTGGGGCTAATTTTTTTCTTTTCTTTTCTTTTCTTTTTTATGTTTATTTTTGGCCATGATCTCTTTTCCCATCCTTTTTTAAAAAATTAAATAAGTGGATCAAAATTAAATAATTCAAGCCCTGCCTTCAAAATGGAAAAAAAATTATTTTAGTATTGTTTAGCGAAAACAATAAAACCCAAATTTTTTTAACCATCAAAAAAAAAAAAAAAAAAAAAGAGTTGCCAGGGTAAGTCATAGTGCCTCTTCATAGCAATAAAACCATAACTAAGACAGAAGTCATAGAATATTCAGAGAAAGGAAGAAAGGATGGAGACAGAGAGGAAGGGAGAGAGGGAAACAGGAAACAGAGCAGGAGCTAGAGAGATGGGGAGAGGCCAAGTGAGAAAGGGACAGCATGAAGAAGACAAAGGAGGGAGGGAGGGAAGGAGGGAGGGAGGGAGGGAGAGAGGGAGGGAGGAGTCGGAGGAGGCAAGGCTGCACCTCAGCTGGGTGTGACTAAACAGTAAGTCAACACATTGCAGTCACAGCTCCCCCCAAAAGATTTTCTCCCTCTGTCCTCTCTGATTCCCCCCACCCCCACCCCACCCAGAATGTCATTTTTGAGCCTGGATTTATTGCGAGCAAATATCAGCAGTTCAGCAGTGCAGATGAGATGTGTCTGACACACAGAAACTGTTTGATAGTCATTAGCCAGTTTTCAGGTAGGCCGATTAATTCTAGAAACGGGGAAATGAAACCGAAATCTGTGTCTGCCTTCCGCAGGCAAGCCTGAAACCCAGGGTGTTGCTTGTTCAGCCATGGCTTTTCCTACAGCCACGCCCCTGGAGAAATCATCTCACGAGAGCGTGATCCAGATATCACCGCAAAAAATAAAAATAAAATAAAATACAAATTAAGATGGGGAACAAAATGGAAAGCTATCATCACTTGTTCAAAGAAATTCCATCACGTCCGTACTTTGGAAGCGTCTTCGTTACCGTTCACAATCATGCAGTAGACAAAGATGACAAGGAGGAACAAGGGTGGTCACCAGGGGGTTGTGGCGTTAAGCAGGGAGGTTAGAGGTGTAACCCATGGTGTAAGATTTCAGAGCCTTGAGCCAGCCTCCTGTGGTCACCTCCTACCGCCTCCACCTAAAGAGGTGAGAGGCTTTGAGCAGTTTTTTAAAATTTATTTTTCTGCGAATGTTTACTATGCTGCCCAAGCTGCCTTTGAACTTCTGAACTCAGCACTCCTCCTGCAAAAGCCCCCTGAGTAGCGAGGACTACGGAGCCAGTGTGTGCGACACAAAGGACTCTTGCTTTAGATTTCTCATCTGCAGAATGGAAATAGAAATTAAACCTACCCCGCCAGCCTCTTCAGGAGACTCCACGACTTAAAGCACCCATGGAGATGGATGGAAAGGCCGAGTCAACGGTCCCTGTGACTTACGGAGAAACCAATGGCGCGTCGGGTGGCTCATCAGTTAAATCGTCTTGTAAGTCTGACAACCTGAACTCAGTCCCTAGGACCCACAGAGTGTGTGTGTGTGGGGGGGGGGGGGGGTCTGCCTGTCTGCCTGCCAACCTGCCTATCCACTTGTCTCTACGCTACCATGCTCTTGCTGGCTCGCTCTCTCACTTTCACACTAAATAAATGAAAACAAACTTATAAAGCAATCTAATGTTAGTTATGATTCACATTAGTACTTTAGCATCATCTCCTCTCTTCTTATTTACACAGAAAAGTGTCTATAAAGTTGTAACATAAAATCGTAGCAATATTTCTCTCTACAAGATGGAAGTATGGATTTTTTTTCTCTCCCCCCTCCCCTTTTTTTTTGGCCTATTTGCGTTTTTCTAAATTTTCTATCCATGAAGATGTATTGATTTCCTAATAAGTAGTAACAAGTTATCTTTTAATTTGGAGGGAACCATCCTTGGGGTGGGCGTGGAGGTTGGCATCGTTGCAATCGTTAGTGGTTTGCGTGCACGCTACACAGCAAGAGACAGCTTGGAGTCTCATATAAGCAGTAGGGAGGGCAGGCATGGGGAAGAGAGTGGTCTAGGACAGGGGGACAGACACTCTTTGCAATTTTGTGCTTGTGGTGAATAAAAGAGATGAAGTCCCCGTGAGGGCTCAGGGACAAACACTGACTAGAGTCTTGAAAGGCACTGGATAACTTCACAGCCATTAATAACACCTGCAGTCTTGCTGAGCAGGCTAATGCAGGGTCATTAGAAACCTGCCTTTAAGACAGATGAGGACCCATCAGGCAGGAAAGCAAACTTACCTGGGCTGTGGAGGGCGAGAAGCAACGGAAAAGGGCAAGGCCCTGTCAAGTGGGACCCTACCTCATCTTGCAGAAGGGAAGAGCCAAGCTGGCCTCTGGGCAGATTCTGACGTGGCAGTTGTAGGGGCATCGAGGGGCTGGTATATAAAATGAGTCTGGGTGTCAAGTGGGCCACGCTAACCCCCTACAGGGAAATGCTTTTAGATGCCACACACTCAGGAAGTAGGCTCAGGGGAAGATCGGCCCAAAGGACTATGCTATCACTGCACTGCGTTGTTACCTGGTAGTCGTCAGCAATGGTGACACACTGGGAAGAGGTTTTCAATGCCCAGGAATAAGAAGTGGCCAGGAATCAGAAGAGTTCATCTTTCTTCAGGACAAGAAACTAGGGAGCACAGACACGAATGTGAGCATTTCCTCGACTCTAAACCAGATCCGGTTGTTAGCTCTTTAGTCATAGTGGCTCGTTCATCTTTTCTAAAGCTTTGTTAAGGGGTGCAAATGTTAAAAGATTTCCCTCTAGGTAAGCCACAGACAAGCCCCTGTCCATAAGATGGTCCCTGGAAAGACAGACAGATACTCCCCGCAGTGCCTCTGAAGGACTTGTCCTGGTCACCTCCCCTCCCTAAATCTGCATCTAGTCACTGTTTCAGCACATTACCACCTGAGCTTGCTTTATTGGAGATTTTAGACTTCCTCACGCAAATGTACATAGTTCTAAAAGAGACACCTAACCTAATATCTATTTAAACATCTTAAATTTAAAACCCACTCCTACAACCCTCTCAAAATGATAGAAAAGGAATGGAGAATGTTTATAATCACAAGAAGAAAAAGAAACACCCACACCCACACCACACATACACACACACACAAACACACACCACACACGCACACACACACCCATACACACACACACACCACACATACACACACACACACACACACACACAGTAAAAGGATGTCAAATTAACATACAAGTTGGACAGGATTTGAGACCTCCATTTCCAGAAATGTGATAGCTGACTCATTTACCAAACTACCACTCAAACGAGAGTCTAGGTAAATTGCGTTCAGAAAACATAAAGAGGAAAGAGATGGAAAATATGATAAACAGGCCAAGAGAAGTAGAAGGCAAAGTGAGGGGACAGCTGGTCTTGGACAGATATGACACAGAATAGGAGGGAAATGCCAGCGCTGGGGTGCTAATAAAAAAGCATCCATTCATACACCTAGGACGCCAGGCTATTATCTCCTGATAATAGCCCTGTGCTGCTTTTCAGTTGGATGGTAGACATACTGGCATCCATTTCAGTCTTGGGCGTTGGCACTCTTACACGTTGAATACATTCTTTTTCGGTCTACTGTAAATGGCATACCCCCACAGATTAAATTATTTGGGTGAGCGGTGTCAACTTAGGCTTGAGTTGCCAGAGCTTCGCCACATCTTGTCAAAGGCACCTACAACAGTGGGTGTATTCACACACAGGACGATGGAGAGCCTTAGGTCTTGGGAGCATCATATTATCAAAGGAGAGTTGAAAACTAGATTGGTTAAATTCTGTAAAAGGAGCAATTGGGCCAGGATTCCTTCCCCTAACAGACTCAACCAGGTAGCTCCCCTCCATAAAACTACATTTCTCTCTGGAGAAACTGAGTTAAGAAAGATCTGGCTTTGTCAGGCATGGTGGTGAACACCCATAACTCCAGAAGCCAGTCTTAGTGCATATAAAGTTTGAGGTCAACTTGTACCACATGAGACCTGTTGTTTAAAAGAATACATGGTGTGTGGGGGTGGGGAGGGGGGATATCTGGCCTTGCAATTCTAGACCTTGCTGATAACCCACTAGATGAAGGGGGACCCGGCCCACCAACATGCACACCCTAACCTCTTCTTACACTAAGGACTTTTGTTTTAAGGGATCTCCCAATGAAACCAGCAAGCACCCACTACTTGTTCTTTGGAAAATGAAGTTCACTTCTCCATAAACCCTGCTTCTGCCTGCCACCCAGCTGTCATTTGATGTCCTCATCCTAAATGTAAGCTTAGATAGAGTCAGGTGTCAATAGACTCTCAGGAAAGTTCCCAATAGGAAAGCCATGCACTAGAGTAAACAGTATGAAGCAGGAAAGGAACCAGGGGGCAGGCAAAACAGAAGAAAACCATGGCAGTGAGCCACACTTAGTAAACACTGAAAGATGAGGGGGCACGGGGCACATCGTGAAATAAGAGAAGCTATAGCCGTTGTAAGAACCAGCTTTCCAAAATTCAAAATAGAGCAAACACTTAAAAAGTCAGTAAAAATTACTTATTATCTGACAAAGTTGAAGGCCTCTTTCAAGATATAAAATTTGAAAAAACAATAGGAAATTACAGAGAAAAGATAAGGTGATATGACTAACGAGAAGAGGTTCAAGATATAAACAACAGAAATTTCAAAAGGAGCCACACAGTCAAGGAAGGAGAGATTACTGAAGAGATAACATGAATTCCCCAATTTTGTTTATTCTGGCTTCACACTGTTCCTATTGGAAGGGGAGGGGAGGGGAGGGAGAAAGGAAGGGAGGGGACAGAAAGAGAGGAAGAGAGGGGAAGGGGAGGGGAGGGGATAAGGGAAGGGAAGGCAAAGAGAAAGGGTGGGGAAGGGAGGGGAGGACAGAAGAGGAAGAGAGAAGGAGAGGGGAGGGGAGAGGAGCAAAGGGCCTCATACTAGCATCTTCTACTTTTCTGTTCTATCCAGGCTTTCTGTAGGACAGAGGATGGCCGTCTGCGCTACAGAGGCCATCTGCGCTACAGAGGCCATCCGCACGACAGAGGCCATCCGCACGACAGAGGCCATCCACACTACAGAGGCCATCCACACTACAGAGGCCATCCGCACGACAGAGGCCATCCGCACGACAGAGGCCATCCACACTACAGAGGCCATCCGCACGACAGAGGCCATCCACTTGGCCTGCCCACTGATTCAGATGTGAATTTCATGCTCACGCACCCTCATAGATGCACCCAGAATCCAGATGACAAGCAACCTGGTACAGAATGAGCCATCCAGTCACTTCTCCCGCACACTGTCCCTTAAAAAATGTTTTTGCGACACTCCAAGAGATTCCTGCACACTCGCTCTTCTGAGCAGCCGTCTCCCATCACCACTCGGCCTTTTGGTTTGTTTATTATGGTCTGTGCCCCTCAAGAGACTATAACCTCTGAATTCAAGAAGCAAATCTGCCCTTTGGGGTACTCTATAGTCAGAGGAGAGCAAAGCTTGGCACAGAGAAAGAATCAGCAGATGTTTTAGGGATGAGTGAGTGAATGAGTGAGTGAGGAGTGAATGAATGAATGACTTGCCACCCCCTGAAAGAAAGGCCACCGAGAGAAACCCAGAGCTGAGCAGGCATGGTGGAGAGCTCTTTACAGAGTCACTTGGGACACCAGTCCGAGTCTGGGCCCGCTGCTAACCAGGTGCACCGTTACTTTCCTTATATCTATGTCTCTACCTGTGAAATAAGGGCGTTGGGTGCCTCCACCTCCTCTCTCCCCAACAGGCACTGCGTTTGTGCCAGAGCTCTTTGGTGAGCCTTTGAGAGAATAACATGGGTTTCGTTTCCCAGGATGATGGATGAAGAGAAGTTTCTATCAGACGTATCCTTTCTCTCTGTGCATGCCAATAAGCAATTAGTTCCAGCACTCCTCTGCTTTTTCTCTGATGGGAGAGGGAGACTGACTTGTTGATCAGGTAAATGCACCTGCCTGAAACTGGAGGATGCCTGTCTCTCAGAAACGTCCTTGGGAGTTGCTACGGTTGCTACTGTTTAGATCTCAAATGGCTGTAAAAGCCTGCATTAAAGGTTTGCCCACCCTGGTTTGGAGCTTTGAGGGTGGTGGATGCTTTAGAAGGTGGGACCTGGTGGGATGCTTTAGGCTGTTAGGGGCGTGCTCCTTCTCCTCCCCCGTGTTCTGCTTCCAGGCTGCTGGGAGGTGAGTGGCTAACCCCCACGACATGCTCTTCACCATCTTTCACCACTGCAAGCCCAAGAACCACGGTACCAGTTGATTATGGTCTATAGCCTCTAAAACGGAACCCAAATAAACCCTTTTTCTTTTTAAAAAAATTACATTTACCTTATTTATTTTGTATATATAGGATCAGGGATTTGCTATAGTGTGTGCTGAGGTCAGAGGACAACATGCAAGAATTGGTTCTCTTTCCATCATACGGGTACCAGGGATCCCCCAGTTCACCAGGTTTAGTGGCAAGTACCCTTGTCCACTGAGCCATCTCAGCCGTCTCACCAGACCCTCATTTTCTTTATAAGTTGATTGTCTCAGGTGTTGTCAGACATCTAGCTACCATGCTCCCTTGGGAACTAGTATATAACAGTGCTTGAAAGCACTTGGTCTGGTGCCATGCCTGTTTCAGGTGTCTTTGTATATAAGCTCAGCAGGATGCTCAGGCAGAAACAGGAGTACACGCAGCCATGTTAAATCTAAAGCTTCTGTCTTAGGTCTGTCATGTACCAGCTTTGACACCTCAGGCCACCATCTGAAACAGAGATACAGACGCATTGCTTAGAAGGTCGTTATCAGGATCGATACATTCCAAAATCATTTGACCCGCTAGGCAATGACACCAAGAACTCACATAGCCACCACTGATGGGCTTATTGCTATGGCTGGATGGTGCTTATGAAGTATTCCTCCATTTGTCTCCTCGGTCATCCATCAATGGATATTTACCAAGAAAGTTGAAGAGACATCATATCATTGGCCTAAGGATGGAGCTTCTGAGTCATGGTTATGATGTCATTGTTTCTGACTGGGAGTGGGTATACTAGTATCGCTTGCTCTGGTTCTCAGATATACTCCCCTGGCAATACCTTTGGGGCAGGGTCGCCTTCTGCATGCGTGCTCACTGACAAGGCATTCCCGCACCTCTCCATCGTGCTATGAGAAGTGGAAGATGCAGCCCACTTCTTAGTGTCGTCTTCGCTCTGTCCCTGTATGAGGCAGAACAAGTAATGACAAGAATTGGTAGAAAGAAGAGAAAGATAAACTCAAAGGTGGGATTGCATGTACCTGAGAAGGAAACTAGGTGAACAACAGAATATTAGAAGTTGTCTGGTTCCAATTGAAAAGGTAATAGACAAAGATGAATTTGCGATCTGCTGGTTTTCTGTCATTTCTCTTCCTTGCTCTCCTGACCCTATTTCTGGAGTAGGAATTTGGACCGAGGAGAGCAGGCAGAATACGAAGCTGTTTTGAGGTAAAGAACGGCAGCTTGAAGGTAACGTGAAGGTTGTGAAGACCCTATCTGTCCACTTACCTCTGGGATCCCTTGACATTTTTAATCTGTGATTAAATAAAGGCAGATGCCGATGTTATAGCTATTGAGTAATTCTTAGACTGATAGCTGAGGCCTGTTGATGCATCTTTTCTCAGCTTGGGTCCCAGAACCCTGATGAGGGGCATGGAGGAAATGGAGAAATGACAAACACGCCAACACAGAAACAGAAGGTCTGGGGTTGGGTAGTCTGGGCTTTCTAAATGAAGAACCAACTATCTCTTAGAAGCTCAGAGAGATAAGGTTGCTGCATATATAGCTGAACAAGGAATTAGAGCTATTATATACAGATAAACAAATAGCTAGGCTTTCTATATGAAGCAGTCTCTGTAGGAAAGCAGGAATGTGATAGGAAGGCAGTAGCCATCTGGGGAAAGAAAGCTATGGTGGACATTTTCGGCACCCTGTCAACTTTCACGCTCAGATCGGAGGAAAGCTTTGGTAGCCCTCTGAACCTCAGCCAGGGCAGGATTTCCCACTCTCATGCACTGAAGCAGCAGGGTTCTTGACACCTCCACACCCATGTCAATGTACATATTCACCAGGGACTTCACTCCCTCCCTTCAGCCTCCCCTCAGAACAGAAAACAGCGCTCCCTTGCTCTATACTAAGAATTGTCAAAATACTCGCAAAGCGAATACAACAGCATATCAAAGACATCATTCACCATGACCAGGTAGGCTTCATTCCAGGAATGCAGGGATGGTTTAACATACGGAAATCCATCAATGTAATCCACCATATAAACAAACTGAAAGAGAAAAACCATATGATCATCTCTTTAGATGCAGAAAAAGCGTTTGACAAAATCCAACACCCATTTATGTTTAAAGTTCTGGAGAGATCGGGAATACAAGGCACTTTTCTAAACACAATAAAGGCTATATACAGCAAACCAATAGCCAACATTAAATTAAATGGAGAGATACTCAAGGAAATCCCTCTAAAATCAGGGACCAGACAAGGCTGCCCACTTTCCCCATATCTCTTTAATATAGTTCTTGAAGTTCTAGCCAGAGCAATAAGACATCAAAAGGAGATCAAGGGGATCCAAATGGGAAAGGAAGAAGTAAAATTATCCCTATTTGCAGATGATATGATAGTGTATATAAGTGACCCCCAAAATTCCACCAGAGAACTCATACAGCTGATAAACACCTTCAGCAAATTGGCAGGATACAAAATAAACTCAAAAAAGTCAGTAGCTTTCCTATATACAAATGACAAACAGGCAGAGGAAGAAATTAGAAAAATTACTCCCTTCACTATAGCCACAAGCAATATAAAATATCTAGGAATAACCCTAACCAAGCAAGTGAAGGATTTATTTGAAAAAAACTTTAAACCCTGAAGAAAGAGATTGAAAATGACATCAGAAGATGGCGGGATCTACCTTGTTCGTGGATTGGAAGAATCAACATAGTAAAAATGGCCATCTTACCAAAAGCAATTTACAGATTCAATGCAATCCCTATCAGAATACCTACTAAATATTTTGAAGATATTGAAAGAACAATTCTCAACTTCATATGGAGAAACAAAAAGCCCAGAATAGCAAAAACAATCCTATACAATAAAAGATCCGCTGGAGGAATCTCCATACCTGATCTCAAGTTGTACTATAGAGCAACAGTAATTAAAACAGCATGGTACTGGCACAGCAATAGGCTAGTAGATCAATGGAATCGAACTGAAGACCCAGAGATGAATCCACACACATTTGCTCACCTGATTTTCGACAAAGAAGCCAAATCCATTCAATGGAAAAACGACAGCATCTTCAACAAATGGTGCTGGTCTAACTGGATGTCTACATGTAGAAAAATGAAATTAGACCCCTATTTGTCACCATGCACAAAACTCAAGTCCAAGTGGATTAAAGACCTCAACCTAAAACCACAGACATTAACCCAGTTAGAGGAAAAAGTGGGGAAGAGTCTGGAACTCATAGGCACAGGAGACAACTTCCTGAACAGAACACCAACAGCCCAGGCCTTAACATCAACAATTAATAAATGGGACCTCATGAGGCTGAGAAGCTTCTGTAAGGCTGGTGACACTGTCAAGAGAACAAAGCGACAGCCTACAGACTGGGAAAAGATCATCACCGACTCTTCATCTGACAAAGGTCTAATATCCAAAATATATAAAGAACTTAAGAAATTAAACACCACCAAACCAAATAACCCAATTGAGAAATGGGGCGCAGAGCTAAACAGAGAATTCTCAACAGAGGAATATCAAATGGCTGAGAAACACTTAAAGAAATGCTCGACCTCCTTAGTCATCAGAGAAATGCAAATCAAAACGACACTGAGATTCCATCTTACACCCATCAGAATGGCTAAGATCAATAACTCAACTGACGCCTCATGCTGGCGAGGGTGTGGAGAAAGAGGAACACTCCTGCATTGCTGGTGGGAATGCAAACTAGTACAACCACTTTGGAAAGCTATCTGGTGCTTTCTCAGAAAAATGGGAATAGGGCTTCCTCAAGACCCAGCTATTCCACTCCTTGGAATATACCCAGAGGATGTACTACCACACAACAGGGACATATGCTCAACCATGTTCATAGCTGCCTTATTCATAATAGCCAGAACTTGGAAACAACCTACGTGTCCCTCAATAGAAGAATGGATAAAGAAACTGTGGTACATTTACACTATGGAATACTACTCAGCTATTAAAAACAAGGAATTTCCAAAATTTGTGGACAAATGGATTGAACTAGAAATTGTCATAATGAGTGAGTTCACACAGAAGCAAAAAGAGCTAAATGGTATATACTCACTTATATCGAGACACTAGTCCAAGGTGTACGTCCCCATGAAAAACTGTACCTACCAGAATAGTGGGTAAGAGGGGAGGACATCCTATTGAAACTTTAGGTGTGAGAAGCCTGGGAGAAAGAGGAAATGGAAGGATCCAGTGGGTCCTGGAAAACTATAGGCGAGTCTGGGCCCTGGGGTCCTCTGCAAACTGTGGCGACAGCCAAGGAAAAAATAGGCAGTAAAAACCTTGAACCCCTACCCGGACTAGCCGATGGACATTCTCCACTGTTGAGTGGAGAAGGAGATCTAACTTTCACACAAACTCTGGTGCCCCATATTTGAACATGTCCCTTGGACGGAGATGCCTGGTGGCACTCAGAGGAAAGATAATAGGTCACCAAGGAGAGACTTGATACCGTATGAGCATATTCAGGGGGAGGAGGTCCCCCTCAGACACAGACTTAGGGGAGGGGAGGGGAGTAGTAGGGGGGAAGTGGGAGGAAGGGAGGAATGGGAGGATACATGGGATGGGCTAACAACTGAGATGTAATATGTATAAATTAATAAAAATGTATTTAAAAAAAAATAAATAAAATATAAAAAAAAAGAAAAAAAAGAAAAAAAAAAAAGAATTGTCATGAATGACCACGTCACGGCCAGTTGCCTTAGCTAGAATTCAGCGAAACTCACAGCTTTCTCCTTCAAGCACAAGCAGCTTCCACATTCCCCATGCCCATCCAAATAGTCTATAAAACCTTAAGCGCTGCCCACAAGCCTGTTCCATCAGTGTCTCTAAAACACACTTAACCACTTTTAACACCCGGATATCTCTCAAGTTGATGACTTTGTCTAAGCTAAAATAGTTATGTTTAGGTTGTTCAAAGAGGTACTAAAAAAATAAGGAAGAAATAATTAAACAAAAGCAGAGAATGCTCTGCAGAGAATTAAATGAATAGGAGAGAGTACCAATTGCAAAGATCATAAACAAGAGAATCATTAAAACAAAAGAATAAGTGTATGCAATAAAATCTAGATTGGATGTAGTCACAAAGATAACTGGTGAATTGAAGGGTAGTATTGAATAAGAGCGCTGAGCTAGGGGACACAGTGAGACAGCTTTTCTCAAACAGTGTGAGCCTCTGTTTCATGCTACCCCTGGACACACATTACTCTTTGGTGGAGAGGTGGTACTCCCACCTCCCCTGGAATCTGTGCTGGCTTCATTAGCTTGTTTGGTCTTGGGATGTGCTAAAGGCGGTGGCTGGGTCTCTCAGCGGTTGACAGTTCTCAGCGGTTTCTGACTGGTTCCCTTCAAGCATTCAATAACAGAGCCTAGTAAAATACTGTGAGAAACTTGGCCACAGGGAAAAATCATTAATGCAACGTAATCAGAGAGCCTGTATATGGCTGTGTCCACTGACTGTCCCTACTGAGTTCTTGCTTTGGCTAGCATCCACAGTCTGGTACCTTGCAAGAGTCTGAATCGGCTTGGATGTCCAAACCAAGCAAGCCTCAGATGATCACAACTGCCGACCCCCAGCCTCAGCAACACAAGGGACCAAGCGAGTCCAATCAACTTATAGAACCACGAGAAAAGACAGGAACACATTACTGTCACTACAT
Source organism: Acomys minous (assembly GCF_964271855.1). NCBI lineage: Eukaryota > Metazoa > Chordata > Mammalia > Rodentia > Muridae > Acomys > Acomys minous. Next base: position 57,523,688 of record NC_140499.1, on the reverse strand, counting down.
GCTGGTGCTCCATGACACAGCACTGGATAATCAGAGTTTGTAGAAAATGTATGGAGAAATTCAAGCTTATGGTTAATAGGAATTCTAGAAAAAGTGAAAGTGACAGAAAAAACAGTATTTAACAAAGTAACATATAAGAATTTTCCATGCACACCACGCCTTTAATCTCAGCACTCAGGAGGCAGAGGCAGGCAGATTGCTGTGAGTTCAAGGCCAGCCTGGTCTACAAAGTGAGTCCAGGACAGCCAAGGCTAACACAGAGAGACCTGGCTTGAAAAAAAAAAAAGAATTTCCCATAACTAAGAAAAGATGTGAGATGTCAGTGTAAAAAAATATACTCAAAACTTCATACAAGAGCCTGAAATATCTAACAGCATCTTCATATAAAGAGATGAGGCTCAGTGACACACCAAGATCTTTTTATACAGAAGCCACCCAGCACACACCAGACACTGCAATTGCCCCCTCATCCACATTTTCAAGTTCCCACATCAGTTATTCCCAAGGTCCAAAAGTATCACTACAGCAGAAACAGGAAGTAGGGAATGACAGAGTGCACACAGTTATAACTGATCCATTTTATTATTTACTGTTTTTAATCTTTTGTTTGGCTAAGTAATCAAGCTGTATCATAGATAAACATGGGTAGGGAAAAGAAAAAACAGTGTATGTAAGAATCAGATATCCAGACATCTGACTGGCTTGGCACACATCTTCCAAGGCCAAGGGGACCATTCTCTTATGCTTTCCTTGTTCTTGCTCAAGCTATATCCTAAACACTAGCCATCTGCCCTGAAGAGCCCCTGTCTGTTTTATAGACTAGGTGCAGCCTGCTTCATAAATCATTAATAAAAGCCCATTAGATCTTTAAAACGCAATTTGTTGAAACTCTGTTCTTGGACACCCACACACAACATACTTTTTTTTTTCCTCTGTAACTCAATGTCTTGGAAATGAGAAAAACTGATGGTAGATGGTAAAAAAAATGTGACCATAAATCGTTGTGTCTGGTGAACACTTCTGTGTGCTCTAGGTATGAGTGAAAACATACCCATGAGGCCCCTAACATCCCATCCATCTTCAAAGCCTCAGGACCTCTGGACTCAGACGACTCCAGGATGCAGGATGCTCAGACAGAACATGAGTGGATTTGGTCTCAACAAGCTCAAGAGTCTGAGTTGAGTTTGGAGGAAGCAGGGTTGACCGAGGCCAAGGCTTCCAAAATGGGCTGGCGTAGACATAAAGGGAAGAAATCCCCTGAGATTTCACCAACACAGAGGAGCCTAGGAGCCTGTGATAGGCTAGTCAGGAAGCAACCGTAGGTATAAATTGGGGACAATGCCTGGCTTTACACTTCTGCTTCATGTCACCCCTGGGAGAGGTGTTAGCTTTGGTCAAACTCCAAACTTCCAGTAGCGACATAGAGTGCGAGTGGTGAGATAGGAAGGTTAGAGAAGCGGACTGGGACAAGTGGGCTAGCCTGGAGCCTCCTGTCACTGTAGAGAGAAGAAAAGCTGCAGCCTGGGGTCCAGAGACAACCACAGGCACATGGAAAATCAAATCCCCATTCTGCAGGGTGGGGACACAGAAGACGGAAGAGGGATGTCCCCTGTGTCCTTCCACAGCCCAGCTTGGCCACTGGCTACTAAGGTGGTTTTGTAGCCATGGACAATGTGGCAGTTTTTAAAGCTACCCCCTGGACCTCCTAATCTGAATGGCCTTTAGGATGCCAACCTAAGGTGGTTGCTCACCTGATCAAGACAGGGTTGAGAAAATTTATGGTGGAACGGATCCTCAACACACACACACACACACACACACACACACACACACACACACACACACACACACATTTTTGGTGGTGCTTCCTACTAATCACTGAGGGCAATTATAGAGATGGAAACTAATAAACTATATATATAGGATTTATTCTGTGGACCAATCAATACAGGTTATGAATTTCTCTCCCTATTTTAATCCTTACTTAAAATCATGTCTCCTCCTTGTCTGTGGAATTTATTACCTGCCTCTCTGAAGACCTTTCACCTTTTGTCTAGGCCCAAGCAGAGACTGCTTCACCTCCCTCCTTATCCAAGGCGTTCTTTTTCATCTTTTTGTATCACCCTCTTTCAGCACCGTTTTCTCCCTTTCTATTTTTCCCAGCCTCCCATATTCCCAAACTTACTTTGTGTTTGAACTCACCGATGCAGAGCCAGGTGTGGTGGCACAGGCCTGTGATCCCAGCACTTGGGAGGCAGAGGCAGGAGGGTCTGAAATTCAAGGTCATTCTTGGTTTCAAAGCAAATTTGAGGTCAATCTTAGCTATGTGAGATCCTGTCTTAAAAAGGAGAGAGGGTAGGACACGCACACAGTGGGGGATAGAGGGAGGGAGGGAAGGGGGGGGAGAGGGAAAGAGGAAAATAAATGATCAATATATCTTCTCACTGACGGTGGACACCTGGTGCATTGGTTAGCTTTAAGTATCAATTTGACACAATCTAAAATCACTTAGGATGAGAACCTTAATGAGGAATTATCTAAATCAGTTTGAGCATGTTTGTAGGAGATGAATGTAGTAGGCTTAGCCCACGGTGAGTAGCATCACTCCTAGGCCAGGCCCTGAACAATGTGAGTGACAAAAACTAGCAAAGAAAGCATAGCATCGAGCCTGCTGCACAGGGTGTGCGTTGGAAGAGGGTAGTCTTATCGGCGAGTATATTCCAAACTCAATATTTTAACTGGAAGAATTAAAGTTGGGGGTCGTCTTATACGCCAGAAAATACGGTAGGCGGTTTTTGTTTCTCTCTGCCCTTGACCATGAGTGCGCTGAGACTAGTTGTCTCGGGTTCTTAATTCTATGACTCCCCTGCAATGACAGATTGTAGCCTGGAATTCTGAACTACAATAAACCCTTACTCCCCAGAGATGATTTGTTGTTGTTGTTGTTGTTGTTGTTGTTGTTGTTAGAATATTTGTCACATATAGATGCCACTTTCATTCTAGTGCTCAGACAACTCACAATATTTATTTTACGAGCCTCTTCCAGGCAATGCGGGTAGTAGGTAACAGGAGACAGCATGTGAAATACAGAATGATTTCACAACACTAGTTGCCTCAGTCGACCAGTCTTACTACATGCATATAGGTCTCCCCTCATAGATAGTTTGATGCCTAGTGTGGGGATCAGAAAGGCCAACAGCTATCACAAGGGGAGGCGGGCTTGTCCGACCTGTGGAGCATGCTCTCCCTATGATCCCTCTTGTAGAGATCTTCCATGCCTTCCTCCAGGCCTCCATCAGCATCTCATCCCCCTGGAGGAAGAAGATAGAAGGCAGAGATGGCCATTGCCTTGTTTTTCCTTTCCAAAACTGAAGTGAGCGTGGTTTTGAACTTGAAAAGACATTAAGAATGTTTATGCACAGGCAGCATCTATCAATCACTTGGAGGACCACTTCCTTCCCTCTTTGCGTGCCCTAATGTGGCTGATCTTTACAGTCAAAGGGCTAAGCTGCAGGACTCAAGCGTGCTAGGCAGGTACCTTACCAGTGAGCTACAGCCCCATCCCTGGGTGATCTTCTGACTTGGGAGAGAAGACCCTGATGGAGACAGAAAAATAGATTCAGGCTGGGTTGGGGAACCCAGAATTTTGTATCTGGCCGTGTATCTTTGAGCTCTTACTAAGAAGACGGCGTTCCACTGGTCAGGTACTCCACTGGTCAGCCCTCATCCTGTTCTAAGGGCGGAAGCAAGCTACTTCCCCAGGGTCTGGTGCTGTTGGCCACTGGAAATGATGAATCAATCTGCATTATTTCTTAGATCTCGTCCAAGTTTCAAATCCCATGGAACTGAGATGCAATCTGGCTTCTATTATTCATTCAAGCCCATTAGTGCTCATTCAGCCCTAGATATCAATCACCACAAGGACATGAGCCTTCCGTGGCTCCAAGCACTTTTATTTAAGGAAAACAATTGATCTAGCAGGATGGGTAAGCAGGTAAAAGAAACTCCTGCTGAGCAAGCTGACGACCTGAACCCAGGCTCCAGAACCCAAGGAGAGAAGCTGTATGTAGCTGGGACAGTGGCTGCCCAGTTCGGTAATCTAAACACTAGGGAGGCTGAGGTAGAAGGAGCCTGAGTTCAAGGCCAACCTGAGCTTCAAAGTGAAACTTTCAAAAAACATGGATACAGTGGCCCCCATCTGAATCACAACAAACTAGGAGGAAGACATGGGAGCATTGCCTAGAAGCTCATGCCCACCTTAGCTAGCCTGAAGTAGAGGTGTGGCAGAAACAAGAAAGACCTGCCTTCTGGCCAAGGCTGCCTAGTGAGACTCTATCTCAAAAGCAATATGGTGATGAGTTTAAAACATAATAAACAAAATAAAAACCATGCCTTAACAAGGTAGAAGAAGAAATATGGCTCCTAGGGAGAAATGAATTCCAAAGGCATGCCTCTGATCTCCAGATATAGCTGCACCCACACTCAAACAGAAACACAGACACAGACACACACACAGACACACACACACACACACACACACACACACACACACACACACACACACACACGAAGAATTATAAATTTTAAAATTAAAGAAAGAAAATTACTGAGATGTACACATAAGCAGTCACGTGACTATGCAGCTTTATTGACTTTGCCAAACTGAGCAGTCTTGGATAGTCAACATCCTATTTCCTGCCCTTTTCTGGACTCAGGTATTGACTAATGCCTAACGTATAACAAATTTTGACTCTACAAATAACCTGCCTTCAATTCTATTACTTAGGCAATTCATAAATAGCACACACCTGCATTGTGGTGAACAAAGGAAACAAAGTAAGTAATTTCAGGGCACTCACAGTGGTCCTTTATTACACAGAGGAAGAGGTTGTCAAACACAAAAGGGACATAAAAGAGCACAAACAAAAAATGACTTAACCCTTGACAGCCATGGCAGTGATCACCAGCATCCGCTCACTGAACGTCCCTGCCTCCATTCGGAAACTGGTCCATTACTCAATGGAAAATAATGGCAATCAGACATTTTCAACACACGCTTGCACAGACACACACACAGCACACGTGTACACATAACAAAGCCATATGAGTCACTAAATGTCACAGCTTCCTTTGGGGGGGTGGGGAAAGACCACCTTCAGGGCTTCCCACACCAAATGAGCTCACACAAACACTAGGGGCTCTTGGAAATATACGGAACCTGTTATGTATTGTGAACTGGACATGAGCCTTTGGAGGAAGGAGTGAAATGGTACGATGTGGAAAGGAATTGTTCACATAGGGTCAAAGGTTGAAGGCTCAGTCTCCAGCTTGTAGACCCAACCATTGGGATGTGGTTGGCTCTTGACATCTCTGACCTAACTGATGGATTCATACTATGATGGCGTTGTTGGGAAATGAGGAGAAAGTAGGTTATGAGTGGCTTTCCATAAAGAGATATACCTTGTCCTTATCCACTCTCTGTCTTCCTTTCTGATTTCTGGCCACATTGATATGGGGAGTCCTGCCTCACCATTTTCTCTCCTCCATACTGCTTTACCTCACCAAAGGCCTGTGTCGATGAAGCCAAGTTACTATGACCTAAAGCCTTGGAACCAACAAGCCGGCACAAGCCTTCCCTCCTTTGAGGTTGTTTCTCTCTGTTTGTCACTGCGATGAAAAACTGATGAATGCATCAACCTAATTCAAACGGCATCATCCTCAGCCATCTATGCTATGTCACCCCCTTGTTTGGAGAGGGGTCTCTGTTCACAGCAATGAGGTCGTTGTATCTAAGTGAATGTTGGGACTTGGTTCATCATTGGAAAGAGATCAGATCTTTGTTTCCTTGATCTAAAACTTGGGACTGTTGTGGCGTTTTCACTGCTATGAGGGAAGCCAAGCTGTGTGTCAAGCTAGTGTAAAGGAGATGGCCAAGTCTAGAAAGCCACAGAGATACAAGGACCCTGATAAAACTGCCTCCGGATCCTAGGCCAACTTAGCCAGGAAATCTTTCTTTGAAATGGCTAGAGTTCGGTACGCAATTAATTTGCAAGCAAATGTACTCTAAACCACTAGAACCAGCACTATCATTAATGTCTCCAACTGTAGTTTTTTCTTTTGTAAAGCGGGGTTTTAAAAAATTATCTCAGAGACCATCAAGGCCAGAGGATCTGGACACATGGGGTGGGGAGGGGAGGAGGGCTGCACAAACTGATGCATCAACCAAGGACGGCGCATGCAGAGATCCTAGACCCTTGTTCAGATGTAGCCAATAGACAGCTGATTCTCCAAGTCGGGAGGGGGAGGAGGCAGGGTAGGTGGGGCAGGACTATCCACAATTTGACCACTGCCTCTTGGCAGAGTGGCCTTGCAGGCACACAGAGGAAGGGGATGCAGGCTATCCTGATGAGACCTGATAGGCCGTGGTCAGATTGTAAGGTAGGAGCCCCCCTATCAGAGGTCTAGGGGAGGGGAATAGGGCAGAAAAGAAAGGGAGGGTGGGAATGGGAAGACAAGAGAGAGGGGATAACAATAGGGATGTAATATGTGAAGGAATAATAATAATAATAATAATAATAATAATAATAATAATAATAATAATAAATAGATAGATAGATAGATGATAAAATAGGGAAAACAATAAATTAAAAAATAAAAAATTATCTCATCTGGTAGGATTGTATATCATATCTTACATAAAGTGCTCTGTTTAACACTTGATAAACAAGCCTTTAGTAGATGGATCAAATGGCATGCAGAATGAAGAAATGTATGTTGTACATCCAGCTCTCTGTCAGTTGTGAGCTTATATATATGCAGACAAGATGCTCATACATATACAAGACAAATGAATATTTTTAAAAGGAAGAGCTCTAAAAAATGACAGTTGGGGCTAGAGAGATGGCTTAGCAGTTAAAGAAGCTCACTGCCAAAGCTGATGACTGAGTTTGACCCCTCAGGTCCCACATGACAGGTGGAGAGAACTGACTCCCACTGTTGTCTGAGTTCCAGATACATGCCATGGCATGCCTGCACCTACACCCACCCTCCCCACCACCTACACCCGCAACAAGCGCGTGCAGAGTAAATAAAAGGAAAATAATAAAAGAGGCGGCTCTCTCTGTCTCTGTCTCTGTCTCTCTGTCTCTGTCTCTCTGTCTCTGTCTCTGTCTCTCTCTCTGTCTCTCTGTCTCTCTCTCTCTCTCTCTCTCTCTCTCTCTCTCTCTCTCTCTGTGAGTGTGTGTGTTCATGTGTGTGCAAGTGCACACGTACGTGCCGGGTGCGATCCACTATGAGTTTTGAAAGTCTCTCATTTACCTTCACCTCCCCAGTGGCCCTTGCAGCAGATGCAAAGCTTTATATATTTTCAGAAAGTGCTTCAATGTCTCTATCCAAAAGACTTGGGCTCCTTTTTTGACACATAACTTGCCATTGTCTTGCCATTGTCAAATCTGGAAAGTAACAGGAGGAGGAAACAACTTCTGTACTTCACACAGAGGTTGTATTCTGTCCACCTGCTCTCCTTGTCCTGCTTTTATAAAAGCCTCCTTGTTATTTTAATGTTTACTGCTAGTGACCTAATGAATAGACAATAACTGAAGGGCAGGAATAGAATTTTATTAGAAGAATATAAAGAGAATTCATCCCGCACCAAAGAAGTAGGTTACTTCAGCAAATTTACTGCTTCCAGAATAAAAATCTTAATGAAAATCTATCATCACGCTTTAGTTTATTGTCCTGTGCTTTGCATTGTACCACACTACTATGTTTTGGTATTGGGGATGGGACCTGGAGCTTACCACATGCTTAACATACATGTAGCACAGTTATGCATTTTTAAATAGATATGAATATAGTCCCTGTATCCTCTGCCCTCGCTACTGAGCTTTAAAACCTAGAAAGTGGTGTGTTTAGAGTATATATAATGCAGAGATGACAGTGGCTATTGGGTAAATTAGCTATTAAAGAATGTTTGGGGGGCGGTGGTGGCTCGGTGGTATATGTGTTTGCCATGCAATGTGAAGACCAGAGTTCAGATTCCCACAACACACCTACATGCCAAGTAAGCGTAATACTCTTTCCTATAATTCTAGCCTCAAAAAGCAGACAGGGACAGAGGCAAAATGGCTATAGCAAGCTGGCTAGGGTAGCCGTGAGCTCTGGGTTTGACTGAGAGACTAACTAGACCAATGAGTGTGGTAGACAAGCCTTGGAGGATGATCCCTTGATGTCAACCTTAAGCCTCTACATACATACATACATACAAGCATGCATACACACACACACACACACACACACGGGAGAATGGGGCAGAAGAACATATACATGTTAAAATGCCCACATAAGGTGCCATTCTCAATTATCTTCTCCAGGATATCGTTAGATGTGACGGTGGCAACTCCGTGGACACCCTGGTGCCTGCACTCTGGCTGGGTGGCTCCATCTGGTGATGCAAGACTGGGGTTGGGATGATGCGGAGGATGCACGCTCCTTCTTGTTCCCAGCCCTGGGCACCTGTGTGCAAAGATCACCTGGTATCATAGCTGCATCGCCCCTCTCCCAGGTGGGTCTTGTTTTAGGGGAAATAATCCTTGCTTTCTCGTACCTTTTAAAAAACGTATAGTTGAAGAGCTGCCTGTCTTTATTTCCCATTCCCAGGAAACCCACTTGGTAAACTGGAGGAGGGGTTACATTCGTTTCTATTTAAAAATGCATTACTTTGCCTCAGAATAATTTTCTGAAAACCTCATTTGGGATTTGGGAGCAGCTATGATGTACTGCTCACTTCTTAATTTCCTTCCCCCAACATGCACCTGTTTTGATCTTTGATTTCCTTTAAACGTACAGTGAAGGCAAATGTATTCTCTCGCCATCACCTTTAATGCATCCCAAATTATACCCCCCTGGAATTGTTTCAGTATTATTCATTTCAAAATGGTTTCTCAACATTTCTTGAATTTCATTTATCCAGGTAAAGTCTTTAAGCAAAAGGTTATTTGGGGGCCAGCATGCACAGGATCCCAAGCTTACTCAGCCCCCCGAGATTATTTTCTTTGGAACAAGCCCAGGAAAGAATTCAGGTTGAGAGCTACAAAACTCAGCAAAATGGCAGAGAACTAACCATATATCTGAATGCATTTGCACTTAGCAGGAAAACTGGAGTAGAATACCTAGATTTTTTTTTCAAAGACCTATTAGATGGATATGTTTGTTTACTTCATAATCTAATCTTTCAATTGCGAACTTAATATCCAATTAAATCACCCCTTTAAAACAACACTGGTTTCAGAGACTAATTAGCATGTTAAGAAAAGAAGTTTGCTCATTATTTGGGGTCTGTATAGATCTGAAGCAACAGCAGTCGACCTCACTAAAAAGAGGATTTTCAGGAGCCAAGTAGATGATTGGTGGAGTAATTATGTTATTCAGGGCCCTTCTCCAGCACTGAAAGATGAATCACATTTGCATAGGTGAAAACAAAGACTCGAATGGGAGAAAACAAAGCAAAGTTGTTTCCCAGAAACAAAGAAAAATAATGCGGCCGTGCCTTCTCTTCCTGAAGAGGAGAGGAGACAGTTCCCTGCCAGGGCAGGCAGGCTGGAAACCAAACCCTTGGTGAGGCATAAAGGGCATTTGGGAATGGTCCCTGAGGTTCTGCTCTCACAGCAGCTACAGCATCCCTACAGTGCTCCATCAAGTTGCCCTGGGTAACGTAGAAACCAAGTTTAAGGAGACACTAGACCGTCCACCTGTATTCAGAGAAGCATGACTCACAATGGTTCGGTCATGAAATCAACCCAAATATACATCCACACAGGAATGGATAAGCGAGATGGGATGTGCACATGCAACTATTAATCATCCTTTAAAATGGTGGAGATTGTGGTCCACGTCAGAATACAGGTGAACCTTGACTATACACACAGTGCTGAGTGCAATAACCTCATCGTAAAAGGGCAAGTGCTGTGCAGTTGCCCTTAAATGAGGGTCCTAGAGCGGTCAGGTTTGCAGAAAGCAGAAAGGCTACTGCTAGGGGATAAAGGAAGAGGAAATAGGATGTTGCTGGTCAGTGGGGACAGTTTCAGCTCTGCAGAACATGAAGTGTTTTGAAGCTGGGTGATGGTTAGACAACAATATGGTTCAATGACACTGAACTGTACAGTGAGGGAAAGGAAAAAATTTGAAATCTGCATTGTGTGTATATTAACACACACACACACACACACACACACACACACACACACACACGAAAGATGTGTGAGAAGATGATAAAAACCTCCAGACTTGAATGGATGGAAGCCATTTTGAGGTGCCACTGCAGAGTATCACACACATATAAGACTCCCCCAAATACCTGTACTCCCCTCGTCATTCTCCTTAGAGCTGCGTGACTGACAGACAACGTCAGCACTGCTAACATTGATTGAGATCGGGGCATGTGATTCTCAGCATCCCGGGGCTCCATCTTGAAGTTCTTAGTCCCGTGACTTTTGCCCTGGTGTTCAGTACAAAAACTCCAACTGAACAACGGAGCGTATGTTGACTTGTTAGAACCTCGGTTTCAACAGTTCTGCTGCCCCTCCCCCACCCCCCACCCCCATCTCCCACATCTCTCCTGAGACAGCTTCCCAGCAGCTCCTGTCCTGGATCTGCCCATTCACCCTGCCACCCTCTGCGGGACATCTGTTCTGCATTCTGTCTCAGGTATGTGGCTGTACTGGCATGGAGCTTACAACACCTTTGAAGGCCACTTGTCCTTGCATGGCGGCTCCATGTAACTTTCCTGCTGCTGGCCTGGAAAGGACATGTTTGTTCGGTGACTGGAGCCGTTGACCAGACATGCCACGTTGCTCTAAGCCTTCTCTGAAAGTACGCACCTGCCTCAGCAGTGTCCCTAGGCTTAAGGATGTGTTTGTCCCATGGCTGGAGGACTGTACTCCCTTCCCACCTTCCCAGCCTGGCTGAGTTGTTCTTTTAAGTGGCTGCATCACACAAAAAAATGAATTGTGCAATTTCAGTGATTCTGTGTACACGTTGAGTGCTAATATTTGCATTTAAATGGGGTTTGTACAATGCAAAGATGAAAGGTAAAATCATGTTAATAGGTGGATTTTTTAATTTCCCTTTTACTTCAATGGCATTGACTGGCCAATTTTTTAAAAATTGTGACAAACAGAAAGGCACAGAAGGAAGGAAAAACTTTATATTTTAGTACCTTTATTAGCACTACCCCTCTCCCTGTATTTTAAACAAAGATCAGGGAATGCACACTGGTTGATGTGTAGCATTTCCCCTAGACAATGTCTTGATGCCAATTTGTTACAGTTAGGTAACAATTTTATTCTGTAAAGGGTCAGAGATAGTACTGTAATATTTTAGGCTCTGCCCATTCAAGTACTTTCACCACAACTACTTTTCCACTGTGGCATGAAAGCAGTTGTAGACTACACATAAACACTTGAGCATAACCATAGTTCAATAAAGTTTTATTGACAAATGAATCTGGCTGTGGGCCACAGTTTGCCAATTCCAGGCTTAAGAAGAAGAAACGCTCTCTTGTTTTCTCTCACTCACTCTGACAAATCAGTGAGGTAGGTTCTACATTGGGAAGTTGGTGTAAGGCCCCGAGGAAGAGACAGAGATCCTCACTCAGAAGAGTCATAGAAAGGAGAGTCTAGAAAACTTGGAAAGAGAGAGGTCTATTTCTGAGCTTCTGTGATTCGCAGTGTGATGTTAGTGGTTCAGAGATAGGCCCAACTAATTGAAACAGCTGATAAAGGTGTGGAGAGACGGACTGGTTAAAAGAACCTGGATTAACTGGAAAGTCGTATAGAAAAAGAGAAACTTGAATATTTTAACCATCCAGTTGCAATCAGATAGATTTCATTCCTTCTGAAAGAGGCAGGGTGCAGATCTTTCTGAGCTCCAGCTCTGAGGTAAGAGATCAAGAAAGAGAGAGTCTTGTTATTTAAGACAGCAAGCGAGTAACCTTAGCCTACAGGAATTAGGCAGCAGAGGCCAGCGCCAACTGCAGGAGACATCTGGGCTACAACAGGCCAGACATGGCGACATACACCTTGGAAGGCTGAAGCCTAGGCTATGTAATGAGACCCAATCTCAAAGAAAACAAACAAAAACAACAAAAACAAAACAAAATAGCAACAATAACACAACTTTAATAGATTAAGATAGTTTATTTCCAAAAGCTGAGAAAATGAAGCTCTTTAGTGACATTTTTCTTTTTCAAGACTGAGTCTCTCTGTGTAGCCTTGGCTGTCCTATACTCTCTTTGTAGACCAGCTTGGCCTCGAACTCACAAAGATCCACCTGCCTCTGCCTCCCGAGTGCTGTGATTAAAGGCGTGTACCACCATACCTGGCCTCTTTAATGACATTTAATGAATACTAGAAAACCAATCATTCTGAACCACACGCTCACCCTGCCTTTTCTGCATACACTAGTCTCCATGGCAACCAAATAATTGATCAAAAGTTAAAATTGCCCCATTTGTGGAGATGGATGGTGGAATTAGGCCATCACAGTGATGAACCCTCTGAACCACCATACCTCTGGCCAGAGACCACCGGTAACCATGGTTATCACACACAGGGAGACAAAGTCCGCTCTGCCGATGTGTGCTGGCATGGTAGAGCACGCCTGCTACACTACCCTCTCACAGCTGCTGGGAGGACAGCCTGAACCTGATGGATTCCACTCTAGGTCTAAAAAGCAATGTAGGGAAAAATGCACAGATAGAGGGACATTTTTCAACAACAGTAGAGATGTGGTCAGCAGGAGCCAGACTGTGGGCTCCCCTGGATAGCCATCTGCCTTAACATTAAAAATAGCAACGAAAGGGGCTACAGAGAAACTGTGGACCATTCAAACAGAATTGATCATCCGCCCATCACTGTAAACTCTTGAGCGTGTTTGAACTTAATCCACAAACAGAAATTACAAGAAGGCACTGATAAGCCACTGGGGAAGTTTGAACACTGGGTATTTGGCAATATCAAATAATTATTAAATTATTTTCTTGTAATAATGACACTTTGGTTATACTTTTAAATAATTACTTTTTAAATTAAATTAGTGTGTGTGCGCGCATGCATGTGCACTCACACACACACGTACACACTCACGCACGCACATGTGCACACACACACATCCATGTGCCACGTTCTATGTGTGGAGGTCAGAGGACAGCATCTTGGGGTTAGTTCTTTCCTCCCACCATGTGAGTCTCGAGGACTAACCTTGGGTCTCTGAGGTTGGGAGCAGGAGCCTTCTACTTGCTGAGCCATCTCATGGACCCTTAAGATAATTCTTTTTTTTTTTTAAGTATACAGAGTGCATAGCAATACTAAATGAAGTCAAGTGATATCTTGAATTTGCTTCAAATCAGTGTGAGGGAGGAGGCAATACAGGGAATCTGTGAGGTAAGACAGGTCCTGAGGTGTCATTCTAGAGTCTGGGTTGTGGGTATGTGACAGTTTCTTATGCTCTTTTCTCTAATTATGTGTATATTTGAAATTTTTCACAGAAAACTACTTTTTTAAAAAAAGATAAAAAGTCAAGCCGGGTGGTGGTGGCACAGGCCTTTAATTCCCAGCACTCAGGAGGCAGAGGCAGGCGGATCTCTGTGAGTCAAGGCCAGCCTGGTCTACAGAGTGAGTCCAGGGCAGCCAATACTACACAGAGAAACCCTGTCTAGAAAAAGCAAAAGAAAAAAGAAAAAAAGAAAGATAAAGATAAAAGGTCTCCTTTTGTTTACAGAGGGAAGTTTTACAATTTCAGGGCAGAATATCAGCTGCAAGGTTGTATTTTCTATATAGGACTAGGAAACCAGGCCAATGAAATCTCAACAATACGGTCCCCTAAACAAGACCCTAACACACAAGCTAAGATGCCAGTGGATGGGGGAAACGTCACAGGGGTTCACCCCTAGATGAACTGTATGCAATTAATGACAGCCAAGAGAGGGAGAATTAATATTCCCCAGGATGAACCTATTATTAGTTACTCTTCTATCGCTGTGATAAAACACCACGACTAAAGTGACTTAGAGAAGATGGAGTTTATTTCAGGCATACACCCCCAGAGCCATAAGGCTCCATGGCCATTATGGTGGGGACCATGGCAGCGGGCAGACAGGTTGGGGCAGCAGCTGTGAGCTTACATCTCAGTTTACAAATAAGGAACTCAAGAGAGCTAACTAGGGGTGGCATATGTCTTCTGAGACCCCAGAGCCCCCTTCAGCAAGACCACATCTAGTAATCGCCACACCCCCCCAAACAGCTACCAAATGGGGACTAAGTATTCAAGTTCCCAAGACATGAGGAACATCTCATGCAAACCATCATGACCCCCAGGCTGGCTACCCAATAAGTAGATGCAGCAGGTGGTATGTATGTATTTGTAGTTATGTATACATGTAACAATAATAATTTAAAAGAAAAAATAAGTATGCAGAAGGGCAAAAAATGTTTTTAAAAGGAAATGAAATTAGGCTGGGCGGTGGTGGCCCATGCCTTTACCTTTAATCTCAGCACTCAGGAGGCAGAGGCAGGTGGATCGCTGTGAGTTCGAGGCCAGCCTGGACTACAAAGCGAGTCCAGGACAGCCAAGGCTACACAGAGAAACCTTGTCTTGAAAAACAAACAAAACAAAACAAAACAAAAAGAGAAAAGAAACTTTTGAAGAGTGTTACATTTTATTTTAGCATGGTGTGGTGTGTGTGTGTGTGTGTGTGTGACTGTGTGACCTGTATGTGATCTGTGTGTCTATATGCAGGCATGTACATGCCACAGCACGTGTATGGAGGTCAGAGGACAACTTTGGAGAATGGATCCTCTCCTTCCGCTGTGGGTTCTCGGGCCTGAACTCAGGTTGTCAGGTTTGCATGGCAAGTACATTTAACCACTGAGCCACCTCACAGCCTGATTGAGGAGCCGTTAGTTTGGGTATAGCAAAAGCATTCAGCGAGTACTTAATGAGCACCCACTGCATCAAGAGGTTCAGGAAACCACATCAAAGGTCAATAGGCACAAACAGAATATATGTAGGGCCATTAAGTCTAGAAGTCTCAGGCACGACGCGAGTTTTACAGGAAACCATGCTGCACTGTAGGCAGGATGGTCCCTACTAAGTAGCTGCTCCCTGCTCTTGCCCTACACACATGAAATACCTGACTATGGGAGACAGATAAGCTCATTTTAGTATCCAGCCATACCCCATAGCATTTCTTTGTGTATCTTAACTATACACAACGTGTTTTTAAAAGGTTGTTCCCACGAGAGGTAATGTAGAATTATCACAACAGCAGTAGAGATTGGGAAAAAAAGGATGCCTCTTGTTAGGGAGGAAGGTAGCCACTGTGAAGCCTATGCAGACTCCAACAAAGGAACACTGAGGTAAGCTTTATTTGATGTCCTCGGAAAACCCAATGAGCACACCAATTGTCTAAACAGACATGGGGACAATGGGGTTCTCTGTTTGAATGGAAGTTTAAGTTCTTCGAATTCTATTAGAGTCAAATACAGTGAGGATTTGCATCATTTTTTATTCATTTGTATTCAGAAACCAAGCGTACCATTTCCATTTACAGGGTCTGTCCTATTAATCTATAAAATAAAGGGATGACAAGGTTTCTTACAGGACAATTAATGTCGGTTTCCGCTTTGATGCGTCTGGATCCCGTCACTCACTCCTCCACCACCTGGCAGCCCCTCTGTCTACACTTGAGCATGTGGGAAGAGCTGCCCTCCTGTCCAGCTGCCTCGAGGAGAGGGGCGTGAGGAACTGGGTGGAGACTACAGAACATCAGAGCCCGGAGCTGTACCTGAAATTTGACCACTTCACCTTGGGCTCTGTCTCTGACAAATATTCCTTGCCCACTGCTCCAGCTGCTTTCTAATAACTTCTGTCCAGGCTTACCTTGTTCACACACACACACACACACACACACACACACACACACACACACACCTTCTTTGATTCAGCTCCATCACTTGACTGTAGTATTTTTAAAATTACAAATAAAGATATATGATGGGTCCAGCCTAATTTCCCCAGGTAATTGGACACCCTATCCACTGGCTCTTGTCGAAGGCCTATGGTTAGTCACATCAGCCGTGGCCAAGGGGAGAGTCACACCTATCATAGCTGTCTTCCACCACCCTCACCCCCAGCCCCTTTACAGGGGACCACAGTGCAGCAATGCTATATAGATTCTAGTACATTCTACCAGCTCTTGGTCTACTATTGCTAAGTTTGATATGAGTCTCAGAACCGATTTAAGCTTCTGTTTACTGGACCCCTAATTCTAACACACAACACAAGTGAAATGGGATTGATCGAGGGCTTGGCAATCTACTCAGAAAAATGTACTCAGGAAAAGCCCCTCTACACACACACACACACACACACACACACACACACACACACACACACACACGAGGAAAAAAAAACCCTTACATCATCTTCAGTGCACACCAACTCTTTGCTCCTTAAAAGATACAAGCCGCCAAGCAGGCTTTAATCCCAGCACTCCGGAGGCAGAGGCAGGCAGATCTCTGAGTACAAGGCCAGCCTGGTCTAAAAGCAAGTCCAGGACAGCCAGGGCTACACAGAGAAACCCTTTCTCAAAAAAGAAAAAAGATACAAGCCACCATCTTGGACACTGGGTAAATTTTCGCCTCTGCTGGTATTTACCAATGTTTGAAGACAGCAATAATTTTCTTAACTAGCTACAGCTGGCTGAGAATTTTGTTATGTGTTACCAATGTATGGTGGCATCTGTATGTTTCATTGGATTTACTGCTAACAAAGTAGGAACAAATCTCTATTTGATAGACAATTAAACTTAGAGCAAATATATAAGATCAGACCATCAATGGTAGCTCAGACTCTGAATTCTGAGCCGACGCATTTTGCCTTTGTCAGTCTGTACTGAGGTCTTCTTGCTGGCTTCGTCACTGCTGCCTGGTGCCACACAGGCCACTAAACTTCATGAGGTTTCAGCTGCTTGGTCATGACTTCAGTGAAGAGGAACCACGTATTCTGACCCCTGTACTGTTTTCCTCAACTTGTCTGGACACGGGTAGAAGCTCGAATAGCAGTCGTAAAACAATCTGCCTCATTCTAGGAACAAAAGGGCCTGATTTAGCAAACTACTCCAGGAAACACCAATTTTTTTTCTGAGAAGGGGGACTTAGCATGCAACAGTATGCAAATGTATTTGAAATAGATTCATCTCTGATCATATTAAGAGGAATTACAACATAATGAGTTTTTGTGACCTTGTTTACGATAGGGGCGTTCAGGCTCTTCTATCACCTGAAGCGGTCAGGCAGTAGAGAAAACCAGCGTGTTAAACAACGATTGCAAATGTTCAAGAAACCAGAGTGCTTTGATTGAATTTATTAGATATGTGTTGCTGGCATCTTAAGATATAAAGCATTTATCACAAAACGATGATTTCTTCACTTAAGCTCATTAGGAAATCACACATCAATCATGCATAATTACAGAGTAATTTCTGCTGCTCCCCACAAATCATTACCATGTTAGCTAAAGTCAAATGGACTTTTTTTTTCATTACTTGGAGAGGTAGATTTTTAACAGAAACCAATGGGGAGAACAGCTATTTCTCCCTGGTGTCTCGTCTCTGAAAAATCAGGAGAGAAAGAAGGCCAACTCTGGGACCAAAGGACTGCTTCAGGCACAAAGAAAGAGCTGAGAGCCTAGCCACTACAGACAAAGTGATCTGGGGCCTGGGGAAAATTGGAAGAAAGGGCTAAGGCAGGGATTTTCAACCTTCCAAATGCTGCGACCATTTAATACAGTTCCTCATGTTGTAGTGACACCCAACCATAGAATTATTTTCATTGCTACTTCATAACTGTAATATTACTACTGTTATGTATCATGATATAAATATTTCTGGAGGTAGAGGTTTGCCAAAGGAGTCACAACCCACAGGCTGAGAAGAACAGCTGTTCTAGAGGTTAAGTAATAGCTTTGGTAATAGCCTGTAATGTCTAGGAGGTCTATCTCACTAGCCAGCTCCTAGCACTGGACTCCTTATTTGTTAGCATCCAGTGTCTAATAGGGGCACCGCTCCCCTTATAGGCTAATTCCATTTCAACTCTTTCCATGGTTGCCAAAAGGGCTGAGACCCACAGGTTGAGACCTGATGGGGTAAAAAAAAAAAAATAATGTGAACATTAGTTTAAGAAGTATGTTGAGTCTAGACATTAACTGATTACAAATGAACAAGGACACAAAGAAACCAAGTGCCCAACAGCCAACTAGAGGAAGCCCATCCTTTGATGTTCAAATAAAGTCTTGATGCCAGATAAAGGACATTTCCAACTTCAGATTTTTTTTCTAAATACATCTTGTAAACTGTATATTTATGGTCCATTCAGTACTGAATATTATTCTTTTAGCCTTTACATACAAATAAAATAACACAAATATACAACGAAGTAATAAAATAGAGAGGGGGATAATATAAGAGCCGTAGCTGTTAGAAGAAAAATGAATTTATATAGCATGAATCATTGCTTCATTTTTCTCAGCAATAAAGAGATCTTATTAGTCAATAAGAAAGAAGGCCAATTATTCATCAAAATATAGTGCACAGAGAAAGAAATCTGAATGGCTTCCAACAGGGAAGGTACTCATATCATTTCAAATTGAATAAGTGGACTTAAAATGATAGTGAAATGCAACTTATCAAACATCAAGTTTAGAGAAATGAAAAACTTCAATAGTATACTATCCAGTGATAGTCTTATTATCAACTTGACACAACCTAGTGACATCTGAGTAGAGGGAGCCTTAGCAGAAAAGTTGCCTGTGGCCATGTCTGTGAGAAACTGTCTTGACTGGTCGGTGTGAGAGGGTCCAGTTCACTGTGGCTGGCACCTTCTCTAGGCAGTGGGCCTGGACTGTTTAAGACAGTGAGCCAGAGAGCAAGCCAGTAAGCAGCGTTCTTTTATGCTTTGCATGGGAGATGAAGGTCTCTGTGCTCATAGATAAGAACTAGGAGAGCCTGGAATGTTAAGCACACAAGGTTGTTCCCTAAAAGGAAGGAATGGAAGATCTGCTATCTGTTCAGAAGACCAGTAGTGGGTGTGCTTTCTAGCCTGGGAACCCTTGTACTATCTGTGTGGCTGGAGAGCACACCAGACCTTCCCCCAGACCCTTATCATGAATTTGTTTTTCTTAGCCAATCTATGGAACTTATGGAAGGTGACACATGTACTTTACAAAGAGTTTTGATGTAGTCATGTCCAATCTTTATTTATATTACTTTTTGTTACAGTTATTTTTCTATAACTGCATTTGTTTCTCTTTATCTCAAAACCTGACTATCACACAAGTAACTGAAACTCTTTTATATTTGTTTAATAATAAGCTTACAGGGTTGTAGAATAAAAGGTAGATTATTGAATCTACTAACTTCAAAAATTCTACATTGGAATTGTAGATTGATGGAAATTTAAGACTTTTGATTGATGGAAATTTAAGACTTCAACTTTTGCTTCACATTGATATGAACTTAAATTGTATATTCCATTCATTTTTGCCTTATGTATTGTATGTTATATGTTGACAAAATATTATATATTGTATGTTAGAAATTTAAGTTCTTTTTGTTCAATGTTTGTTTAATGTATTATACATGTACCACTAATGTCTTTTAAAAAACTGTTCTAGATCATCGGGGATAAAAGTTGGTATTTAGTTACGTAGAAATCCTACTAGATACTCACTTTGTTATAGAACAGGTTTGTTTAATAGCTCGTATATGTCTTCAAAAGAATAGATTGATAACTGTAAGAATAGATAGATTTGCTCTTCAAACTTTTCAGAGATCCACAAAATATGGCATTTAATGATGAGGGCTTTCCTGACAGAGAGAGACATCCGCTCCTGGCTGCCTCTCCATTTGCATCATTGAAGATGGGGGCTTCAAGAGACGCTGGTGACAGAATGGTCACTAGACGGAAAAACTGCTCTGCTACTACTCTTATCTCTACGGCTGATGACAGGCTGACTGTCTGCAATGATCAACAGTGACGCTGGAAAGTTGACTGTCCAGCTTTAAAGAGACTAGATGGACCAGACCGTCAGATTTCCTGCTTCAAAAAACAGTTCGTTGGATGTTTTAGGCCGATAAGGCTAAAGACTGATTGCCCCAATGAAGGAGAGAATTCAATGACTTTCCAGACAGTCTGCTCTCTCTGTACTATGCAACTTGGAAGTTGCCTGCCAGCACTTCCTTTATTAGATAGATTTTCCTTCTTGGGTCTCTGATGGGATTAAAGACTAGATAGCCACAGTGTTACTAGAAGCTTTAGTCTAAAAATTAAAAACACATTTATAAATTAATAATTGCAATTTCTCATGGAAAAAAAAGATTCTCTTTGGTAAGATAGTGAAATACTTTCCCTTAGGTTAACAAGTATAAAAGGACTTTGTTATGTTCTTGATACCTAATGAGTATGTATATATGTATATATGTGTATATAGTTCTTAATTTTTTAAAAGAGAAGGGGGATGTGTGGGAAAGATTAAGCTTTGTCACAGGTGGAAGCAGTCTTGGCGGGCTTTACCCTTGGGGCACACCATGAATACCTTGTGAGAGACTGTTTGGAGCCTTCCTGGGCTTGGAATTCAGGAAGCCTACCTGGGAACCCCACCGTGGCTATTGTTTTCCTAATTGACCCTCGAAGGGAGAAGGAGACCGCCCTTTGCATGTGACTGGGAAGGTGGTGAGAAGACAAAACAACAGGTGGAGAGGAGGAGAGAGGGCAGAGAGGAGTGAGCGGCCGGACCAGCACGCTGGACGGAGAAACACCTAAGGACCCGTCCTGTGGAACGGATACCGGAGGTTCACTCTTCTGTCACTTTAACCTTTTTTTCCTTCTTGTGTGTGCTAGTTGGGTTGTACAATAAAGTTTAATTGTTAATAAACAAAGCCAACACATGTACTTTACAAAGAGTTTTGATGTCGACATGTCCAATCTTTATTTATATTACTTTTTGTTACAGTTATTTTTCTATAACTGTATTTGTTTCTCTTTATCTCAAAACCTGACTATCACACAAATAACTGAAACTCTTTTATATTTGTTTAATAATAAGCTTCACAACACAATAACTGAGCAGTTATTACTCTATTCTTAACCATCTAAGCTAAGTTGGCTTCTTCCCAGCTTACATCCCAGAGATACTTGCACTTTGTAGCTTTCCCTGATCCAGCTGAATCTTCCTCATCTTTCTCCTGATGTCTCCTGGACATCTCCCATGGCTGAATCCCCTGGCTGAGTCCCCTATTTCTTCCTCTAACTCCTCCTCCCTTGGCGGGCAGGAAGTCTAGCCCTGTTCTCTCCCCTGCTCAGCGATTGGCTATAAGATGCTTTATTGGCATATCAGGAGACAATTGGGGAGCAGAGTTAGACAACATTGAGACAGGAGATTCTCAGAACAAGGCTTGCAACCAGGTATGGAGGATACAGAAATCTGCATCTGACTCACATAATAACCTTGTACCTATACTCTGTTCTCAAAAGGATTTATAGATACTTTGTTGTGCACATGTGATAGAGTTAATTGTCACCAGAAAAGTTTTTACCAAATTGCTGTGTGGTTAAATAGGCCTAAAATCAGCCACTTGGGGTCAGACTCTGGAAGTCTGAACCAACACCACCACTACTGAGCTGTGTTAAACCAAACTGCTTTCTTGTCTCCCACAAATTGTCTCTCTGCAGGCCTGTGAAGGTGACAGAGGCACCCATCCCTCAACCCCACCACCAGACAACAGTATCTGCTTATTCCTGAATTTCTTTACTTCATCTTACAGATGAAATGAGTTGCTTTTGGTCAGATGTTTTTCACAGCACCAGACCAGAGCTCAAACTAGGGCATGCACCATGTTGTTTCAGAAACACCAGTGGTAAAGCATAGTTAGTTGATGAAAAGAAGAGATGGGCCCAAAAAGCTAACAAGGTCATTCTTGTCACTGGCAAAAATGGCTCTGATTGTGTTCTGACTAAAAGCCAGGGATGCCAGATAAGTTCTGGGTTCTTATCTCTTTTCTCTGAATGAGCACCCCTACTCAGAAGCTTTGCTTATGTCCAGACACTAGTCTTATCTGGTGAACAGCTTTGGAATTGGATCTCAGAATGCTCATGGTAGAAATTGCTTAATTCTCCAATGTTGCCCCAGATTCTAAATGATTTTAGAGTCTCAGCTCATAAGAATAAACTGTTACATAGTTACATAAGGACTGGTAATTTTGGAGGCCATTGGAGATGGACCCGTTCCTCATAGTTGATTTAACCTCTAAAACAGCAGTTCTTAGCCTATGGCTTGTGACTCCTTTGTCAAACCTCAGTCTCCAAAAATATTTGTATTATGATATTTAACAGTAGCAAAATTACAGTTGTGAAGTAGCAATGGGAATAATTTTATGATTGGGCAGCACCACAACATGAGAAACTGTACAGAAGAGTTTGGCTTTGGACCCCACCTCCTGTTTCCCCTGGCAATGGTACAAAGAGAAACATCATTTTGGACCATAAAAGAAGGTAGGGCTATTAGGGCTTCGTTGAGGCCCTGTTACATTAACTTTTTCTTGGAAGAAAAAAACGAACATCCACTCATTCCATATGGGCACCAGTGAGTAACAAACCAAAGTGCTGTCTGTCATTCAGCCTCCAGCAGGTGGCCTGGTTCCACATCTGATGGGTCGGTCCAGATGCTGCTTGCATCCAGATGAGAACAGATGGAGATCAAAGGTCTCAAGGTCCTGTTTCTTGATTAGGGGCAGCTTAGAGCACTCAGGGTGAGG
This sequence comes from Acomys minous, assembly GCF_964271855.1. Taxonomy (NCBI): domain Eukaryota; kingdom Metazoa; phylum Chordata; class Mammalia; order Rodentia; family Muridae; genus Acomys; species Acomys minous. The sequence continues at coordinate 57,500,821 of NC_140499.1, read as the reverse complement.
CCCAAGGCCCAAGTGCTAATCCAGGTTCCTGGTCATACAAGGGTGGAGCTGTTACAGTTTAGCTCTTTTAGAATAAAATTTCCAGTATCAGATGGCAGTGGGGACTCGGGAGTTCCATAAGCCAGTAATGATACCAAAAGTATTACAACCCTTTGTCTAGCTGCTGTGCTGAGCATAGCAGAGGAAGTAGGTGGATGTTTGAGATCAACTGGCAGGCAGGTCCTGGGAGATACAGGCCATGGCAGGTGCTTCACCAACAGTCAATACCCAGCTGGCGGTGATGGAGGGGGTTTCCCAGCTGCCATGGCAGTTCTGCCATCACTGCCTGACCACTGGATATCCAGAAGCCACTCTTCCCCAGAATAAATGGAGTCTCAGATGGTCTTGGTGGAGGAATGGTGAACACACAAGCGAGCCAGCATGCCAGCCAGTCTTTATTTATAAACCTTGGGTGGTGGGGAGGGGTTTGTGGTGGGGAATGTGTCTGATTTGCTGGGGCTAAGGGGTGCCAGGATACTTAATCTACATGCAATTCAGTGGCCTCATTTACATGCAGTAGCATGGGGTCCTATCACAAGAAGGAAAATAGTACTTAATCATACAATGGGTGGGGGAAGAACTTCTAGGTACAGTTAAAGGTCATTTGCTTAAAGCTAGGCTCTCCTTAGCATGATGGGATATTCCAGGAATCCCCAGGTGTTTGCTAAACTGGTTTTCTTATCAGGAAAGGGTCAGGCCTGTGATCTTTCTCTGAGGGCTATGTGACACTCCTTACAAGATTGGGAATGGCGTCCCAGGTCAGGGGAAGAGAGAACTCTGAGGATAAAGGGAGTCCATCGTAACAGATCGAGCTCAATTGGCTATCCCAATACACCAGACTTCAACCTCTCCAGCAGCACCCCACAAAGTATGACTGTACTGAAGGGATTTCTTTCAGAACATAGATAAGGGGTTATGTACAAGAACACCAGTGACTCCCCCAAACAGCAGCATTACTGCAAAGCCCCATTCCATCGTAGATGGTGACCTCATGGATACTGCATTATGGAGCCCTGCTTTCAACCAACCTTCCACTTTCTGTATAGTCTAGCGACCTCTCCCAAGTTCACTTACATCCAGGGGAGGAGTAACAACTGTAATCCCACTCAAGAGTCTCCTGACTCTCCCTAGGGAAGACCTGGCTACCATTACATTGCTCTACCCCAGTTGCCATAACTATGGGACAAAGTCCAAGATAGCAGCTTGTTCTGACCATAGGGAAAGCACCATACAGCAAGCTTATTTTTAACGGTACTTGCTCCTATCAGAAGAATGGAATCTACCTTTGGCCTTCATCAGATTAGAGCATATACACTATCATCTCTCCTCTTAAGAGTGATATCTAGATGGGTCTGTCAATCACGTGGCCGGGAGACTACCACCAGGAAATAGGAAATGTGATTCCACCTGGAGACAAGCTAAGGAGGCGGAAGGAGTAATGGTCCTCTTGATGAGATAGTGTACTTTGCCTTCTCAGAAGCCCTTTCCCGTGTAGCTGTTTCCTTTCTGAGCTACTCGGAGCCTCTTCTCCTTTTTGTCTCTTTCTTACAGACGCTGATCATAGGCATATGCATGCTTTCCCTGACAGTCTGGGCCTTTTCACTCAGTCTCTGAAGCTGTCCATCCTCACCTCTTCCATCATATTTGACTGTAGCTGAAGAGGACATGACTTCCTCGCTCCTTGCTCTCCATGTCCCTCCACCCCCACAACTGCTGGTCTTTCCTGTTTGTCTGCTCTATTGCTTTTTCTCTCAACCTCTAATAAAATTTGTCCTCAAGTTTCCTCCTGAGTCTATTTCTAAATTCTTTTATCAGCGAGGCTAAGAACTCCAAAGAGAACACCGAATCCTTGGTACCATCATGTAATTATAACTTCCTTAGGAAGTGAAATCCATCAATGAATGTCATTGACAGTACATGCCCTTTAACCCAGAAATTCTACCTGTACAAAATCATCCCACGACTCTACATCAGATATATTGACAATTTTAATGGGGGTACTCACTGTTAAAGTTGATAGCAAAAGATGGGGAAACATCTAAATTTTTCACCAGTTAGGAATAAAATATTTTGCTCAATTTCTTAGCGTTATGTGTCCTGAATTCTATCCTCAACGTAGCAAAATAATTTACAGACAGTTACTTGAGACAATATAAGGGAAGAGGGCTTATGAAGGCCAGCCTCTCCCCAATATGTATAGAAGGTTAATAGTTGCTAGGGTGAGGGACTTATAAGGCCACACCCTTTGCTAAGAATTTGTAGGGCACTGCAATGGATTACTGGGAAATAAGAAGTTTATTGGAAAATTGATTAAGGCTGTGGATTGACAGACATACAGCGTGCCAGAAGCATTGAGGCATCAGGCCTCAGAGCAGAAGTAGACTCTCTGGTGGAGTTCCTAAAGAAAGGAATTACAGGCCACAGGACACAAGTGGGGTCCCCTTATCCATTCCTTCCTGAGGATGGGGAGGTTTCACAGCACAAGCCTGTAGCCAGGTCCTCTGATTCCCAGCAGGAGGCGGAGAAGAAGGTGAAAAGCAAAATGTGACACCAAATCCTTGTTGGAAACTCACTTCCCAGGTGAGAGAACTGAAGGCTGGGGCCTCACAGGTGGTTCTCGGCAGGAGGAAGGAAGAGAGAGCTGCCGCCGCGTGTCGTGGCTGGAGCAGCAGCTGGATCCGAACATCACATCCTCGCATGCCTTAAAAGGAATGGTGGGGTCCAGCCCTTTCTTCTCCCTTGCACATCTTTCCATGAGAGAAGCAGTTTTACTCTACTTTGTGCTCCCGCCGTGATGCACCAACACCAACACAAAGCAGTGTGGCCAACTAATCACAGCTTGAAATCCCCAAAACCATGAGCCAGAGCAGACCCTTTCTCCTTATGTGCTGGTCATCTCAGGGCATTTATTGTAACAGCAGATAACAGCATCCAGCCCACCCCAACCAGGAGCTGTGTTAAGGACAAAGGACAAACTCGCCAGCAAGTGCCTCTCTCCGTCTGCTTAACAGATGTGCGAGACAGATGACTGACAAGGATCCCCTCCAGAGAGCAAGACGCCCTGCGGAAGAAACTGTTTTTAAATGCCCTCTCCCAGGAAAGAAAGCAAGTCAAAAACCTTCAGAGAAAATGGCTTCCCTCAAAACCTCAGGACCCCCAGGCACGGTAGCACAGTCCTTTAATCCCAGCTCTTGGGAGGCAGAGGCAGCCAGAACTCTATGAGTTTGAGACCAGCCTGGTCTACAAAGAGAATTCCAGGATAGCCAAGGCTGTTACACAAAGAAACACTGTCTTGAAAAACCAAACCAAAGCAAAACAAAACAGAAACAAACAAACAAAAACTCCAGACCTTCTCTTCCAGGTGGTTCCAGAAGCAGAGTTTCTCTTCCCTTTGCCCTGGGCTTCACAAGGTATTTGTGTGGTTGGTCCCTCCAGCTCCCCCAGCAGGAAGCTCAAAGCCATTAGGCCACCTCCAGCCCTGCTGGGAAGACACAGGTGACCTTCGGCAGCCCCCATGTCCCCAAATGCCCCAAAAGCCCACTGTGATGGTTAATAATGACTGGCAATGTGACAGGGTCTAGTATCATTCAAGAGACATCCCCATGGCATTTCTGTGCAGTATTATCTAGATTAGATTGGGTTAATTGCAGTGAGAAAAGCCATCCAAATTGTGACCATTGCTATTCCATGCCGCGGTGCCCCAAACCAGATTAAAAAGGGAGAAAACCCACCCTGTGCCTGCATTCCCTTGTCTCTGCTTCCTGACTCACGTCAGAGTGACCATGCCCACTGTGATGAGCTGTGCCCTTGAACTCAGCCAAAACAAACCCTCTTTAAGCCGCTTTTGTTGGGCATTTGGTCGAGGCTACAAGGGATGCCGATATTATTACTAATATCTCCACTCTGGTGAGAACATCCCAGTTGCTGGGTTTTTCTTGTTTTCCAGGTGCCAAGGTTGAGTCTCTTTCAGCTTCCTGGGCCTCCTTGAGGTTTCGGATGTTGTTACTGGAATCCGCAAAGGCCAGATGCCCGTTAGAGCTTTCCACTTCAGAGCTACAGTAGGCTTATTATGTAAGGAAACAGAAGCAATGCTTTTGTAAAACAAACAAACAAAAACAGTCCAATAGTCCTCTCATGAATGTCTTTGCATAATGAGAATAGTGTGCTGCTAGCCTAGGATCTGAATTGCTCAAATCTGATAATCTAATAAATAGTTCAAGAAATAAAAACAAAAGTGGAAGGTGGGGGTGGATGGGGTCTTGAAGTCTTAAAGGATAAGGTGAGTTGATCTCTCTCTCTCTCTCTCTCTCTCTCTCTCTCTCTCTCTCTCTCTCTCTCTCTCATTCACTCATCCTTTCTCTCCATCTCTCTCCTTCTCCCTCTCCAACATCTCTCCCTCCTTCTCTCTCAATTTGCCAGAAAAAAAAAATGAGAGCCAGGAAGAGATTCCCTTGCTAAAAGAGAGAAGTGAAGCAAAACTTTGCCTCTTCCCAGGTGCCGAGGGAAGCCGTGAGCAGGAGAGTTGAGCCGGCTTCCTCCTTTGGGGTAAAGAATAGTTTTAACCTTCAAGTAACTGCAGAGGTTATTGCAGCTTATTCAAGGAAACGCTTCAGAAAGACAGGGACATGAATCATGGGTCGTTTTATCTCCACTTTAAAGCTCTGGAACATTCTCATTCCCTAAAGAAAAGAGAGCTGGTGGTGCCGCTGATGGGATCTGATGGATTTATTAATATCCCCAGGGCCAGCCCCGGAGGTGCCTTCCTTTCTGCCGGTGACACCAGCGGTGTTTTTTCCCCCACAGGCTGAGTCACAGTTCCCCAGTCACGGGGTTGCGGTCACGGGAGAAGGGAGTATAGGCCACACTGCGTGTACTTTTTTTTTTTTACTTAAGACACTGTGGAGACGTCCGCGGGACCTGGCTATGGAAAATCCCATGCTGGAACAGAGAGCAGTTTGACTCAGGGACTTTGACGAATGTCTAAGGCTTTCTGTTGACAACCAGAAGGCTCCAGGTGGCAAACTGAGAGGAAACAGTCCAACCAAGAGCCTAAAAAGGTCTAGTACAGGTTGTCTGGGTGGCTGCAGCTCCTCCGGGTCACGGAGTTACTAAGGATGCCGTGTAGGGTCTGGCTGGCCTGGCTCCCTAACACGTGAAGCTTTACAGGGCTGGAGCCTTGTGGTAGGAATTTCTTTTCTCGGGGAAGAGCTGATACATCTCCTTTTCCAGCAGCATCCATCAGGGGCTGACATTTATTTGACATTCTTTCATATATTCATGAGCACAGAGCCTAAGTTTAGCGTTGTCGCGGAGCAGTGTGGGCAAACGCGATGGATGGGGCCCCCTTCCCTTAGGAGAGCGAGCCGGCTCCGAGGACATTCACCAGGGAGGCTTGCAATGGCTTAGAACCAAATATGGGGGTCTCTTAGCAGGTGCCCTCGAGATCAAAGGTGTCTTGGAATAGACAGCTGGCTCTAAGAGACCAGAGGGAAGTGGGCCAGGTTAAAGAACAAACAAAACAAAACAAAACAAAACAAAACCAGGATGTACGGAGGCCAGCAGCCAGACACAGATCCTAGCCTCTATGTCACTTCATCTCATTCATTCGGGATCCGGGTCTTCAGGGTGTTCACCCAGCCTGACCCGCCGTGTTCTACGTGTATCCCATGCCTAGCAGTTCCGGCTGCGGACAGCCCACCTGTCTGATTACCAGGTTACTAGTAACACGTTCCACCCCAGATCTACTACTATAGGAAGCTTTCTCTTTCTCCTCCATTGACCTCTTTCTCAAGGAAAAAGGCATGGAAGAGATTTGCCAAGAGGAAGGGTGGGTGAATAGAGGCGTGGGTGGCTCATACTGGAGCAAAACCCAAAAGCCCTTCACATCACAGCACGCTACATCATACCATCCCACCCCTGAGAATCCTGGACACAATCCCACTGTGTTCCACCTCACCTCAGACGCTGGTGCTGCACCCAGAGAGGAGAAAAGTCCACTAACAGCTACTCCCCTCCGCCCCCCTACATACAGTCAGGTAACTTTTTTTGAATGCCCTTCCACTAAATTGTCCAGATATTTTTTGTTTTCTGTTTTTGGATTCTTGATTGTATGAACTATTTTCAATTAAACCACGGTGGTCTTGGATAATGGCGTCACGTCGTCCTGTCTTTTTATTTCCGCCATGCCTAACATAGTCATTCCCTAATCGTCAAATCAAAGAATGGAATAAATGGCTCCTCGGGATAAGTTTGAACTTGTTCAAAGGCAAAACTCGAGAAGACAGCGTCTCTCATCAGGACGGGGGTTAATTTAGTTTGTGGAAATCACAGATGATTCTTGCCCCGCTCAGGAGATAGGAGTGAGGACTCTAAACTTTGCTAACTCACAGCTAATGGGATCAGCGCCCAGCTGCTCACCGTGAGCAGAACACATCCAAATTGTATCAGCAAAGTAAATTCTGCCCAAAGGTATTTCATTCCGTTAAAACTTTCCAAGCTCGCGTTTCTGTGTGAGACACAGAACGGAGAGAGGAATGCGGAAGCACATTGTGGGGCAAACGTCTAAGCCAATAACCTAGGAGCGGCCTGATGCTCCCACCTGGGACTTCACCGCCTCCACACACACCTCCTGCCTCACATGGCCACCACTTTCCACAGATTTGTAAATCCACCCTCAGGATCCTCCCCACAGCCTGACTTGCTATAATATATACTTAAGGGAATTTGAATCTGGGATTCGGTCCAAGATCATTACTAGAGAGATCCGAACAACCTCACACTAGACCTGTACCCACATCCATGGTATGAGGCCAAGAAAAGTGTCCCAAGATGCCCAGAGCTTTTTTATTTTATATCCGTGAGACTGCAGTGGCCTCCTGGTTGGGTTGGGAATAAAGGGGTGCCCTAGTTTGGTTGTGTAATTTGCCCTACTGTACTTTGTGCAGAAGCTGAGAGGTAACACAGGTAACTTCAATGTTGTGAGACTTTTGGGAATCTCCCCCCCCCCCCCCCCCGGTTTCATAATTTCCCCCTCAAGAGCCCAGCCATAAATTTGCAGTCAAAAAGCAAGCTTGAGGTGTAGATGGTTCTTCATTGTCCGCGGAGCTCACTCACCTACTTTAGCACCAGATTGACATCAGTTTCACACAATAAGGTAGGAGATGCATGGGCAGCAAGTGCTAGGTTAAGGAGGCAATCCTTTCTCTTCTTTTTATGACCAAATATCTTAGAAGAGGCAACTCAAAGGAAGCAGTGTGGGGCACATGGACTGTGGGGCCAGAGAAACTGGCCTGGAGCTAGGCTTTCAATCCTGAGACTGGCAGAAGGAAGGATCACTCCCTCCCTGTTCTGTGCCCGCGTGTTCCAGGGCACACGGAGACTTGTGACCCCCCCCCACACACACACACACATTTCTGCCTAGCACCTGGAATTCCTTCCCATACAAATGAAGCATTCCCACACTTCCGCCCCAGCCAATGACGTGCACTCACCGGGCAACCCCTACCCACTTCCTCAAGGTTGATATAACCCTTCCCCCCCACCCCCAATAAATACAGCTGTGTCTCTGAAAGTGCAGTAACAGAAACAGAGCCACTGCCCGCACCCCAGCCCTCACTGCAGAACTGGGATCCTAAGACCAAGCTAAGCGTCACTCCTTTGAGCCCAGCAACTGGATGCCGTAAGGAAAGAAAAGGACCCCAGGCTCCAGACTGGCAAAGAAGGGCTTATTTTGAGGGCGAAAAGGGATTTATTTGCCTTACAGATCTCAATCACAGATGATAATCGAGAGAAGTCGGGGGCAGGAAATCAAGCAAAGCAGAGGCAGGTACTATGGAGGAGTGCTGCTTACTAGCTTGCTCCCTATGACTTGCTTAACCTGATTTTCTTATACCAAACAGGACCAGGGATGGCACTGCCCACAATGGGCTGGGCTCTCTGACAAAAAAAATCATTAATCAAGAAAATGCCCCACCCCCACTCGAGCATACCCACAGTCCAACCTGGTGGAGGAGTTAAGATTCCTTCTTCTCAGATATGTCTAGGTTTGTCTCAAGTTGACAAAAACCAAACCGGCCCATGGTGAGGGAGGGGGAGACACATGGCAGGAACGCTTCCCAGCTGTGGCAGTGGGAGCCTGAGACTGCTAGCGCACATCTCGGTACATTAGGAAGCAGAGCAAGGGCGGGGCCTGAGCTACAGACTTCAAAGCCCACCCTTCCAGTGCCCCGCATCCTCCAGCTAAGGCCTCAGCTCCCCAGAGCACCACAAGCTCTCGAAACAGCAGCACAACCTGGGGACCAAGGGTTCAGACACATAAGACCTGGGGAGAGACACTTCCCAGCCAAATCAAACCACCCCAAAAGTGAAGTGTTAAAATGTGCAGATTCGGGGACTCTGCTACAAAACATTCTTTGGCTTTAGCTGTTTCCCACTCGAAACTGCCCTCACACCATTGTCTCTGACAGTAATGGCAGTGAGATGGCGCTGGGCCTTCTGGTAAGTCCTGGAAGAGCTTTTGTGCACTAGACAGGACAGAAAAAAAAAAAAAAAGACCAAACTAGCTGGGAGAGACAACTGGACACCTGTCACCACGTCCCTGTTGAAATCATATCTGAAAGCTGGGGACCCCTGTAGTGCACCTCCAGGAAACACCCTTCTCCTTTGCTGAAAAAAAAAAAAAGATAAGCTGTTTTACCTGCCGGAAGCTTGGCCAAGCTCCCTGTGTCTGTGTGAGGGTCTCTACCGAGCCAAAGAAGGTGTTTCCGGAAGACAGGCTGGTGCAGAACACGGAGCGAGCAGTGTCCAGGAGCAGCTCTCTAATAGACTCTTAGAAACTGGCCTTTGTTAAAGGCACTTGGCCCACAAGGAAACGCAGAGCAAGACGAAAGCTCTCTGCCTTCGTTGTGCATGCCTGCCCCTTGCTCCCATGCTCAACCATTGTGGACTCTAAAGCATCAGGCAGAAGAAACAGCTTCTTTCCTCTGGGACACCTACGCACTCCACACATAGGCAAGTTCATCCCTAAAGGAGAGTGTCTAGCTATCCCGTCCCCCTCTGAGCTCAAGAACAGAAATGAGTTAATTGTCCCAAACCTGCAGTCACCTTGCATTCCTGAGATACAAAAACCTCAGAAGACAGTCCACCCCAAGATGAGGAGGAGCCTGCTCTATGGAGCAGACGCATGTGGAAGGATTGCAGGCTTTGTCCCAGGTGAAAACAGTTTTGGTGGGCTTTGCCCCAGGCTTGCCCCTTAGAAACACCACGGATATCCCACTGAGATGGACATTGTTATAGACTGTTAGGAACCATCGTGGGTCCAGAATTCAGGGTGCGGATGGGGGATTCTAGCCAGGAGGGATCAGGAGGAGAGATCATGATTGCACAAGAGAGAGAGAGAGAGAGAGAGAGAGAGAGAGAGAGAGAGAGAGAGAGAAGAAGAAGAAGAAGAAGAAGAAGAAGAAGAAGAAGAAGAAGAAGAAGAAGAAGAAGAAGAGGAGGAGGAGGAGGAGGAGGAGGAGGAGGAGGAAGAGAGAGGAGAGAAGAGGAGAGGAGAAGGCTGCAGGTTCGGACCACGAGGGTGCGGATCAGATCAGGGAGAGAGAGAGGATCGGATCCGTCCCATGGAGCTGATACCCAGAATGTTTATTTTTGTTTCCCTTTAACCCTTTTTCCCTCCTGTATAGGGTAGTTGGCTTATATAATAAAGTCTAATTGTTAAGAAACTGAGGCAACAGACATGAAATCTGTCATGAACCGAATGACCTGCCCATGCCGACTCTAGGGACAATGACCTCACAGACCCAGCAGGGAGGGCAAAGATCAATCAGGCAACACCAGGACGACCAGACAACCTGACCAGGACAGTTTCCTTATTTCCGTCGCTCACCTATCCTCTGCCCCTACTCTTCCTCTGCTTCTGCTTAAAGCTCATGCCAGCACCTGGGACCATTTGACCCGCTTCTTCCCTGTCCTCATTTCTCTAATTAGCACAGAGGGGCCAATGGCTGAGCCTAGCCCACTAGGGCTGAAACAGCTGGGGCTTCCACCCTAAAACTTCAGCCACAGCTCTACCAGTTTACCCAACATCTTCCTGCTGTCCCACCAATGCTCACTGCCACAATGCTATGCTCATCCGGTCCTGTCAATCAGAAGAGACTTAGGGAGCATGGGAAAGGACAGGGTGCATTTCTGTTGAGGTCATCTATACAGTTCCTACACAGGGGCTTCTTTGGGGGTTTTCTGTAATGACCCTTCCGTGACTGCCTAGATGTTACGCAAGATATAACCTTTTTTAAGGGGCCTCAGCCTCCCACATGAGATAGGGCCCTGGCAGTGGAGTGTGTGCCATCAAGTTCTAAGCTGTCCTGATGCCCAGGGGGGTCTTTAGAAGGTACGGCTTGAGCCTTACCAATTACAGTATTAGCATACTTGGTCCCTAGTTGGTGGGACTGTATGGGGATGCTTTGGGGGGGAGGGGTGTTACCAGTGGAGGAATCTGAGAGGAAAAAGCCTTGCTTACTTCCTGTTGGCTCTCTGCTCCTTGCTTGCAGCTGAGGATGTGAGCTCTCAGCTTCCTGCCCTGATTGCCACGCCCGCCACTTGCTCCCCTGCTCGACCATTATGGACTCTAAACTTGAAGCCAGAATAAACTGACTCATTCATAAGTTGCTCTTAGTCATGGTGTTTTGTCAACAGAAAAGTAACTAATATAGCAGCCAAGCTGACGAGAGCAGTTAGGCCAACTTCCAAAGAATATGGTGGGCAGAGGACACATGGCCTCAGGACATCAAAACCATGGGGCGGGGGTGGCCACAGGCTTGTTCTCACTACTGCTTTTCCCTCAGTTCATAGAGCAGGCCCGTTCCCAAAAGTAACATTCTGATGAGGTGAGAGTTCCCCAGCTCAGCACATAGGAGCAAATCCCTCATCTGCCAGCTGGGACACAGCAGTCTAGGGACACAAGCTTGTCAGTAAAACCAAATCAGATGGCAATAGATCTTACTCCACCAGTGCCTGGAGCCAGCGCCCCTCTGCCAAAATAGTAAAGTGTCCCTCCGTTTGCAACTGCCAGCAGCTGGAATCCAGTAGCCTCAGCAGAGAGGGGAGGCAGGCCCTTCGCCTTCCACAGCCCCTATCAGCCTCTCCCTCCTTTCTGAATGAGGAAGAGCCATCAGACAGGACTGCGTTAACCACCACCTTGTGCAAAGCAGACGGCAGTCACCTCTCAGGTGTGGCCAGGACACCCTGACCTTTGTGCTGCCTACAAGAGCTCACTGTGATTCCATTTGGGAGGGACTCGGAGAACCTAAATAGGGATTGTGTCTCTTCCTCACACTTGCATCTGGGAGCTTAGTGTGTAGAGCTCACATCCCTTCAAACATGGGGACCGAGGACCGAGGATTTCACAGAAGAACAGAAACAGAGAGAGGCAGGTGAAAATCAAGAGGAGGAAAAACAAAACAAAACAAAGCGACCTCATATAAACACAAACACTTGCCTACAGTAAGTCAGTGTGAAAGAGCAAGGGTAAGTTTGGTAGATTCCTTCTCTACCTCAACAACATTTACTGAGCTTCATGTGCCAGGTCCTATTCTAACTGTCCCCCAGGTCACACTGCACCAAACCAGGGCTCATTGCAGAGACCTCATCAATGTGGACATCTCTAGGATACTTTGTGATTCTTGTTTCTATAGCAACTTCCAGTCTCTAGAAGACAAAGTCCAGCCGGGCTTCTTTGTGGGCAGTCAGCATCTCTGCAAAGGTTAGAAAGCGGGGTGATGTGTGCCCAGCTGGAGGCTCAGAAGCGTCATGGAAGCTCCCCCAGTCTCCTTCCAGCTCTGGAAAACCTGCCCGGCGTAGTCTCCTCCATATAGTTCCTCACGCCCTGGACCCCACAGGGCAGAGACAAAGAAGGTAACACACACCAGTGTTGGAAAAGAGGAGGCTTTCCAAAGGAAGGATTTCATGCTTCAGTGTTAGTTTCTGATATATGGAGAATTTTATAGTGCAATACAGGCTGTTAACCATAAAGAATATTAACTAATTTTATAGATATTTTGAAGTGTAGACATAAAACAACTGCTAACCATCATTTTCTTTTATTAACAAAAATAAAATAAGGTCTTAGGTGGGTATAGTATATTATACTCAACTCTCACAGATACTATCTCCTAACCTGAGACCACCCACTTTACTATGAAGAGGAGAGAGAGAGAGAGAGAGAGAGAGAGAGAGAGAGAGAGAGAGAGAGAGAGAGAGCTGGTACCAGCAGTGATGACAGATGAGATGGTGGAGATGGTGATGGAGACTGCGGTAGTGGTGACAGTAATGACAATGGAGGTGGTGATGGTGACATAAGTCACTGATGAGAGTGACAGCAATGGAGTTGATGATGATGATGGAGATGGTACAACAAGAGTAAGGAAAGTAAGGCACATACAATAATGGGATATTTCAAAACAAGGGCTCCGGATACAGTTCAGTTGGAGAGTATGTTCTTAGCACACTTAAGGCCCTGAGTTTACCACCACGCCTCAGCAACAATAGCAATAAAATCTACAGGAGCTTAGCTTAAGGATTCTGTAAGAGAGCCGCAAGTTAGTTCAGCCCTCTACAAACAAATTAAAGGTAAATTATTTACACCTCCAGGTGCCAGAGTCATTTCAGGATTTAAACTAAGACTCAGAAAGCTCCAGACAGAGATTGGCCCTTACTCCTTCCGGACATCACAGGAACGCAGCTTGTAGCTTGCTGGTTATGTTTTCCCTGTACTAGCTATTAATAATGCTTCTGTAATGATCCTCACACCTTTTCCCTCTAACCCACAGGATACTAACTCATTAAGACCCAATGCCAAACAACTAAACATGAAAGTGAGGAAAGTAGTATACATATATATATGAAGAATGTGTCTACAAATGTTTGCTTCTATTGATTACATCATGGGTAAGAGTTTCCATAGTTGTCAGTCAGTCAGTCAGTCTTCAGGCATTCCTCACTCATTCCGATAGGTCCTGCTAGCATTGTGCTCAAGGTCTGGAAGACTCCCATCTTTCTCCCAAGAACCTAGACTCTGTGAGATGCACAATGCCAGCCTTGTCATTGTAGCTTTATAGCCTTGACAACAGAGAGTGTTTGTTTCCCACCTTCAATATCATACTGGAGATTCTGAGTCTTTTGATTCTTCATAGAAACTTTAAAGCACAAGATAGCTTTCCGGGGTTTTGATTGAGATTATATTGGTCCCAGACAGAAATGCGGAAAGAACAGATACCTTGAGAATATTGTCTATGTTCAGGAAGACAGTCTCTGAATTTACTTGGTTTTGGCTTGATTCAATTAACCTTATACATATTTTGTTAGCTTTATAGCTAAGCATTTTATGCTGATAAAAATAATATTAAATCACACGTACTCTGGTGCCTCATATTTGACCAAGTCACCTGAATGGGGAGACCTGGTGGCACTCAGAGGAAGGATAGCAGGCTACCAAGAAGAGACTTGATACCCTATGAGCATATGCAGGGGGAGGAAGTCCCCCTCAGGAACAGTCATAGGGGAGGGGAGTAGGGGGGAAGTGGGAGGGAGGGAGGAATGGGAGGATACAAGGGAGGGGATAACCATTGACATGTAATATGAATAAATTAATAAAAAATTTAAAAATATTTAATATTTAATTTTAAATTGTATTTAAATTTTAAATTGTTAATTGATGATGGTATATTTAAAAAGTGGCCGATTTTTACATATCAACCTTGTCTGAGTCACACTTTAGTTCTAGAAGTGTTTGCCAGTTTGCTAGGTTTTCTATATAGATGAGTATGTCATATATAAACAAAGAGGTTTTTTCCCCCTTCCTTTCTGATCTGTATACTTTTAATTTAGTATTTTTTTTATTTTGGTTTTATAGCACTAGCTAGGGTTTATAGTACCATTTTGAAAAGGAACAGTGAGCAGAAGGGGACATCCTTATACCTAGTCTTAGTGGAAAAGATGCAAATTTCCTACCATTGAGTATGATGTTAGATATTGGCTTTTTTGCCAGTCTTCTTTATTACTGGGGAAAGTTCTCCTCCACTCTAGTTTACTAGGATTTTTAAAATTATGAATGAGTGTTTTGTTTTGTCATATTTTTCTCCTATATTTGTTGTTAGGATCATGTGGGC